>NC_091437.1:160197613-160901770 GCF_964237555.1 Oryctolagus cuniculus | reverse complement strand
TAAAAAAGGTTAAGCCTCTGCCTACAGTACTGGCATCCTGGATGGGCACCAGTTCAAGTCCTGGCTGCTCCACTTCTGATCCAGCTCCCTGCTAATGTGCCTGGAAAAAAAGCAACAGAAAATGGCCCAAGTATTTGGGCCCCTATATCTACATGAGAGACCCAGAAGAAGCTCCTGGCTCCTGGTTTCAGCCTGGTCCAGCCCTGGCCATTGTAGCCATTTGGGCAGTGAACCAGCAGGTAGATTTCTCTTTCTTTATCTCCTTCTCTCTATGGATCTATATCTTTTAAATAAATAAATATATCTGAAAAAGAAAATTCTAAAGTTTAGAGACAAGATGGTTGCACATATGTTTTAAAGCAATTGAAATGTACACATTCATAGGTTAAATAACACATAAATAAATTTAAATATTATATAATAAACAGAAAGTGTTTAAATCACTAACCAACATAATCTGATTCTAAGATATATATTTTTATCGAGTGTTGTGCTGCATTCTTACAAGCCTCTCTCACTGAAAGGAGAGTAGAATCTCAGAGTAAGAGCTAAAGACCAGACAAGGAACATGTAGCCTCCTGATGCTTGACCTACAGAACCATGATTTATCCCATTCCCACATGATAAATTGTGCTTCAGTGTCACGGTTTTGTCAGTCTTGTTTCCATCAGAAACTGCTTTCATCTCCCTCTTGTTTTCCCAGGACCCATTGTTTGAGCTCAAATCAGATCTGAGCAGGGAGAGTTACAGAGGGCACCCAGAGCGTTTTGTTATGTAGACAGTTGTAGTTGGAGGTGACATCTATTAGAAAGAAACATATTTTCTAGATGGAGCATTTTCTGCTGTTGTTGTTCAAAGAGAATTACAAAATTGCAAAAATAAGACATCCAGCTATTTCACCTTGTTGACACGTTTCCAGACATGATTGATGATTCTAGCTGGGGCCCTCCATACACCTGTGCCAATACTGTAAATTCTATTTTAGCCATACATCTCAATTAAATTCCTGATGCTGTTGAAACACTTGGTGAACAAATATCAAGCACAAAGTCTCAGGTAAAGGAGGAATCCCAGGGAAGCAAACTGAGTTGACATTAAATGAATTGGGCAAATGCCCCAAGAAAGGGCCTCCATGATGTCCATCACCATTGAGAGATGAAACATGGGTCGGAGAACCCCAAGGGACCTCAGAAAACTTAAGAGGAAGAGGAGCCTCATGGTTCAAATGATGCAAGGTGGAGGTTCCCCTTCCAGTGTCTTTCACATTAGCTCTAGCTCTGCTTCCTTCATGAATGAACCATGCACTGAGTACCCAGCCCCGTGACTGATGCCATGCTAGGCCAGTAGAATAGTTTGCGAGAAGTGTCCATCTCTGTTCCTAAGGGGAGAAAGCTCCAGAAGCAAAGATCAACTCAAATTCTATTACAAAAGCATAATCAAAATACTGCAGAAGAGCAGGGCGAACTTCTCACAGATAATGAGGTTGGTGCCCTGAAAAATAAGCACGGTTGACCAAGAACAGAGGGAAGAAGGGAGTTCCACAGTGGGACGGCAGGCAATGCTGTTTAGGATTGACTAGGGCTTTGAGACTTGTAGGGGAATGGGGCTGATGAAGCTGGCAGGCAGAAAGGCAGGGAAAAGGATATGACTGTGATTCACTCTAAAAATGTGGACTTTATCAAAACATCGTTTTTAAACCTCCTTTGCATTCACAAATACTAAAATGTCATGTTAGCATGTGTGTTTGCCTGGAAGTTAAGATGTTGGTTAAGTCACCCACATCCCAAGTCAGAGTGTTGGGGTTCGAGTTCTGGCTCTGGCTCCTGGTTCTGGCTTCCGATGAAAGCAGACCCTGGGTGATGTCCTCAGTTATGGCTCAAGTAGTTGGGTCTTTGCCACCCACATTGGAAACCTTGATTGAGTTTATGGCTCTCAGCTTGGTCCTGTCCAGCATAGCATTTGAGGAGTGGACCAGCTGTCTCTTTGCTGTCCCTTGCTGTCTCTTTGCTGTCCCTTGCTGTCTCTCTGCTATCAAATTTTAGAATGACATCCTTTCCTTTAATACCCTTAAAAATTTCAGCATAACTTATGAATTGTCACCAAAGAAAATGGGATCAATGGTGAGAAGTATAGTTTTGCTTTCTGAGACAATTTTAAATAATATTGTTAGAAATTAGAGGGTATGAAGCTGAGACAATTGTGCATACAGGGACTCGCTGACCTGGAACAGAGGAAGTTCCCACCTTTAGTGTGCAGCCCCTAAAAATCACGGCAATTACGCTAACAAAACACATAGAAAAGGGAGAGACTGGTGTGGAGAGTTCCGACGCAAGAGCGAGGCCCTGAGCAGAGGCCACCACACACAAGGGTTGATCTCAGGTCAGCTCTGTTTTAAACTTACTAGGAAGCCCATCCCAAAAATCTGCACAGAGTCCATCCATTCTTGGGGGGTTGATGGCCACCAACAAATCCTAGACAAACAGAAGCTACTCCAGGGTACTTGGAGGTTCTGCCTGACCTTTGTTTTTCTATGAGAAAGGTGATCATTGGAAAGTGAATTATTCTCAGGAATTTTGTGGTGGACGTTCATCCACTTAGCCAAGAACTCTGTAAGGTGTGTGTGTGTGTGTGTGTGTGTGTGTGTGTAACACATGCGATGATGGCTGATAGAATACCTGCACTGCTGTTGTTCATGGGCTGGTGGGGAAGATGAGCTGATACACTGATATACATTGTTAAATACAAGTAGGTTCTGAACAGATCAGAGAAAGACATGATCCTAACTTCTATTACCCAGAAACTGTATTTCTACTGGGAACTGGTTGTTTGTTTCCTTAGTACAGCCCTTGACAAGAAGTGTTGGTGTTTTAAAATGATATCATTAATAAAAATCTATTATCAAGGGGTCTCCAATGAAGTGGCTAATAGGTGAACTACTTATGTGAGATGAGTAAGTAATCTCAGAATCTCTATCAGGACTCCCAGAGTATCCATAACAAAACACCATAGCCAGGGTGACTTAGACAACAGAAATTTGTTTTTTCAATTCTTGTTTTCTCAGCCATAATTCCAAGATAAAACTGTAGTCTTTTTTTTTAAGAGATTTATTTTGTGTATTTGAAAGACGAGTTACAGAGAGAGGTCTTCCATCTGCAGGTTTGCTCTCCAAATGACCACAACAGCCAGAGCTGAGCTGATCCAAAGCCAGGAGCCAGGAGCCTCTTCCGGGTCTTCCATATGGATGCAGGGACCCAAGGACTTGGGCCATCTTCTACTGTTTCCCAGGCCACAGCAGAGAGCTGGATCAGAAATGGAGCAGCCTGGACATGAGTAAGCACCCATATGGAATGCCAGCACTGCAGACTGGAACTCTAACCCACTGCACCACAGTGCCGGCCCCAAAGCTGTAGTCTTATTTGGTTTCTCCTGAGGCACCTCTTCCAGGATTTGAGATGAACATGAACTTTCCTAAGTGTGCACCTTTGTGTCTAAATTTCCTCTTTGAATAAAGACATCAGTCATACAAGGACATCAGTAGATTAGGGTATACACCTGCAACGTAATTTAATCTTATTACCTCTTTGAAGACATTATTTTCGAATATTGTAATAATGCTGGAGGTTAGGTTTTCAACTCCTGAATTTTGGGAGTGTGAGTTCAGCCCACAGCAGAGCCATGTGGTATGCACATTGAAGTTGAGATGGGCAAAATGTGAGACCAGATCACTGCTATGACTGAACTAGAATTAAGATGTTTGAGAAAAGACAAGTTGATGTGATACAAATCTAACTGTAGGGTCAGGCATTAGGCCTAGCTGTGAAGACAATGATTAAGATGCCTGTGTCCCATATCAGAGTTCTTGGGTTCAAGTCTCAGCTTTGAGTCCTGATTCCAGTTTCCTGCAGACTCTGGGAGATACATTTATATCTCAAGTTATTGGGTTTCTGCCACCCATGTGAGAGACTAAGATTGAGTTCCTGGTGCTGGGCTTCACCCCAGCTGGGGGCAATTGCAGGCATTTGGGGAGTAAACCAGACAATGAGAGATTACTCTTTATCTACCCTACTTCCCTAACAAACAAATAAATGATTTTAAAACATCTAACTACAGAAGAGAACAATTCAAAATGTCTTGATACACATATGGGTATTTGGATGGTGGGCTTAATTAACACTATGGCGCTCTACCTCATGTTTCCCATGGCCTGAAATCTGTAGCTCTGACTATAGGAGAGGAGGCTGAGCTTCAGGGCAGCAAGCTCCAGACATTGACCTCAGCTGATCTTCTTTAGTCTTGACTCTTTTATTCAGCTGCAATAATTGTAAGACATCCGTGATTCCAGTGTGGTGAGTCATGTCATCCATCTTGACAATATCTTAATAGAGAAAATCTATCAAGGCCACCTGAGGGCATTTGGATGCCCCTGCCAGTTGAGTCGTCTTCCTTGCTGATAGAACAGGAAGTAAACTAAAACCCAGAGTTGTTTTCCCCGTGTACTTCTGTTAAGTTCTGTCTCCTGTAGGCTTTATAATTATATTTTTGGATTCCAAATGAAGAGTTATGTTGGTCTGAATTGAATTTGTATTGTCATGTTTATCCCATTACTCAAGAATCCTGGTTTTCATCAATTCTAAGCTGTCTGACCTTGGCCAAGTCATTTAAATACTCTTGGAGTAGGCTTTCTAATATGAAAATTAAGGTAATACTTTCTTCTCAAGGTTGCAGAGGGGAATAAATAAAATGTTATGAATGACAATGGCTGTCATCATTGCACACTGCCAAGGTCATATTGCAGCAAGTTCACTGAGACCTCAAGTCCAGAGGAAGAGTCGGGAAGGAGGAGACCTCGCTTATTTAAGAGCAGATCTGCAAAGGTCCCCATCCTGGTGCTAGACATGCAGTCTCCGGAGACATGCTGTGCACAAGGCCTGGACTTTGAAGTGATCTGCACTCTGGCCTCCATGCTGTCATAGCCACTTGGGCTCAGCCTCCTATGGTTTTGCTTGGATTGAAACCCCTCTCTCTCTTTTGTTACTCTGTTATATCTTGATTGTATCCCTGGCTATAAAATCTTTCTGAATGCCAATTTGGTCACTCAAATTACTCAATACTCTTTCAAGTTTTATGTCATCTGCTTGTTTAATTCACATCATATGTGTCTTTATCAAAGTCAACCTGTTGTACTTACTCGTATATTCCACCTTGTACAAAAAAACCACCCTGAATCCTCATGGTCTCCTAATTCCTCCTCCTTATCTGTCTCCAGTCTCTTCAAGTGGCTACCAGTTCACTTAAGTTTTCAAGGTAGGATTAGGAAAGGGGCAAAGTAGGGTTCACAGAATCAAGTTCTCTGTCCATATGTAGGCATTTGCAATTTGGGGCCTTGTCCTGCTTTCCAGAGATGTTCTGAGATTTATTTCTTTATATGAATCTTGGGGGAAAGTAATAAAGAAAAATTTGTTCTATACTGTTTCAGAACTGGAATTTTATTATTGTACATTAAAAATATAATACTAGTTATAATGAAAGTGAGGTAAAGGAACACAATGGAAGAATCATTTTTCCAAAGTACCAGAGTAGTCTTCTCAGAGAGTGGTTGAGGTATGTCTTCAAGACATACTCTCAATGTCAAATAAATATCTGTTTTGTATGTAAGCATCCATCCATTTATTTCTCACCTATTCAGTGCAACTGAGTGATAAAGATTAGTATTCACTGACTTCATCCCATTACCTACAATGACGCTGATGCAAAGGCACTGTCTCACAGAGGCATCTCTCCAACACAGCTCTGTGGGTACAGGACTGATCTGTAACAAAGGACAGCATTGCCTGCAGATTACTGTCCACTGGCCATAGGTGCATGTGCGGAGAACCACTATTGCTCTCTGTAGTGGAGCTGAGTTATTCTAGTCATCCTGGGTAGTTTCACAAGAGTGGCCTCATTTTAGGTGGGCTCTGTATTCTTCTCTTTCGTCCATAGTTTCCTTTCTCCTGAAACATACTATTTTTAGGCATTGAGCTATATAATCTTCTGTCACTTACAGCAATTCAAACACGACACTCTTCAGCTTCTTTCTCATAAATGATAGGGATACCTTGCTTCACTATAATTCCCAGCCAGTGGTCCTAATTGTGTCACCTAAGAAACTGGAGTCAAAATATGGCTTCAGAATGTGTAGTCATATTCCACATCTCACTGACATCCCTGTGAAAGGCCTTCCGAGCTCTTCCTTCCTCCTTCCCTACCTCTGCTTCCCTTTGTTTCATCTTTCTGTGCCCCTTCCTTTTTCAACCATTTATTAGAAGACTTTGTGCTACAAACTCAGACTGCAATGTCACGTAAAGCCAGAAGTTCCATGAGGGCAGGGACCATGTCTAGCTTGTCTTCCACTGTATCTGCAATGCCTGAAACAGTGCTGTATCTGTGCTGTTAGTGGCAGTCAAGCAGGAATGCACACAGTCTTTCTGCCCTCAAGGGACTCACTGTACAGTAAAGGCACAGATAATTTCTGTTCATCATGGTAGGTCTAAAATGGGGGTGTTTCTACAGGACAGGGTATACCACAAGAAAGACCTGAGTCTACATAGGGGAGTCAGAGAATGCTTTGTTGAGATTATCCTTGAACTCATAGCTGTGTTTGGCACAGAGAAAAATGGGGTCACTTCAACAGAAGTAGCAAGTGCAAAGTCACAAGGACCAGCAAGAACATCAAATATTGGCGAAACCATTAGCATGCCAGTGTTTACTCAGTCCCTATTAAGTGTCAGGAATACTCCACCTGCCTCTGGGAGGAATGATTATAGAATGCCTGTCACTACCTGTGGTGCTCAATTCCAGAAGCAGGAGTGAATCCAGAAAACCCAAGCTGGATTTGCACCACGACTTTGATCTGTTAGTAACCTGTCTTTCATTATTCTTCCATTTTACACATCATAGTCAACCACACAGCTATGAAGAACTGCATGATAAAATAGCAAGTGAAGAAATAATTACACATTACTAAAATTGCTCAGTGGTTATCGTTGAAATATCAAATCATTCCAATGAATTACTTGGTAATACAACCTTTCTTTTTTAATTTCATGATAATGTTCCAATTTACTAGTCACAGAACTCCCTGACATTACTGTGGTCCCAGCAGGGTGGATATTTTAAGCAGTTTTGACAATATAATTATGGTTATTAGATGGATATTTGTTTCTCATCAACTAAATAATAACACCTTGTCTCAAGAATCTGGTTTTCTTGAAAGAATCTCAAAGCACTTTACCAACAAGCATTTTTCAGAAGGTGGAGCACGGCGGTCCCCATGCTAAGGAACTCATAGAAACCATTGTGCGTGAAGCCAGGGTTGTTCAAGGAGACAAGGGACAGACTTCAGAAGGAGCAAGTGGCAAGGCTGCATCATCATGGTCTCATTGGCTGTTGGGAGTGTGGTCCCTGGACCAGAGCATCATGGAATGTGATATCCCCTTCCAAGCTGGCCATAAATTTGAGCTGACACAATTGCTTATAGGATATTTCTGAGACCCTGACCCCAGTACAACACTTAGATAAGTTCCTGTAAGCCCACTGTGTCCCCAGACTGAAGCCATGGTAGGAGTTCATGCCCAATGTGTCTTTTTGCAGTAAAACATCACCACTACCACCACCAACAACAAAACTCTTGTTTAAAGTGCAGAGATTCATTAGAGATTAAGGTAACATCAAATAAAAGCAAGTTCTGACTTACTAGTGAACATCTATTGAATAAATAATAGCAAACAAATGCTGTCAGAGAGGGAAAGAAATGCAAATTTTACATGACTTGAACTTTCTTTTGGAAAAAAGATGCTTCAACCACACCTATAAAAGTATTTTCTTTTACTCATAAACTACTTCACATTATCTGAAATGAAATTAAGTAAGTGATGAACTGAGTATATCACATGGCACTTCGTAGGCCAGCAAGGAAGCTATGTATCTTTCCCTTTGGGTAATATTTTAGCCCAGTCTTACTAGAAATATGGAACCCAAGGGACAGCTTTTGATCTCATGTTCATTGGTGGATAAAATTCCAGAAAAGCAAGAGGTAGGTGTTTCAAAGTATAGATGTTATGATAATTCAGATAGAATGAGGACAATAGATCAGAAAATGAATGTCATTGAAAAGATTATTACTCTTGATCCTAAGAGGAGACACACTGTGCCATGAGGGACCACACAGAAAAATATCAGGGGTGGTCAGGAGGTAGAAGGAGAAATGAGGGTAAAAACCTTTATTGTGGTTTTTATTGTGAGGAGGAACAGGTGTGAAGAACAAACAGATTTGGGATTGTGTAGTTTAAAGAAATTTAGCAGGTTCTGCAGTGAGAAGCTGCTCCTAGCTCTCTAATATCTAGCACTGGTATAATTAGGGCAGGTGAGTAGCAGTCCTGAATGTAAGAGTCCGACAGAAGGGAATATGGGTGAACAGGCTCCAAAGTAGCTGATTTGCATTGGAAAACACACTTACAACTGAGCCATTTGCCATCTCTAGACAATGATGAGCCCTAAGAGGGACCTATGAGGGACCCAGACATTAACAAAAGCATATGGCTAGTACATCAGGGAGTGGAAAAACACAAACTGACAAACTACTGAGATAGAATTTTCACAAGGAAAGGAAGTGCTTGTGTGAGATGTCCCCAGACACTGCATCTTGGACTCACTTATTGGACTAGGAATAAAGATGAATTTCTCTACCAGGACCTTCACATCTCCTGCTGCTCCCTGGGCAAGAGTTGCCTTTGGTATGCATGTACAGATCTTCAAAAGTGCATGGGAGATGTGTGTTACGAAAAATCTACGCAAGGGTTTAAATTTTTTCACCAAAATAAACTCATACTACATGTCTGAACAGATCTAGTTTGAGGCACCAAGAAGGAGAAGGCTCCATTAGTGAAACTTGGAGTCTGTTAGAATTGAAAGAAGCAAAAACATTACATTTATGATGAAGATGGAATGGAAGAATAGTAAAATCACTGATTCAATGCATATTATATGTAAATGGGGACAATTCTCCAAAGTAAACAGCAGTTTAAAAGCAGTTAACTCATTTTAGCATGGGTCAAGATGATATTGAAGATGAAATCCACAGCAGCAGATCATCCACATCAGTTTGTGAGCAAAAAATTAGCCTTATTTGTGCTCTAATTGCAGAGGACCAACAATTAACTGCACAAGCAACAACCAAATATCACAGGTATCTCGACGGACTCAGATCATGTAATTCTGACTGAAAAGGTAGACCAAACTTTCTGCTATATTGGTTGTACCCAAATCAGCTGGAAATAAGAATAGCATTTTTAAATTTTAAACAAATGCGATCCTAAGCATTTCTTCAAAGGATTGCAACAGGAGATGAACTCGGTTCTACCAGTGCAATCCCTAAGATAAAACACAATCAAACATCGGCTACCAAGGGGTGGGAGCTATCCAGTCAAAGCAAGAGTGGGCCTCCTAAAAGCAAAGATGGTGCTGACAGTTTTGTGAGATGCTCAGAACATCTTCCTTGTTGGATTTCTGGAGGGACAAATGATAATGAATCTGTTTATTGGGAAAGTACTTTGAGATAGTTATCCAAAATTTTAGCAGAGCAATACCCAGAAAGCTTCACTGAGAGTCCTGAGAGTCCTTCTCCAATGTGACAATGCTCCCACTCATTCCCCTCATCAAACAAAGGCAGTTTTCTGAGCATTCCCCAAGGAAATCCTCACACATCCACTATACAGTCCTAATTTGGATTCTTCTGATTTCTTTTTGTTTCTTCATCATAAATAATCTTTACAAGGCACTTAATTGTCTTCAGTTTATAATGTAAAAGAGACCACATGGTCACAGCTAACTCCCAAGGATCCTTAGTTATTTAGGAATGAATTGAATAGCTGGTATTATTGCTTATACAATGTTTAGAATGTTATGAAGATTATGTCTGCATTTTGTGTTTCTTTCTTTTAATTCCATTTTCAATGAATTTTTGGAGTTCCTTCATACTTCTATATCATATCATAGAAACACTAACATGCAGCAATCAAGACATTAAGAGAAAGGATGCTACATGAGGTTCACTCAAAGTCTGAAAACACAGAGAATAAACTCAAGTGAGGAATGAGCTCTTTTCACTGGAATTGTTTCCAATTCCCTGCCCATACACTGAAGTCCTAACATCTAGAACATCAGAGGTGACCCAATTTAAAGACAGAGCCTTTAGAGAGATAATGAAGCCAAAATGACTGGGAACCTTATAAAGAAGAGGACATTTGGACAAGACAGATAGAGAGAAATACACGCAATGACCCAAGGAAACTATGATCACCTACAAGCTACAACACTGCTGACACCTGGATCTCAAAATTCTGGCCTCTAGAATTGTGATCAAGTGCATTTCTGATGGTTCAATCATTCAGTCTAAGGCCCTTTGTTATGATAACCTTAGCAAGCCATTTGAACAAAGTTGTACACAAGCTAGGTAGTTTATATCAGCAGAGTTTGTAAAGAGTGATCACAGAGCCAAATTTGGTACAGCAAGGTCATGAACTAATGAAAAATTGTTAAAACAAAAATTCTCCAGAGAAAGCACACATCTGCATGTTTTGAAAGGTGATGAGTAGAGAAGGCAGCAGAGAAATTTGAATGTACACTGATTACAATTCAGCAAAATAAAATTAAATTTGTACGTCTATGAAGATCAGGGAAGATTCAGAAGTGAAGGATAGTTACTTAAACCTTACAACCAAGAGTCTATTTGCTTATATGAAAAATGAAAACGCCTTCCTAATGGGGTTTTGAGAAGGATTCTGGGGCTCTGCCTAGACTGTGCAGGTCAGCAATGCCCTGTGGGTAGCACAGGAAGGAAAGTGACAGCACACACGTGTCCTGGGTGATCTCTATGTGCCCATTCAGATTTTGCTCTGTGATTTCAGGATAATACCAGCAAGTCTGTGCAGGCTGGAGTACAATTGATTTCTGTGTCCTTAATGGATACATAAATAAATTGAGAATTTTCATGTGTGTGTCACAGAAATACACATACCTTTGTTGCAAAGTATGTCTGCTCCTGGCTCCTAGATAAGCCAAATTGATAGCTTGAGAAAATAACCTTCAGCCTTTTCATTAACCGGACTTTGTTCCTCATTTGGATTTAGAGTTTTCCTCTCAGGGATTAGCATCTCTGTTGTCACCAGGCTTCTATTGTTTCCTGATGGATCTTACGTAGCTTGTGTTTTCTAAAGTCAATAGTGTGTCAAACACACAGACAAAACTGAAACCGTGTTTCTTGAGCTATGTGAAAAATAAGTTAATGCTATCGTTTCTTTAGCCTTTTTGCCGTTTGATAAGCATTTCTCATGCATTCATTTCATCCACATACATCAATTTCCAAGAAAGATACACTATCAGATCATTACCCATGATCTATGGAAGGGTGTCACCATTCTACTGGGGTTACACCAGTGTATTTTTTGTCCTGGGCTTGGGGCAGACTGACTCCAGCTTCAGGCTCTTTAAAGAACATAGCATCACTCCTTGGTAAGTTCCTTCAGCCATGCATTTTTTCCCATTGATTTTTTTTCATTTTCAATTAACTTTATACACAGAAGACCAAACCTATACCAAGTAAAGATTTCAACAATTTGCACACACACACAACTGAGAACAAGTTTTACAGTTCATTCTCATAATACAACTTTTTGAGGACAGAGGTTCTACATGGAGAGTAAGTGCACAATGACTCCTATTGTTAATTTAACAATTAACACTCTTACCTATGACATCAGTGATCACCTGAGGCCCTTGACATAAGTTTCCAAGACTTGGAAGCCTTTTGAATCTACAGTCTCTGTCAGTATCTAGTTGAAGCAAAGTGGAAGTTCTCTCCTCCCTTCAGAGAAAAATACTTCCTTCTTTGATGGCCAGTTCTTCCTGGGGTTTCACACACAGAAATCCTTCATGTAAGACATTTTTTTTTTTTTTGCCACAGTGTCTTGGTGTTCCATGTCTAAAATGCTCTCCTGGGCTTATCAGCCATACAAGAATGCCTTAGGGCTTATTCTGAGTTCAGAGTGTTACTTAAAGTGATTGTGATTCTATGAGTCTGCTGTGTAGATTGTTTCCCATGTTGGAATGTTCTCTCCTTTTTAATTCTATTTAATATTATTATGACACTTCATCTTATTTATATGATCCCTTTAACACTTAGTCCTATCTATATGTTCAATTTAATACTTAATATGATCACTTTAACTCTTAAGATGACATTTTTACCACCCAGCTTAATGGGATTTGGTGTCTCATGGCAAGTTTTTAAACTATAGCCTTAGAAGTCCATAGGAATGTATTCAGAAGTACAGAGCCTTACAGTTATAAACTTCCTCCTCCCTTTCTTATTCCCAATCTTATTTTTCACTGAGATCTATTTTCAATTGACTTTATATACATATGATTAACTCTTGTTAAGAAGGAGTTCAACAAAGAGTATAAAGAAAAAAAAAACTGTTCCTCAACACCCAAGACAAGGGCTGTTCAATTCATTGCTTCTTAAAGTGTCAACTTCAGTTCTACAGATTTTCTTTTAGGTGCTCTACTAGTTATCACAGATCAATGAGAACATATGGTATTTGTTCCTTAGGGACTGGCTTATTTCACTAAGCATGAGTTTTCCAGATTCATCCATTTAGTTGCAAGTGACAAGATTTCATTTTTTTTACTGTGTGTAATATTCCATAGAGCACATATTCCGTAATTTCTTTATCCAATATTCAGTTGACAGGCATTTACGTTGATTCCAGGTCTTAGCTATTGTGAATTAAGCTGCAATAAACATGGGGGTGCAGTGTCACTCCCCGTCTTCGTGGAGGAACGACACAGGACCCTGCGCTGTTCTTTCGTCTGCTTGGCCCTCCCCAGGTTTGCTGCTGATTCTTCCCGGGTTGGCTACCGTCCCTTCCACCTCCGTGGAAGGGCGGTTCCCCCTAGCCACTTTCCCCACTTCCGCGGGGGAGCGGCACACCACCAGCCGGCTCTCTCAGGGGTTGCTCAGGTGTTCCTTAAGATAGATGTTCCTGGTGTCTCTCTCCTCTTTTATAGTCCTTTTCCACCAATCCCAACTCTGCTACCCACATGCCGAGTACGCTGCTCTCCTCCAATCAGGAGCAGGTCCTACAGTTTATTGGTTGAACTGGAGGCAGCTGTGTAGAAGCTGTTACTCCCTTCTCAGCGCCATATTGTGGGAGAGCAGATGCATAGAATAAGTCTTAATTCCAGTAACTTAGTCTAGTCCGAGTTGCTCCCCACAGTGCAGATAACAATTTATTTGCTGATTTCATTTCCCTTGGGTAAATTCCCAGGAATGGGATGGCTGGGGCATATGGTAGGACAGTATTCAGATTTCTGAGGTATCTCCAAAACAAACGCTTTCTCTGCATCTATTGAGATAATTATATTGTTTTTATTCTTCAGTTTGTTAATGTGATGTATCATATTGATAGATTTGCAAATGTTGAGCTATACCTGCATACCAGGGATAAATCCCACTTGATCTGGGTGAATGATCTTTCACATGTGTTGTTGGATTCAGTTGGCTAGTATTTTGTTGCATCTATGTTCATCAATGAAATTGGTATGTAGTTCTCTTTCTCTGTTGCATCTTTTTCAGGTTTAAGAATTAAGGTGATGCTGGCTTTATATAAAGAATTTGGAAATATTCCTTCCCTTTCCATTGTTTTGAATAACTTGAGAATAATTGGAGTTCTTCTTTAAATGTCTTCTTTAAATTCAGCAATGAAGCCAACTGGTTCTGGGCTTTTCTTTGTTGGGAGGGTCTTTAATGCTGATTCAATTTATTTCTTGGTTATGAGTCTGTTTAGGTTTTCTGTGTCTTCATGGCTCAATTTAAGTAAGTTGTATGTATCCAGGAATTTATCCACTTCTTCTAGGTTTCCCTGCTTGTTGGCATTCAGCTCTTTGCAGTAATTTCTGATGATTTTTTTTCATTTTTGTGGTATCTATTGTTATACTTCCTTTTTCACCTCTAATTTTATTGATTTTTGTATTCTCTCTCCTTTTCTTTTTGGTTAGTTGGGCCAATAGTGTGTCAGTTTTTGTTTTTTTTTTTTTCAAAAAAACAGCTCTTTGTTTTGCTGATCTTTTGTATTATCTTTTTGGATTCAATTTTGTTTATTTCTTCTCTAATTTTAATTATTTCTTTTCTCCTACTAGCTTTGGGTTTGTTTTTCTGTTGTTTTTCTAGATCCATGAAATGAATTGATAGCTCATTTATTTGGTGCCTTTCCAATTTCTTGATGTAGGCACCAATTGCTGTAAACTTTCCTCTTATCACTGCTTTTTCTGTATCCCATAGGTTTTGATATGTTGTATTGTCATCTTCATTTGTTTTCATAAGTTTTTGATTTCTCTTTTGGTTTCTTCAGTGACCCACTATTCATTCAGAAGCGTGTTGTTCAAGCTCCATGTGTTTGCATATGCTCTAGGGATTCCTGCATTGATGATTTCTAGCTTCATTCCATTGTTTTCCAAGAAGATACTTGGTATGATTTTGATTTTTTTTAATTTTTTATACTTGCTTTATAGTTTAGCATGTGGTCAATCTTAGAGAAAGTTCCATGAACTGTTGAGAAAATGTGTATTATGCTACTTTAGGATGGAATGTTCTTTAGATATCTGTTAGGTCCATTTGGTCTATGGTGCTGATAAACTCTGCTGTTTTCTTGCTGATTTTCTGTCTGGTTGATCTGTCCATTGCTGAAAGTTAGGTATTGCAATCCCTCATTACTATTGTATTTGAGTCTATGTCTCCCTTTAAGTACCTTAATATTTCTTTTAAATAGCCAGTTGCCCTGTGTTTAGGTACATAACATTTATAATAGTTACATCTTTCTATTGAATTGATCCTTTAATCATTATATAGTGCCATTCTTTTTCTCTTTAACAGTTTTTGTGTTAAAGTCTATTTTGTCTGATGTTAGGATGGCTACAACAGATCTTTTTTGGTTTCTATTTGCATGGAATATCTTTTTTCATCCTTTCACTTTCAGTCTGCATGCATCTTTGCTTGGTTAGATGTGTTTCTTGTAGGTAGCAAATAAATGAGTTTTGCTATATCCATTCATCCAATCTGTTTATTTTAACTGAAGAGTTGAGGTCATCTATATTCAAGGTGACTATTAGTAAGTAATGACTTTGCCCTACCATAATTTGCCAAAATATTCCTATATTTTACTTTGGATATTCTTTGTACTTTTACAAGGAGATTTCTTTCCTTTACCTTCTTTTGTAGTGTTGACTATGTTTCTGTGTTTCTGTGTGCAGCACATACTTCAGTGTGGGGAGCAACTCAGACTAGACTGTTACTCAAATTAAGACTTATTCTATGCATCTGCTCTCCCACAATATGGCGCTGGGAGAGGAGGAAACAGCTTCTACACAGCTGCCTCCAGTTCAACCAATAAACTGTAGGACCTGCTCCTGATTGGAGGAGAGCAGCGTACTCGGCGTGTGGGTAGCAGAGTTGGGATTGGCGGAAGAGGACTATGAAGGAGGAGAGAGACAACATGCACCAGGAACATCTATGAGGAACACCTGAGCAGCCCCCGAGAGAGATGGCCGGCGGTGTGCCGCTCCCCCGCGGAAGTGGGGAAAGTGGCAGGGGGAACCGCCCTTCCACGGAGGTGGAAGGGACAGTAGCCAACCCGGGAAGAATCAGCAGCAAACCCGGGGAGGGCCGAGCAGACAAAAGAACAGCGCAGGGTCCTGTGTCGCTCCTCCACAAAGAGGGGGAGCGACATAATGGTGCCGTGACTCGGATATGAAGCCTAGGCAGGGTTTAGTGTCGTTCCTCCACGAAGAGGGGGAGCGACATAATGGTGCCGTGACTCGGATAGGAAACCTAGGAGGGAAGAAGCGGGAAGAAGTGGGAAAACACCGGAGAGAGAGACTAGCAAAGAGCCTAGGGAAAAGCCGGATGGAAAAGGTGCCGGAAGAAGCTATTGAAAGCCTAGGCATAGACTCGGATACGGACTGTGGGAAAGAAGTTAGGATTAAAAGTGAAAGCAAGAAGAAACTTAGACTCAGATACGGACTGCAGGTTGAAAGTGAAAGTGAAACCTAGAAGAAACTTAGACTCGGATACGGACTGTGGGGAGAAGCCAGGAGAAGTGAGAGGGGGATATTGTTGGAAGAAAAGTTAGGAAACATACCGGGTAGAGAAAAATGTTAGGGAGGATGAAGCTGCCGGGCAGGCTGAGGCAGAGACTTAAGCTAGCTTGGGATTCTTCAAGTCAGCCCGGGGAGCAAAAGGCAAAAAGCTAAAACTAGAGGCGGACGCGTAAGCCAGGTTGGAATCCGTCAGATTAGCCCGGGGAGCAAAAGACGGGAAGCCAAACCGAAAGGTGCAGACGTGAGCTAGGTTGAATTCGCCAGGTTAGCCCGGGGAACTTAGACTGAATACCGGTGGTGGAAACGTAAGCTAGGCTGTGTGATTCGCGGAAGCTGCCGCGCGCAGAGAGAGCGCGCGGGGCACAAATGGGGAGAGCGCATGGGGCGCTAATAGAGAGAACGCGGGGCTAGCGCGAAGGCCGTGGTGCGGGCGCAAACGGCGCGGAGACCGCGGAGCGCGCGAGGCCGGAAAGCAGCGCAGAGCCGGGAAGCTGCCTCGGGGCGAGGCACCGAGAAGCAGCCTCGGGGCGGGCGCCGGGAAGCCGCAGGGATAAGAGAAACAGAAGTTTAGAAGTAAAATGAGAGAAATAGGAATGCTGGCAGATAGAAGTAAAATAGGAGAGATAGGAATGCCCGGAGATAGAGAAATAGAGAAAAATAAGGCCTCCCCACAACATGGCAATGAGAGAGCTTGGATTCGGTCTGCCTGATTAGTTAAGACGATAAGCACCTGTGGGCGGCTGCAGGTCACCGAAGACAGGCATGTTATCAACACCAATAAGTCTCCCCACAAGACGGCAATGAGAGGGCTTGGATTCGGTTTGCCTGATTGCTAGGGCTTGTAAGCACCTGCAGGCAGTTCTAGCAGAGCAGAGCATGCGCTGCAGGGCACCGAACACAGGCACGCATCAGCGCCTAAAAACCTCCTCACAACACGGTGAAGAGAGGACCTGGATTCGGTTTGCCTGATTGGTAGGGCTTGTAAGCACCTGTGGGCAACTTTAGCAAGCAGAGCAGAGTGTGTGCCGCGGGGCACCAAAGACGGACGCCTATCAATGCCAAAAAATGAAAAAAAAAGGGGGATCTGTGGGGAGCAACTCAGACTAGACTGTTACTCGAATTAAGACTTATTCTATGCATCTGCTCTCCCACAATATGGCGCTGGGAGAGGAGGAAACAGCTTCTACACAGCTGCCTCCAGTTCAACCAATAAACTGTAGGACCTGCTCCTGATTGGAGGAGAGCAGCGTACTCGGCGTGTGGGTAGCAGAGTTGGGATTGGCGGAAGAGGACTATAAAGGAGGAGAGAGACAACATGCACCAGGAACATCTATGAGGAACACCTGAGCAGCCCCCGAGAGAGCCGGCCGGCGGTGTGCCGCTCCCCCGCGGAAGTGGGGAAAGTGGCAGGGGGAACCGCCCTTCCACGGAGGTGGAAGGGACGGTAGCCAACCCGGGAAGAATCAGCAGCAAACCCAGGGAGGGCCGAGCAGATGAAAGAACAGTGCAGGGTCCTGTGTCGTTCCTCCATGAAGAGGGGGAGCGACATAATGGTGCCGTGACTCGGATATGAAGCCTAGGCAGGGTTTAATGTCGTTCCTCCATGAAGAGGGGGAGCGACACTTCAGCATCTTCTGTAGAGCTGGATGGTTGGTGACAAATTCTTTCAATTCCTGTTTGTTGCAGAAGATCTTTATTTCACCTTCATTCATAAAGGAGAGCTTTGCAGGGTATAGTATTCTGGGTTGATAGCTCTTTTCTCTTAAGACTTGGAATGTATCTTGCCATTCTCTCCTACCCTGTAGTGTTTCAGATGAGACATCTGCTGTGAGTCTAATTGGAGATCCTCTGAAACTAATCTGGCATTTCTCTCATGCACATTTCATAATCTTTTCTTTATGTTTTACTGTGGAGAGGTTGATTAAAATGTATTGTGGTGATAATCTTTTCTGGTCGTGTCTATTAGGAGTTCTATGTGTTTCCTATACTTGGATATCCATTTCTTTCACCAAATTGTGGAAATTTTCTGTTATTATTTCACTAAAAAGGTCTTCTAATCCTTTATCTCTTTCAATGCCTTCAGGAACTCCTAGAACCCATATGGGTCGTTTGATAGTATCCTGTAGATTCCCAATAGTGATTTTTAGTTTTATAATTTCTTCTTCTTATGTTTGATCTGACTGTATAATTTCCTGTGCTTTGTTGTCTAAGTAAAATATTCTTTCTTCTGCTTCACAAATTCTGTTGTTAAGTTTTCCACTGCATTTTTATTTGTTCTCTTGAATTCTTCATTTCCAAGATTTCATTTTAATTTCTCTTTAAGGTATCAATTTTGTGGGAGAAATTTTCTTTCATGTCATGTACATTAGTTCTTGCATTTGCTTCTGATTACTTTTAAGTAATCCTATGATCAATATTTTGAATTCCATTTCTGGCATTTCTTCAATCTCATCATCTTCACAATCTAGTATTGAGGTGTTGTGTTCTTTTGGGAGCATCATATTCTCTTCCTTATTCTTGTTTCTTGAATTGGTGCATTTGTTATTCAGCATTTTTGGAGATACTTTTGGTTTCTTCTTTTCTTTTACCTTTGTTCCAACCCCTGTAGATTACTGGAGTGTCTGCTTTCAGTGAGTACCTAGAGGCATGTGGTGGGTATCAACAGAAAGCTCTGTTCAGTTCTCCAGGGTGAAGGGTGTGTCTGAGGTGACACACCCAGGCTTGACATGATAAATCTCTTTCATTTTTTTTTATCGGAGGGGAGGTTAATTCTTGTCTGTTGGTGTAGACTCAGCTGAGCTCCTCTTGTCAAAGGAGACCAGTGCTTGGGTGCTAGCCCCAGTGGGTACATTATTCTTCTGCTCTGCCACAAGGACCACACAAAGGGTCTGTGCAGTCCTCAGTGTAAGCTTACACTGCTCAGCAATGTCCCTCAGCAGGTAACCAGGGAACTCTGAGCATGTGGATCCTCTCACAGTGACTGCTGAAAGTCCTAGCCACACCCTGAGTCCTCCCAAGCACTTCAGTGTTTTCACAGACCCAGCAAACAAGCCTCCCACAGTCACAAGCACCCTGCCCCCCGTCTGTTCTCCCCACCAGACTCAGAAGTCTCTGCTTTACTGGTTGCTGGGTGCAGACACGGGCTGGCGCAGCAGTTACATATGTCCAAATTGGTACACACTCTCTATCAGCTTATTACAGGCTGCCATTGCAGGGTGATAGGGGAGAGAGAAAAAGTGTTCCCCTGTCGCTCCCCCTCTTTGTGGAGGAGCGACACTGAACCCTGCCTAGGCTTCCTATCCGAGTCACGGCACCATTATGTCGCTCCCCCTCTTCGTGGAGGAACGACATAGGACCCTGCACTGTTCTTTCGTCTGCTCAGCCCTCCGCAGGTTTGGCTGCTGGTTCTTCCCGGGTTGGCTACCGTTCCTTCCACCTCCGTGGAAGGGCGGTTCCCCCTGCCACTTTCCCCACTTCCGCGGGGGAGCGGCACACCGCCGGCCGGCTCTCTCGGGGGCTGCTCAGGTGTTCCTCCAGATAGATGTTCCTCTTAGATGTTCCTGGTGCATGTTGTCTCTCTCCTCCTTTATAGTCCTCTTCTGCCAATCCCAACTCTGCTACCCACACGCCGAGTACGCTGCTCTCCTCCAATCAGGAACAGGTCCTGCTGTTATTGGTTGAACTGGAGGCAGCTGAGTAGAAGCTGTTTCCTCCTCTCCCAGCGCCATATTGTGGGAGAGCAGATGCATAGAATAAATCTTAATTCCAGTAACAGTCTAGTCTGAGTTGCTCCCCACATTCCCCTTTCATTTTTCTCCTATAGTTTGGCAGGAAGAGCCCTCTAGGCTCTTCCAGAAGCTTTTTTGCCAGTTGCTTGAGCTGCTGCTGTTTGTTCTCACCTCATTCTCCAATGCTGGTGCAGAGGCTCTTGGCTGCTGGGGTCTGAGTTGTGGGCACCCACACCCTCCACATAGGTCTATTGTTTCCCTCCAGTTTACATAAATTTTCCTGTGTTGTTTTATCCCTAGCTCTTCCCTGAGACTGTACTCTTTCCACTTTTTTTTTAAAGTGTCTTCTCCTAGACTAGTGCACTAGCTCCCTCCCTACTCTGCCATTTTAATCCAATTCCCCCATGTACTCTTCTCTAGGTTTAGAATCAACCAGTGCCATTCTCCACTGTACACGGCCTGGTCTGTGTATCCATGCAGCATTTCCTCATTGCTCTTACAACTTCTACAGATATCTCCAAGGGGACTGCTTGACCTCCATACCTCCATCCTGGAGAGGTTTAGGGACTAGTGGTTTCCCAGGCTGTGGAAATTGTCATTGCTAAAGCCCAGAAAGTGCCAAGCAAAGAAGGACAAATTGACCACCCTGCCTGTGGAAGTGTGAGGACAACACTGAGATGGTGAGTGGGGTGGAGGCCATTCTTTGCCAGCTGACAGTGCAGCGAACAGTTTGCCAGGATCATCTGAAGTTCATGGAGTCCTACCCTCTTGGTTTCTTGAAGAGACAACTGAAGCTATAAAAGATGGGCTTTCTCAAAGAGTCCCCATGCATACAGTTCCAATCCAGGCCTCTGACACTAATTTTTATCATTATTTTTTTCTTCCCACTCAATCTGAGACTCCCTAGAGTATAATGTTTTAGCATGTAGCAAAGAGTCCTGATGGCCTGCCTCAAAGACCTGCAGATCTGTTTCTCTCTCACATCATGGCTCAGAGGAAAGCAGTCCAGAGATACAGGCAGTCCTTGTCCATGTTCATTCAGAAGTCCAAATTGTTCATATGCAGTGACTCTTTCCCAGTACATTGACATCAGTTGAACGAATTAAGCTGAATCACTTTAGGCCAACTAGCAGCAAGTGGCCAGAGGTAGACCCTGAGGTAGGATTCTATTGCTAAAGAAACAATTTTGGGAAAACAGACAAGGAAAAATGAACAATATAATGTGTGTTCATTCATATATCACTGTCTAATGCAGTTACTCTCACCATCACGATGATCCCCCAAATCTTGGAGCCCATGTGAAACATATACCTCAGAATTATCTCACACCAGGACCTCAAGAGCTGGGGCATTAATACACTGGTTCATGCCGATCATCGGCTAAGTACTAATCCCAGGGACATGCCAATTCACTGTGATTCTGCCTTCCATGCTAGCAGCAAATAAGGCTCCATCAGCAAGAGAAATCCCTAGGAAAGGAGATGCAGATGCTGGCAGTTGTAAATGATGCTGATTTGAACAGGGAAGATAAAGGGGAAGTTGATGGGTGTGAGACTGGCATCATCTGGTACAGTGGGCAGCTAGCACTGGTTTCCAGCAAGGAAAAGCTGAAATCTTGGTCTCCTCTTTACATTTCTGAGCAATTGTCTTCATAGAGGATGAGTGACAAAATGAGTGATTGATGAGTACATTAGCTTGTCCTGTGATGATTTAACTATAATGATGGTGGAAAAAACCCCAAGCATTTATTTGTGTCTGTCTATAGCCATGCCGATAGCTATTTCTATATCATATTTACATAATCTGTTTATCTATCATTATATTGCTCATCTATGTAGTATTAGATATAGGTATCAATAGGATCTAGGTAGGTAAATATATACATACATCCTTGGAATTGTGCTGGTTACTATATATATATATCATATTCAGTTTAATTTTCATAGCAACACTGTGGAAAATGAATTTATATATATTTACTGGTGTGGAACTTGAGAAAAAGAATGACTAAGTCACTTGCCAAGTTGCATGGTTAGTTAGGCAACCACAGAATAACAATTGAAATCAGTTTCATTGGACTATTAAGTAGACATACTTATGGCTACATCTTTCTGTGTTCCGTGTCTGTACTCTCCAACACATTAGCCAGACCATCAAGTTGATTTGACCTTTGAGAAATTCTCTTGGAAAGTCTTCACACTTGATATTTTTACAGATATTTGGAGGAAGGATTCTCAACATTGACCTGTTCTCCTTGATAATTAGGTAATATTGTCTCTGGTTCCAGCTGGAAACAGGAATAATAAAATAAAATAAAATTTAAACATTGTGGTTCTGTTTGCTAGCTAGAATTCCTAAGGAAGGATCTATTTTTTTAACTTTTATTTAATGAATATAAATTTCCAAAGTACGATTTATGGATTACAATGGCTTCCCCCCCATAAGGTCCCTCCAACCCACAACCCTCCCCTTTCCCACTCCCTCTCCCCTTCCATTCACATCAAGATTCATTTTCGATTATCTTAATATACAGAAGATCAGCTTAGTATACATTAAGTAAGGATTTCAACAGTTTGCTCCCACACAGAAACATAAAGTGAAAAATAATAGATGATTTTTTTTTAAATGATGATGAAATCAGAGCAGACCTATTGTCATGTTTAATCCCAGTGAGAGTCAGCTGGGAGTTGATAATTTCTTTTTTTTTTTTTTTTTTTTTTACAGAGGATCAGTTTAGTATGCATTAAGTAAAGGTTTCAACAGTTTGCACCCCCATAGAAACACAAAGTGAAATATACTGTTTGAGTACTCGTTATAGCATTAAATCTCAATGCACAGCACATTAAGGACAGAGATCCTACATGAGGAGTAAGTGCACAGTGACTCCTGTTGTTGACTTTACCAATTGACACTCCTGTCTATGGCATCAGTAGTCTCCCTATGCTCCAGTCATGAGTTTCCAAGGCTATGGAAGCCCTCTGAGTTCTCCGATTCTTATCTTGTTTAGACAAGGTCATAGTCAAAGTGGAGGTTCTCTCCTCCCTTCAGAGAAAGGTACCTCCTTCTTTGAAGACCTGTTCTTTCCACTGGGATCTCACTCACAGAGATCTTTTGCCAGAGTGTCTTGGCTTTCCATGCCTGAAATACTCTCATGGGCTTTTCAGCCAGATCCAAATGCCTTTAGGGCTGATTCTGAGGCCAGAGTGCTATTTAGGACATCCGCCATTCTATGAGTCTGCTGAGTATCTCACTTCCCATGTTGGATCACTCTCCCCTTTATTTACTCCATCGGTTAGTGTTAGCAGGTACTAGACTTGTTTATGTGCTCCCTTTGACTCTTAGTCCTTTCATTATGATCAATTGTGAACTGAAATTGATCACTTGGACTAGTGAGATGGCATTGGTACATGCCACCTTGATGGGATTGAATTGGAATCCCCTGGTATGTTTCTAACTCTACTTTGGGGCAAGTCAGCTTGAGCATGTCCCAAATTATACATCTCTTCCCTCTCTTATCCCCACTCTTATGTTTAACAGGGATCACATTTCAGTTAATTTTCAACACTTAAGAATAACTGTGTATTAATTACAGAATTAAACCAGTCATATTAAGTAGAACAGACAAAACAACTACTAAGAGGGATAATGTATTAAGTTGTTCATTAAGAGTCAGGGCTATGCTGATCAAGTCACCATTTCCCATAGTGTCCATTTCACTTCAGGAGGTTTCCTTTTTGGTGTTCAGTCAGTTGTCACCGATCAGGGAGAACATATGGTATTTGTCCCTTTGGGACTGGCTTATTTCACTCAGCATGATGTGTTCCAGATTCCTCCATTTTGTTGCAAATGACTGGATTTTGTTGTTTCTTACTGCGGTATAGTATTCTAAAGAGTACATATCCCATAATTTCTTTATCCAGTCTACCGTTGATGGGCATTTAGGTTGGTTCCAGGTCTTAGCTATTGTGAATTGAGCTGCAATAAACATTAGGGTGCAGACCGCTTTTTTGTTTGCCCATTTAAGTTCCTTTGGGTAAATTCCAAGGAGTGGGATGGCTGGGTCGAACGGTAGGGTTATCTTCAGGTTTCTGAGGAATCTCCAGACTGACTTCCATAGTGGCTTGACCAGTTTGCATTCCCACCAACAGTGGGTTAGTGTCCCTTTAGGAAGGATCTATTAAAATAGGTTAACAGTATAACACCAATTTAAGAAGGTAAGATGGAAAAATGTGTCTACCTGAGTGAATCCAGAATAAACAATGGGAAGAAGATTCATTGCAGAGAGAAAAATAGAAACTATTAAAAAGAAGAGGTCCTGTTGCAGGGTTATTTGAAGCCATGTGTATCTGCTGGCAGATTCATGTTAAAAGGTTTTGAGAATTTACAAAAATAGCACCACTTTTCCCTAAAGGTTGAAAGAGCAATAAGAGATACAGCAATTTATATTTGATAAAATGAAACTTCAAGATCCATTTCACACAAGACTCAAGGAGAGAAGAATCTGGTTTGTCACACAGTCATACTGGGTGTGTGCTGAGAACTTAATGCACCTCTTGATCCAGTAGACTCTTCCCTGGTTACAGCAGCCAGTGATGTACCACCTACTACTAGGGCAGCATCCCAGGGGATTTTCCAAGGAGACAGTGTCCACAGAGCCCAGACTTCAGACCATCAGGATGATCCTCCAGATCCAACCACCCTTTGCTGCTCAGTTCCTGTTTCTGGACCCTGGGCTAGATGTTTTCTTCTTTCTTTTTTAAAAAAATTTTTTTTTGGACAGGCAGAGTGGATAGAGTCAGAGAGAGAGAGAAAGGTATTCCTTTGCCATTGGTTCACCCTCCAATGGCCGCCACAGCTGGAGTGCTGCGGCCGGCCACCACGCTGATCCGAAGGCAGGAGCCAGGTGCTTCTCCTGGTCTCCCATGCGGGTGCAGGGCCCAAGGACTTGGGCCATCCTCCACTGCCTTCCTGGGCCACAGCAGAGAGCTGGACTGGAAGAGGGGCAACCGGGAAAGAATCCGGCGCCCCGACCGGGATTAGAACCCGGTGTGCCGGTGCCACTAGGTGGAGGATTAGCCTAGTGAGCCGCAGCGCTGGCCCTAGATGTTTTCTAATGTTTAGTGCAATCACAGCAGCATCTCTATCAGGCATGCATCCTTATGCCAGTTCTAAGGAAACCAAAACTCGGAGGGGTAGGGATTTAGCAGGCCCCAGATATCCAGGTTTAATCTCCAAGCCTGTGATTGCTACTTCTGTGATGAATAGGTCTTTGAAAATGTGAATTAATTCAGCCTTTTTATATGAAAAGTCTACCTTGGATCATTTGGGTGACCCTATATGTAATCATGGGGATCCTTGCCTGAGGGAGTCAGAGGCAGATTTAACAACTGAAAAGCAGCCTGTGTAATGACTGATACCAGAGGGCACACTGCGGACTTTGAAGAAGGAAGGGGCCTAGAGCCAAGGAAAGTATCTCTAGAGGCTGGGAAATGCAAGCAACAGACTCTTCCCTGGCCTCCAGAGGGAACACTTCCCTACAGACCCCTTGATTTCATCCCATAAAACTTGTGCACTTCTGACCTCCAGAAATACAAGAAAATAAATGTGTGTACTTTTAAGCCACCATATTTGTGGTAATCTGTTATGGCAGCCGTTGGAAACAAAGGCAAGTGTCTTACCTGATGGCATACAGCCAGCAAACCCCACAGCGTGGACTTGAATCCAAGTGTTTTAACTCCAAATCTAGGACCACTCTATGAACCACCTGCTGCCTCTCTCCGTGTGGCATCAACAGCTCTCTTTGGCACCATAGCCTCCACCTTTTCATGGTGATTCCCAGCTCAACTGTGCAACAGATACCCTGGGCCTATTATCTCCTGGGTCTCTTGTCCTCAAAATAGAGGGAGCCCTAAAATTTCCTGTACTAAAATAAACAACTTTGATGACCATCCTACATTTCAATTTGGGAGTCATTGCTGTAGTATTTTCTATAATGTATTTTTATCTACTTGTTAATGAAGAGAAAATGCTGAGTCAAACTGGGTTTTCCCTGTTTCATCCAAGAACACTTGATGGGAGCACAAATTCTCAGAGAGGCTACTCTCTACCTTGCACCTACCTAAACAATGCACCTGCTTTCTCACCACTCCTGGAAGGGAGGGGGCGCTGCCGGATAATGACTGAGGGAACTGAGCCTCTTCAGGTGACTTGCTGTGTATGAAGGGCTGCAGGAAAAGCAACTGCAAACACAATAGCTTCAAAAAACAGGAATATGTGCCCCACAGTCTGACCAGAAGTCTGAAATCAAGGTGTCAGGAGAAACGTGTGTCTCAGAAATCTGTGAGGCAAAATCTCCCTGGTCTGTTCCAACGTCTAGTGCTTGCCAGCAGCCCTGGGAAGTCCTTGGCTTGTATATGTGTCATTCCAATCTCACCTGTTCTGTTCCAGGACAATCTTTTTCCTGGGCCTCTCTATTTTCTTTTTCACTTCTTGTAAAGACATGAGTTATCTTGACCTGCCCCCATATTATCCCATGGCACCCACTCTCATATTATCTCATATAAATTGAACTAATTGCCAGTTCAATGGCCCTGTTCTCTCTCTCTCTCTCTCTCTCTCTCTCTCTCTCTCTCTCTCTCTCTTTAAAGATTTATTTATTTGAAAGGCAAAGTTACAGAGAGGGAGGGAGGGAGGGAGGGAGGGAGAGAGAGAGAGAGAGAGAGAATCTTCCATCAGCTGGTTCAATTCCCAAATAGCTGTAATGGCCAGAGGAGGGCAGATCTGAGCTTCCTCTGGGTCTCTCATGCAGGTGCAGGGTCCCAAGATCTTGGGCCATCTTCTACTGCTTTCCCAGGCCATAACAGAGAGCTGGATTGGAAACGGAGCATCCAGGACTTGAACTGGCACACACACGGGATGCTGGCACCGCAGGCGGAGTCTTCACCTGCTACACCACAGTGCCAGCCCCCAGTGGCCCTATTTCCAAGGAAGGGCATGCTGTGAAGTACGGAGTAAGGAATTCAGTGAATCTTTTTGAGGAACAGAATTCAATCCACACCACTTCCCCAGGCCATTTATGTGGCACAGGGCAGAGACGGTTTCCCCACTGGACACAGTGGGCATGTAAATGTGAGCTTACTTATTAGCCTGAATTGAGGAGCATGGCTTTCCTGTGCCTTCCTAAGCCCTTCCAGCAAGTTCTGGATGACTGGAAGTCTCAGTTACTTTCACTTGGGAGCTCTGTTTTGCTCCACTGAGCACAAGACACACGGAGCTTGTGCTTGTAACTCTCTTGCTTCTGTTTCAAAAAGCTTAGCCATTTTATTTCCATTCCATTTGGCATGAAATTGTTCTCCAATGTGCAGAAGAGGAGGTTTTTTATTGCAATGGATCAATTTTCTACCCAGGAACTGTTATATCTATTGGCCTTTTGGATAATCTCTGCCATGAACTAACCATGCCTATCCTTCTCTTTTCCTTTTGGGTTGCTGGCATTTTTCTTATGAATCTGTAAGAGTTCTTTCTGTATTAGCCTTTATCTACCATGAGAGTTGTAAATGTTTTCCTTGATCTATCATCTGTCTGCTGACTTTGCCAAGTACTCTCTTCTCACACACAAATGGTCATTCTTCTGTGGTCTACCTCTCTTCTTTTCTTTCCAATGCCTTATGGGATTCTTGGATTTTTTGGTTTCATTTATTTGGATGTCTAAAATTTATTAGGAAAGGCAGAGAGAGAGAGAGAGAGAGAGGAGGGAAGTATCTTCTATCGGCTGGATTACTCCCCACATATCCACAACTGCTGGGGCTGGACCAGGCTTAAGCAAGAAGCCTGGAACTCTATCTAGGTATCCCTGTGGATGGCCCAATGCTTGACCTCCAGGGTGTTCATCAGGAGGAAGCTGGTTTGGAAGTAGGGCCAGGACTCCAACCAGACATTCTGGGATGGGATTCAGGAATTCTAAAAGTTGTCTTAACTGCTGCACCAAATGCCCACCTCTGGGCTTCCAGTCTTGTTTACAGAATTCTCTCAGAGCACCTTGGTGATACCTATGTCCTCCCTGATTTTTTGCCCTTTTCTTGCCTTGAATTCAGAAGCTGCAAATGATTGGGAAGCTGATGGTTCCACCAACCAGATTAATTGTACCATAGTCTTGTTATTTGGTCTGTATGGTTCTACAGAATTTCTAGATTTCAGTGAATGGGTCCTCACTTCATGGAATCCATACTCTCGAGCCCGCCAGTGTTAGTGTATCTGTGAGTGAACTGAAGTGGTATGTACCTGGACAGCCCCATTCTTCCATTTTCTGCTCTCCTAGTGCCCTTTGTGAAACTTGATATACAAGGCTGAACAAAACTACACAAGTGCATAGACTTACGCATTCATGAATGCATGCATACGCCAGACACTGCTTACATGTTCTCTCAAACACACATAGCTGCTATAAGGGTGAAAAGATAATATCTTGTTTATTCCTTTTATAAGGGTCATGGATGAGGCTGCTTTGACAGAAGACAGATTAGTAAGAGGAAAGCACAACAAATTTATCTAACAAATTTTTTTTTTTTATTTTTGACAGGCAGAGTGGACAGTGAGAGAGAGAGAGACAAAGAGAAAGGTCTTCCTTTGCCGTTGGTTCACCCTCCAATGGCCACCAAGGCTGGTGTGCTGTGGCCAGCGCACTGCGCTGATCCGATGGCAGGAGCCAGGTGCTTCTCCTGGTCTCCCATGGAGTGCAGGGCCCAAGTACTTGGGCCATCCTCCACTGCACTCCTGGGCCACAGCAGAGAGCTAGCCTGGAAGAGGGGCAACAGGGACAGAATCCGGCGCCCCGACAGGGACTAGAACCCAGTGTGCTAGAGCCGCAAGGCAGAGGATTAGCCTAGTGAGCCGCGGCACTGGCCCTATCTAACAAAATTTTAAGACACAGGAGATTTCAGAAACAGACTCAAAGACACATGGAAAACTGTGTGGTTTTATGCTAAGTCTGATGAGAGCTGTGGATTGTTGTGGAGAAACATGATTGGGCAAAAGGGTAGAATCTAAAAGTAATAAAAGGCCTATCATTTACCACAAAATGGATGCAACTGGAACCCATTATACTTCGTGAAATAAGCCAGTCACCAAAGGACAAATACCATATGTTCTGATCTATGGTGACTAATAGAGTACCTCTAAGGTAATCTACAGGAATGAAATTAACACTTTGACATGTTACAGACACTTTTTTTATTTTTTTAACTTTTATTTGGTAAATATAAATTTCCAAAGAACAGTTTATGGATTACAATGGCTTTCCCCCATAACTTCCCTCCCACCCACAACCCTCCCATCTCCCACTCCCTCTCCCATTCCATTCACATCAAGATTCACTTTCAATTATCTTTATATACAGAAGATCAATTTAGTATATATTAAGTAAAGATTTAATCAGTTTGCATCCACACAGAACATAAAGTGTAAAGTACTATTTGAATACTAGTTATAGCATTACTTCTCATTGGACAACACATTAAGGACAGAGATCCCACAGACTCTTAATAAACACTGACTATCTGATCATGGGACAAAAAGGGACTATGTAAATTACAAACAGGTGACCCTCTGTCATCTACTCCCCTTGCACCAGAGGCTTTCCCCTACTCACACCTGTGACATCCTCTAGGGCTCCTTGTGGTCACTGATGGAGATCGGATACACTAGTCCTGCTTCTGAGTGGCCAGCTTGGTTAGTTAGGGTGGTGATACGGTCTTCTGCTGCAGTCCACCCCTGCTCAGGAGTGTCCATGTAGTGCTGCAGGGGCATCTCAGCACACAGGGCTTTGAGCAGGCTCTGTCATGACCTCTGTGCGGAGGTAGAAGTAGACTGGTGAACCCAGGAGACAGCAGCTTGAGACATCACCCCATGTCAGTAGGAAGTAGCTCTAAAGACAAATCATCCCTCTACCCCTCCTGGACTTTTGGGACTAATGTAATCCCATACAACTCCTGCTTTATAAAACACAAAAGGGGGGAATGTTAGTAAAATGGTGCAGCCTTATCTATGGTGCTATCTACACCTTGACACCATCCTAGGCTCTAGCCCTTGCCACCATTGCTGGAAGCCAGGTGACCACATGGCCCAACCACCAGAGTCAAGCTGCACGGCCATCCTAATGGGATTCGCTCTCCTACTTCCCTGCCCACCCCCTGCAAAGTTTTAAAAGCACCTGCTCCTGAACACATCTCTCTCTCTCTCTCTCTCTCTCTCTGTCTCCTGACCTCTCTCTCATGCTCTCCTTCTGCTTCTTTTCCTTCTTTGCCCCTTCCTCCAGTCTGTCAGGATTCCCCCAATAAACCCTTTCCCTTAAAAAAAAAAAAAAAAAGAAGTAGTAGTATGGCCGGCGCCACGGCTCAATAAGCTAATCCTCCGCCTAGCGGCGCCGGCACACCGGGTTCTAGTCCCGGTCGGGGTGCCGAATTCTGTCCCGGTTGCCCCTCTTCCAGGCTAGCTCTCTGCTGTAGCCCAGGAGTGCAGTGGAGGATGGCCCAAGTGCTTGGGCCCTGCACCCCATGGGAGACCAGGAGAAGCACCTGGCTCCTGCCTTTGGATCAGTGCGGTACACCGGCCGCAGCGCGCCAGCCGCGGCGACCATTGGAGGGTGAACCAACGGCAAAGGAAGACCTTTCTCTCTGTCTCTCTCTCTCTCACTGTCCACTCTGCCTGTAAAAAAAAAAAAGAAGTAGAGTGGTGAAAGGACACTTGCAGTAGTGAATGGCTTAACCTGTTGGAACAGGACTAGAAGATTGGAGATAAGGAAGTCCAGCGGCGAGGCATGTGGATAGACCTACAGGAATGGCCACAGAAAGTATTGGTCCTGTTGGCCCTGTCACTACTTCCAGTAAACTTTAGGATACCTGGATAGCCCAACTTACAACTCTTGGCTCTGCTGGACTAGGGGTTTTAGTTTGCAGCACAAAGTTCTTCCCAGGTAATACACATTAAGGAATCTGCTAAGCCTAACATTCTTGTTTCTGCTTGGTTACATTGGACTCTTGTTCTAGAGCAGAAGGTGGGGAGAGGAAAATGTGGGGGAGAGAGAGAGAAAGAGAGAGAAGAAGGAGGAGGAGGAGATATAATGGAGAGAAAGGGGTAACTATACTTGGAGAGGTGGAATGGCTCACTGGGCCTACTGATCAGAATCAGAGCAGCGAGAAGTAAGTGTGTTACTCAGTTTATTGACTGGGGTGCTTCTTGCTGCTGCCCTGCCTCTTGGTAGCTGTGCATGGGTAATCCATCTGCCATGGTGTGACAGGATGTTGTGATCTCAGAGTTACTCTGCTGAGAAAGCAACTTAGAACAACATAAGCACAGACCAGGGCAGGAAACAGTCCCAAGTGATACTGGAAGAAGGAGATGAGGAGCATCAGGACAGCACCTGGAAGAGCAGGTGAGAGGGCACTGTGCAGCAACAGTAGCCCTGAATTGGGTGAGGAGGATGGCAGCATGTGCCTCCTCGTCGACCCTTAGCTGAGGAGGCACCTGCAGCTCTGTGGATGAATCTGGCACAAACAGAACCTTCTCATTCTAACATCTGCATCGCTGCCTGTCCAGAAGCTTTTTCTGGCTTCAGGATCTTGCCAGGCTCAGTTGCAACTCATGCTCAGTTGCAAGTGCAAAACAGTTCTCCCCTCCCCCAGGAGACACCATCAAGCAGGGTTGGGTAGGAGTCAGTGAGGTGTGCTTTACGATGTCTCTCAGAGGGTCTTTGATAGGCTGAATACCAGCAGTCAGCCTTAAAAACCCACTCAGCTACACACCCATTATTGCTTTTCCTTCATTCCCCAGCACTCACACTGCCTTGCTCTGTTTGCCCCTTGGCCTTTCACAGAGACAAGAGGCACCAGATTCTCAATTTACAGTGGTTTGGGGAGCAATCTCAGCTCAAATCCTAAGTCAGTGGGCAAGAAACAGTTGGTCTTCTACAATTTGAGGCATGCATTCTAAGCTTATTTCTGATTTAGAAAGGAAAACAATTTGATTACATTTCAGATGCTACCAAATTCCAAATAACAATGAGTACTGAAGAAGTTAAAAAAACAGAGAATAATGTGAGATTCTGGAAGCAAATGAGATGAGATTTAATATAGATAAATGTAAGAAAATGCACCTGGGAGAGTCATAATCAGCGTTAATTTAAAGTGGGAGCCTTAAATTTGTGAACCAATCATGCCAACAAAAAGCTGAGGCTAATAATACATAGTAAGTCACAAATCAAGAAACGCACATCTTATTAGAAAAACAAAGACCATTGTCTTACAGGCCATGGATAAATCAGGATCAGGATCAGGTTATTCCAGTACCCTTCCTGAGACAAAGCAGAAGTCCAAAGCTAGGTCACTCGAGGCAGAGTAGTTAGGAATGAGACTGTGTTCAGCTGATTGGTGGGGTTTCTGGACCTTTGTGGTAGGAGTCCAACAACAGAGTGTGTTCATTCAGATTGGGCTACGCAGCAGGCACTGAGCCAGGCAGGGGTGGTGTCACAGACACCCAGGATCTGACATGTGTCTGACTTCACGCCCTGCTGGTCAGAGCAGGAGTGAGTCCCGGAGGATACTGGCACCCTTCCATCCCTTAGGTCTGCAGGTCAGCGAAGGTGCACCCTATAAGAGGGCCAACAGGTAGGCGCCCTGGGAAGCTGGTCAAACCTCACCTCATGTCAGCTGGGATTCTGTTGGGCTGCAAGTAAAAGAAGTTGAACAGAGTGGCTCACATCTGCATGTATCTCATTTCTCTTGTGAAACTAAACATCTGAATTTGCCTATCAGCATCAATTCAGCTACATGTGGACATCAGGCTTCCAGCTCTTGGAGCTTGTCCTGGTCTTTCCTTTGTGACCACAGACAGCTGCCCCCATTTGGAGCACTGTGCTTTGTATAAGTCATGAGGAGGGGGCAGAGGAAGGAAACGGTGTTGCAGTGTGCACAGAAGAGAAAGTAGGTGCTGAGCAGGAGTGACATGAGAAAATGTGCAGAGGTGTGTGGCGCCACCACTGCTGGCCACCTACACCATGCACATTGTCCCTTCTTCTTTGATAATGAGAGTTCAGTTTTGTCTGGAAGCTACCTGATCAGTTCAAGTGAGATATGTGCTTTTCTAGCTTCTATTACAACTGGACATAACCATGTACAAGGTTGCTGTGTAATTAGTAAAAAGCCTCCCCTCTAATGACGCATTTTTTCTAAGAAAAAGGGGGGAAGTAAGCACATGGCATCACCATTTTTCCATATTTTATCTGTTCTTCCTGGCATGAACAAGAGCACAATGCCTGGCACTGGGTCAGCCCTCTTGTGATCACAAGGAGAGACCAATACGAACTCAGAAGCCTCCTCCTGTAGGTTTCAATTTCAGGGCCACTTACTGATGCAGGCTTCCCTGACCCCACAGCACTCCTCCTTATCTCCCCATTTGTTTAGTTCCTTCATTGAACTTGTTTCAGTTAGCAACAGCTTCATTCTACCCTCAGTGTACTCTTTGTGTTAATATTGTTCTCTCTCCCACTGAAATGTAAGCAGCTTCTTGAAGTTAGGTCTGGTGTTAAGCTCAGATTTGTTGCTCAGTAAATCCTTGTTCAATGCTGGAATGAACTTCCTAGAAGGCAGGAGATCTCAGTTCTCCGTCCCTCTGTTTTGGGTTAGGGCCAAGGATTGGCTGCGTTACCTGGAATCTGTGCTTTGAGGCTTGCCTCTATTACTGTACAGCTGAGAGACCCTGTTAAAATCACCCCAACTCTTTCCCTCTGGACTTCAGATTTCTATGAATCAATGACATTGATTGGAACTAATCATCTCTAAAGTCCTTTTAAATCAAATAATAGCTAATACTCCACAGGCAGTAGTCTCTAATAGCTCTAGGTTTTTCTTCTTCTTCTTTCAAAAATATTTATTTATTTAAGTGTGTGTGTGTGTGAGAGAGAGAGAGAGAGAGAGAAAAGAGAGAGAGAAAAATAGATATTAAGAATTTTACACCCACTGGTTCATTTCCCAAATGGCCATAAAAATTGGGCCAGTGAAAGCCAGGAGCCAGGAACTCCATGCTGGTCTCCGACATGAGAGGTGGGACCCAAGCACTCAGCCATCATCTGCTGCCTTCCCAGGAACATTAGCAGGAAGCTGGCTAGGATGCAGAATAGCTGGGACTGGAACAGGCTCTCAGATGTGGGATGCTAATGTCTTAAGCAGCAGTTTAGCCACAATGCTGGCACCTAGGTTTTTCTTCTGATAGTAGAGTTTCTGAGAGTTTTTTGATCATGGTTTTCTAAAAATAATAAATTTTTTAAATATTTATTTATTTATGTGCATGTATTTCATAAATAAAACTTTAGGAACACAGCAATTCTTCCCACCATACCCACCGTCCCACCCACACTCTCATCCCTCTTCCTCCTCCTTCTTTTATTTCTAATAGTATAAAAATAGTAAAATTTTACACCATAACCCACTATTGTTCTTGATCAGGAATTGTATTGTTTCACATTTTAAAAAAATGCTGAATTGTTTTCAGGACATAGTAACAAATTATGACCAAGTGTTTTGATGATCTCCCAGCTAGGTTGTATTGTTCCATTCAATGTCTTATTCACTACATCATGCTTGGGAAAGTATTTTATTGATGATAACATCAAATTTAATAATATATGACATATTACTAATATACCATTGCAGAACATATGCTATGATATATAATACTCATATATGGTAATCATCTAATACAATAAAAAATCCAACATGTACACAATTCATCAGGACACAGAGAGTATCTCAGTTACTTACTGTGTCAACTCTCTAATGGGAGTAAACCCACTTTTCATGAGTATAAGACCACTTTGCAAGCTCCAGCCAGAGCCAGAGCTCAAACCAGGATTTTAAACTCCTTGTTAAGACCTCTTTCACATTAAATGCCAGCTGAAGAAGCAGATGAGTTAGATAAAGCATTTCCATTGTTCTTGACATTGTGTGTGCTGTAGCACCTTCTTTAACTCAGCTCATGTAATTACAATCACAAGCTATCAGGACAGAGACCCAGCAGTTTCAGAAACAGGATCAGCTCCATTCCATATCATTGAATAGACTGAAATCCCTTGTCACGAAGTCTGCAAGCCAGGTTCACCACTCATCAGATGGCTTTGAGAACTGAGTCTCGGTATCCTCATCTGTACACCGGGCAGATGAGTAACTGCTCTACCAGCTTCAGGGGCTCGTTGTGAGAGTGCTAGTGGGGATCCTTTAGCAGACAGAGCCTGCGAGTTGTTGTACAGATCTGCCTCCACAATGGATGTCTACCTTCAGCTTGGTACAAACTGAGCATCTCTTAAAACCCTTTCGCAGGCCTCCTCTTGGGAAGTCCTTCAGTCCTCTCCTCGCACTCTTGCTGAATACTATTCTCGCTTTGATGGTGACTCTTCCCATGCCCCATTAACATTTGCGTTCCATTATACATCATAGTGCCTGTCACACAGTGTGTGGCCACTAGCTCATTTACCAAACAAATATTTACTGGACTCTGTTCCAGGCATGGCTCTGCTCTGAGCGGTTATTGAGTAGCAGACTGAACTGCCTGGGACAATGTCAGTATTCCTCATCAGCTGCCAATTTTTACATATTTGTTGTCTGTCCTCCATTATTAGAAGACAAGCTCTATGAGGTGCAAGGACTTGGGATTTGCTAACCAGAACTTAGTCTGCAGTGAGTGACTGCTGGGGGGAGGAGGGATGGAGAAGGAAGAGAAGAGACCAGCCAGGGTCCAAGCCATCCTGACTCCAGAGTCCTCACCACACTGTATCTCTTGATTAACTCTGCATGCTCTGTGCAGTCTGATCCTGGCTGCTATAGACACAGCATCAGAGAAATAGTCTCTGCATGTGAGAGTCTTCGCCAGCTCACAGGAAGTGTTCAACTAAGCTCAGTGCTCTTGTGAGATGACAGTCATGAAGCTAAGCCCCTTTAGGGCCTGGTGAGCTACCATGTAGCACTGAGTCTCCTCTGTGAGAAGCCACTGGAGGTTATTAAGAATGTCACTGCAATCGCTGACCTTTGTGTGCCCTGAGACAGAGATGGAAGCAGGGGGGCCAGCAGGAAGGTGACACTGTCATCTGAGGAAGAGGTGATGGTGGCATGGAATGGGATGTGGTGGTGGGCTGGTGAGCAGTCAGACCTACTGCCTCTGTTGCACTGAGAGTCTTTAGGGCTTGCTGATGGGTTGGATAGAACTTGAAGAGCAAACAGGACTTGAAGGTGCCTTCTAAGTGTTGGTTGTGTCTTCTGAGCGTATGCGGATGCCTTTTACTGAAGCAGGAAAGATTAGGGGAGAAGCAGTTTGTGAAAGAAAAGGGTCTTGAAGCTCATGATAAATTCAACACATGCATTACACACCCAACTGGGTGCAGTGAGAGGGGAGTGTGGAAGTTGGAAGTGATAAGAAGCAAAAGTAACATTTGTCTCAGAATATGGACAGTAATAACAGGCATGGCTCAAAATGGGTCTGCACACATGGGTTTAATCCTCAGAACACACACACAAGGCCCTGCAATGGTGTTGACTTAAGCTCCGCTACTCACCAGAAGAGTCCCCTTAGACACATTCTTCACTTCTTTGTATCTGTAAAATAAGAATAAGCTTATACATCTCCTAGAGAGTTGTAGAAGTTACATGGGATCATGGGAAGAATTTCTAGTGCATACCTAGCAAGTAAGAAGGACAATACCAACAGCCACTGTTGTTCATATTAATGTAGATCAGCTCATCTGCAAGATGAGATCAGTCATGCTGAGAATATCATCCAATATCATGCTTACAGACATTCAGTGTTCATACAAGAGGAATTAAGATTTGCAGATAGGCAGGATGCATTTGGGGGCCCCCTCCTGTGTCCCCCATAGTGTCAGAGACATGAACATGAAGTTGTGAAGACACAACTTCATAGAAAGGTAGAATAAGTGAAGGGAGCAGACAGTCACATAAAAACTTTTCATTTTTCCATCTTTATTATTTTTCACAAATTGTGACAGAGCCCCTTTGTTATGTTCCCTCATCTGTCTTGTCTCCAAACTTTTAATGCCCAGGCTATGAATCTAGATGTCCTAGTATATAAAAGTATTCAAAGTAAGATCTTTAGAAGCCGATCTTAGCTCTTTTAAGTATAAGATGGTCAGAAGGACTTTAGGTTTGATGTGGAGATACTGATTGCCTTTTAAACCTTAAAGATGAGACCCAAGGAAATGAGACTCATTGAACCAGGGTAAGGGGCCCAACCTCACTCCTTGGAAAGCCTGGAGTCCTCTTTCCCTGCCAACTGGGGACAAAGGTTTCACCCATTATGTCAGTCTCTGACAGCCATCATGCAGGCATCTGCATTTTTCTTTAATTGTTTAAGGTATGACATGTATGAGAAAGTACAGAGAATGATAAATGGAAACCCTCCATCCAGATATTTGCTTCATGTTACTATTGAAAAGCAAGAAAAAATAAGCAGATAGAATGCAGCCCCTCCAATCCACTGTTCATCTCCCCTGAGCCACTCCAGACCTAACAACCGAGCACACATTTTCAGACATGGTTGACTATACACATGCGCTCCAGAGGCAATACATACCTTTTGTGTATGCTAAAACATTGGCATATATATTTTGTGATTTTAAACTTATGAGTAATTTTACTATTTGCTTTTGGCTTTTGATATCATATTGACACATGTATGTCTCATATATTTTAATTGCAAAGTGTCATATTTCGCAGTGTCACAATTTATATAATTCTTAATGATGCATAAGTAGAGTTCTCTTCCCCTCCCCTCTGTTCTTTCTCACTTCTTACAAACTATGCTGGCTTGACCACAGTGGGTATGACAGCTTGGGCATACCTGCAGTGTCTCCCCATTGCACGGCATACAATGCAGTTGCAGGATGGTGGAGCATGTTCATTTAAACATGACTGGATAGCAGCCCATTGCTTTCCTTCATGATTTTCTTACTTCATGTTGCCTCCAGTGCCATACAAAAGTTCCTGTTCCTCCATGGTCTCACAAATATCAACTTTTTATTACTAGTCTACTGAGCACAAAAGGCAAATCCATGTTGCTTTAGCTTTATTATTCCAATTTCGGTGAGCTGTATCTCTTTAGGACCTCATTTGCCTGTGTTTTCCTGGCTGGGTTTTTATTCCTGCAATCAAACGTTACCCCTAACAGAGACTGGAAATTCTGACCATTACTAGCTTGCTTGTAACGGAGTGAGTGCCTCGTAAGACTACCTTCATTGGCCTTTCTATTTTGCCCAGTGATGCCAGGGAGTCTTGCAATTCAATTGTATACTTAGTTGTTCAAGACGAAACCTAACAAAACTGTATTTGGACAAGTTTGTATCTGTTTTGTCTGTGATCTGTGGGTCCTCCCCAGGGCTCACCTCCATATCACACCCTTGGAGGAACTCTCAGAGCTCAGACATCTGGCCCTGGACTTCTAAAGAGTCATGCTGGACTTCTCAGAAAACTCCAAGCAGTTCTGTCCTGCAGGTGGTCATCAGGCACGTGTTAAGAACAAGACACTGTGTTCTCCATAGACATGTTCCCTTTGAGGCCCAATTAACAAAGTCATTAAAGAAAGAAACAAATGTGTTCTGTCCCCCTCTCCCTCTGAGGAACCGAGATCCTTAAGCCATGGCAGTGTCTTGCCAGTTTCCCAGCCAGAGTGGACCCCACAGTAGAGGTTCCAGATTCTGCAGCCCTCCGTCCCCAATACCAGCCGTAGACTTCCCCAGGATCCCTCTCTGATGTCCCCCTGCCTGCCTCTGCACATCATCAGGAGAGCTCCAGCCATCAGCTTCCACCACATTCAGGCATTAAAAAAACACAGATGGCATTGTGGTTCCAGGCTAATTGTAACATATTTATCTGATAAGCAATTCTCATTATGTGCTCGTCTAATGATTATGGAAACAAGTGGTGGTTCCATCCTTGTGCCTGTCAGGTCTGGTTAATAAAAAATTGGGGAAAAATTAAAGAGAGGAAAATTGCTAGCTAAGAGTGGTCTTGGGACCAGGAGGCAGGAGGTAAAAAGTAAAGACCACTTCCAGGCAATTAGTTAGGATGGCTCAGTGCCCATCTGGCTGTGCTTGTCTAGGAAAGTTCTGTCTCTACGCACAGCCTGAGGCTCCCCAGATATAGAGCAAAGAAGAGCTGCCTTCTAGTCTCTGGACTTGCCTCCTCATTTGCTTGAATACCCTCAGATGGCCTTCGCTCTTGTGCCTTGGGATATTACACAGCTTTTGCTCTGGCTCTCACAGCTACCTGGGATTCTCCAACATGGGCCAACTCCAATCAAGAGGTTAAAAAAGCAGGCTGAACCCCACAGGTTCAACTGACGCTCCAATAGCAGGTCTATCACCTTTAGTCCTGCACTGATGGCTGGGTAGTTCTGCATCTTAGTGAGAACAATTGCAATGGTAGCAAGAAACTGTAGTAGCATGGGCTCCGCATGGCTCCTGTGACTGTTCAATGAGATGTTACACATACAGCCCTTAGCATGGTGCATGCATCCACCAACCTCTACATCAAGGTTGACTCCTCAGGGTCATTGCCACAGAGTCATTTTCTTGCCTGCTTGTTGCTTTTGTTCTTTTTGACCAGTAAGCTCAGCGAGAGCAGAAACCATCTGGCCAGACAACGTCCCGACACCTAGCATGTAGTAGACACTGAATAAACTTGTGTCAAAAGAGGAAGAAAGGCATGCAAATCAATCCTGAGAATCGGGGACATCCTTGGTTGGGAGGGTGTAGTGATGAGTACCATATATATTTTATAAAGTCGTATTAAAGATTATCACCTAACTTTATATTTAGAAACCTAGCACACATTTTTGTGGCAATTTAAAACACAGCAGAGCAATTCTGGATAAAGATTTTGTGATAGGTGGAGCAACAGCTTAAAACACCATAAACTCTATTCACTTTATTGTTATACTTTTGAATTTTTTACATATTTGAGAGACCCAAAGAGAGAGAAAACCAGATGCTAATTCACTTGCCAAATGCCCACAGTAGTTGAGTCTGGGTCAGGGTCACAGCCGAGAACTGTATCTCAATACAGGTCTTTCATACAGGTGACAGGAAACCAGTTATTTGAGCCATCACCTGCTGCTTCCCAGGGTTGGCATTAGCAGGAAACTGGAGTCAGGAATTGAAATCAAGCACTCCAGTGTGGGATACGGAAATCTGAAATGATCTCTTAACTGCCTAGGTTAAATGCTTTCTTCCCATTTTCTTACTTTATATATGAGAAAACAGACTATTCTGGCTACTGACCATTGGCTCTAAAATCCATTTACTCACTCATGTATTTGTTCATCCCATGACCAATTAGCCACTGTGTGCTTTGGCTTGTATCCAGGGAGCTACCATTCTAAAGAGAGCCAAGATCACAGCTACACAGTTTGAGAAGTCCATTGAGGGAGGGGTACACAGTGCTAGTGGAGTACTGAGCAGGGGCCTTAACATCTGAGCACACAGGAGAAGTAGGACACACTGATGAAGGTGTGAGGGCACAGTGGGTAGAGATGCTATGTCAAGGCACAAAGTGCAAAACAGATGGTACTTTTGGGGAACTGTGACTCCTACAACATTGTTTTTTTGCCTACACTGTCTGTATTGTTCTATGAGCACCATGATTAATACCATATTAGACCAGATCTGCCATTCCTGTTTCCCTCACTGAGATAGGCTAGGCTAGAGCTGACACTGAAAATGCCTGACACCTCCTGACAGACCTGACCCTGATTCATGCCTGCGTCTTTACAACCATCTAGTAAATAAGATAGGCAGTGGCTACTAGAGACATCTCACCATGACCCAGAAGACAGATCTCAAGTTTACAGAATCAGATATTCCATTTCCTGTATTTGTTCATTACTTTTATTTTGAAATGGACTTTCAAATGGACTTTCAAAGACATCCACTTCTTCCTCCTGGTGCTCAATACAGTATGTCAGGTGGAGGCGGCAGGGGGTGGACCACCAATAAAGACTCCAGCAGCTGGTTCTGCATCATGTGTACCTTTGGTTCATCTACACGTCCTGACCCAAACCCAGCACCCACCTTTAGTCTTTTTTGTGGGGGATCTTGGCCCTGAGCTCCTTGGATTTCTTTTTCCAACACCTATACTCTATTCTCCCTACTACCTTTCTACATACCCACCCTGTTTCCTCTCCACCACCTCTGTCTGTTTTGCCATTGACCTTGGGATTAAAATGGTCCCCCTTTCGATTCAAACTCTCCCTGTTTGAGCCTGAGGTTTCTCCAGGCAGATGGCTGTCCTACAGTCTGGGGAAGCTTGATATGTCACTGCTGCATGGCTCAGTTTTATAGCTGGATTGATTTATGGATGCACTAATAAGTCTATTCATTCATCAAGTATGTTTCTATGCTACTGTTATTTTTTCCAGAGTGGATCTTAGAAGCGAGGGTTTTTATTAGTAATTTGGAAATGAAAGTCTCTGGAGAAGCAGGAACTTCACAACTATATAAAAAGAAAATTACGGAAAGAAATAATATACAAGTAGCTCTAAAATTCTTTATGTAGAATAGCTAATACTTCGACTATCCAAGGTGACTTAATCATAATTATAATTGAATTTTTATAAAAGCAGCATCTGATCTTTGGAGAGACTAAGTGAATTTCAAAAGATGTAAAGCTATTCATTCATTACCAAAAGTGAGAATTAAGCTCAGATCCTTTGAATCTCAAATCTGTGCCATTATTCCACTAAAAGAAGAGTCTACAGTTGGAAAAGTAGGGACCATCCTTGGGCGGCAGTAACCATTGTTGCCATTTGAAATGGGAAAAGCCACATGGACCCTTTTGACCCTATCTTTTGCATTAGGCAGAGTTTGGAATAAATCAGTTCTTGAAAACCTTACAATCGCTCACTCTTGTGCATTGACCTGACAAAGTCTCTGGAATCTTTGCATGTCAAGGGCTCAGGGCACCATTTGAGCACATCTATAAAGGAAGAAGCTTCATGATCAGAGGGCATGAACAGACCAGGGAAAACAGGCAAATCGGGAGGCAAAGGAGAGTGTGGTAAGAAACAGTCTTGGGGGCTGGGCAGAGCAGGAGGGTGCTGGGTACAGGCTTTGCCCGACAGTACCCTAAGAATTCCATGTCAGTGAGCCCATTCCTCATTCCCTTTCTCATCTCCCTGGTGTGAAGCACCATGAAAAGATGTTTCTTGGTTGTAGAAAAAGGAATCCTGATCCCATGGGTAGTAAGCACTGGAGTCTGTTGGTCCTGTCTAGGAATGAACCTGTCTCAGATAGTTTAGTATTGTCAAGCACCCAGGACCATTTCTGAGCCTGAGTTCTGGGCCTGGCTGGCTTCCTTACCAACAGCTCAGCCCTGCAGACCTCTCTCCTCAATATTTCTCTCTCCCAGAATGAGACAGTAATGGGTGCCACCCCCTGTCCTGACCCTGTTGTGTTCAAGGGCAGAGCCATAGGCCTTATGGTCCACATGATCACACTTTCTAGTGGAGAGGCAGATTAGAGAAGGTGGACTGCGACAGGAAGTCTAACCCCATGACACACACTTAGAAAGTAGTAGATTGAGGATGTCACCCAGGCATGCTGGGAGAAGAGTTCTATCTCCCACGTCATGGGCCTCCTTGAGTCTCATAGATTTGATTTCACAACTTGCAGCCATTAGTCTTGTCCTAAAGGTAGCCTCCAGTTCAGCAGAAGCATGTGGAATCATGTGGTCAATAGCTCCTATGTGGTAAAGCTGTATAAGACACAAAGAGGCAGGCAATACAAAGACTTGAAATTCTTCTCCACTGTCCAGGTGCTCGTGGTGTGCAGCACTGAGATTGTTTTGCAGGGGAAACTCCCGAGAGGTTCACCAGACTTGAGAAAATGCCATGCTAGGACACTGCACCAGGATCCACCACATGGTCTCTCTTAGCCTTTCATTGAAGCCACCTCCCCTCCCCAGCAGTCAAAGAACATTGAGCAAGAATGGGATCAAATCAAAGCACCTGGAGCCACTTTCCTGACACGTTCAAATCCCCCAGAGCCCTGTCCAAGTGTGAGTCCCCTTGACAGAAGGATGCAATGCTAGTAGTTTCTTAGGGAGCTAACCCAAGGAAGCACTTATGGCAGAGGAGAGCCAGAGAAGAGAAAAAGCCCATTCCTGGTACTTCCATGAGCCAGTCACCGTTGCAGGCAACTTCCAGCTACCCCACTGGGGACCTTTTCCACACATGCCTGACCATATCTCAAGACAAGGAAGTAGCACTATCCACCAACTGCCACTGGCATTGGCTGAGGGCTGCTCCAAGGATCCTTCAGTTCTTCCTGCCCTCTGCATGGGAACCCAGGCACTGAGGCCACAAGAATCCCTCAAGAGGAAGGTCTCAAGTGCTTGGAACAAGAGGCTGCCCATGGGAAAATGAGAGCCAATGGACACGGATTTGGCCCCGACAACATCTGCGGTCCTTGCTGTAGACATGGTGGGACTGCCACTGTGAGCTGCTAATGTGGGGAGATCTAGGGAGGCCCCAGTCTTATCATAGCCCCACTGGTACCAGGTATGTGACCTCAGATGAGTTACTTCACTTCTCTCATCTTTAATTGAGTCATCTAGAAATGGAGTATAAAATCAAAGGCCAGATTGTGTCACATAAGCCACAAACCAACTAGGAATTCAGAAAAGAAAAGAGAATGATGATGATCTGGGGGGTTATTTTGGATAGATATAAAGTGGAAGTTGGAACTGATATTGAACTTTGAGATGCTGCAGAATCTTTTTAAAGTATAAAATTATCAAATAGACGTTATAGAAAATCTGCAGATATAGAGTAGAACATTATATGAGCTCCACGTCGACAGCTTCAGAAGAGGGGGTGCAGAGGAGTCTCACAGGAGGAGAGGGCCAGGTGGGTGAGGGTCTGTGAGGGAAAGGACTCAGGGTTTGCCAGAAACTGAAAGAACAACAGGAAGCAGAAGACGTGAAGGGCCCTTATTACATTCAGCTTTAGTCTCCCTGTTCTACAAAAGGAAGCAGGAAAACTGAGTAACTTGCCCAATGTCACACCTAAAGCAGCAAAGTCTCAGAGAGCTCCAAGCAGACCTTACGGCTGCCCTCTGTGAGCTGTTAGGAGGTCCAGGGTGCAGGGATGACTTATCTGTCTGAGGCGCTGGGGAGCGGCAGGTGCAGCACAAGAGAATGAGTGGGCACATCCAGCCCTCTGTCTCTGTTCCCCCACCCTGCGGAGCCCCCCTTGCCTGCTCTAGTTCTTTCTTGGAGCACAAAAGCTGCTCGAGTACATGGATGCAACTGAGCAGACAGAGTTATAAATAAAGTGACAGATACCATAGCAACAGGGGAAGAAAATGAAATACATCATCTTATTGTAAAGGGCAAACCTTGCGCTATATACAAAACAAGCAGCGTCTCCTTCCTGTTTCTGTTGCTTTCCCACACAAACAATTCAGTCTGCATGTGCAATGGACCTGCCTCTCAGCAGAGTCAATTCTGTTACAGGATTTATACATATTTCAGACATTTCGCTGTGTCCCTGTGTGTGTGCTCATGTTTTTAGTCTTACAAAGTGTACCTATACCTTGGGCTATGGAGATTTAATTTACATCTTGGATGTATATATTTTATATCAGCAGAATATTACAATGTATAAGCATAGGGTCTATGGCAGATCGTCCAAAGATGACAACAACAACATTTTGGATCTGTTGGCTTATCTACCATACATGTGGAAACTCTTCTTCTTGAGCTGGGGATTTATATCCCCTTCCTTGACTCTGGAAGTGCTTATTTCTATTTCGCTCAATGAAGTGTGGTCAAATTGGTGCTCTGTGATTTGTATGGATCAATTGTCAAAGGTCTGGCAGCTTCTACTAGTTTCTCTTGGGACACTGGCTCCAGGGGACGCCAACTTTTGTGTAAAATGTGCAGTTACACTGAAATTGCCACTCTGGAAAGCACACATATTGCTGCTCTGGTCAAGTTCTCACCTGAGCCCAGCCTTCTAGGCATGCACACCAAGGTTCCAGACACGTGAAGGAAGTGTTTCTGGATACTCCAACCAGCACATCCACCCAAATGACCCCAGTTGATGTCACAGAGAAAAAGATCAGCCAAGTCCTGCATTAATTTGGAAGCTATTGGGTCTGTGAGATGAAATGAAATGGTTATGACTTAAAGTCACTAAGATTGAAAGAAGCTCCTTATAGGACCCAAGACACCTGGAAGAGGTATCCATTTAAATATCAAAAGCACTACCATTCCCTGAGTGTCCACATACCACAGTCTAGCTAAGAGATGACATTAATCATCTCATTTCACCCTCGTCAGTGTCATCAGGCAAGAACAGGAATGCTCACTCTTCAAATGTGTGTGGAGGCTACAAGATTCGCCCACAAGCACGAGCTGAGAATGGGATCCCAACCCCTCAGTTCAAGGCCCTGCTACCTCCCACAAAGCTGACTGCCTCACTGCTGAGATTTGATTTCTGAATCCTCTTAGCCTTTTCCCATGCACATGTACCCACACATTTTATTTATTCAGAGAAATGGGTTGCCATTATGTGTAGTCTTAAGTAACCTGCCAGTATGAGTTAACATATTTCTAAGTCAACCCACAGAGATCTGTATTATCATTGTAAATGATCATGGTGCAGTGTGTCAGATGGATGGACTCTAAGGATGCCTGTTTAAGTTGTTTAAATTATATTCCTACTGTTAGAAATAATGCACTCTTGCATAGGGTGATTACTGATGCCATAAACAAGAGTGTCAAATTGTTAAGTCAACAACAGGAGTCACTGTGCACTTATTCCTCATGTAGGATCTCTGTCCTTAATGTGCTGTACATTGTGATTTAATGCTATAACTAGTACTCAAACAGTATTTTTCACTTTGTGTTTCTATGTGGGTGCAAACTGTTGAAATCTTTACTCAATGTATGCTAAACTGATCTTCTGTATATAAAGAGAATCGAAAATGAATCTTGATGTGAATGTAAGGGGGGAGGGAGTGGGAGAGGGGAGGGTTGCGGGTGGGAGGGATGTTATGAGGGGGAAGCCATTGTAATCCATAAGCTGTACTTTGGAAATTTATATTCATTAAACAAAAGTTAAAAAAAATGCACTCTTAGAGAATTACTATGCACACATATCTTTGTGCCATGGTAGAACAAATTCCTACAAATGAATTGAGCTCTGTAAATCTCAACCACCAAGTTTATAGACTCCTTTCTGCTCATGCCCTTGACAGCATGAGGTTCCTTCACTGTTTTTAGTTTCCATCATGCAGCCTTGTCAATGTTGATTGAAAAGTCCTATGGGAGTTGCTTTGAGGATTAGCGTGTACACCTCATCCTACCCTCTACCAAGTGCTAAAACCCATTTCAAGATTACTTCCATCAGTTAGCGTTAGCAGGTACTAGACTTGTCTATGTGCTCCCTTTGACTCCCAGTCCCTTCACCATGACCAACTGTGAACTGAAACTGATCACCTGGAACAGTGAGATGGCATTGGTACATGCCACCTCGATGGGATTGAATTGGAATCCCCTGGTATGCTTCCAACTCCACCACTTGGGGCAAGTCAGCCTGAGCATGTCCCAAATTATACATCTCTTCCCTCTCCCATTCCCACCACCATGTTCAACAGGGATCACATTTCAGTTAATTTTCAACACTTAAGAATAACTGTGCATCAATTACAGATCTAAACCAGTCATATTAAGTAGAACAGATAAAAAAAACTACTAAGAGGGATAATGTATTTAGTTGTTCATTAACAGTCAGGGCTATGCTGATCAAGCCACCATTTCCCATAGTGTCCACCTCACTCCAACAGGTTTCCCTCTTGGTGTTCAGTCAGTCGTCACCGATCAGGGAGAACATATGGTATTTGTCCCTTTGGGACTGGCTTATTTCACTCAGCATGATGTGTTCCAGATTCCTCCATTTTGTTGCAAATGACTGGATTTCGTTGTTTCTTACTGCGGTATAGTATTCTAAAGAGTACATATCCCATAATTTCTTTATCCAGTCTATCGTTGATGGGCATTTAGGTTGGTTCCAGGTCTTAGCTATTGTGAATTGAGCTGCAATAAACATTAGGGTGCAGACAGTACCTGCTAACGCTAACTGATGGAGTAAATAAAGGGGAGAGTGATCCAACATGGGAAGTGAGAATCTCAGCAGACTCATAGAATGGCAGATGTCCTAAATAGCACTCTGGCCTCAGAATCAGCCCTAAAGGCATTCGGAGCTGGCTGAAAAGCTCATGAGAGTATTTCAGGCATGGAAAGCCAAGACACTCTGGCAAAAGATCTCTGCGAGTGAGATCCCAGTGGAAAGAACAGGCCATCAAAGAAGGAGGTACCTTTCTCTGAAGGGAGGAGAGAACCTCCACTTTGACTATGAGCTTGTCTAAACAAGATAAGAATCAGAGAACTCAGAGGGCTTCCATAGCCTTGGAAACTCATGACTGGAGCATAGGGAGATTACTGATGCCATAGACAGGAGTGTCAATTGGTAAAGTCAACAACAGGAGTCACTGTGCACTTACTCCTCATGTAGGATCTCTATCCTTAATGTGCTGTACATTGAGATTTAATGCTATAACGAGTACTCAAACAATATATTTCACTTTGTGTTTCTATGGGGGTGCAAACTGTTGAAATCCTTACTTAATGCATACTAAACTGATCCTCTGTAAAAAAAAAAAAAAAAGAAATTATCAATTCCCAACTTGACTCTCACTGGGATTAAACATGACAATAGGTCTGCTCTGATTTCATCATCATTTTAAAAAATCATCTATTATTTTTCACTTTATGTTTCTGTGTGGGAGCAAACTGTTGAAATCCATACTTAATGTATACTAAGCTGATCTTCTGTATATTAAGATAATCGAAAATGAATCTTGATGTGAATGGAAGGGGAGAGGGAGTGGGAAAGGGGAGGGTTGTGGGTGGGAGGGACGGTACGGGGGGAAAGCCATTGTAATCCATAAGTCGTACTTTGGAAATTTATATGCATTAAATAAAAGTTTAAAAAAAAAAAAAGATTACTTCCAGAGTAGTGAGATTGAAGGTATAAACTCTGCCCTACAGTGCAAGGACTGAATCCCAAATCTGCCATCTGCTATTCTTGAAGCCTGAACAGGTTGCTTAACCTTTCAGAAATATTTATTTATCAATAAAATGTGGATAAAATTAGGGACTTCTAGGGTCATTGTTTAGTCTAGCAATTAAGACATTGGGAAAGGCACCTATGTCCCACAGTAGAGTACCTGGGTTCGACACCTAGCTCAACCCTAATGTCATCTTTCTACTAATGCAGACCCTGGAGGCAGCAATGACGGCTCAAGTTGTTGAGTTCCCGTTTCTCATATAAGAGACTTAGATTGAGTTCCCTGCTCCTATGTTCAGGCCTGGCCCAGCTCCGGCTATTGTGAGTATTTGTGGAAAGAATCAACAGACTGGAATTCTATTTCTCTCTACCTCTGGCCTCTTTGTCTCCCTGGTTTTCAAATAAATAAGCAAAAATTAACAAAAAATAATACTTCCTCATAGGATTCATGTAGGATGGTACAAATAAAGCTTGTAGCCTTGTGCCTGATACACAGCTAAATTATAGCCAAATATTGTTTTATATATGGAGAAAGCCCTTCAACATATCAGATGAGATTTTCTGAAGTTTAAAGAAGAGCAGTGTCTGGCTGTGAAAACAGGTGACTCAAGCAGCAGTTGTTTCACCTCCTGAAGTCCATTTTCCTTGCATTCCCTCCACAGTAACTAATACATTCCCTGATACCCACTGCACTGTCCCTTGGGTCTAAGGCAGTATGATTCATAACATCATGCCAATTTACAGCAGTTTGCAAACTGAGGAATTAAAGAAAGAGAGAAGGCAGGGCTGGAGAATGAACATCCGTTGAGGGAACACACCTGGGCTTCCTCGTGCCTCTCCCTTGGCACAGAGCTTGCTCATCCCAAACTACAGGGGCAGCACTTGTCCCAGCAACTCTCCTGTCGGGGAGCAGCATGTGCAGGGCCTTAATAGTTCTTCCTCCACTGAGCTGATGAAAGTGGAGATTTAAGCTGAGAAGGAAAATCTTTCACCCCAACACTCCGGGGATTCAGGTTCCAATGGGATCCAGCCATCCCTTTTTGGAGGAGGAGACCTGAGAAGCATCATCCCCACCTTCATGGCTGCCTCCCAACTCCTTTTCCCTTCTTCCTCCAGGAACTGCTGGCAGAAAAGCCCAAAATGAGGTTCCTTGAACTCCAGGTTAAAAAACTTAGTCCCTGTGATTCAGTCCAGATCTCCAAATATGCTCAGCTTTTGTCCACTGAAAACCCCCAGAGGTTCCGCAGCAAGATTAACTGGTCACTCACAGATCCCTCAAGGAATAGAATTTGGCATAAGAACCCCAGTCTTCAGCCTCCTGGGCAGGCTCTGAACAGCCTTTCACTGGCATGGGCACAGACAGAGCCTTGAAGAGCTCCATATTAAAACCAAGGAGAGAAAACCAACTCTTTTCAAAAATATGTCTCTTTTTTTGACAGGCAGAGTTAGACAGTGAGAGAGAGACACACACAGAGAGATTATATTAACGGAAGGAAAAGTCTTCCTTCCTTTGGTTCACCTCCCCAGAATGGCTGCCACAGCTGGTGTGCTGTGCCAGTCTGAAGCCAGGAGCCAGGTGCTTCCTCCTGGTCTCCCATGCTGGTGCAGGGCCCAAGCCCTTGGGCCATCCTCCACTGCCTTCAGAGAGCTGGACTGGAAGAGGGGCAACTAGGACAGAATCCTGCACCCCAACCAGGAATAGAACCCAGGGTGCCGGTGCCACAGGTGGTGGATTAGCCCTGGGTGCTGGAGCCGCAGGTGGAAGATTAGCCTAGCTGGCCAAAAATATGTCTTGTCATTTAAAGAGCCTAAAGCATGCAATAACAATATCACATTGCCAATCTTTCCTCAACTACTCCTTCCCTGCCTCACAATCAGTTTAGATGACCTTAACCTATCAACCAGCTATCTTTGGAAAAATGATGTTCACAAGGACTGGTTCCTAATGCAGACTGTGCACTCACTGTCATCAAAGACTTGAGCCAAATACAGAAGGCAAAGAAACACTTGGTTTCTGGATGCCAGCTAGTTGAAGCCAGTTGTCTGGATTCCTCAGCTCTTATTGAAGAACTCTCACGTGGGGAGGTTAATTTTGATGCTGTGCACACCAGCTCTTCTCTTAGAAGATGGCAGGTGAGGCATTTCCTTTTGCTTGTGAAGTTGAGTGCTGCAGTGGTGACCCTGGGTTATAGTCTTCCTTTTGAAGGCCACCTTCTGAGACCCTCCTCTTCCCCACACTGCTTTCAGAGGCTTATAATGGCCACGCCGCCCTGTCAGTTCTGGGGTGACCCCTGGCTCCTGGCACAATGAATGGGAGGTCTGTCCAGCATCACAGACCTGTGCCTCGGCAGCTGCTGCTCCAGCCTCGAGCTGTGAGCTTGCTTTGGTCCAGGACGCAGCTGGAGAAGCTTCCTCAGCAGATCCCTGAGCTGCAGATAGCGGTAAGGACCCTCAGGCCCCAGGAGTTCGCTTGCCTCTGCAGTGGTCTCATCCCCCGGGTGATGCTGTTGCCCAACTTTGCTAGGGTCTGGGTTTAGGGCATTGCTGTGACTTCAGGGACAGCTCAGTGTGCCGTCCACCATGTGTTTCCCTGTGGTCACAGTTTGTGCCTCTGATGTTCTGCTTCCTACTCGTTTCTAAGCGGATCTCAAAATCAGCTGGCTGGATATCTAACTCTTCACTTGCTGCTTAGTGTTTTCCTTCTCTTTTATGCTTCCTTGGAGAAGTGTTTTCTTTTCATTTTGTGTGTGTGTGTGTGTGTGTGTGTGTGTCACTGATGAGGGAATTTGGCTTTCAAACACTGTCTAGATTTTATCTTGAAAGCAAAGCACAGCAAAACAGATGAAATCAAGAAGAGCTGAGCCTCCCAGGATCCTGCATTGTTTAAACCTTGGTGGTGTGTGTCCCTCTGAGGTGGACATTTTCCCCAGGAATGGTTCTTCCATTAGGACAACATCTAGGTCAAGCGCTGACATGATCTTTGGTTGTTTTACAGTTCTCCTGCAAGAACAATACCTTCCCTGCATCTTCATCCCACAAGTCATTTTGCTGTGCACCATAAGAGCACATTTTTCCATGCAGTCTCCCCTTGAGCTTAGTCAATACTGCCAAGGTCCTCAGTTTACCCCCTCTTGAGTCTGTGTGGTCACTTTGCATGGCCATTCTGGGGTCCAAGAAGGGGTTGTCGAGTTGCTCCAATTATGGTCTCTAGCTGCAGCTTTGAGGATAAACTGACAATGTTTCCTTGACTTGGAGGCTTTTTCAGCAAGCCACTCACCTCTGCTCTCTGTTCTTGACTCTTTCTCTCTGTATTAGATTTATTAGGCCCTTACTGCTTCCTATGACAGAGCAACACCTGAACCTCTACTCTCCCATTGGTTCCACCTTTACAGATACTGGGAACAGGTGTATCTCTGTCCCCTTCACACACCTGTCCAGACTGTCTCTGGAACTTACCTCCTTGACTGTCTACACTGGATCCAGTTCTCAACCCTTGCTTTGCTTTGCTGTAACACCTACTTTCTCCCTGTTTATTACCCTGACCTCCCTTACTGCTCTTTCCTGCTTTGATAATAAATTTTTATTAATAAATGTTTATTATCAATTCACTTCTTCTGTTCCATACTAGAACTTTTAAATAGCTTTCTTATCCATCATATTTGTAGAACTGTTGTCACATTGCTTTCTGACCCTACCAGAGAAGTTGACATTAACCTTGTGCCAAAGGGATCTTACTCCTTTTTAACACTCACTAGTTAGTGGGAGGAGCAACAATATGGTCTTGGAAATCCAATTCTTGGCCAGGCTCACCTATAAGGAGTCATCAGAAAGTTCATGGAAAATGAGTGTTATGAAAAAACTGCATGGATTTCAAAACATTTTACAGAAAAACAAATTCATGCTTTTAAATTTAAAAATGTATTATCAATAATTGCACATATTTATGGGCTGTAGTTCAACATTTCAATACATGTGTACAACCAATGCTGATCAAAACAGGGTAATCAACATTTTCCCTTCTTTGACATTACTCTATAATTTGAGGTTTGAGGCTCCCTTCTTTGTTCATAAAATACACACTAGGTTATTATTATGTAACACTAGGAGTATAGTCACTCATTTTTTAAACAGTTGTTTTTATTTCATTGAAAGGTAGAGAGAAGGAGACATGCATGCACCCCCCCACACACACACACAGAGTAAGTGGGTGCATGCAAGAGAGAGAGAGATATCTTCCATTTGCTAGTTCACTCTCAAAATGGCTACAACAGCCAGGAACTATATTCAGGTCTCTCACATGGGGAGCAGGGACCCAAGTACTTGACCCATCAGGTGCTGCTTTCTCAGGCCCATTAGCAGGAATCTGGAGTAGCTGATATTTGACTTGAACAGCATTCTGATGTAGGATGCTGGCGTTGTAGGCAAGTCAACCTTCTATTCCACAACACCAGCCCCAGGAACTTACTCCTTCTATCTAACTCTGATTTGGTGACTGTTATTCAAACTTCCTCTCTCTCTGCCTCCTCAACACACACTTCCCAGCCTCTAGCAGTCACTATGTTGTATTCAGATTGACCTTTGTAACCTCCAGGTATGAATGGGAACGTTATGCATTTGTGTTCCTATGTCTGGTTTAGTTCACATAACAAGAGCAGATAAAATTATTTAGTAAATTCATTTTTTATTTGAAAAGCATACAGAAGGAGGTGGGGGAGGTGGGGCTTTGCATTGCTTTACCACCCAAATACTCACATGGTTGGGCCTGGACCAGCTCACAGCTAGGAGCCCAGGACCCAATATAGGTCCCCTCTTTGGGTGGCAGGGACCCAGCCACTTAAGCCATCTCCTGTTGTCTACCAGAGGTGCACCAGCAGAAAGCTGGATTGGAAGCTGAGCTTAAAATTGAACCCAGGCATTCTGATACAGGATGCTGTTGTCCCAAGCAGCATCCTACTCATGTATCAAACACTAATTCTATTTTTCCATGTATCTTTTGAGATATCCTGGTTTCAGTATAAAGGAGCAACTGATGCTAAGGACGTGGGACAGCCAAACGACTCATCTTCAGCATTTCCATTTTAAGGTCTAACTCTCATACATCAGTGCCTCTGTCGTCCACATATAATTTAGCAACTTTTCCAATTTTAACTCCTGGCTTACAGTGATTGCTGAGAAACAGTAGAAGAAAAAAAATTCCTCCTACTGCTGACGAAAAAGCCCAGAAACTGCAGCTCTGCTTATCTTGGTATAGGCCTTCACTGGTCCTAAAAGACTCCCTTCATCCCATGAGCTGGTGCCTCCTCAGTGGTACTTGCTCAAGGCAGAACCAGCTAGCAAAACTCCAAAGGATTCAATCCCAGACTGAGTTGATGCTATTTACAGTCATTTGTGCGGCTAAAGTAGAAAGTACTGCAAACCACAGGTGAAGATCCTGTAAGGCCTAAGATTTTCAAAGAACTGAAGCCTCCCATCTCAGTCATGCTGGGAACAGTGTCACTATGCCCAATTTGAAAATGCCAATAAGCATCTCGTAAGGTTCTAGGGAGCCCTTTAATAGGTGGGATATTAAGGAGATAATAAATAACACCTGGGTGTCCTCAGCATTTGAAAAAATAGAGAAATGACACACAGAGAAATGGAAATGAAAATACCAGCCCTGGGGCCAGCGCTGTGGCATAGGAGCTAAGCCTTTGCCTGTGGCATCGGCATCCCATATGGGCACTGGTACTATTCCTAGTTGCTCCTCTTCTGATCCAGCTCGCAACTTATGGCTCGGGAAAGCAATAGAAAATGGCCCCAGTGCTTGGGCCCCTGCATCCATGTGGGAGACCCCGAAGAAGCTCCAGACTCCTTGCTTCAGATAGGCTCAGCTCCGGCCACTGCAGCCATTTGGGGAATGAACCAGCAGATGGATAACCTTTCTCTTCTTTTCTCCCCCTCTCTGTCTGTAACCTTACCACTCAAATAAATAAATAAATAAAATCTTTTAAAAGTATCAGCTCTTGGCATTGTGGCATAGTGGATAATGCTGCTACCTGTTATATTGGCATCCCATATGTGCACTGGCTTATGTCCCAGCTGCTCCACTTCTGTTGAAACTCCCTACAAATGGCCTGGGAAAAGCAGCAGAGGATGGGCCAAGTGCTTGGGCCTCTGCCACCCATACAGGAAACCTGGAAGAAGCTCCTGGCCTCAGCCTGGCCCATTGCTGGCCATAGTAGCCATCTGAGAAATTAACAACTAGTATATAGAATCTCTCTCTCTCTCTCTCTCTCTCTCTCTCTCTCATTTCTCTCTGTAACTCTTTCAAATAAATAAACAAATCTTTAAAAACAACAGCAACAACAGCCCCATGACTGAACTACCTGGGGTGATGCTGTGGCGTACTTTCTGTCTCATCTACCCAGCCAAACAACTCTGTCAGCCCAAGCTCCAGGTCTCCCCATTACACGGCCAATGAGTTTTCTCTCCTCAGAGCTTATCCCATGGACAAGTGAGAAATCTATATGTCCTGAGGCTGTTGAGAGGCTCACTGTCTTCTCCCCATTTCACCATCAAACTCCCGACTCCTCCTCCAGAGTTCCCTTGAGGAGGAGCTTGGAATTGGAGGTTAATCAGAGAAAGGCCACAAGTAGAAATTTCTAGAATCAGAGTCTGTGCTCTTCCAACACCATCCGAGGGAACTGCTGGTCTGTCTTCAGAGCTCTGTGCCTACAAAGAACTCCATCTCTGTGTTCAGAGCAGAGTTGAGCCACAATGGACTGTTCCCAAAACCTCCAACAAGGAATATGTTTAACAATAAGAAAATGAATCAAAAAATCGAGGAGTATATAAAAATTTTCTGGAGCACAGTCTTTACTTCTGCTCATTCCATAGCTGTATTCTTCCAGGAAGGTGCCTGAACTCTGACTACAAAGAACTGGCACAGCTGCCTGGGAGAATCCAGAAGATGGTAAAATCTGGGGCTGGAAAGAGCCTCAAACCAGGACGGGCAAGAAACCTCCCAGGCTCAGCGTCTGGCAGGATTCCAGTGAGGTCTCATCAGGATGAGAACTGAAGTAGGACAGAGTGGGAGAGGGTTTAAGATGGCCACATCACAGGGTCTATTTTTTATTGAACACCGTGGACATAAAAGTGAGGTCACTGACATCTGATGGATGAGGAGATGGAGGTCTATAAAGGTGAAGGAAGTTAGGCAAGGTCACTGTGGCTGTACTAGGATTGGAACCCCTGTCTCCAGACTCCCAAGCCCTTGGCCATTGCTTACAGGAGGAAAAAACTTGACAAAGTTGGCAAAGTCCAATGTGACTCCTCTGTATCTCCCCATCACATGGAGACATGCTGGGGCCTCCTGGATCTCCTGTGATTCTCTGTAACTGGCACTTAAAGCATCTTCCACTCAGCCTTAGGGGGCACACACATTCTTCAAGAGCACTCCCAGGTGCACACAAACACTCCCCCATGTTTGGAGTAGGTAAGAATCTTTCTGGCTTAAGCTAAAAAGGAATAAACAAATATATGACATACAGCCTCAGTGGTAATGGAAAAACAATTTCTGAGTTGTATTGAAGAAGAACAAAATCTTAGAACAGAAAGCAAAACCACTTGAAGAAAATGTCATAAAAACAGCATCCACCCACAGCTTGCTGCTTCCACCCTCGTTCCTTGTCAGCTCCGGCCAGCTGGTATCTCTTTCAGCTCCACCTGCCGCAGTTCCAAGACTGTTTGCAATTCTTTGTCAAATCCACTACTCAGTCCTGAAGCCCTGGACCTGGAAGGCTGCACATTCTTGGCATTGCCTTTCCCCTGATGCTCATGTGACTGGCTCCCCTTTTCATTCACATCTCGAGTTTAAATATCATTTCCTCTGAGCAGGCACAACTGCTTATCCAGAAATATCCTATGACATGGAATTCTATAGATGTGTGTAAGTGTGTGCCTCTGTGTGTGTGTGTGTGTGTGTGAGAGAGAGAGAGAGAGAGAGAGAGAGAGAGAGAGAGGAGGAGGAAGTATATTGAAGAAGTGATGATTGCCAGGAGACAGTGCAATCCCTTGGTGTCAGCTAATTCTCCATATTGACACTGTCACAGAAATGGCGTGCAGGGAATGGTCACAAATCATTTTCAAGGCCAGTCCACGATTCACAATGCATTGACATGGACTCAGACTTAGATGAACACTTGTGCTTCTGAGTATTAATAGATCCATTACAACCTAGAGAGACTGCACACAGTGTGTCTCAAATAGCATCCAGTAGGGGCTGAGCAGACATACTTGCCTGACCAATATTTGGAGAAGAGATCACATTTCTGAGGCTGCAGTAAGCTTTAAAGAACAATATAGCCCTGTGAACATGGATTCACTGTAGTAGGGTTGTATTTAATAAGGGGAAGAGAGTAACTCAGTGTGCTAAATGAACCTAGTCATAAAAAAATCAATGACACAAAATAATTTAACAGCAACTCATATGCAAAGTAATTGAAAAACTTCAAAATCATATATATTGGAAACATATTTTTCAAAAATGTTATTAATATACATTTTAACCAGCTTCAGGATTTTTACCTACTATTCCGCTTTTAGAATAGTCTCCCAGATAAATAATAAGAAATTTTGACAGATATATGTGTATATAAAAGTATTGAATTGGTACAGCATTGAAGTATGAAATATAGAAACGTAATACTCATTGGAACATTATATATTCACTAAATATCATATTTACAAAGAACATTTAATGAGATAGAATGATATTTTCCCTTCATAATACTCTCAACACAAGTTGTGTATTTCATGACATTTAGGCCCCATAGATGAACTGTGGCAAAAACTGGGGGTCAATCACATCAAGCAGCAAATTATTTTCTCTGCCTGCATTTGAGGTCATCCCCCTGGACACCTCTACTGTCCCTAGAGGAGGTTAGGACAGTGTATAAGGAGTCTTGGATCCAGCCTTATCCACATAGGCAGGTTGCCCCTGTCTCATCTAGATGTTGGCCCAACTATGCCATTTTCATAGTCAATGAATATTCTCACAGGAAAGATGCTCTTACAAATAATTTCCTTTAATATTCATTCCTCAAATTCCCACAATGTAAAAAAATTACCTAAAAGGCTATTAGTGATTTGGACACTGTTATTTTCTGCTTGAAGGCTGTATCAATAATGTGGTGTTCCTTGACTCTCCCTGCTTTCATTGTCCACATCTCTGCAAACTGGGACCCCCACTTTTTCTTATTGGTCTTTCTTATGGCCAACTGGAGGTCTGCTTATGGGAAAGGAATTTAATCTGAGGAGCCCCAATTGCATCCTCTGCTTCCATTCCCAACCACAAAAGATACATGGAGTTCAAGAAGGCACAGAGCCTGTTATGACAAAACACCTAACGGTTCCCCAGAACTGTAAATCACAAGATGTAGTCAGCCCTGGGACCATGTGTACAGCCACAGGAATCAAGACATTTTCAAGATGGAAGAGGAAACTTCAGGATCATGTCCTTTGGGGTTGGTTACGGAACTACTGAGAAATGTTAAGAGCAAGGATAGGGCTTGTTTAAATCCAAGTTGTGCTGCCCATTAAGTAGCATGTACTACCTCTAGTAGTGTAGAAGTGTAAACTTAGACAAGAACTTTTCTGTTCTGCTTCTCGGATTGTTTGAAAGTGTCATGTGAATAATAAGAGTGCTACATTCTAAAGACATTGGCAGGATTGAATGGGGCATGCATGTAATGTTTAGTGTACTGCCATGCTAGTCGGTCTATAATAAGTACAAATCATTTCATTATTATAGGGAAAATCTCAGGGCCTTTACAGTCACATTCTTGTTCTATTTAGTAGGTGTGTTTCTGTGTGCACAGTGTACTGAATCTCCCAAACCTTGCTTTCCTCACCTGTGAAATGGTAATAAATGTATGTCTCTTTTTTTGTGGTTACTCTATGGATTAACCGGAGATGAACACAATCGTATAATGTGGCGGTAACTCAGTGTCTATTAAATTCCTTTCTGCATTGCTGATGAGAACTCATACACTCTGCATGTACTGTGCTGTCTTACTTGGTGTGAATGCTTGTTCAGGGTGCCTTGAATTAAAGTATACCCCCTTTCATTGACCCAGACACTATCCTTAAGGTTATTTTCCATGCCCACCTTGAAATTTTGGGGAAAATTTCAAAACAGAATATAATGAGAGTTTTTGGGGATACTTGTTTTAGGTTAGAAAACAAAGATATTTTAGAGAGGGGGCAGTCATTTACTAGAAATTCATTCAGGACAAGTCTTAGGTAAAGCTATAGAGAGATATAGTATGTGCTATTCACTCTAGTTTTTTGTTTGTTTGTTTGTTTTCACTTTCTGAAATTCCCGACTCCTGTTTCCCCAAGAGACACAGGTATTCCTGCATAAGAGAACCATATGTATGAGATCTTGTTACATTGTTTCATGCACAAGTTACACAAGACTCAGAAGAAAGTATAGGAAACACACACATACAAGATATTTTATTACATCACTCTAGGCCTGTTATACAAGACTTGACTCAGATGAAAAGACTTACACAACAAGGGTAGGACTGACTAGACAGAGAAGAATTAGCATACTTGCTCAATAAAGTTCTTTTACCAAAATTAAATTGACTACCAATTTCATGCTAAGTCGTGACTAGCATGCAACCTCCGCCTTCTGTAGATTCTGGTGGTTAGGAACAGCCGCAGAATAGGGGCAGGTAGGAGGGTCTCAGCAAAAGCAGAGTCTTGGCAGGAAAGGTGCCAGAGGGCCTTTTTCAGCACCATGGAGAGCCTCGAGGTATACCACAAGATTCTATTTTATTGTGAAACGTGGTTAGATGTTCCTGGGAAGACAGTTACAGGTTTAAAAAGGTTTAAAAGCTTGGGTCTTCTAGGACTGTGAGTTTTCTTTCTTTTTAGGATGTATGCTGCATCTGTTAATAGAGTCTTGCAAGATTTTACATTTAATTCATTCTCTTTGCCAGATTGGGTCTAAGCTGAGAATAATTGCCCCCCTCAACAATCTGGGAATGTGTCTGGTGTGGAGAGTGGAGAGGACGGATATGCTCAGCAAACTCCTAGGGGTGTGAAGCTGCTTTTACCAAGTTGGAATGGATGGGATTCCCTTATGCTTGCAACAATTCCTAAAATTAAGGCCAAAGGCAGATAACGCATTAGTTCATACCACATTGGCCTCTTCATCTAGTTCAAGATCCCATCCTTGTTTATTTTCTTTCCTCTCTGTTCTTCAATCTCGTCATACGCTTCCCACTGTTAAAGTCGCTCATCTTAATGTGTGATTCACAAGGTCCATGCAAAATGGAATTAAAAATAAGTTCCTTTTCTTAGATAAAGTTTTGAAATACATGCATACTTTTTCCTAAAATATATTTTTCATGAACTTCATGAAGACCTCCACCATGCATGAATTTCAAAATCATTTTGCACCATAAATACATTTACTTTTAAATTCCCTTTCCACAAATATTTTTGAAATACCCCTTCAGGTTCCTTAATTATCTTTGCATCCTAGTGAAAATATGTATCATTTTCAGTGTACATATTTTAAATACATAAGCGGTATTATGCAGTAAATCCTGCTTCCCTTTTATTTCTTCATACCTTCCATGTTATTATAAGCCCATCAAGCTCATTGCTTCTTACTATCATACACAGTTTTGAGGTATGTGTCCATTATATTCAATTATTCTGTTTTACTAGTAAAAGAGACTAAGGTTGGATTCAACTTCCCATTAGCACAACATTGCCAAAATACTGATGTGACAGATGTATGTTGAATTTTGATAAATATATCTGGATTGTTAAATCATGATTAAGTTAAAAACTAAAACTATTTATATGTATCAGCAACAACTATACCCAAAATGTAATATATTCAGGAGATACAGATGACATATAGATTAAGAGTCCACCAGGAAACTTTCAGCTTTTATTGGGGGGACATCAGTTCTACCAGGGTCAGGGCCTTCATTTTCACTGACATATCCTTCTGCAGCCCCTTGGCTGTTACCACTGCAGTATTCAACTCAATACATCCCTCCTTCTAGGATCATCAACTTTCTGCTCATCACCTGTGTTATATCCCTTTCCCTCAGAGCTTCAATCACTAGTTAAAACTTAAAAAATTAGATTCTTAGTCCTTCATCTCACAAACATTTATTCAATGCCAGATGTTATACACAGTGCTAAAGGTATAAGATGATCCAGGAGTGATCCCAGTCCTGTAGGATTTGACAACCATGTAAACAAAAATGTGTAAGAATAGAGATGTGCACATGCAGAACAGGGCATAAAGAAGCTGAGGAAGAGGTCTCAGGAAAAGCATCACTTAGGAAGTGAGACAGAAGCATCTTTCTCTACCTAGAAGATTCCAAAGTCTCTGGGGGAAGCACCCATGTTTGTTGTGTTTGCTGCTGTGCCTCTCATGCCTGGTGCAAGCTCTGGCATTCAGCAGATGGTCAGAAAGTATTTGTATAATGAAGAGATGAATACTTGAAGAAAATCTTTGGTCAGGACACAGAAAGAAGGATAGGCAAAGCCCAATTCAAGCAGAAAAATCCATATCCTAATAACCCACAAGGAAACCCTAGATTGTATGGGAATGGTTGAGGAATTCAAAATCTAAAAATGAGCTATGAAGCAGGTGGAAACTATTTTTGTGCTTTGTTGGTGTGGTTAGATTCCATCCTGACAACAACAGCATCTACAGAAGGATTTGAATGAAGAAAGAGGAATGATGGAATCTGCATCCTAAAAGGAGATACAGAGGCACGAAAATGTTTCTTAGAGAGGAAGTCAGACACACTGAAGACAAGAAAGCATTTTGTGAGGGTGTTGTAATAGGGGTTTGGTTATAAGATAATGAGAGTCTCTGCTGAGTCGACAGCAATGGGATTATGGGATTTGGGGAATAATTAAGGTTGAGTAGGGACTGGGCATTTGGTATAGTGGTTAAGACCCTGCTTGGGATGCCCACATTCCATATCAGAGTGCCTGGCTCTGCTTGCAATTCCAATTTCCTGGTAATTTATAACCTGGGATATAGTAAGCGATGGCTCAGGTGAATGAGTCCCTGTTGCCTCATGGGACACCCAACTTAAGTTGCGGGCTTCTGGAGTCAGCCTAAATCAGTCCTGGCTGTTGCGCACATTTAGGGAGTGAACCAAAAATAGATCTCTCTCTCCCCTGCCCCACCTCTCTCATTTTCAAATATAAGGATTGAGTAGACTTTGGCCTCACTTCATACTGAGAGATCAGGAGGAGACTTTCAGCATTTAACACATATTTGATGAGGATCTGCTCCAGTTATGAGGACAGAATTATGGGGCAGACAGACAAGAATCATCCTCTCACGGCAATGAGAAATGAGTACAGACGTCAGTCATAAGTAGTAGATGTCTTCTTAGTTCTATGCAGAGGAAACACAGAGGATATGAAAGCAGTTCACAGACGTACCCAAACCACCCTCTATGTGGATACTTTCTAAATAAGGCATAGTTCACCAAGAAGCCTGAATTATGGGAGAAATTATCCAGGAGAAGTATTGACAGAAAGGAAGAAGTCACCATGGCCACAGCTGTAGAGCTGAGGAAGAGTATGGAGTCTTTGAGAAACAGAGTTTGCTGTGCTGTGAGCACCAATATGGGAGGGGCGGAGAAAGGCTGAGGCTTCACAGGTACATGGGGCTGTTCCTTTTTTCTTATTTTGAACTTTTATTTAATAAGTATAAATTTCCAAAGTACAGCTGTTGGATTATAGTGACTTTTTCTCCCCCATAACTTCCCTCCCACCCACAACCCTCCCATCTCCTGCTCCATCTCCCATTCACATCAATGTTGCTCCCCGTCTTCGTGGAGGAACGACACAGGACCCTGCGCTGTTCTTTCGTCTGCTCGGCCCTCCCCGGGTTTGCTGCTGGTTCTTCCCGGGTTGGCTACTGTCCCTTCTACCTCCGTGGAAGGGCGGTTCCCCCTGGCCACATTCCCCACTTCCGCAGGGGAGCAGCACACCACCGGCCGGCTCTCTGGGGGCTGCACAGGTGTTCCCCTTAGATGTTCCTCTTAGATGTTCCTGGTGCATGCCGTCTCTCTCCTCCTTTATAGTCCTCCTCTGCCAATCCCAACTCGGCTGCCCACACGCCGAGCACGCTGCTCTCCTCCAATCAGGAGCAAGTCCTACAGTTTATTGGCTGAACTGGAGGCAGCTGGGTAGAAGCTGTTTTCTCCTCTCCCAGCGCCATATTGTGGGAGAGCAGATGCATAGAATAAGTCTTAATTCCAGTAACTTAGTCTAGTCTGGGTTGCTCCCCACAGATCCCCCTTTCTTTTTATTTTTTGGCATTGATACGCGCCTGTCTTCGGTGCCCCGCAGCACACACTCTGCTCTGCTTGCTAGAGTTGCCACAGGTTCTTACAAGTCCTATCAATCAGGCAAACCGAATACAGGTCCTCTCTTTGCCATGTTGTGAGGAGGTTTTTAGGCGCTGATGCGTGCCTGTGTTCGGTGCCCTGCAGCGCATGCTCTGCTCTGCCTGCAGGTGCTTACAAGCCCTATCAGGCAAACCGAATCCAAGCCTTCTCATTGCCATATTGTGGGGAGGGTTATTGGTGTTGATTCGTGCCTATCTTCGGTGACCTGCAGCTCATACTCTGGTCGAGCTGCCTGCTGGTGCTTATCGCCCTAATCAGGCAGACCGAATCCAAGCTCTCTCATTGCTGTGTTGTGGGGAGGCCTTTCTCTATTTCTCTATCTCCGGGCATTCCTATTTCTCCCATTTTACTTCTATCATCCAGCATTCCTATTTCTCTCATTTTACTTCTAAAACTTCTGTTTCTCTTATCCCCGCGGTTTCCCGGCGCCCGCCTGAGGCTGCTTCTCGGCACCTCGCCCCGCGGCAGCTTCACGGCTCTGCGCGGCTTCCCGGCGCCTCGCCCCGCCGGCAGGTTCCCGGCTCTGTGCACACACTCCGCGGTCTCCACGCACTTCGCACCCACACCACGGCCTCACGCCAGCCCCGCATTCCTTATCTATTCACGCCCCGTGCTCTCTCTGCACGCGGCGGCTTCCGCGAGTCACACAGCATAGCTTACGTCTCCGCCACTAGTATTCAATCCAAGTTCCCCGGACTAACCTGGCGAATTCCAACCTGGCGGCCCACATCTCTGGTTCCAGATCTTCACCTCTTGCTCCCCGGGGTGACTTGAAGAATTCCAAGGTGGCTTACGTTTCCGCCTCGGCCTGCACTCGTGGCTTCATCCTCCCTAACATTTTTCTCTACCCGGTATGTTTCCCTAAGTTTTCTTCCAACAATATTCCTCCCTCATTTCTCCTGGCCTCTCCCCACAGTCCGTATCCAAGTCTAAGTTTCTTATAGGTTTCACTTTCACTTTCAACCTGTAGTCCGTATCTGAGTCTAAGTTTCTTCTTGCTTTCACTTTAAATCCTAACTTCTTTCCCACAGTCCGTATCCGAGTCTATGCCTAGGCTTTCAATAGCTTCTTCCAGCACCTATCTCGTCCGGCTTTCCCTAGGCTGTTTGCTAGTCTCTCTCTCCGATATTTTTCCACTTCTTCCCGTTTCTTCCTTCCTAGGTTTCCTATCCGAGTCACGGCACCATTATGTTGCTCCCCGTCTTCGTGGAGGAACGACACAGGACCCTGCGCTGTTCTTTCGTCTGCTCGGCCCTCCCCGGGTTTGCTGCTGGTTCTTCCCGGGTTGGCTACTGTCCCTTCTACCTCCATGGAAGGGCGGTTCCCCCTGGCCACATTCCCCACTTCCGCAGGGGAGCGGCACACTGCCGGCCGGCTCTCTGGGGGCTGCACAGGTGTTCCCCTTAGATGTTCCTCTTAGATGTTCCTGGTGCATGCCGTCTCTCTCCTCCTTTATAGTCCTCCTCTGCCAATCCCAACTCGGCTGCCCACACGCCAAGTACGCTGCTCTCCTCCAATCAGGAGCAAGTCCTACAGTTTATTGGCTGAACTGGAGGCAGCTGGGTAGAAGCTGTTTTCTCCTCTCCCAGCGCCATATTGTGGGAGAGCAGATGCATAGAATAAGTCTTAATTCCAGTAACTTAGTCTAGTCCGGGTTGCTCCCCACACATCAAGATTCATTTTCAATTATCTTTATATACAGAAGATCGATTTAGTATATATTAAGTAAAGATTTCAACAGTCTGTACCCACACAGAACATAAAGTGTAAAGTACTATTTGAGTACTAGTTATAGCATTACTTCACATTGGACAACACATTAAAGACAGAGATCCTACATGAGGAGTAAGTGCACAGTGACTCCTGTTGTTGACTTAACAAATTGACACACTTGTTTATGGCGTCAGTAATCACCCTAGGCTCTTGTCATGAGTTGCCAAGGCTGTGGAAGCCTTTTGAGTTCGCCACTCCGATCTTATTTAGACAAGGTCATAGTCAAAGTGGAAGTTCTCTCCTCCCTTCAGAGAAAGGTACCTCTTCCTTTGATGGCCCATTCTTTCCACTGGGATCTCACTCACAGAGATCTTTCATTTAGGTTTTTTTTTTTTTTTTTTTTTTTTTTTTTTTTTTTTTTTGCCAGTGTCTTGGCTTTCCATGCCTAAAATACTCTCATGGGCTCTTCAGCCAGATCTGAATACCTTAAGGGCTGATTCTCAGGCCAGAGTGCTGTTTAGGACATCTGCCATTCTATGAGTCTGCTGTGTATCCCGCTTCCCATGTTGGATCGTTCTCTCCCTTTTTTATTCTATCAGTTAGTATTTTCAGACACTAGTCTTGTTTATGTGATCCCTTTGATTATTAGTCCTAACATTATGATCAATTGTGAACTGAAATTGATCGCTTGGACTAGTGAGATGGCATTGGTACATGCCACCTTGATGGGATTGAATTGGAATCCCCTGGTATGTTTCTAACTCCACCATTTGGGGCAAGTCCAATTGAGCATGTCCCAAATTATACATCCCTTCCCTCTCTTATTCCCACTCTTATATTTAACAAGTGTTGCTCCCCTTCTCATGGAGGAACGACACAGGACCCTGCGCTGTTCTTTCATCTGCTCGGCCCTTCCCGGGTTTGCTGCTGGTCCTTCCCGGGTTGGCTGCCGACCCCTCCACCTCTGTGGAGGGGCGGCTCCCTCTGCCACTTTCCCCACTTCCGCGGAGGAGCGGCACACCACCGGCCGGCTCTCTCGGGGGGGCTGCTCAGGTGTTCCTTCAGATGTTCCTGGTGCATGTTGTCTCTCTCCTCCTTTATAGTCCTCTTCCACCAATCCGTGCTCTGCTGCCCACACGCCGAGCATGCTGTTCTCCTCCAATCAGGAGCAGGATCAGCTCCTGCAGCTTATCAGTCAAATTGGCAAGAGGCAGCTGTGTAGAAGTTTACTCCTCCCCAGCACCATATTGTGAGAGAGCAGATGCATAGAATAAGTCTTAATTCCAGTAACTTAGTCTAGTCTCAGTTGCTCCCCACAAACAAGGATCACTTTTCAGTTAAATTTAAACACCTAAGAATAATTGTGTGTTAATTAAAGAGTTTAACCAATAGTGTTAAGTAGATAAAAAAAATACTAAAAGGGATAAAGTATTAAGTTTTTCATCAACAGGACAAGGGCTGATGCAGTCACTCTTTCTCATAGTGTCCATTTCACTTCCACAGGTTTCCCCTTTGGTGCTCAGTTAGTTGTCACCGATCAGGGAGAACATATGATATTTGTCCCTTTGGGACTGGCTTAATTCACTCAGCATAATATTTTCCGAATCCCTCCATTTTGTTGCAAATGACTGGATTTCATTGTTTTTACTTCTGTAGTACTCTATAGAGTACATGTCCCATAATTTCTTTATCCAGTCTACTGTTGATGGGCATTTGGGTTGGTTGCAGGTCTTAGCTATTGTGAATTGAGCTGCAATAAACACTGAGGTGTAGACCACTTTTGTGTTTGCCAATTTAATTTCCTTTGGGTAAATTCTAAGGAGTGGTATGGCTGTGTTGTATGGTAGGGTTATATTCAGGTTTCTGAGGAATCTCCAGACTGACTTCCATAGTGGCTTGACCAGTTTGCATTCCCACCAACAGTGGGTTAGTGTCCCTTTTTCCCCACATCCTCGCCAGCATCTGTGGTTGGAATATATCTGAATGTGAGCCATTCTAACTGGGGTGAGGTGAAACCTCACTGTGGTTTTAATTTGCATTTCCCTGATTGCTAGTTATCTTGAAGATTTTTTCATGTGTCTGTTGGCCATTTGGATTTCCTCTTTTGAAAAATGTGTATTGAGATCCTTGGCCCAGCTCTTAAGTAGGTTGTTTGTTTTGTTGCTGTGGAGTTTCTTGATTTCTTTGTAGATTCTGGTTATTAAACCTTTATCTGTTGCATAGTTTGCAAATATTTTTTCCCATTCTGTCAGTTGCCTCTTCACTTTCCTGACTGTTTCTTTTGCTGTACAGAAACTTCTCAATTTGATGCAATCCCAAATGTTAATTTTGGCTTTGACTTCCTGTGCTTCCAGGGTCCTTTACAAGAAGTGTTTGCTGGAACCTATAGCTTGCAGGGTTTCTCCAATGTTCTCTAGTAATTTGATGGTGTCGGGTCGTAGATTTAGATCTTTAATCCATGTTGAGTGGATTTTTGTGTAAGGTGAAAGGTAGGGGTCTTGCTTTATGCTTCTGCACGTGGAAATCCAGTTTTCCCAGCACCATTTGTTGAATAGACTATCCTTGCTCCAGGAATTGGTTTTAGATCCTTGATCAAATATAAGTTGGCTGTAGATGTTTGGATTGATTTCTGGTGTTTCTATTCTGTTCCATTGGACTATCTATCTGTTTTTGTACCAGTACCATGCTGTTTTGATTACAACTGCCCTGTAGTATGTCCTGAAATCTGGTATTGTGATGCCTTTGGCTTTGTTTTTGTTGTACAAGATTGCTGTAGCTATTCGAGTTCTCCTGTGTCTCCATATGAATTTCAGCATCATTTTCTCCAGATCTGAAAAGAATGTCTTTGGTATTTTGATTGGTATCACATTGAATCTATAAATTGCTTTTGGGAGAATGGACATTTTGATGATATTGATTCTTCCAATCCATGAACATGGGAGATTTTTCCATTTTTTGGTATCCTCTTCTATTTCTTTCTTTAAGATTTTATAATTCTCATCATAGAGATCTTTAATGTCCTTGGTTAAGTTTATGCCAATGTATTTGATTGTTTTTGTAGCTATTGTGAATGGGATTGATCTTTGAAGTTCTTTCTCCACCATGGCATTGCCTGTGTATACAAAGGCTGTTGATTTTTGTGCATTGATTTTATATCCTACTACTTTGCCAAACTCTTTTAGAGTTCTAATAGTCTCTTAGTAGAGTTCTTTGGATCTCCTAAATAAAAGAATCATATAATCTGCAAAGAGGGATATTTTGAGTTCTTCCTTCCCAATTTGTATCCCTTTAATTTCTTTTTCTTGCCTAATAGCTCTGGCTAAAACTTCTAGAACTATAAGTGTTGAGGAGTGATTGAATGATGAATAGTTGTAACTTTCTCTGAAGGGCCATAAGGGAGTGAGCACAAGTTCTATCATGCGTGAATGTGTACACCTGAATGTGTGTGTATGTGTGTCTATGTGTGTATGTGTGTATAATAAGGACACCACAGTGTTTAGGTCATTTTGGATGTGCAGGAATTAGATAGTTTGAATCAGGAACTTTAACCCAGATTAGACACACAGAGTTGTGTGCCATTAGAATAAAGACATAAATAGGCCAATGAGACTTAATGAGATAAACTAGAGTAAGAACATAAGAACCAGAAGATAGAGTAGGGTGAACATAAGTAGACTAACCCTATGCAGAATTCCAGAATTTCCTTGCCTTTCACTTTGCCTTCCATCACAACCAGTATCTTATTCTTGGAAGAACCAGGAGATCTCTGGTCCACATCTTGATAACAGTGAGGGAAAGTGAACAGAGGCCATCATTTGAAAAGGAAAAGTGTTTCTTACAGTGCCTCTGGGGTGAGATTCAGAGATTCATGTAACCTTTTCAAGGCATAGCAGCAATGACTGCCAGACTCAAGGTTCACATCTAAGTCTCAGATGCCCCAGAATTTTCCACCTCTACCCCTATGCCAAAGGCTTAGGGACTGTGGCCCTTCCCATAGATTTAGGAGTGGGAGAAAGAAATCTGTGTAGGTAAATAGTTTGAATGATAAATAGAGGCAAATGGCATCAGCCTAAGGCTTAAGAAGAAAGTTCCTGAGACAAGTTTGCGTCTTGGCTCCACTTGCTGCTTTTTTAGCATGACTCAATTTTAGTGAGAAATAAGCGTCTTGGCTGCTCCTCAAGAACAGAGCCTGTTGTCAATGAGGACTTGGGACAACGTGCTCTCCTTCTCGCTAAGACCCGCTGTCCTCTCTTCCCAAATCCGTCTGCTTTGGCTCAGAAAGGAACGCCAAGCCCAACACGTATGTGTCAGATATGCGGCACTGTGTCGGCAACAGCCCAGCCATCTGCAGGAGGCCGGATCTGCCAACTTGTCACCAGGCAGGGAAATCCATTTCACACTCGGTGAAAATGTTCGCATCCTCCCCCTCTTATCAGTTGGAAGTTCTCCTTTCTGTGATGAAGCTTTCTGGGAGTCTTATGACCAAAGGAACCGTATCTGTAAAGTTAAGGCGAAAATTTCTTCTTTTACAAATCAGTCCCTTTGTGTGACAGCTGTGTATGTACTGAGGATAATACATATAGGTCAGAGGTAAGAGGAAATTTGATAAGGAGGCAGCTTTCACCTTTGGAGTTTCAAAATTAATTACATCTGGAACTGCCTCAGAGATCCTGCCGTAATTGGGATAAGGGTAGTCTGGGCACTCAAAGTCTCCCCCAGGTGATTCTAATGTGCAACAGGGTTTGAAAGCCATTGGTTGAGAAAACTGCTTCTCAGATTTTAATTTGCATAGAAGTCATCTGGGCATCTTATTAAAATGAAGATTCTGATCCCATGGGCTCCAGGGCCGGCCTGCGATTCTTGATTGCTAGTAAGGTCCCAGGTGATGCTGATATAGCTGGTCAGTGTACAGACCACACGTCAAGCAGAAAGGCTCTAGATTAGAAAATCCTTCAACCTCGGTCACAGCCCCCCTCCTTATACACTTAGGCAATGAATTTGTGGCTAAACTTAAGTGTCTCCTTCTTCTCAAAGGCCTTCTTATACCACTTGTTTACCCTCGGTAGAAGTGACTACTCCATTCTTTTGGCCTTACTTGACTTGGCACAGATCTCTATGGCAGCCCATTGTGTCCTGCCCTCGCAGTCCCTGAACTTGAAGTACAGATGAACTTCTGTGTCCTTGTGAGTGCCCTATGTAGTCAGTGCTCACAACTATTCATTGAACAAATAAGCCTGACCTGCTCTACTTATCCTGCTTTACTTCGCTTCATAATTCATTTGTCCTACTCCAGTAGAATCGAAGTTCCAAAAAGAAGTGGACTTCCATCTTTGTGTTCACGGATCTAGCTGCAGTAAACTGGTACATGGTGGGTATTCAATAAGTATTTTTGAATGAATAAATGCATAAATGAATAAGTGTTAGTCAAGGTACTATAACTACTATAAGGTGATGTTTAACCATAGAAATCAGACATTGTCATTCATAGGACTGGAGGACAGGGAGAATGTAGTGGAGTTGGAGGTTCAGGGTGTAACAGAAAGGGAAGACAATGATAAAACCAGTTTTCCAGGCAACGCAGAGGAATCTAGGCCCACTTGTAAATTTTGAGAGCTTTCCACATGCTACAGCACTTGGCTGTCTAAAATACAGGTTATAGACTGGCTAGAAGAGGCTTTAATCTGAGCAGTAGTGCAGATTCCAAAAGTAAAGACTTTGAGTAAGAATCAAGGTGAGGGGTGGTTACAGAAAGGCTAGATGTCTTTTAACAGATTGTCATGGAAGTGCATCACTTATGTGTTCATTCGCTTCTCTATCATTTCTACTCACGTTGATCCAGCTCACTGTTATGTGACTGTGGTACCTGCAGACACCTTGATGGCAGGAGAGTACATGAATATTTGGGGGCATTAGTCTTCTCTTGATACCTGGCTGTTGTGGTGACTATGTAGTATCACACTTTGCATTAGTTATCAATAGAGAATGTGTGAATGTCTCTTCAATTTCAACCCTTCTGTTCCAACTTTTAAATTTGTAGGATAAAGAGGGTCCCATGTTCTCTCTGGAACCAATAATCATTGACTGGCATTCAATGTTGTGTGATAGTCACGACCACTGGATTTTCATTTGATGTGAGAACTTACATATCTTTAAGTTCTAAAATTATCCAATGAATGAGAAATTCTCAACCTATTTCTCAAGTAACATTCAGTCTGACAGGACATTATTAAAGTATAACTTACAATAAACCATACTAAATACAGCTTTATAGTAAATATAAATAATTTGTGTCTACTTTTATAATGTTTTCTGTGGTGGCTTTTTGATTATACATTCACTAGTACTAAGAGATTCAAAGGAATCATGTAGATATGAGGGGAGCCATAGAATCATTCCAACTATTGAGCTTTATTTTTCCTATTGAGCCCCACAGAGGGAGAAGACATGAGCTTACTGGGGATTTCTGCCAGGATAGGGGTGAAAAGTAGGACAATCACAACCTCAAATATAAACGTGGTACTTAAAACCATTATCCACTCTTGAGTTTCCTAGAATAAAGAGCTGAGACAAGAATTAAATACTAATGCTTAATTACTTGAAAGTTGCAAAAGCAGAACAGTAAAAGTGAAGAAAGAAGACAAATGTAGAAAGGATAGAAGTAATACAAGTTATGCACAGCAAAATGGCTATTGCATCCCAATGAACTGCACAGAGATGTAGTGGGCTGCTTGGAAGGGGATCGGAGCCACATTAGGGTCAAATTGGAATGATGGGCCATGTAGAGATGTCCTCACTGTGGAGCAACCCATTGCAGAGAGAATGCAGAGGTAATTTATCACTTTTGCCTGCCTTGTCTCTTCACATTGAGTCAAAATGCACATCTCCAGAAGTTCTTTATTCTGCCTCTGAGTTATCCTCTGGAGTCTTTTGTGGCTGTTCAAAATGCCAGATCACTCATTCTAAGACGTAGTAACATTTCCTTCAGTGTCGCTCCCCCTCTTCGTGGAGGAGCAACACAGGACCCTGCGCTGTTCTTTCGTCTGCTCGGCCCTCCCCGGGTTTGCTGCTGGTTCTTCCCGGGTTGGCTACTATCCCTTCCACCTCCGTGGAAGGGCAGTTCCCCCTGGCCGCATTCCCCACTTCCGCAGGGGAGCGGCACACCGCCGGCCGGCTTTCTCGGGGGCTGCACGGGTTCCCTTAGATGTTCCCCATAGATGTTCCCGGTGCATGCCGTCTCTCTCCTCCTTTATAGTCCTTCTCTGCCAATCCCAACTCGGCTGCCCACACGCCGAGTACGCTGCTCTCCAATCAGGAGCAAGTCCTACAGTTAATTGGTTGAACTGGAGGCAGCTGTGCGGAAGCTGTTTACTTCTCTCCCAGCGCCATATTGTGGGAGAGCAGATGCATAGAATAAGTCCTAATTCGAGTAACTTAGTCTGGTCCGGATTGCTCCCCACAGATCCCCCTTTCTTTTTATTTTTTAGCGTTGATACGCGCCTGTCTTCGGTGTCCCGCGGAACACACTCTGCTCTACTTGCTAGAGTTGCCACAGGCTCTTACAAGTCCTATCAATCAGGAAAACCGAATCCGGGTCCTCTCTTCGCCATTGTGTGGAGGTTTTTAGGCGCTGATGCGTGCCTGTGTTCGCTGTCCTGCAGCGCATGCTCTGCTCTGCTAGAACTGCCTGCAGGTGTTTACAAAACCTATCAGGCAAACCGAATCCAAGCCTTCTCATTGCCTTATTGTGGGGGAGACTTATTAGTGTTGGTTCGTGCCTATCTTCGGTGACCTGCAGCTCATACTCTGGTCGAGCTTTGCTGGCGCTTACCACCTTAAATCAGGCAGACCGAATCCAAGCCTCCTAATTGTTGCATTGTGGGGAAGCTTTACTGATGTTAATTCGTGCCTGTCTTCGGTGACCTGCGGCTAGCCGCCCAGGTGCTCATCGCCTCACTAATCGGGCAGACCGAATCCAAGCCTTCTAATTGGCATGTTGAGGGGAGGCCTTATTTCTCTCTATTTCTCTATCTCCGGGCATTCCTATTTCTCCCATTTTACTTCTATCTTCCAGCATTCCTATTTCTCTCACTTTACTTCTAAAACTTCTGTTTCTCTTATCCCCGCAGCTTCCCGGCACCTCGCCCCGCCGGCGGGTTCCCGGCTCTGCGCCGCTTCAGCCCGCGCGCCTCTCTCATCTGCGCAGCTTCCCGGCTTTGCGCGCTCCGCGGTCTCCACGCTTAACCCTTTCGCGTCTGAACCACGGCCTACGCCAGCGTTCCCTATCTATTCACGCCCCGTGCTCTCTCTGCACGCGGCGGCTTCCGCGAGTAACACAGCGTAGCTTGCGTCTCCACCACTAGCATTCAATCCAAGTTCCCCGGGCTAGCCTGGCGAATTCAACCCAGCGTACGTCTCCGCCCCACGGTTTGGCTTCCCGTCCTTTGCTCCCCGGGCTAATCAGACGGATCCCAATCTGGCTTACGTCTCAGCTTCTGGTTTCAACTTTTCGCCCCCTATTCCCGGGCTAACTTGAGAACCCCAAAGTGGCTTCCGTTTCCGCCTCGGCCTGCCCCCCGCGGCTTCAATTTCCCTAACATTTTTCTCTACCCGGTATGTTTCCCCAAGCTTTCCTCCAACGATATTCCTCCCTCATTTCTCCTGGCCTCTCCCCACAGTCCGCGTCCGAGTCTGTTTGTTCTAGCTTTCACTTTCGCTTTCGACCTTAGAGATTTCTCCCAGCTTCCCCCTGTAGTCCGTATCTGAATCTATGCCTAGGCTTTCAATAGCTTCTTCCGGCACCCTTTTCGTCCGGCTTTTCCCTAGGCTGTTTGCTAGTCTCTCTCTCCGGTATTTTCCCAGTTCTTCCCGTTTCTTCCCTCCTAAGTTTCATATCCGTCCTAGGTTTCCTATCCAAGCTAGGTTTCCTATCCGAGTCACGGCACCATTATGTCGCTCCCCCTCTTCGTGGAGGAACGACACTAAACCCTGCCTAGGCTTCATATCCGAGTCACGGCACCATTATGTCGCTCCCCCTCTTCGTGGAGGAGCAACACAGGACCCTGCGCTGTTCTTTCGTCTGCTCGGCCCTCCCCGGGTTTGCTGCTGGTTCTTCCCGGGTTGGCTACTATCCCTTCCACCTCCGTGGAAGGGCAGTTCCCCCTGGCCGCATTCCCCACTTCCGCAGGGGAGCGGCACACCGCCGGCCGGCTTTCTCGGGGGCTGCATGGGTTCCCTTAGATGTTCCCCATAGATGTTCCCGGTGCATGCCGTCTCTCTCCTCCTTTATAGTCCTTCTCTGCCAATCCCAACTCGGCTGCCCACACGCCGAGTACGCTGCTCTCCAATCAGGAGCAAGTCCTACAGTTAATTGGTTGAACTGGAGGCAGCTGTGCGGAAGCTGTTTACTTCTCTCCCAGCGCCATATTGTGGGAGAGCAGATGCATAGAATAAGTCCTAATTCGAGTAACTTAGTCTGGTCCGGATTGCTCCCCACACTTCAGTCTAGAAATGGAAGAAGAAAACAGAACTCAATGAGTGTAAGTAATCAGTCTGGTTGTGTGGTGAAGGCCAAGGCAAGGGGTGGGGGCTGTCCCAGTGACTGGTTGACCCTGGAGCCATAGTGTGGTCCAAGAGGCAGGCAGCCAAGGGCAGTCAGTGGCTGTATGAGATCGGACTAAGTACATGTGTTCAAACAGAAAAGATCACAGAGAGCTTCCAATTCAATTCCTTCAGCTCACAGTGGGGAAAAAGCAAATCTCAGTAAGGGTACGGCTAGTCCAAGATCCCAAAACTTGTAAGAAACACGACAGGGATGTGGCTATAATGATTAATGGGTGTGAGTTTCATGCTTTTTTTTTTTCATTAAACAAAGAGCTCTGACTGTACAATGAGTAAGATCCACTGTATGTCGTCAGAATATATACCTATTGTGAACCAAATGATGACTGCAGAGGCTTAAGTCAGCCAAGATATCCATGCTGTGAAAATGTCCTGCAGCTGGCATCCGGGTCACCATGACCTTTCAACCAAGACAACTTTGGTCATGGGAAAGGAAACATCTACTGTGCCTTAAGAAGGAGTGAGCTTTCTTTTTTTCTTTTCAGAAAGCTTTTATTTGATGAATACAATTTTCATAGGTACAGCTTTAGGAATATAGCAGTGAGTAATTAACCACCCATGGCTTGTCTCTCCATGCACATAGATCATGTGTAATGTGGGAATGAGTGTGGGAACATCAAGTACCTTCTGAATCAATAATCAAGTCTGTTGGCTATTATCAGGGGTTATTCAATTTCCAAAAAGGTAGTCTTTGATTTTCAATGTAATTGATAATTACATATAATCCTGTATTGTTTAAACTTGAGTCAATGTGTGTACTCTCCCTGTGAGAAAACGTGTAACCAAATGCATGTCTGTGGAAGTGTCAGCTCAAGCAACTGACTAATTGTTTCTGGGTAGAAATCTTCAATTTGATTAGTCAAATAAACTTTCATTTTTATTTTTCACCCAGACTCTGACTCTTTGTGTTAGCACTAGTACCACTTGAAAAAATGGAACAACTTTGTGGTTAACAGGTTGTGCCTGGGTGGAGTAGGTAGAGTAAGGTGAGATTCTGGCACAGCCACCTACTTGCTTTGCAATTTTGAATAAGTTACTCAACATGCTTGAACCTACATTTCTTCAGCTTTATGAATTTCCCAAGGTTATTAAGAAGCTTGTAGGGCTCTATGAACAGTGCTCAGCACATAATAAACATTCAGTAAATCCTAAAAATAATTCTAGTTTAGTGACATTGTGATCATCTTTACTACAATCCAGCATCAGCCTTCAATGTCTCTATAAACCTCAACCTCAATATATAAGGGGGTTTCAGAAATTCCATGAGAAATGGAATTTTAATAATGCATTTTCCACAAACACTCTGAAGCTCTCTCATGCACATATCCCTACATCTACCCACCCTCCACGCATCCATGAACTCACTCACCATGTATTCACCCTCCATCCACCCATCAATCCACATGTACATTTTGATAAACTTCCAATGATGGAGAAAAGATATTTGTTTAAATTAAGCAGGGGAGTCTACTAATGTTCTTTGGTCAACTGTCAAACAAAAACAATAAATTTATATTTAAAACTCTCTCCAGAATAAGTGAAAATGTAAGCTCCAAGGTTCAGTTAGGAAAAACATGTTTTCAGTGTCAAGGACACAGAAACAATTCCTCCCTTCCTGTTTTCCCATCGGTATTAACATCATCATGCAGAGATTTCTGTTTTTAAAATGAACCAGAGTCTGTCAGAAATGAAATGATTTTTTTCATTGCAGAAATGATCATGGAGTTTTCCTGGAGAAAATGGGAGGCGTGAGGAAGCTGAGAAAGGAAAGGGGATTAACTCCTCAGACAAGATCCAACATAGGACCCTGTTGAGAGATGATATGACTAGAGGGCTCTATAGAGAGTTGCCAAAAATAGGATTGGAGTTAATAGGGATGGACAAGGCTTAGCCAAACAATCATTCTGTATTGCCTACTGGTCTGAAATTGTTCTCTGAGATGTGTTATCCAGTGTTTTTGTCCAGATTTCTATGACCTTAACAGATTGCTCCTAGATAGAAAATAGCCTGACTTTCCAAGTTCTGACTTAATTCAGCCTCTTTAATTCTTCTGAAGCTTGAATGGGTCCCAGGGGGTAACACACTTATCTGGCTGTCTGCTTTGGTGGCTGATTTCTCCAGGATGGCCACAGAAGCTGTACTTGAGGAATTCTGATGCTACTGCATTGCGAAGGCAAAGACTTGTGCTTTTCATGAGTGCTTAGCCTATGTGAAACAACAAAGCCATTCTGACAGTATTTCTAGCCATCCACAGTCTCACCCACAGGGCTGCCAGCCCAGGGATCAGGGATGGTACAAGAAGATGAACATCAACTGAGTCCAACAAGGGACAGTGATTTGGAGTTTCCAGTAGTGAGGAGATGCTGATCCAACCACCGTGACAGATGTCTTCATATACCACCTAAAACTTCCTAAAATGTTTATTTTCCAGAATAAAGATTGTTTGATTGTTTTGGCTGATGAGTCAGAGAAACTGAAAATTTGCCCTTACTCCAGAACCAGCCAGTGATGCTGCTGAGCCTACTGCTTCGTCTCTATGGAAGAGAGCACAGAGCAGCAATTACGCGCAGGCCACCTTCATGCTCAGTCCTGTCCTTTAGTGGTTGTGTGACCTCTGGAAGTTTCCCAGTCTAGTTTTTTCAACTGCAAAGTGGGAGTCACAGTGGCACCTGCCTCATGGGTTCACAAGGATTACATGTATGGTTATGTGCAAAGTATTTAGTGCCTGGTGCATGGTAAATATTATGTAAAATTTGTCATGTTTGAAACCTTAGGGTGCTAATTTAAAATCTCAGATTTTGTGAGTGTGACATCACCTTCATGGATATTTTTGGTTGCCTACCCAGCATGCATTTCCTTATTTTTCCTTTCCCAAAGCTCCCAAATATCCTTTGAGAAAACACCTTCAAGTTCTCTTCCATATTACAAAGGAATAATTGTAGACCACACCAGTCCTGCTCTGATATCAGAAAAATGGTTCAGGGGTGCACTGTGATATAACAAGTAAAGCTACTGCCTGCAGTGCCAATATCCCATATGGGTGCCAGTTCTAGTCCTGGCTGCTCCACTTCCGATCCAACTCTCTGCTATGGCCTGGGAAAGCAGTGGAAGGTGGCCCAAGTTCTTGTGCCCTCGTACCTGTGTGGGAGACCTGGAAGAAGCTCCTGGTTCCTGGGTTTGGATTGGTACAGTTCCAGCCTTTGCAGCCATGTGGGGAGTGAACCAGTAGATGGAAGATCTCTCTTTCTGCCTCTCCTTCTCTCTGTGTAATGTAAATGTAAAATGAAAATGGTTCATTTAGTGAATCTATTTTTTTTTAATTACAGTAAACTTTTGCCAAGGTAACCTTTTTTTTATTTGACAGAGTTACAGACAGTGAGAGGGAGAGACAGAGAGAAGGTCTTCCTTCCGTTGGTTCACCCCTCAAATGGCCGCTATGGCCGGTGCAGTGCACCGATCTGAAGCCAGGAGCCAGGTGCTTCTTCCTGGTCTCCCATGTGGGTGCAGGGGCCCAAGCACTTAGGCCATCCTCCAACTGCACTCCCGGGCCATAGCAGAGAGCTGGACTGGAAAAGGAACAACCAGGACTAGAACCTGGGGCCCCTTATGGGATGCCAGCACTGCAGGCGGAGGATTAACCAAGTGAGCCATGGTGCCAGCCCCCAAGGTAACCTTAACAATGTTGGAAAAATATTCTCCCCTCCTCTCCTTTATCAGATTATTTCTGATTCATACTGCAAGATTTGTCACATCAAAAGTTTCTCTGCTTGTCCTCATCGAGATTCTCCTTTTTTATGGTTTCAAATAGGAAAAAAATTTCCAGGAAACCAAAGTCTAGACAAGCAAGTTTCCTGGAGGACATCTCTTTCATTCATAAAGCAATTTGCAAACAGGGTCCATGATAATTCACTGATTTATTTTCATAAAAACTTTAAGGGTCCTATTTTTTAGGAGCATAATTTGTGCCTCTGGAGTTAAACTCAAATTCTTGGAGTCTAAGACCCATTTCCCTGGCGGGTAGTGATGAAGTCAGAATCTATGACCATGTCTTCTGACACAGTGGGTCACTCTCTTATTATTAAAATCACTTCTCATTGAGTTTCTAGGAAACCCACATTCTCTTGTTCTTCCTATCTCATGGCTCCTCTCCAATCCATTTATGAATCATGTTTCTTCTAATCTCTAAAAATTGAATGTTTGGGACTGTCCTGTGCATTGTACAATGTTGACAGTATCCCTGACTTCTATCTACTAGACGCCAGTAGAAGTCCTCTGGTTGTGACAACCAGAAAGCTCCCGAAACATCACCAAACACGCTTGTGGTGGAGGGGAGTCACCCTTCATTAACTAGGCTAGTAGACAATCAACTTACTAGAAACAACAAAATCTAGATTCTAGTTTCAGCTGTTTGACAAGTTGTTTGTTGTTTCAAGCCTTAGATTCTCATGTACACATCAAGGTTTAGAGTCCCTACTCCACAGATATAGTTGTGAGGATTCAATTAACCCGTGTATCCAAATATAACCAGCTACTGTTCCATTAATGTTCAATTCCCTTTTATCTCTGTGACTGACCTGCCATGTGTCATGATCCCTTTCCTGATTTCAACTCACTTCGTCCAGTAGATTTGTCCCACTGCTATTGGCTGTTTTCACAGTTATAGGTACTCTGTCTTTGCCTTTGGCAGTATCTGAGTCTTCTTAGCTAATTCTGCCTTTTGTCCATCCCCTGATTACCATCCTTCTGGCCACACCATGTACCTCATTCTGAATCCTTCACCTGGTCTGAAATGGCAGCTCTGTCTTCACTAATTTCTCCTAGACCTTTCCCATGCTTAAACTAATCCCATCCTATCACCTTTCCAGCCACTTGAGCTTCAACAAGGACTTCCTATGGCAGCAACTCATGCCATATCCACAGCTGTGGGGATGGGAAGCAAATCAACAAGCCATTTCATGGCCATCAGCAACGTACAAAGCATTACCTCTCTGGGCTCTGAATTTCTCATCTCATAAATTAGAGGGTAGGATTAATTGGTTGTTAGTTGTAACTGTCTTTTCCACTGGCCTTGAGATAAATGTATTTGCCTTCCTCATACCTGATGATCTCCAAATTCCCTTCCAATTTTAACATAATCCAGAGTTTTGAAAACATGGTCATAAGAAATAGTTAAAGGGGGATATAACGTCTCAAAAAGAATTCTGATTCCCTGTTCTGCCCCCATCTGGTTGCTTTCTGGTGATAGTGTGATATCATGAACTGGATCCAGGTGTAGGAGCAGAATTCTCACTTTGGAACTCACTAATACTAGCAGTGGAAGCTTCCACAGATCAGTTTTACTCGTCTAAGCCTTGGCACTCTCCCGTCTTCTGCCAGAAGAGGCTCTTAGGAGATGTCTACATGATGATGCATGGAAAGTACCAGTCAACAGCATCTGGCTACATCTGGTACAAGAGGGGCCTTTGTTACATGTTCCTGCTCTTCTTTTCAGCTTCCCAGTCTACTAGCTCCATTTACCCCTCACTCCATCTAGCATAAAACTGTCCACTCCCTTTATGCAAGGATTCAGCTTTATGACCCCGGACATTTCCCTATCACCTATTCCAGTATGTTGTTTTTATATAGTTACAACTCAATGAAGCATCCATTGGGTTAAATTGAACTTGAAATTTGTTTGACACACTATAGGATAGGAAATAAAAAATAAGTCATTTAAAAATGTGGTTGAGCATGATAGAAAACTGACCATCAGAAGGGATAACAAAGAGAAAATGGCTTGAGAGTTGATTCCATCTTGTTTTCTTCTGGATGTCACCTGGTTGAGCAAGGATTTGGGATAAAACAGAGCTGGGTTTGGAGTCAGACCCATCTAGTTTCTCCTAGAGTATCTGGCAGAACAGCAAATTTAAAGTAATAATTACTAGACATAAGTTTCTTAGTGTTTCAATGTAGCTGAATTATAATTATATGACTTACAAGGCATTATTTTGTTTCTTTGACACTTATTTTCTTAACTTGTAAAATGGGAAAAGTAATTAGCATGAAATGAAGTAATGTAAGCAAAGGAAGTGGCGCATAGTCCTTGCTTTATGTATCTCTTGACTTGATATTGGTGCCCCAGAGTTTCTGCTTTAGCTTGGATTAACTGACACTGTTGTTCGTGAATATGGTCAGTGAACGTTCCTGGATGCTGACAAGCAATCCCACATTTTGCACTTCAGTCAAGCTGAAGAAACAGCATTGATTATGGCATCAGCAATAGAATATAAATCAGGTCAGCTCTGATGCCTAGATGCAGTGCAACAGTAAGCAAGTCACCTTACCTTTCTGATTCTTCATGTCTGTAAATGTATGGATAGTTTGACTTGGGATCTTTCACATTTCTAAAAATATCTAAGCAGGATTAATTTATCTTGAAGAGCTTTTCCATTCTTAAGGGTACGCGAGTAGATTAGGTTCTGTTTCCCTAAATGTCGGTCAATGAAATTTAAGTGTGTGCATCCAGGGGTGGAAGTAAGCACAAGAGTGTGTAGGTGATGGAAGGGAAGGCTCTACTGCCTCAGACACACGAGTACACTTTCTGTATTTTATAAATCCCCCCCGCCTGCAAACAAAACTGGGAGAAGTATTCTTAGTTCTGCTGTTCCAGTAAGGAAACTAAGACTGAACAATGTAAAATAACTTGCATTAAGTCAGAGAAAATCAAACTCTCCTTTTCTTCTGTGTCGCCCCTTCTTCAATCCAAACCCTCATCAGTGAAGGCCTGGATGATTCACTCACCCGGTGTGGCAGGTCTCTGTGCCTCCCAGCCCATGCCCTCCATGAAGCTTGTGCATGGCTACAAACCAGATCATCTCACTCCCTTACAGGCACCTGGGCTCACTCTTCAAGAAAAATCTAGACTTTTTCACACAGCTTACAAGGTTCCAGGGCATCTGGCTCCTGCCTATTTCTCTAGCCACATCTTCAACATTCACTCCCTTAACTTTCATATATTGTATAGTTTATCCCTTTCAGACATTTGCTAGGCTGCATCCATAATGGGAACAAGTGTTCCTACCCTTTATTTAAAATGTCATAGGGTAGACATACCTTGATCGACAATTCACACAAGTTTTATTTTTTTATGATTTTTATAATTATTTCTACTCCTTACTTTTTTAAGATTTTATTTATTTATTTGAGAGGTAGAGTTACAGATAGTGAGAGGTAGAGACAGAGAGAGGTCTTCCATCTGCTGGTTTACTCTCCAAATGGCCGCAACGACCGGAGCTGCGCTGATCCGAAGCCAGGAGCCAGGTGCTTCTTCCTGGTCTCCCACATGGATGCAGGAGCCCAAGGACTTGGGCCATCTTCTACTACTTTCCCGAGCCACAGCAGAGGGATGGATTGGAAGAAGGGCAGCCAGGACTAGAATGGTGCCTATATGGGATGCCGGCACTGCAGGCAGAGGATTAACCTACTGCTCCATGGTGCCGGGCTCCACACAGGTTTTCAATCATCTATCTAACATCTACCTAAGTAATCTATTTGTCCATATATCTACTTAATAATTGTCAACATTCATTAAGCACGATTGACCAAGACTATTTTGATCACTTTAAGTCAATTTATTTTTTCATCTAATTTCCCAACAAGACTGTGAAAGAGACTTCTCTATTTCTAGTTTTCAGAAGAGCCCTAGAGGATTAAGTGAATTGCCCAAACTTACACAGTTAGGAAGTGGGAGGGCCAAGACTTGTGCCCAGGAAGTAAGCCTTTTGCCCTACCAACTACATACTACTTCCCAGTTAAGTGGTTTCCAGTTCCATATAGGTTCTATAAAAGAAAGGCTTGAATTATTAGCATTGCACACCATGAGAAGCTTGGAGGAGGCTGTGGCATTTGGGAAACTACATTTGAATGGTGATGTTCTCACCCAACTGCCTCCCCTCCACACTAACCTAGTCTTCTTGATGTTCTTTCATCTGCTTAGAAGGCCTACCACCCCTCTTCATTAGGGGAACACCTGCTCATTCACTTATTTGCCAAGCAATTATTGAACATGTTATTGAGTCAGACCCTGCTGAAGTTTGAGTCTATAGGGATAAACAGACATAACCTCTGTCCTCTGGAGTTCATCATATGGAGTAGAGATGGACATGCAAGCAAGACCAAAATGGGTAAGGCACCTTCATAATGGGGTGTATATATAAGAGAATTTCAGGCATAGAAAGCCAAGACACTATGGCAAAAAATGTTCTGTATAAAGGACCTCTGTGGGTGAGACCCCAGTGGAAAGAAGGGGCCATCAAAGAAAGATGTACTTTTCTCTGAAAGGAAGAGAAAACTTCCACTTTGCCCATGGCCTTGTCGAGTTAGTGGATCCAAAAGGCTTCTATAGCCTAGGCAGCTCATGTCAAGAGCCTCGGGTGATCACTGACATCATACATAAGAGTGTCAATTGTTAAATAAACAAGAGTCACTGTGCACTAACTTCACATGTAGGACCTTTGTCCTCAAAGAGTTGTATCATGAGACTTAATAGTAAAACTTGTAATCAAGAATCACTTTCTTTTAGTGTATTAACTGGAGGGTATTCTTATGTCTCATAAATTATAGTTATGTCTAAGAGCTTGCAAAAGATGTATCACTCTTGGGTTCTTCTTTAAAGGTAATTAAGTTTCTAAAAAGAGGGAGGAAGAAAGGGAAAAGAGGAAGAGAAAAGAAAATCACCTTCGAGATACATTAACTTTGTTTTTATTTATTTATTTATTTTTTGACAGGCAGAGTGGACAGTGAGAGAGAGAGACAGAGAGAAAGGTCTTCCTTTGCCGTTGGTTCATCCTCCAATGGCCGCCGTGGCCGGTGCACTGCGCTGATGGATGGCAGGAGCCAGGTACTTATCCTGGTCTCCCATGGGGTGCAGGGCCCAAGCACTTGGGCCATCCTCCACTGCACTCCCTGGCCACAGCAGAGAGCTGGCCTGGAAGAGGGGCAACCAGGACAGAATCTGGCGCCCCGACTGGGACTAGAACCCGGTGTGCTGGCGCCGCAAGGCAGAGGATTAGCCTAGTGAGCCGTGGCGCTGTCCGAGATACATTAACTTTGAATAGCACCTGTCTGGACTGTTGAGGAACAGTTTTTTGTTTTTTGGGTTTTTTCCTGTCTTTCTTTTTCTTTCTCATGCAAAGTGTTGAGCTCTTTACCTAGAATAGAGTTAATCCTCTGTATATAAAGTTAAATGAAAATAGATCTTAGTGAAAAACAGGACAGGGAACAGGAGAGGAAAGAGGAAGAGGAGGGGGAGAGTGGGTGGGAGCGTGTATGGTGGGAAGAACTACTGTGTTCCCAATGTTGGATGTATGAAATGCATGCAAGTAAATAAATAAAAAAAGAAGGGTGTAGGAAGATAGAAACATAGCCTGTCTATTCCATGGAGCATCGCCCCCATTTTTCAATCATAAAAATTTGTAGATACTGTATTTTCTTAGGACTGAGGTTAATTTTTATTGTTCCCAAGTCAGCAGTCTGCAAGCCTTTAGTGAATGTTCCTCAGTTCAGTAAATTATGTTTTCCTTCCTTCTCCCTTTCCTCCTGCCTCACTTCCTTCCTTTGCTTCCTCCTTCCCAGGCTCTTTGTTGCTTATCCCTCTAAACTCACCATGGGACTCTAAAACAGAAGGCTCTGTTAGAATCACAAGTTTCGGAGCTGGCAAGCTCAAAAGGCTTCCATAGCCTTGGCAGCTCATGACAAGAGCCTAGGGAGATTACTGACGCCATAAACAAGAGTGTCAATTGGTTAAGTCAACAACAGAAGTCACTGTGCACTTACTCCCCATGTGGGATCTCTGTCCTTAATGTGTTGTTCAATGTGAATTAATGCTATAACTAGTACTCAAACAGTACTTTACACTTTGTGTTTTTGTGTGGGTGCAAACTGTTGAAATCTTTACTTAATATATATTAAATTGATCTTCTGAATATAAAGATAATTGAAAATGAAAAAAAAAAGAATCACAAGTTTCCCAATGAGGCCTAGTGGAGTTCCTTTCTTTCTGCCTGCACTGTCTCCTGTAAGAACTGATCATCCTCTGTAGGATGGTCTGTTATCTGCCTCCCACTAGTCTTATACACTTCAGAGCTGTAATCCAGTGTCTGCACAGATAGTAGATATAGTTGCCCAGTAAATATTCATTCTATTTATAAATAAAATGAATTCAGAAAAAAAAACACAGTACAGGTTATAGGAGGATTTATGCAAAATAGGGGATTCAATTATATAACCCCTGAGTTCTGTTGCAACCTGATTCTATTAAACATTCCAACCTTTTAAATTCTGTGGCTTGTAAGAACAGCCTGTAAGCATACTCCTGTTTATCTAGCATAGCTGTTGTGATAGTGGTAAGCTCTACCCATTTGTTTACTTAGGATTCGTATAGAATACCTGGTTTGGGCAACTTTTCTTCATTATTCTGATCTTCCTAAACATAAGACTCCGCATCTTTAGTGGTGCTTATGTACCCAGAACAAAATCTGCATCTGTGGAGGTGTTTATTTGAGCTCAGCGATGAGAAGAGAACAGTCACGTAAAGAGTGGAGGAAAAGGTGGTCCAGGCAGAGCACCAAGCTGAGCAAAGACCCCAAGAAGGGAAGAGCTGGAGTATTCCAAGCTGGGGGAAAGCTCACTGTGAGCAGTTGGGAAGCTAAACACAAGGTTGAGGTATAAACCAGGACAAGACCTCTCAATGGCCCCTTATCATACTTCAACTTTACCTTAGTTACAATGAGAAGCCACTGAAAGATTCCCTAGCCTTCTTTCTAGAGAGGTGATGGGATTCCATGCTTTCATTGGTTTAAAGATTTATTTCTTTGTTTATTTGAAAGGCAGAGTGGGGGCGGGGGAGGGAGGGAGTAGAGAGAGATTTATCTTCCATCTGCTGATTCACTCCCCAAATGACCACAACAGTCAGGTCTGGGGCTGGCTGAAGCCAGGATTCAGGAACTCCATCATTGTCTCCCACTTTGGTGGCAGGGACCCAAGTCCTTGAGCCATTTCCACTGCTTTCCCAGGTCCATTAGAAGGAAGCTGGGATTGACAGTGGAGCAGCTGGGACTTGAATTGGTGCTCTGACATACGGATGGTGGTATTGCAGGTGGTGGCTTAACCTGCTGTGCCACAACACCAGTTTAAAAGGCTCCCATGGCTGCTATGTATGTGGGAGTGAGTCTGGATGGTGGGTAAGAGCAGATGCAAGGATACTCTTTGAAAGGCTACAGTTGATGGACGGTGGGTTAGAGAGATGAATTTGAAAGGCATTTAGAGTGCCGGATGCATTTTGACTTGGCAGGAGACTGATTGTAGAGCCTGGGGAAGAAAGACTAACTAGAGAAGAACTCACAGGTTTCTTGCAAACGTTAAAGGATTAATGGTAAAGGATTCTATAGAAACGTTAAAGGATTACATGGAATCCTCTAGCAAAGAAAGCCCAGACTTACTTGGATGTTGTTGGAGGATCCTTTGCACAGTCATTGACACCTGCTTCCTAGGAAATAGGGAGTTGTACGTTCAGAACGAAGTTAGAGAGGATTTCATTCATTTCCCTTTGATAAAATTGTTCCACAAAGCTCACTTATTTGATCTGGAGGCTAACAAGTCACGTGATACAGTTTTTTGACTTATGCTAGCGTGAACTGAGTATAAAGGTAGATATTTAGAACTTTAATTCAAGAAGATTTGAGAAAATTACTCATAATTACTTTTCTATGGCAACAACAGTGTTTCAGTAACTAGAATAAATATGACAGTTGATCACTTTGGTTGTGAGTAACAGAAGGGTGAAAGTGTATTGACTTTCCCTTCCCCCCTCTTTTTCAGTCAGGAAAGCTATCCTTCCCTGATGAGTCCAGAACTTACAAGCTTGCTGGGAAATCAAAGCTGTCTACCCTCCCTGCCACTCTGTCAGGTCAGACGGGGAAACAAACACTGAGCACATCTTACCGCTGAGTAATTGTGTACACATTAATTTATGGTAGTTCCCACAACAACCTGCAGGCTTTATTACCTGTACTTTGGAGAAAACGGGTTCGGAGAATGTGATAGGGTCCACATGGAGTAACAGAGTCAAGCAGGACTACTCTTATGCATATTTGTAGTTTAACTCACTTCTTAAGTTTTTACTGGTTGTGATGTAAAATAACACTCAAAATATTCCCATAAAGCGCAGTATTCTCAGCGACACTTGGTTCTTAAATAGTTTTAATAACTTTGTAACTTAGATTTATTGGGCCTTTGATCTCTTTGTTCGTGCCATGCCCTTTTCCCCATTATTTCAACATTCCTCCCACTAGAAGAATAGGTATTTCCCTTGACTACAGACTTGACCACGTGAGCTGCATTGCTCAGTGAGATGCTACCATTCATGAAACCAAAAAGTCTTGAGATGCACTCTGTGGTTATATTTGCCCACTGTGCTTCTGCTGTTACCTGAAAAGTGTTCCCCAGCATTGTCATTGTCCCTTGGCCTTGGGTCCCAGAATGAGGCTGAATGGCAGCAAGGAGCCAAGCCCAGCTGACCAGCATCTTAAAGCAGAATCACCCAGAGCAGCCCAGCTGAGAACAACCTAATCTCAAGAGGCTAAGTGGTGTTTGCTGTTAGACTTTGGCTTGGGGGTAGCTTGTTTTACACCATCAGTGGGATAATACTTGATCACTGTACTTTATGACAGTTGCCCTCATCTTCCAGTTTCTTTTTAAGTTTAGAGTGGCTATCATCTAAATATTTAGAGACTGGGGCTGAAAGAGAATAAGTAACTTGTCTGAGATCACACCTGTAATGAGTGTGGAGCAAGGATAAAGAGTGACTACAGTGGCCAGTCTCTAAGATGGCCCTGTGTGGTCCACATCTCCCAGTATTAACCCTTGGAGCACTGTCTTCCATCTCGTTCCAGGGCTGGCTGATGTGAGCCACAGAATACTGCGGAAATGCTGCACACCACTTCCAAGACTACAGTATACAGGACATTGCCGCTTCCATCTTGGTCTTGTGCACTTTCTTTTCGGTCCTTTGTGCTGGAGAAAGCCGGTTGCCATATCATGTGGACACTGGGCAGTCTTTGGAGATTCCCACTGTGTGAGGAGCTGATGAACCTCTCCCAAAAACCAGTGAGGAACTGAATCAGATCAACAAACCCAAGCAAGATTGGAAGTGGATTGTTCAGCCATACTAGTAAGTGTGTTGTGATGCCTCACTGTGGATGTAACTAGACTTTTCTGATGACTAGTGATGGTGACTCTCTCCATAAGCTCATTCCCCATCAGTATATCTTCTTTGGTGAAGTATCTAAATATCTGGCCTGTTTTTATGACATTGTTTTCTTAACATGATTGATTTGTAGGGATTATTTTATATATTATGGATATGAATCTTTAATAAGATATATGTACTAGGATTAATTACTCCAAGTCTGTGATTTGTCTTTTTAATTCATCAACAGAATATTACATTTTATTTATTTATTTGAGAGAGAGAGACAGAGGAGAAATAAAGTATGTTTATGACTACAAGTATTTAATTTTGATAATGTCTAATTTATCAGTTTTGTTTGCTTGGAGTTATTTTTGCGTATTTTCTAGTAAATCTTAACCTACCCAGAGTTTGAGAATGTTCTTCTTTTGCTTAAAGAAGATTGATAGTCTTGGCTCCTGCATATACTTTCATTATCCATCTTAAGTTAATTTTATATTTGATTAGAGATGTGTTGAAATTCCTCCCCCATTTGTTGAATAAAATTTCCTTTCCCTGTTAAACTGCTAGCATAAACTATTTTCTGAAATTCAATGGATCCAGATGTGTATGTCTACTTGTAGACCCTCTCATTTCCTTCTATTGATTGATTTGTAGGCTAATACAATGCTGTGGTTATGGCTATGGACTTATAGTGAGCCCAGAAACCAGACAATATGAATCTTACAAGTTTTTCCTGTTCAAGATTATTTGGTTTACTAGGTCCTTTGATTTCTAGATAAATTTTAGAATATAATCTTTAATTTCTGAAGATATTGTGTAACTTGTGTTGTTTTGCTGTGTAACGCATTGGTCTATTTCATCGAGGTTTTTGAACTTGCTGACAAAAATACATCTATAATATCCTCTTATTACCTCTTTAATGTCTTTAAGAAATGTGCTGCTATCCTGTCTTCCACTTGTTCTAATGTTTCTTTGTATTTATCCTGCTTCATGTTTTCAGAGATATTTGGACCTACAGACATATTTTCATAAAATTTGTGACATTCTAATAATCACTTTGAAGGATTGCCTCTGCCCTGTTCGCTCTGTCCTCTTCTTTGGGGACTTCATCAGCTGGTGTTAACCAGACGCTTGATTAGATCCCAGGTACCACTGAGGTTCTCTCCCTTTTCTTCAAGTTTTTTCTGCACATATTGTTCAGCTTGTTCTGTTGATTTGTTTCAAGCTTATTGAAACTTCCTCCTGTAATCTTTTTTTTTAACTTATTTAATGAATATAAATTTCCAAAGTACAGCTTATGGATTACAATGGCTTTTTCCCCCCATAACTTCCCTCCCACCCACAACCTTCCCATCTCCTGCTCCCTCTCCCCTTCCATTCACATCAAGATTCATTTTCAATTATCTTTATACACAGAAGATCAATTTAGTATATACTAAGTAAAGATTTCAACAGTTTGCACCCACACAGAAACACAAAATGTAAAGTACTGTTTGAGTACTAGTTATAGCATTACTTCACATTGGACAATATATTAAGGACAGATCCCACATGAGAAGTAAGTGCACAGTGACTCCTGTTGTTGACTTAACAATTTGACACTCTTGTTTATGGCGTCAGTAATCTCCCTAGGCTTACAATACAGTTAACTTTTATTTATTTGTTTATTTGACAGATAGAGTTAGAGAGAGACAGAGAGAAAGGTCTTCCTTTTGTTGGTCACCCCCTAAATGGCCGCCATGGCCTGAGCTACTCCGATCCAAAGCCAGGTGCCAAGTGCTTCCTCCTGGACTTCCATGTGGGTGCAGAGACCCAAGTACTTGGGCCATCCTACGCTGCTGTCCCGGGCCACAGCAGAGAGCTGGACTGGAAGAGGAGCAACCTAGACTAGAACCGGTGCCTATATGGGATGCCAGTGCCACAGGTGGAAGATTAGCCAAGTGAGCCACAGTGCCGGCCCCAACAGTTAAAAGTCTTAATGCCTCACTGGGGGCCACCGCTGTAGTGTAGTGAGTAAGGTCACTGCCTACAGTGTTGGCATCCCATGTGGATTTAGGTTTGAGTCTCGGCTGCTCCACTTTCGATCTAGCTGTCTGCTATGGCCTGGGAAAGCAGTAGAAGATGGCCCAAGTCCTTGGGCACCTGCACCCATGTGGGAGACCAGGAGCCTGGCTCCTGGCTTCGGATCAGCGCAGCTATGGCCATTGAGGCCAATTAGGAGTGATTAAAGTTTTCTTTAAGATTGCAGCTCTGTGCTGTTGGATGTTCAAAGCTTGAAAATAGTTGTTTTATACAAATTATACATTGCTATCATTGTGTCAGAAAGTCAAGTTCATAATAACTACTTCATTGTATCCATAGACAGACTGGCTTTTGATTCCTTGACCTGACTTCTCTGTCCATTATTTGACCTTGGGCAAATTAATTCATCTTCTTTGTTCTCATTTTTAAAAAATTACCAAGTAGGGATCATGCGACTTAAACTGTAATTTCAGTGGTAGTAGCTGCCTTGACCATCTTGCTTATTTCTGAATCTCCAATATTTAACACAGTTTAAATGTTAAGCACTTAAACTGACCATGCAACAAATGTTCATTTTTAACTGTATTAATTTACTATGTTGTTCATTCTTTCAGGAAATGTTACTGCAAGAACACCTACTTCACAGAGATGCTGCAAAAGAGTGTATTAAATGAAGTCATTTATGTAATACGTCTACTACAAAACTTGCTCAGAGTAGAGATGAAGACAGAGACATTTCAAAGAAATGAATACTGAATCTAATTATGTTTACAGATTCTAGAGTCGATAGATATTATATGTAAGGGGAAAAATCAATGATGTCTTAGGAAAAAATATAAACATGTCTCACGGAAGAACTTCCCAGAATAGTCCATGAATGTCATTGTTGATCTAAACGGATATGAGATCAGCCTCTCCTTATAGTCAGTTGTCCTATCCTTGGAGCATTTGTGAGTGCTGTGCTCACTGTTCACTGGGAAAAGCTCTGTTGACTGACAAGTTGGTTGGCCAATGAACGTCAGCATTAGGGCTTTAGCCCAGGTTGGGGTGGGTAGGCTGGATGAGCTTATTTGGCTGAGTGTCTGCAGCAGTCCCTAAGGAGGGATGTCATTGCTGACACTAATGAGTCTCTGCCCTCCAATAGCTTGTAAACAAGCCATGATTTCTGGTCCGGCATGAGTTACAGCTGCAGAGGGGAGGCCATGGGAACAGGGAGCAGGAGGACACCAGATTTATGAAGCCCTGGGGTAGGATACACACCTCTGTTCTCTGGCTGTGCAATGGCCACCTGATTAACAGTCCCTTTTATGCATTCTGCTTTACTTTCTAAAGTGCTTTTCACATCTGTGACCTCATTTGATCCTCACAGCAGCTTCTCAGGGGATAAAGGGTAGAATTTCATGCCATCATTTCCCAGACAACAAAGCATAGACTGGGTGAGATTATGTGACTTGGTCAGGGCTGTACAGCTTACTAATCCTTGAGACAGGGAGCAAGTATAATTTCTGTGATCTGGATCTCTTTACCCAAATGATGGTCATTTCAGGGCACACTGCTGAAATCAAGGCCCTTCTGCCTCCCCATAGATTCTGCTTTGAAGTCAGTGGCGCTTTAGACATCAACAGGCCCAGCTGTCTGAGAACAGCTAGGTCACCCATGGAAGCGCAGCAGCGTCTGCTTAGCACTGGGCCCAGGCACTCATATCCTAACGTGCCATTATCACTTTTCCCTCACACCATGCTGTTTTTGTAGAAACCTCTCTGGCCTCAGATTCATGAAGTCAAACCCAAAAGGCAATGAGAACTGTGGGGCTTGGGTGGAGTTCAGGCTCTGACTCCACTAGGAGGCTGGATCCATTTACCAGGTCACCATCAAAGTGAGCCTTTATGAAGAAGGCACTCTGGAGCACCCACTTGGCCCCACGGTTAGTTTCTCTAACCTGAAGCTGAGTCAAGCTGTATTGATCAGGACCAGTTGGGAGATGACTTACAAGGGCTGGCCTACAAGGATATTATTCAGTCTGCAGACTGAGCAAACCATTGTCAGGTTTCCTTATTAGGCACAATATACCACAAGCCACATAAAACAAACACACGTACCCACACACACAACGGGCAAATGATTTTGGAGGATGAAAATGACAGTGTGGTTGGAGGATACAGGTCTACCTAATCCCATGGTAACTGACCATTTTTTAATAACTAACAAATCAATCCTTTTCTAACAATGCTTCCAAGAAGTGAAAATAAGAAGGGGCTTTGTTAACAAAGAAGGAGGCAAATGAAATGAAGTCCCTAGCTCAGCCTTTTCAGTGTCCACAAGATGAGAGTGTGATTTTGTCAGAAACTGCTTTCTCCAAAGAATCCAAAAACAGTTACCTCATTAATTAGGGAGAGGGAAATGTGTGGGGAGAGAGGGAGGCTGGTAGGTGAGGGGAAGCCAGCAAAGAGATCGAACCCTCAATTTCAAAAATTGCTTAGCAAAAGCAACTTTAATTGCTGCCTTTGTTATAAAAGATTAAAGGTAGTTATGTCCCAGTGTACCTCACTTAGAGCAATCAATATGTTCCTGAATAGTTATGTGCAAATCAAATTTTTGTAAATCAAATCCAATTTTAAATATCCTCAGAGAGATTGCTGTTTCAAGGAACCCTTCAGTGAATTCCTTTGTAAGGTCTAAAGCCATCCTCAGATTTACTGGATTGGTAGGTTTAGATTTTTATAGATGATGATATATCAGGTCAATAGAATTTTGTCCCTCCTTCCTATATTTAGAAGAAAGAACTTAAAAATAAAAGTGGTATGACTTAATGAAAACAGTAAAAAAACCAATGGTACTTTCTTTTATTGGTTAATAAATGCTGAGACTGCCTCTTGAGACTTCTCTGTTTGCAGCTGTGACAGACATTGAGCAAGGATGACCGATGTTTAGCACTGGGACAATAGGATAGGACAGTGTCAGCGTGTTGCTTGAGAGGAGTTCTGAGAATTATCTACACCAACCTTCACAGCAGACATGTATCTTTGCAGGCTTCCAGAGTGATGACTATTTAGGCTCTGCTTACACAATGCTCAAATTCACTGAGCCTTCACTTATAAATTTAGTCATCACATTTTTTCATGCATCAAACATGTGGGAACCTAAGTTCTGGGAATACGGAGAGAGAAAACTAGGCACAGTACTCACCTTTTATAATATCTACTATATCTGGGAGGGCAGATATGAAATAAGTAGTAGCATAAATAATTGGCCCGTTCCAGTTGTGGCAGATGAATATGAATATTAAATAGAAATGTGCTTTGGTCTGAATGTATCTCCTGAAGTTCATATGTTAGAAACTTAATCCCCAGTATATAGTGTTGGGAGGTACGACCTTTGACAGGTGATTAGGGCGTGAGGGAAGAGCCCTCATGAATGAAATAGTGCCATTATTGTAAGAGTGAGTTAAAGATCATAAGAGTGGGCTGTTGAGAAAGGATGGATTGGGTATCTTTCCTGCTCTCTCTCACCATGGGATGCCTTGTATCATGTTATGTTGCAGCAAGTAGTTCCTCACAAGATATGAACCTTTGATCTTGGATGTTCCAGCTTCCAGAACTGTGAGCCAAACAAACATCTATCATGTGAACAGAGACTAAAACAGAACCTATGAAAATAATCAGAAAAACTGACCTACGGAGGTTGCATTTAATCTAAGATGTAGAGGATGAATGTAGAGGCTACGACAAAAATGGAGCAACTGGAGGATACAACTCAACAGGTGTTTTGAAGGGGTCACCCTGGCTGCCATGTGAAAAAATGGACCGGAGCAAGAATGGAAACAGAGACCTATAGTCGCAGGTGAAAGATGCTAGTGGCAGGGCTGGCATTGTGGCACAGCAGGTTAAGCTACAACTTGCAACATCAGAATCCCATATTGCAGCACCAGTTAGAGTCCTGGTTGTACCGCTTCTGATCCAGCTCCCTGCTAATGCACATCAGAAGTAGCAGAAGACAGTAAAAGCACTTTGACCCTGCCACCCTTGGGAGGATGGAGATCCAGGTGAAGTTCCTGGCTCCTGGCTTTGGCCTGGAGCAGACCTCACTGTCACAGCCATCTAGGAAGTGAATCGGAAGATGGAAGATCTCTGTCCATGTCTGTCTCTCCTTCTCTCTTTGTGACTCTGCCTTTCAAATACATAGATCTTTAAAAGAATGTTGGTGGTTTAGGTGAACATGCCAGCAGTTGACAACAAAACAAGTAGATGGTCCTAGAAACTGTTGGAAGTGGAATCCGTAGGACTGAGTGGTTGACTGGATGTGGGACTAAGGGACAGCAGAGTCAAGGATGTCCTCTACATGAGTGGATTGGGGAGGTGTCTTGTCCACTAGCACTGAGTCCACTGAGGAAGAGCAGGTTGGAGAGAAGAGATTCGGTGTTATTAAGGCCGGGTATTATTAAAGTATTATTAAGGTGTGTTGTTCTGGAGTTGGCATTTCTGGAAATGTTCAGTAACTGAGTTTGGGGCTTGATGACTTTCATCTCTGGCAGACTATGATTATCTTGCAAAAATGTCAACACACGGGATCCTCTAACTCTGGCTTGAGGTTCAAGGATGCAGCTTCAATTTCCAGGGAACAGATTTCTAAGAGCAGTAATAAATCAGTCCAGCAAGTAAAACCATAACTAAAATATATGAACTATTAAAGGGGCCAATGATAAGAATGGGGGCGTAGGTGATAGGAATGCGGCAGAAGCTTCATTATTAATGTTACCTTTCAATATTTTTTTTTTTTTTACTTTTCCTGGGTCATTGAGATAATGAAAGCAGTTCCCAGGAGACTGTTCAGACCTTTGATCCTAACATTATGGTAGAAGCAAAATGGTATTATTCTCAGCATGAGAGTAAATTTCCAGAGAATGTTTAAACCCTAGCTCTATCTGACAATCATGGAGAGACATGTGCCATACCAGGCAGTTGCAATATTTGACAGAGCTTGCCCCACACACCACATCAGGTAACCAGTGACTTGTCTGGAAAGATAAGAGAAGTGAGTTGGTATTGAATTCTGCCTTGTTTACCATCTTTCCAAATTCAGGTCTATTTAGCCTTGTTGTGCCTTCCTTTGGCTTTATCTTCTTCCTATGAGTTGTTTGTCAAAAGTCCAAGTCAAAAGTTTATCAGAAGGCCGGCGCCGCGGCTCACTAGGCTAATCCTCCGCCTTGCGGCGCCGGCACACCGGGGTCTAGTCCCGGTCGGGGCACCGGATTCTGTCCCGGTTGCCCCTCTTCCAGGCCAGCTCTCTGCTGTGGCCAGGGAGTGCAGTGGAGGATGGCCCAGGTGCTTGGGCCCTGCACCCCATGGGAGACCAGGAGAAGCACCTGGCTCCTGGCTTTGGATCAGCGCGGTGCACCGGCCGCAGCAGCCATTGGAGGGTGAACCAACGGCACAGGACGACCTTTCTCTCTCTCTCTCTCTCTCACTGTCCACTCTGCCTGTCAAAAAAAAAAAAAAAAGTTTATCAGAAAGGAAGCCCTGGGTGGGTTGTGGGTTTTGGCCTGGTGGTTGAGAAGTCCACATCCCAGTTGAGAAGACCTGGGTTCAATTCCTGGCTCCAGCTCCTGACGCTGATGCCAGGAGGACGCAGGTTACTGGGATTGCATTTCCATCTCAGCTTCCACCTGGCCCAGTCACTGCAGGGATTTGGGTGTTACCCAGCAGATAGGAGCTCTCCGTCTATCTCTGTCTCTTAAAGAAAATAAATAAATAAACTTCTATTTGAGTCTGTCTCCTCCAGTTGTATATGATAGAACTCTGACTAAAAATAGCCTAAGCTATTTGTCGGATTAATAATAGGCCTATGACACCAGCAGGCCAATGAGAGTCCATCAGGTACTGAATCAGTTGGAAAAGAAAGGCCCTATTTCCTCCAGGTCATCAGTATGAGTAGGAACTAAGCCTGGGACTGTCAGTGGAGGCCTTTGCACCTACCCCAAGAGTGATGCCTAATGGAGAACACAGGGACCTGGAAGTGGGGTAGAGGAAAGTCACAAGTCAGTGGGGAGAGGCCTGTACCTGAGGATATCCTCTGAAGTCCTTGCTGTAACTATTTCTGGATTCAATCCACTCTTGGCTTTCAGTTTTCATAAGCCTACATGCTCTGCTTTCTACTTAAACAGGTTGGGATTAGAGATTTTGTCATTGGAAACTTGAAAACTTCTAACCAACCCCATCCATGTGATTTGATTACTCTCGTTTTAGTCCTATGTCATCCCTTAGAACTCCTCCTGTTGTCTAATTCCAGATCCAGCACTGCACTTTGGAGATGCAGGAGCATGGGATTCTGTAGTGGGCATTCCCAGCAGAATGGCATGGGATGAGAGAAAGACAGTACAGGAGAAAAAGCAAAACCAGGAGAGGAGTGTTGGGTAGATGCCCTTAGTGAATCAGGGAGCCCTCTCTATGGCACTGAGAGATTCTTGTCCAACAGTGCACTTTCTTCCTAGAGCTGGGGTGTCAGGGGATGCAGGCTCTATGTTGTCAAATCAAATGGAACACACAGTGCTACCACAAAATTAAATCTTTCCCAGGTGCCCGAAGGCCATATTTGGGGAACATAAAATCACAGGAAAAATTATTTAGGTGGATTTGAAACATCTAAGACAGACTTTTTTTGTTAGTGATTTGTGCAACAGAAGGAAAGACTCGATATTTATTTGTGCTTTCCCAGTAAGATTTCCAAAGCAATGTGAACGTATCCACAAACCCAGAGAAAAATGAAGCAAGTATCTGAGTTTTGCTAGGATTTCTCAGAACTCTTCCACTTGGGACAGGATTGGCTCTCAGGTGAGGTTGGTGTCTGGGCTGCCTGTCATGTTCAGGATGAGGGAAGTGGTCCTGCAGCCCTTACTGTGAGAAAAGAAAGAAAGTCGAGGCAGGCAGCCTGGTCTCACCTGGCAGAGCAAACAGGGAGTCAGCATCCAAGAGTCCAAAACTATAGTCCAGTTCGTGCTTTGGGGATCCCATGATGAAAGACTGGATATCCGCCTCACTGTGGTCATCCATCTTATTTTGTTAATCATAGAAAATGCAAAAGATAACATCCATTGTAGAAAAACCAGCACGAAAGTCGAGTTCTCCAATGTATCGTGTCTCCCTTCCCTTCTGCCACTTGTCTTTAATCACATCTTACCAGAGCTATTTCTGTCTATGGGGAGTTAGCAGGAAGATCACATATTGTACAGAGAGCGGGTGTTAAATTTATGCAAAAGGAAGGAATGTGTTATGGCAAAAATTATTTATTGCATGGCATCTCCCTTGAGGGTTAGTCTCTTCTTAGAGCTTTAAGGACAGCAACTCTATATTTGTCGCATGGCAGAACCACACTCCTTCCCGCCTCCCACTGTCACTGCCAAGAGCATTTATGTAAAGTCGTGATGCAAACCTGCCACCTTTAGGAGGCATGATCTGGTCTAACGCAGAGTGTCTCGCCTTGTAGGCATTTGTGTTCTGAGATGAGTCTACAGCCAGCAAGATGGAGGAAAGACAAGCACAGGAAGGTGTTGGCTATCCTGGAATTGGGCCTAGGTATGACAAAACAACCAGTTGAACAGCGAGCTATTTGATGGAGCCCCGAGAATTGTAGAAGGTGGCATGCTGTAGTGTAGGCTCAAGAATTTATCAGACCCGAGACTGTCTTAACTATTTGCTATCTATGAATGTCAGGAAGAATAAGTGGGCATTTCTGAGCATTCATCTTGTCTGTGAAACAGTGCACGCATTTGGATTGTGTTGTGAGTGAAACGGTGTGTTTAATGGTAAGTGCTGAGACAATATCGTCGTTCTCCTTCCTTATTGAGTTAAATAGTAGTTCAGTGCTTCTCCCTGGGTCATAGGGGTGATCGTCCCCTATGCAGAAGTGATGAGTGCTCAGAACACAGAGCACAGCTTCCCCTGCCTTTCTCAGACTGCGCTAACTGATTATGCCACTCTGGCCCGAGGATTCCTCACAACACAGTGCTTAAGGTGGTCACTTTGGAAAGTCAGAATCGACATAGACGTAACGTGACAATTCCATCTGTGTCCCAGATCATGCCCATGTTTTACTCAGTTGGTTATTGCACCCGGGCTGTACAGATGGTTTCAATATTCATTAAATGCATAAACGGGTCTCCAGGAGCTTGGAGGACACTGCACTTCTGAACGATGTGCCAACATATTCTAATTCTTCACTCAAATGTTGAATCCCAGAGCGTATGTGCTTAAAAGGAGAAAGGTATCCATTTATCTTCAGCTTCTCATATCTAACCTGGAAACAGAGCTATACAGGGAGGTGGGGCATGTGCTAGAAGTTAAGAGCTGGGCTTGATAATCAGATAGTTTCTGCCATGGTTAAGTTAACTAATCTTACAAAACATCAGTTTCCCCATCTGTAATCTGTACAATGTGTATAATGAATGCCTATCCCCTGGCCTCTTGTGAGATTTACAAAAGATGACGCTGTCAATAGTTTTACATGCAGCAGTCGTTGTTATTAGTGTACGTGAAACGTATCAGGGAGGGGAGATAGCAAAAAGTGAAAAATTGTGCTATAGAAGAATAGAAAAGGAATTGAAAATTAGAGAAACTGAGGAAGACAAGGCTTGCAACACTTGGTAGCAACCTTCAAATACCTCTGACAGAGACTTGACCTTGTGATTGATTAGAATGAAATTCCCATATATTGGCTGCCCTGGTCTTGGAAGGATCATATAGGGGTCGGCATTGTCGCTTAGCAGGTAAAGCCACTCCCTGTGATTCTGTTATCCCAAATGTGTGCTGGTTCGAGACCCAGCTGCTCCACTTCTGATCCAGCTCCCTGCTAATGCTCCTAGGAAGGCAGCAGAAGATGGCCCAAGTGCTTGGGTCCCTGTACCTACATGGGAGACCCTCAGAAAGTGCCTGACTCCTGGCCTCGGTCTGGTCCAGCCTCAGCCATTCAGGCCATTTGGAGAGTGAACCAGTGAATGGAAGATCTCTCTCTCTCTCTCTCTCTCTCTCTCTCTCTGTGTGTGTGTGTGTGTGTTTGTGTGTGTGTGTAACTCTTTCAAAAAATAAATAAGCCTTTAATATATTATGTGTGTGTGTGTATGTGTGTAACTCTTTCAAAAAATAAATAAACCTTCAATATATTATGTGTGTGTGTGTGTGTGTGTACATTATCATCTCTGATGATCAGCTGGGCCATGCGACTTGCTGTGACCAAAGAAACATGAGAGATAGAAACAATTGTCACATATAAGAACCATGTGAGGCGCTTCCACTCACTTTATTTTTGATTACGACATGAAGACAGAGGATGTTTCTTCAACACCTGTCCTGAAATGAAGATCAAAGAATAGGGGTTCAGCTGATCTCTGGTGAACACATACATGTGCCAGAAAATAAAATTCTTCTGTAACCACTGAAATCCAGCATTCACTTATTACTGTAGCACAGTTCACGCCAATGGGTAGGAGATGAAACACTTTCCTTCCATATAAAAAAGTGTCTCGATAAAACTGCTTGAAAATGAAGAGGCCCACCCGCGTGGGCAGCAATTCTTAACAGTGGAAGTATGAAAGCATATTGCATAGGTCTGTGGTGCTCACTCTTCTGAAGATCAATAGTTCTCAGTATTTGGGAAGACATGGGTTCTGGGCTCAAGCAGATCTCTTTATTCCAGACTTACTGGAAATTAGGACGCATTGATATTTACTGTTTACATACAAAAAGGTGTATGCTAAATGAATATCATTTTTCCAAACCACTCCTCTGTTTGGATACTTGAATTTGAGGGTTGTTTCCATGTTGAAGATTCCATGAATTAGTCATGATTGGGGTCTTCAAGGAGAACACCAAGGATTTGTGTGCAGTATGGAGGTGCTGGTTTAAGTGACGAGCTTAGCACTTAGTGGAGCCGATCTGAATCTGAGTCTGCTGCTTATTAGTTATTTTGCCCTGAGGTTATCAAACCCTTCTTGCTCAGGACTTATTTTCTGAGAATTTATGTACTAATCACTTTGTGTTTTTTTATATAATTTTTTTAAACTTTTATTTAATGAATATAAATTTCCAAAGTACAGCTTATGGATTACAATGGCTTCCCCCCCATAACGTCCCTCCCACCCGCAACCCTCCCCTTTCCCACTCCCTCTCCCCTTCCATTCACATCGAGATTCATTTTCATTTAGTATACATTAAGTAAAGATTTCAACAGTTTGCTCCCACATAGAAACACAAAGTGAAAAATACTGTTTGAGTACTAGTTACAGCATTAAATCTCAATGGACAGCACATTAAGGACAGAGATCCTACATGAGGAGTAAGTGCACAGTGACTCCTGTTGTTGACTTAACAAATTGACACTCTTGTTTATGGCATCAGTAATCTCCCTAGGCTCTTGTCATGAGTTGCCAAGGCTATGGAAGCCTTTTGAGTTTGTCGACTTCGATCTTATTCAGACAAGGTCATAGTCAAAGTGGAAGTTCTCTCCTCCCTTCAGAGAAAGGTACCTCCTTCTTTGATGACCCGTTCTTTCCACTGGGATCTCACTCACGGAGATCTTTCATTTAGTTTTGTTTTTGTTTCTGTGTTTTTGTTTTTGATTTTTTGTTTTTTGTTTTTTGTTTTTTTGTTTTTGTTTTTGTTTTTTTGCCAGAGTGTCTTGGCTTTCCATGCCTGAAATACTCTCATGGGCATTTCAGCCAGATCCGAATGCCCTAAGGGCTGATTCTGAGGCCAGAGTGCTGTTTAGGACATCCGCTATTCTATGAGTCTGCTGTGTATCCCGCTTCCCATGTTGGATCGTTCTCTCCCTTTTTTGTTCTATCAGTTAGTATTTTCAGACACTAGTCTTGTTTATGTGATCCCTTTGACACCTAGACTTATCAGTGTGATCAGTTGTGAACCGAAATTGATCACTGGGACTAGTGAGATGGCATTGGTACATGCCACCTTGATGGGATTAAATTGGAGTCCCCTGGTATGTTTCTAACTCTACCGTTTGGGGCAAGTCAGCTTGAGCATGTCCCGAATTGCACATCTCTTCCCTCTCTTATTCCCACTCTTATATTTAATGGGGATCACTTTTCAGTTAAGTTTCAACACTTAAGAACAACTGTGTATTAATTACAGAATTAAACCAATAGTATTAAGTAGAGCAGACAAAAAAATACTAAGAGGGATAACGTATTAAGTTGTTCATTAACAGTCAGGGCAAGGGCTGATCAAGTCACCATTTCTCATAGTGTCCATTTCACTTTAACAGGTTTCCTTTTTGGTGCTCGGTTAGTTGTCGCCGATCAGGGAAAACATATGATATTTTTCTCTTTGGGACTGGCTTATTTCACTCAGCATAATGTGTTCCAGGTTCCTTCATTTTGTTGCAAATGACTGGATTTCATTGTTTTTGACTGCTGTATAGTATTCTATAGAGTACATGTCCCATAATTTCTTTATCCAGTCTACTGTTGGTGGGCATTTAGGTTGATTCCAGGTCTTAGCTATTGTGAATTGACCTGCAATAAACATTAAGGTGCAGACCGTTTTTTTGTTTCCCAATTTAAATTCCTTTGGGTAAATTCCAAGGAGTGGGATGGCTGGGTTGAATGGTAGGGATATATTCAGGTTTCTGAGGAATCTCCAGACTGACTTCCATAGTGGCTTGACCAGTTTGCATTCCCACCAACAGTGGGTTAGTGTCCCTTTTTCCCCGCATCCTCTCCAGCATCTGTTGTTGGTAGATTTCTGCATGTGAGCCATTCTAACTGGGGTGAGGTGAAACCTCATTGTGGTTTTGATTTGCATTTCCCTGATTGCTAGTGATCTTGAACATTTTTTCATGTGCCTGTTGGCCATTTGGAACTAATCACTTTGAAAAGTTCACAGTTACATCATTGAACATCACTTCCCAGGAATATTATTTTCAGATTCTAAAACTCTCAAGTGAATTGAGGGATTTTCTCTTTCTGTCTTCCAGCTCTCCTTACACTTCCTTCATATGCTTTACCTCTTGATTCCCTGCTCTGTAATCTTCAGATTAATCTTCCAGACTCTTCTTCAGCAATCATCTCTTCAGCTATTTCTAGTCTGATTGATCTATTAAATCTTTAATTCCAGAATTCAATTTTTAATGTCTACCCTTGAATTTCTCCTCTTTACAAAAGAATCTGGCCTTTCCTTATAATATATTGTTCCCTCCTTGTGGTTACTATTTTTCTGTTTATTCATTAATACTTTTAAAGCATTCTTATTTCTAATTCCCTTTTGAGCTTTTCTATTGTCTTAATTCTTGGAAGCCTTGGTTATCCCAAAAATGTGATCATCAAAGTTCCCTTGTGCTGAGTCACTTCCTCATATATCTTATATGAATTTATTATTAATTCATCTTCAGCAAGAGCTAATTTTCCGTCTTATGGGAAACTCATGTGTTTGGGGAGTGGAACTGTACTTCTAAGCACTTTGTTTTTGCTCTTGTCAAGGGCTCCAAGAATACGACAAACTAGGGATCAATTTTTATATTAACCTGCTGAGTTGGGATTTATGAACTATTTATATTGTGTAGTTCAGTTTCCAAATTCATCCACAGTGAAGGATTTTAATTTTCCATAGATCCCTAGGTAGAGAAAAACATCTTTGTAAATTCCCAATGTTGGTGGTTAAATTTTCTTCTAATTGAATTTTCACTAAGAATTTAGATTTGTGTGTGTGTGTGTGTGTGTGTGTGTGTGGTCCCAGCTTTACACAATCTAACTTCCAATGTTCTCCTGACCACAGAGTACAGATCTTATCTCTTATGGCTATGTGAGATTAAAACTCGAACTCATAAACATTTCTCCTATTCATCATAGCTGTCACAGTATGAGATTTTATATTTGCCATTTTATCTTTCAATGCCCTCATTTTGTCTCTACTTGATTTTTTTTGCTTGAAAACTCAGCTCTGTGCATGTATTTTTCTTTCTAATTTATTATATTTTATGCATCATTTCTATTTGTATGTACTACTGTGTAGCAAGAAGTGTTCTGGGTTACTCAGATGACCAAGAATCCAGCAGTAGAACAAATTTACAAACAAACATTTCAATCTCACCCTTTATAAAACTGACATACAGCATCCACCTCATGGGTCAATGTAAAACTAAGTAGATAATGAATCAAATTAACTCAACATACTGTCAAGCACATTGTAAATGCCCAATAAATATTGGATATTATATTTTTTTTATTGAAACAGGACATGAGAATTTAGAAAAACATTTCTAAATATGTTAGAAGATCCCAGAAAGGGATAATGTCTCTCCAGTTAACATTTTTGGGCTTTTTATGTAAACACATGTGGGCTTCTGGAAAAAGGCATTAACAGACTTTGAAATTGGTTATTGCCCTAGGAACAGGATCCAGAATTTCAAATCAGAGAGCAACAGAACAAAGTCCACTCTGTGGTCTCCTGGTGGGCCAAAGAAGATGACTGAGACTCTTCTTTATCTCATGATCTGACCCATGGTGTAAGAAGAGGGGCACTTTAATGTCCAGTATTTTGCTGGGTTCCCCTACCTGCACCACAGGGGACTTGACTGAAAGCCTTTGAGATAAGAGCATACATGGTGGTAATGTTTGCAATAATCATAGATAACACTCACTGAATCCTGACGCCATGCTGCGCTGTGTTCTATACACTATCTCATTCAGTCCTTACCAGGAACTTAAGTCAGGTACCATTATTGCCATATTATCACAGTGCCTGTTTACAGTTAACTATAATGTTGCAGTCGTAGAGAAGGGTGACAAATGAAAGAGTTAGTTCACCCTGTTTAGACAATTAACAATGGCTGCATTGTTGATGGTGTACAACAAAGAGAAGCAGGAACCAATGATGTCCACAGGGCAATGACTAATCCTAAAGTTCTGTCAGTGTTAGCCCAGGTAGCACAGCACAGGAAGAGAACAGGTGAATTGACCTTCACTGCACACTTCCTGTGAATAAAACACTTTGCATATTAGCTGTTTGATTTTAATACATTATCTAACTTAACCTCCATTACCAATTATATGATAAAAAGATGGACCTATCCTTTCATATTCTGTCTCAGGGAGGTAATCTGCCCTGGATTACCATCTAATAAGTACTGCAAGGCTGTCACAATTTAAGTCTGCAAATTCTGCCCTGTATCCAGTTTCCTAGTCCCTAAATCTCTGAAGAGAGAAGCTTAAATAGCCAAGGGGAGCATGTAATACTTCAAGTTGTCTACAAAGAAAAGACAGACTTAGGGACTCCGTTAGTAATAATGAAATATAGAAAGGATACGGAAGCTGGAGAAAAAATGCACCCAACTCACATTCCAACTGCTGCTCCTAACTGGGGGTCTTGGCTGTGAGTCTCTGGGCAGCAGCTACACAAATGCCACTGCTGCCCAGAGGGCGGTCTCCAGGCTTCTGAACGCTCTCTTCACGGCTCCATCTTCAGAGCCTGACACGTGGGTCAGATCTCTGGAAACTCTGACTTATCCACCTCACTGGTGCTTTGGTCACTGTTTTTCTGACTTTTTAATTCCCATCTTCCAGATGTCCACCTTTCAGTGCCTCCAACGTGAGTGCAAAGAACCCCTGTTAATAAATTCCTTATTTCTGTAAGACTTTAGTGATTCTCCTTCCCAGACTGCACCCTGGAAGGCACAGCTGGGCCACGAAGCCTCACACAGTCAGGGCGCCATCTGCTTCTCCAGCCTCTCTCTGAGCCGTTTTCCCCACGCTTGTTCCATCCCACTCTTCCATCCCACTCTTCGCCCACGTAGTCATGATGTTCTCTTTCTATGAGCAAGAAAAAGGCAGGATTAAGGCAAAAGTTTGGCCAAAGAAGGAATTCACCCTTTGGATCTCAGCATCAATACCCTATCTGCACGGACCTTCCTAAACACCTGCCTGTGGAAGTTTCTCATATTTCCTATCACAAAATGGTTTCTTGGCAGTCACTGAAGTTTGTCTGTGCTTATTGTTGTGTGTGTGTGTGTTTCAATGCACCAGAATATGAGAGCCTGGTTGATGTGTGCTGTTCACAATGTACCAGTGACTAGCAGAGTGTCTGACGTAGATTAGGGCTCTCAGTATGTGTCTGTGCAGTAAATGGATAATTAGCAGACCTGGGTGCTTAAACTGGCTCCTAGTGTCATATCCTCTTGTTGCCTGTGTTGTGAGGACAATGGTGGCGACACCAGTGATAGGACAGGGGTAAAGCTGGGTCAGAATGCTTTTTTCTTTTCTTCTTGCTGTTTTCTTGGGCTGAGTCCTTAAAAATAGAAAAGACCAAGAATTTAGGAAGAAAGGACTAAATTGCTCTGGACGATAAAGGCAAGATAAATTCAAAGGATCTGGAAACACCTTGAAGAAATGACAGAGGATGAAGGGAGCTTGAGTGTAGTGGGGGGGAGATAGGAGAAGGCAGTTCTCCCAGAGATCCTGGGAAGATGGGAATGAGAAGAGAGAGAGATGTCTAATAGGGGCTCTCTCTATACAGTTTTAATTTTGCTGAGGGTTATGCTATGTAAATTTTCTCTATCCCACAATTGGCAGTTAATCCACATTGCTCGCTAATGCTTTAGTACAAGTGGATTCTTCGGAGGAATGGAGCAGCTGTTGAAGTTTGCAGCCAGGTGGGTAATGAGATAAACTCAGAGGCAGTCCATGTGGGCAGTGGATTTGACGGATGAGCTGATAATTGACATACAGTTTACACTCCATCATGTTGTATACTGGGGAGGAGTTCAGAGAAATCTCACATTGAGATCTAACTGCTTTCCCGGTCTATACATCCTTTGCTTTTCTGAACCAGAAGAGGCCAGGAGGGTTGCAGTTATCAGATCTCAATGGCAGGAAACACAACCAAAGATTCCTTTCCTTTACCACTGGTTGCTGGCACCCACTGCTTCTCGATATTTGCCTTCAAATCCCCAGAATTACAGGCATGGTACCAACGCAAGCGTTCACGTTAGGGCACAGCCCTCGAGGTCAGCTGCCATGTGAAGACTTGATCTAGATCCCTGATTGATAAGAACCTGCTATGATGTACATGTGATTTTTCTACCAAATGCTATGAGCTGGCAGCATGGTCTCAAGTCAGTGTTAAGAATCAGAGGGACTTTAGGAGAAAGGTCCTGTGAATAGGTCACTGGAGGTGATGCTCTCAGAAGGGATTAGTGCTCATGTCATGGAAGAGGGGTAGGTCACATGACTGAGTTGGTTACTGTGAGAGTGGAGTTGCTATATGGCCAATGTGGTTTTCTTCTTTTGCTTGCCTCTTGTGTGATCAGTGTCTCCCTTTTGCATGCACTGTTTGCTGTCCTCACACGGGCTCCTGCTGTGTGATGCCATCTACCGTGCTGTGACACAACATGAGGACCAGTTTGGGCTTTCAGCTTTCAAAACTGTGAGCTAAATAAGCCTCCTTTCTCTATCAGTTACACAGCCTCAGCTATTTTGTTATAGCAACACTGAACAAAGTAAGGCAGAGGCATCTGGAGGGAATAGCCAGAGTGAAAACTGCAGATATGGGAGGAGGCAGAATTGAGTCTTCTGATCCCATTCAAGCTGCCTGAGTCAACACCATGTGGGGCAGGCATGAACTGAGCCTGGCTGAACTCTTTACCCAGGAAAGCCTGGGCAAAAATGCAGCTGCTTAAAATAATTTAAAAAAGGAAGAAAGAAAGAAAACTACATACTAATGCAACAAATGTCAGAAGGCCACACATACTTTTTTCCTAGGCATCTGTCATTGTATGAGTCCCTTTACTTTTTTTATTTATTTTTTTTCCATTTTTTGACAGGCAGAGTGGACAGTGAGAGAGAGAGACAGAGAGAAAGATCTTCCTTTGCCGTTGGTTCACCCTCCAGTGGCCGCCAAGCACCGCGCTGATCTGATGGCAGGAGCCAGGTACTTCTCCTGGTCTCCCATGGGGTACAAGGCCCAAGCACCTGGGCCATCCTTCACTGCACTCCCTGGCCACAGCAGAGAGCTGGCCTGGAAGAGGGGTAACCAGGACAGAATCCGGCACCCCGACCGGGACTAGAACCCGGTGTGCCAGCGCCGCAGGTGAAGGATTAGCCTAGTGAGCCATGGCGCTGGCCGTCTGAGTGCCTTTACATCAATTTCCTTTACTATCATTGGCCTCTTGCCCTTTGAGAAGAGGGCCCTGAAAAGTTTCGCAAAAATCAAATGTTCTGTTCATTGGGCCAGATAATCAAGAGTTCAAAGATTCCCCCAGATAATGAGCTTGAGGAAATTGCAATAAGGAAAGACCAACTCCAGAGAGTTGACCCAGATTGTGGAGCCAGCCCCTGGTTGGGGGTCTCTTTCTTCTTTCCTCCAGAGAGTAATTAGCACCAGAGGTTGTGACACGCCTTTCACACAAGGATGCTGGGCAAGAACATTCTCAAGCTACTACAGAGGAGGTGGTTGTGGGGAGCAACTGAGACTAGACTAAGTTACTGGAACTAGGACTAATTCTATGCATCTGTTCTCCCACAATATGGCGCTGAGAGGGAGCAAACAACCTCTACGCAGCTGCCTCATCAGTTTGACTGATAAGCTGCAGGAGCTGATCCTGCTCCTGATTGGAGGAGAGCAGCGTGCTCGGTGTGTGGGTAGCAGAGTTGGGATTTGTGGAAGAGGACTATAAAGGAGGAGAGAGACAACATGCACCAGGAACATCTGAGGGAATACCTGAGGAACACCTGAGCAGCCCCCGAGAGAGCCGGCCAGTGGTGTGCCGCTCCTCCGCGGAAGCGGGGAAAGCGGCAGGGGGTGCCGGCAGCTAACCCAGGACGGTGTCGTTCCTCCACGAGTGGGGAAATGGCAGCTAACCTGGGAAGGGCCAGGCAAAAGGAACAGCACAGGGTCCGATGTCGTTCCTCCGCGAATGGGGGAGCGACAGGTGGTCTCCAAGAAATTCCAATTAAAAAAGAGTTTCGTTGTACAAGCACTGGGGATTCAGTCCCTGAGATGCCTGACAGCACCCGTGACTTTGTCGTCATCATGCAGTTTTTCATCAGGAAGATTTCCCACAGCACCAAGGACTTCAGGTTTCAGGTGACTGCAGGTGCTGACCGTTTCGAGGGTGTGAGTAGCTGATTTCTAGCACATGTGTCCTAGACTTGTGGTGGGGCTACATCCCAGCAACCTGCTTTGTAAGTTGGAAGTATCCCCAGTGGGCAAGCATTCCACACACTTACTCTGCCTCACATTCTAATTCAGCAGCACAGCACTGTGGAGCACAATCATTTACTCACAACCACACATCTGACAGGGACTGGGGCTTGCTGCTGCTCAGTGCCACTACAGCGTGTGGCCCCATATTTAGGGAGCCTGGGAAAGGAATCAAAATTGGAAATGCCAAGTATGGCTTCTATTGAATACCTACCACTTGTGCATAATCCTTAGTGGAAACAGTTAAGATGGAACCATCTGTATCTGATTTCTCGGGAACACCAGGCAGCGTTTGGAGAAGCAAACGCTTTCCCCTACCTTCCAGTCTGAGCGCTACACAACCAGGCAGATTCGGTTGACATTCTAGCTCTGGGCTGTTGACGCACACTTGACCTTTGGGGACCTGCTTCTCATTACAGATGGAAATGATCTTGCAGAGGAACGGACCCTCAAGCTGCTGACCCCGTCACCTTCCTTGAAGAAAGAGACTCCTTGCTTTCTCTGAGGTCCCCCTGCTTGCCTGCTGTCTCGCACACGGTCAAGCTCTTGCAACACACTAGGGATTCTCAAAAGTCATGGAAAATGCATACTGTAAGAAAAAAAAAAGACTATGCACGAATTTCAATTTTTTGCACCAAAAGAGCCTGATCTTTTAATTCCTTTTTTCCATGAATTTTTGAAGTGCCCTTATGTTGCTTTTTGGCCCTAACACACACAGTTTTACATCTGTGTATTGGGTGGGTGGGGGGGGTGTAGCTATGTAGAGAATACTGAGCCTAGAGACTCCATAGGATAAAGTATCTCCAGTCATTCTCTCTTTCGAGAGTCTGATTTAAGTGGAGCATTTGTCACTGGTTTGTGGATATTAGGACAGGGACTACTAAAACAGTGCACAGACCAGGTGAACAATATGTATTGGCTGGGAAGGGGAAGTTCCACTTAGGTATTAAGGAAATACTCCCTTTCCTCATTATATATCATTAAGCTGGGACCAGATCCAGGCTGTTTGAATCCCACCTGAGTGCTCATTCCACATGTCCACCACCATGACATTATTCTCAGGACTGGAATTTAATTAACATGGCCGAAGAGGTGGGTTGCAGTTAATTATTTAAAATGAATCATTAATAATTATGATCACATAAATGAAGGTCGGATGTTAATGTGGAGTAACTAACTGTATCAGTGATTGAAATAAGAATTATGAGTTAAATATTTATGGTGATTAAATTATTATAGTAACGAATTGGTGGCTGTAGATCTGCATTCACCAAAGCCTGTCTAAACAGACCTTCCCTAGAGAAAGAGTTCTGTGGCCAAATACATTTGGGAAATACTCTAAGTCCCTCTAGGGAGTTCACTACCATGTTGAGGGCTCTAAGAAATTCTTTAGTGAAGTACTAGCTTGCTTCTTTGTCTCCACCCCCCACCCCGAGTCATCTCAAGGATATCACCTGTTAAAACTTAGTGTAAGTGTTTGTGAAACAAATTTTGACATAGATACACGTAGACACCAGGTAACAGGTGGTGAGCCCACACCAGCTGTTTTTGCAGAAATAATCTGGGGACAGGGCATAGAGCAAATTAACATTGTAGTACTATGTGTTAAATTGCTGAGTGCAACATTGGCATCCCATATCAGAGAGCCAGTTGAACTCTCAGGTCCTTGTTTAAGTCAGCCAAGACCTGACTATTATGGCCATTTCCCTCGATCTCTGTAACTCTGCCCTTCAAATAAACAAAAAAAAAAAAAACTTTTTTTAAGTAACAACTTGGAGATTCCACAGCCCCCTGGGGCAGGAGTTATGCTCTGGAAAAATTAAGAGAATATTGATAGAGACAGGAGACTCTTACTCTTAATAAGAGTCTTGGGCCGGCGCCGCGGCTCACTAGGCTAATCCTCCGCCTTGCGGTGCCGGCACACCAGGTTCTAGTCCCGGTCGGGGTGCCGGATTCTTTCCTTGTTGCCCCTCTTCCAGGACAGCTCTCTGCTGTGGCCCGGGAAGGCAGTGGAGGATGGCCCAAGTGCTTGGGCCCTGCACCCGCATGGGAGACCAGGATAAGTACCTGGCTCCTGCCATTGGATCAGCGCGGTACGCCGGCCGCAGCGTGCCAGCCATGGCAGCCATTGGAGGGTGAACCAACGGCAAAGGAAGACCTTTCTCTCTGTCTCTCTCTCTCACTGTCCACTCTGTCTGTCAAAAAAACAAACAAAAAAAAAAACAAAACAAAACAAAAAAAAAAACTCTTACGACAGAGCGTAGAAGATAAACCTCACTTCTACTTCCAAGAACTGAATCATTCAGGATTTAACCCAGGCAGATAGCCAGGGTTAAAGGGCCAGAGACTCGAGCTTGATGTGCAGAGGGACATACCTGGAACAAAATGCCCCCACTACTCAAAAACAAGATATAGAAGCTAAACACAAAACAGGATGCGGGTACAGCAGGACCTGTCCAGCTCCAGAAATTGACTCCCCAGCAACTGGAAGGTCATTGGTGACTGACATGTTGGCAAAACCCTGCACAAACTTCCACACGGTGCAAAGTATATAAACCCCTAGACAAATTCCCCCCCACCAAAGTCCACCACTTCTGGGACCCCTCTCCATGTTGCTGGGATCTTTTACTTTTGCTTTCTATTTTCATCTAATAAACTTTCCTTCCTATTCACCCTCCATTGTCTGTGTGGCTCATTCTTCCTGTCTGTGAGACGAAGAATCTAGTAGGGAAAAAAAGAGCTGTAGGAGTTCTAAAAATTCTGTGAAAAGAAAAACCTGTATCAACATCACAGAGGGAGGAGCAGACATGGGCAATGTGGGGTCTCAGTCCCTTTTGTCTGCTAGGACCAAAGATGTTCAGTTTTTTTCTGCATTGGACATTGAGACTCTGTGTTAAGAAATTCAGTTCTTTCTTAAGCAAATGCCGACCACCTGTCTGCCCCATGCCAGGCCTGTTGAGGCACTTGAGTTTCAATTTCCACATTTAGAATTTAATGTGGGGGAATTAGCTGCACAAGAGGTGGATGAATTGAGAAAAAGGCCGCACTGAGCAGTGATGGGAAGAGGTGACGTCACGGAGCACCAAGGAAATGGGTTGCCTGGTGAACCAGAAGCACAGACAGTCCTCATGTGGGTAACAAAACCACTCAAGGGAGGCAGCTTCTGCCCTCCTGCCTCTCGGTCTCCTTCCAGGGGCTCGCTCTGACCACACTCTCTCTGGTAACACAGAGTTACCAGACTGGGTATGGATGGCTGGGGTCAGCCATCCTGGAGCTGTGTAAAGGGGTACCCCTTGGTCTCTTGCTGTGTCACAAGTGACCCACGGCTGTGTGGCTAAATCTGCTGCCTTCTCTGTTCATTATTTTATAAGCAGGGCAGGGCTCTATGTGTGCAGATGAGTGCTGCAACTGCTCGGCTACGTTTGCTCAATGGGTCTACTTTCAAGAAGGCCCACTCATGGCTGGCACACTGGTAAAGGGTGTGGACTGGGAGCTGCACCGACACTGTCTGCCCGGGTTCCCCTTGTGGCTGGACCTCTAGATTTCCCTCTGGGAGGCCACTCTTGCTCACTGGTTTGGTCTTTCTCACAGCATGGTGGTCCAGCAGTAGAGAGATTTCTCGTGTGGCAGCTGAATTTCTTGATTGTAAGAACAGAAACTCCAAGCCTTCTTAAGGCTTATTCCTAAACTTTGCACAGCATCACATCCACTCTGTCCTCTCAGCTAAAGTGAGCCAAGAACTAGCTCACATTCAAAGGGAGGATTTGGTCCACAAGGGAGGCACCAAAGTAGCCCATATCAGACAGGGGAGACTCACAAAAGGAGCTGAGGTCAAACAGGCTTAGGATCAGAGCAGTCTTTCCCTTTTGTGACTTAGCATCCCTTCTCACATTTCCATCAGCTTCCATCACATCATAGCATTGCTCTCTCATGGAAGGCAGAGATCCCCCCTGTGGGGAGATGGTGGGGACACAAAGTCCTGGCTCACTACACCCCTCTTGAGCCCCAGGGTGGGTGAGGCTCCTCCAAAATTGGGGATTTAGGCTGTTAAGGTAAGCATCTGCCACTGTCCTCAAACAAAAATGTAAAAGAAGAAGAATGAAACAGGTCACTACTGGTTATTTTATACCTATCAACGATGTGCACAACATCTTGCATCCTGTTTCCATACCTGGTCTCAAAGCTGTGGTTCGTATCTGTAATTTGCTTCTTCGGTTCTTCCAATCTGTGTACACCCTGCATTGAATCAAAATTTCAGTTTTTTTTTTTTTAATTTTCTTCTAGTGGAAAATGATGCACACTTTTTTTCTTCAAGAACTGATTCCTTAGTAAACCTTCCTTGATTGGGTTGGGATAGTTTTGGATTCATTTTTACTATTGGATAATGGAGTTCTAAGAGATATCTCAGCGACTCCCTTGGTGCAGAGCATAGCCGTCCCTGCTCTAGATTTGTAACAAACACCCAATGTTGGGGGCAGGCGCTGTGGCGCAGTGGCTTAATGCCCTGGCCTGAAGTATGGGCCCCAGTTCTAGTCCCAGCTGCTCCTCTTCCTATCCAGCTCTCCGCTATGGCCTGGCAAAGCAGTAGAAGATGGCCCAAGTCCTTGGGCCCCTGCACCCTTGTGGGAGACCTGGAAGAAGCTCCTGGCTTCGGATCAGCGCAGCTCCGACCGTTGCGACCATCTGGGGAGTGAACCAGTGAATTGAAGACCTCTCTCTCTCTCTCTGCTTCTCCTCTCTCTGTGTAACTCTGACTTTCAAATAAATAAATAAATTTAAAAAAAAACTGTTGAAATCCTTACTTAACGTATACTAAGCTGATCTTCTGTATATTAAGATAATCGAAAATGAATCTTGATGTGAATGGAAGGGGAGAGGGAGTGGGAAAGGGGAGGGTTGTGGGTGGGAGGGACGGTATGGGGGGGAAGCCATTGTAATCCATAAATCGTACTTTGGAAATTTATATTCATTAAATAAAAGTTAAAAAAAAAGAAAAAAAATAACAATGTCCCCTTGGTAATCAGGAACCGTCATCCATCCAGAGTGGTAACCCCTTCTTTGCCTATTGATTTAGTGGCAAGAGGAGTCCCAACAGTCTGTCTTCACTTCCAGTTTAAATTCAGTAGTGTTTTGTCCCTTGGGAGAAGTACGTTTCCCTGGGAATTAAGATCTTTAGACAAACAGAGACCAAGCTGGAGAGGCAAAAATTACAGACCCCCGAGTGGATGGCGAGATAGAGTAATGAGAGGGCCCACTCTCAACTCCATTGCTCAATTTTATGGTCAAAGTAACGTCAGTTATTTGTCACTGATCAAAGCAGATAGCTCATCCCTGCACCAATAATGACCTGAATGAGTAGGGAGCAGGGGGTTTTACATCACAATTCTGCACATCTTTAGCTGATTTTAAAAGAATCCATTTTGAGTGTGACTTCAGATGATCATAAACGTAATCAGACACCTTAATAAGACTCTTACGACAGAGAGTAGAAGATAAACCTCACTTCTACTTCCAAGAACTGAATCATTCAGGATTTAACTAAGAAAAGAGGGACTACTTTGCATATTTACAACAGTAGGCATTTTTAAACCACTCTATGTAGATATGATTAATACTCAAAAGGCTATAGATATTTAAGGCACACTACTTTGTGTGCTTAAAGTCTATGCTCATAGAATCATCACCAAATCAACACCGTACTCTTGTTCATCACCTCCAGAAGTCCATCCTCTTCCTGCTGTGACCTTCTAAAACCCAAGAACTCCAGGCTCCTGCCTGCCCATAAGGTAAAGTGCACCCTCTGTCATGATTCACCTCTGTCTGCCCCTGGGAGCTTTCTGGAAGAACACTGGTCTGTTGGCTTAATTGTCCTCCTGCCCTCTTCTGGGAACGAGTCTCAGATTCTCCTTCGGAAACGCCCTTCCCCCAGTTTCAGTCTCTGTGGTTAAGGTGTTACTTATGCCATGTTTGGCCTCAGAATAGTCACATGATCTAGTCCTGGCCAATCAAAATAGTGAATCCCTCTGGCCACAGTGATTGGTTCAGAAATGCTGAAGTGCACAAATAGGATAGATAATTCTAGAACTTCTGCCAGTGAAATCAATCTTGTCTTGAACCTAGAGTGCCAAGAGAAGAGAGATCCTGCATGGAAATAGCATGGTTAGGAGTGAATCCAAAGCAGAATAAAGAAGAGTCACAGACTGATAGAGACAGCCTCTTGCAGCATTGCTTATGGAGCCAAACCCAACATTCTCTAGACTTCTCAGTTACTTCTCTCTGTTCAGAGCGATTGGGGATGGCTTTTTTTTCACTTGTGCTGGAGTGAGTCCTAATTCACAAATCGTGCTACAGTACTACTGAGCACTCATAGTTCTGGTGGGTTTCATGTCCAGCTATACCTTTGTTCCTGTCACTTTCCTGTGCAGCAAAAGCCTTTACATAGGTTGTTCACAGGTATCTCTCAAGCATCTAAGATGTAATACTTGATACATATTTCTTATGGTTATGAATGCATGAAAATTAATTTATGAATGAGTTTTATCTTGGGTTCTAGTATTATCTTGGCAATCCTCTATCCATGAACAAACTATTTGATTATCTTGTCCCACTATCATTTTGGGAAAATGTGTTAATATTAGCAAAATCATACCCAACATTGAGTGGGAATTTTTCTGTTACCTCAGAACTGGATACTAGAACTCAATTCAAAGCTAAGGGAATAGGTGGGCAAAAGAGAGTCTTCAGAAAGCCAAAGATAATGTGAAGAGTATATACTGCTTCTAAAAATTATTGAGACGCAGCTGACCTATCTGTTTCACCAACTATTATCCCACTCCCCCTCCATCCTGCAGAAGTGGAAGATGCTAAGGGAATTCTCCCAGGAAAGCATAGTTGGAGTTTATTGCGCCTGGCAAGAGATGAATCCCAAAGCCAGGAGAAAGGTACTCCATGAGAATCTCTCACAAAGTTTGGGAATGAGTTTTAGAGACAGAAACTAGTATCTCATTCCAAGGTTGATAACAACATTTGCAGTAACTGCTGATTTGTCTTGACAAGGAGGAGAATGAAGGAGTGGACAATCAAAATGTTGAGATAGTAAATCATGTCCACATCTCAGCAATTTATAACAATAGTCGCTGATTTCTCACTAAAATTAACTTTAGACTAACCATGGCTTTGAACCTAGTAGGCCAGCTACGGCTCTGCTTCATATGGCTCCTCCTTCTAGAAACATGAAGACAGTGCTCCCTGCTCCTTAATGCCATTCTCCATGGGAGAGGAGAGCAGTGAGAATTGTTGAGAATGTGTCTTTGAAAGCTCCCTTTTGGTAGAAGCACGCTCTCACTTTGGGTAACAATTGATGGCTCAAGAAAGCCACATAGTCCACTCCAACCACAGAGTGGGAAAGTCACCTGTGCCTGAGGGATGACAGCAATCACAAGTCCACAGGCGGGAGGTGTAATCTTCTTAGGGAGGGACTGTTGGAAACACTTAGGGCAAGCGACAGGTCGTCATACATGAGTAACATGAGTCACACAGCCAGGTGTGGCTGAGATGTGTGCATTCCTCCTGGACCAAGTAGATGCTGCAGGATTCTGCTGAACTTGCAAGGCTGTGCTGTGCCCCAGCTAGATGATTGATCACCAGGCAAAGAACTCTCAGATGCCCCAGGAGGGCAGTGTTTCCAGTAGCGATGAGAGCAGAGAAGCAGTGGAAGAGGCTAACCCAAGGTGCTCACCCAAACCATTGTACCACACATCTCAGAAGCCCACCTGTGAGGACTGCTCAACCTTCAGCTCTGTTGGAGAGACAACAATGAAAGAAGCACACAGGCTCTGCCAGAGGCCAGAGAAAGCCAAGTCATGGGCTTGGCAGTACCAGTTGGTAGCTTTGGGATCTGCATGGAAGGAAAGCCTATACTTCCGGGAATGGAGAAGTCCCTACCTGTACTTCTGGGGAAGAAAAATCCTTTTCAAGGTCCCCACGGGTGCCTAAAGGTCAACCAGTGAGGATCAGACCCGCCTCAACCTTTAACCCCCATGCCCTGAATCTATAAAAGGAGCCCTCCCAACCTCTGACGCGCGACTTCCCTGGCCCCCGCTCTGTTGCTCTGTTGGGACAGGTGAACCCCGCTCTGTTGCTCTGTTGGGACAGGTGAACCTCGCCCGGGAGCGGAATCCCAATAAAAGCCTGTGAATTAATTGATTCATCTGCCTGGGAAGATTTGTTACACGCCGGACACCTTGCACCAGTTAGAGACTGTCTTAGTTGCTTCAGTCAGCCATAACAGAATACCTAGTCTGGTTGGCTAAAACAATAGACATTTATTTTCTCCCAGTTCTGGAAGCTGGAAAGCCCAGATCAAGGTTCAGTAGGGTACAGTTCCAGATGAAGGCTCCCTTTCTGGCTTGTATATAGCTACCTTTTTGCTGCATGCTCATACAATGGAGAGATTATATAAATGTAGATAAAGAAATAAGTATAGATATATAGATATAGGTACAGTTATAGATAGCTATAGATAGGTAGGTGGGAGAGATTCTGGTGTCTCCCACTACCACCTTTTTAAAAGATGTATTTATTTATTTGAAAGGCAGAGTTATAGAGAGAGAGGAACCTTCCATCTGCTGGCTCCCTCCCCAAATGACCACAGTAGCCAGGGCGGGGCCAACCTGAAGCCAGGAACCAAGAGCTTCTTCTGGATCTCCCATGTAGATGCAGGGGCCCAAGCACTCGGGTCATTTTCCCCTGCTTTTCCTGGGCACATTAGCAGGGAACAAGCTGGATGGTAAAACAGCTGGGACACAAACCAGTGCATGCTTCTAAGAGATACATAATCACACCTACCTTGCTTAGCAATTTCAGCATGGAATGAGACACTGGCCGAAGCACAGGACCTGCACTAAGTAAATGATTATGCTCTTGGCCTCTGTCCCCACTAGCTGCACCAGCCAGAATAAACTGAAGAGGTCAGAGAACCTATTTTTTCTGTTAACACTCTGGAACAATAAAGAGTAAAGAGAAGGAAGAAGGGACCAGGGAGACAGGAGAGGAAGGATGCAAGAACTGTGTCAGCTACACAGCTTTGCTTGACTAGCCTGTCAGCTTCCTTACTTGGATTACTCTCAATCTCCCACATCAATCTGTAACTCAAGGAAAACTTGCTTTAGGCTGGAAGAGCCAGAACTCCAGTCTGGACTCTGAGCTGAGAAAGTGCAGGAATGCAATCCCTAGGGGAGACACTGCACTTTCTGTCCTCCACTCGCCACGTGTGCGCGTACATCTGCCTGTTTCCTCCCTCTTAGGCTTCTTTGCAAATTGAGTGAGATAATATATGTTCAAGTGCTTTGCAAAGACAGATAAAAATGTAAAGGATTCATTAAAATTTCTATTACTCTCACCATTACCATTTTGGACTTTGATTCCTAGACCTCCTTTTGTCTTCTGGGATGCTCCCTGCTTTGCCCAGATAAACTCATTCATTAGGCATTGAGGACAATTCCCAGACGGCCAAAGGATCTGCAGCTTCCAGATCAGCTAAATTAGAAACATTTAAATTTTTCATCTATTCCCTTGTCTGCTCTTTGGTCAATAGCTTATTCTGACAACTTCATTACCTCCTAATTACTCTAAGTTCCTTTGCTCATTTTCTGTGTGTGATAAAAAACCTGCCCAAGAAAGGAATTTGACACACCCTGGAGCGCCTTCCTGACAACCCTACCTTCCCCATCTACTTGAAGGGGGATTCTTTTTTCTTACCCAGAGTACATCTGCAACAGCGCCTCTGGTGTCCTGCCTGCCGGTTGCCAGCCACAGCTCTCCTTCTCTGAACACCTCTTCTGCTGCAAGATGTGAGCGATAAGATGTATTTTCTTCCTCCTAATCTGAGCTGATTCATCCCATGCCTATAAATCTTTGAGCAGAAGAAGCTGTCTCAGATATGCCTTAATCGTTGTATTACTCATTTCTTAAAGGAATTCTAATCTGCTGGGTTTTAATTATATATCCCTTAGGATATGCCAGCCTTTTCTTAGCAAGGCACTTTGTTCTTGTGATTCGATAATCACATTCACGCTCACTGTCTCAGAAGGCTATTCTTAGCAAATTAGAGGTAGAAGGGTCCACAGAGGTCACCCCACCTGCTGTGGTGTCCAAACCAGGTAGCTCATCCTTGTCCCAGGGCAGCCTATGAAATCTCAGATTCCCAGTTGACCCTCATGAAGCCTTGGAACTTGGTCCAATATATGTTTAAGAAGCTACCCAGTGATGCCAGTGAATAGACAGATGAGGAACTGTGCACCTGCTCCACAGATTTTCAATCAGAGATGGCTTCAAGTGGAATTCAGGGACACAGGTTCCAGTACTCTTCAAGTTCCTAACCCCTTGTGGCCTTATTTTCCTGACACATGAAAGTAGAGAATCACGTTTTCTCTTATTTGTGGAAGTTAATAGAGTATAAAAATTATCTGGATGTCATATTATTTGGTATATAGTTATAAATATTGCTTTGCTGAATTATACCATGTACATGAACTGTAACCTTCTTTCCCCATGTTAGGATCATTGGCATGAATCCTTCACTTTGTGATACTAATGCCTGGGTTTTCAAGGAAAATACTAAGTATATGTATGCAAATAATGTCTACATATGAAGAGAATGTGGCAAAATGTCAAAAATTAGTATATTTTAAAACTAAAACAAATTTAAAAAATAACCTTAAACCAAAGAGAGAGAAAGAAAGTGGGGCTCATAGACCCATGGAGAATGATTTTAGGCCTTAACCTAGAAACACATATAAAAGGTACCTAGCATAGGATCTGGCATCTGGTAGGAATTTCTTCTCTTTCTCCATCACTAGGCTCTCTGTTAGTCCTAGTGTAGCACAGTCCAGTAAAGACCATGCTTCCTGCTGCTTCTTTGGTCACACTAATGCAGTCCCTGACTTCACCCGCATGGTGCCACTATTGATAAAGGCAGGCAGGTGGGATTCAACTGATTAGATTTGTGAGCTGAAGACCACACCTTCACCCTGCCCCCTTTTGTGATCTCATGCTCCTACCTGACCTTGCTTGGCCCCCACCATGGATAACTTCCACATCCTTAAGGAGTTCACACACACAGTGCATGTGCAAGTTATCTGTTCTCTCCTCTGAGCCTGCACAGCCCCTGCTATGGGGTTGCAAAGATCTCATGTTCCATATTCCTAGAGCCCAGAGTACTGTGCCTGCCCATTGCTGTGGAGTTCACAGTCTCCCCAGGACCTCGGGAAGGAAAGTGAGCACCACTACCTGTTAACTAAAGGAAGGTAGCCCAAGCATGTGAGAGGGATGAGCCCCCCTGATAGGACCAGGCAGAAAGCTCAATACCAGAAGGGACACCTGGCGAGGTTTTAAAGGTCAAGGGTGACACAGATTCAAGCAAGGAAAGTGAAGAAGGGCATCAGAAATGGGAAACAGAGCATGTGCAGACACCAGCTGTCTTCTTCAAAGTCAAATTGTTGTGGGAACATGGGTAGCCAGGGGTGGAGCTAAAGTCTGACATCGCGGGTTGATGATCGACAGCTGCAACCAAACAGGGGTCTGACAACTCCATTTGAACCATGTGACCGTGTGGGTCTGTAAATGACATCCCCAGTCAAACTACATTGACAGCTTCTCCACATCTTTGATTGATAGCTGCAGATAATTTGCATTTTCCGTGGCCACAGCTGAACCACTGCATGATGGCTAGAGCATCCTGTGCACCTTGCAGGCCCAGCTCCCAAGCTCTAGCAAGCCCCGCCACTTTGTGAACAGTAAAACCCAGGTTCTGCAACTTACCGAACTTGCAACCAGCTTATCTAGAAATATCCAAAATGGCTGCAGGGTGTGTCCTCCATGACCTTTAAGTCATTATAATGTTATTATAATGAAATTACCATAGGGGCATGCCCACTACCATCATGTACCTGACGCCATGACAAAGTCCCACATTTCCTAAAATGGCCACTGAAATGGTGGGTGCTTCAGAACTGCCCCCAACTCCGCCCCCTTTTGAATATTCAAACAGGCCTCACCCTAGACATCACCCTGTATGCTTCTGGAAGATAGGCGGCCCTAACCTCATTGGCTGGGACTTTTTTTTTTTTTTTTTTTTTTAGAATTTAACTCTTTTATTTTTTTTTTATACATTTTTTCTACCTCTGAGCTATTGTTTTTTTTTTTGCTTTCTCTTTCTTTTTTTTTTTTTAATCTTTTATTTAATGAATATAAATTTCCAAAGTACGACTCATGTGTTACAATGGCTTCCCCCCCCATACCGTCCCTCCCACCCACAACCCTCCCCTTTCCCACTCCCTCTCCCCTTCCATTCACATCAAGATTCATTTTCGATTATCTTAATATACAGAAGATCAGCTTAGTATACCTTAAGTAAGTATTTCAACAGTTTGCTCCCACACAGAAACATAAAGTGAAAAATAATAGATGATTTTTTTTAAATGATGATGAAATCAGATCAGACCTATTGTCATGTTTAATCCCAGTGAGAGTCAAGTTGGGAATTGATAATTTCTTTCTTTTTTTTTTTTTTTTTTTTTTTTTTTACAGAGGATCAGTTTAGTGTACATTAAGTAAAGATTTCAGTCGTTTGCACCCCCATAGAAACACAAAGTGAAATATACTGTTTGAGTACTCGTTATAGCATTAAGCCTCAGTGTACAGCACGTTAAGGACAGAGATCCTACATGAGGAGTAAGTGCACAGTGACTCCTGTTGTTGACTTTACCAATTGACACTCCTGTTTATGGCATCAGTAATCTCCCTATGCACCAGTTATGAGTTTCCAAGGCTATGGAAGCCCCTTGAGTTCTCCGACTCTTATCTTGTTTAGACACGGTCATAGTCAAAGTGGAGGTTCTCTCCTCCCTTCAGAGAAAGGCACCTCCCTCTTTGAAGACCTGTTCTTTCCACTGGGATCTCACTCACAGAGATCTTTTTGCCAGAGTGTCTTGGCTTTCCATGCCTGAAATACTCTCATGGGCTTTTCAGCCAGATCCGAGTGCCTTTAGGGCTGATTCTGAGGCCAGAGTGCTATTTAGGACATCCGCCATTCTATGAGTCTGCTGAGTCTCTCACTTCCCATGTTGGATCACTCTCCCCTTTATTTATTCTATCGGTTGGTGTTAGCAGATACTAGACTTGTTTATGTGCTCCCTTTGACTCTTAGTCCTTTCATTATGATCAATTGTGAACTGAAATTGATCACTTGGAGTAGTGAGATGGCATTGGCACATGCCACCTTGATGGGATTGAATTGGAATCCCCTGGTATGTTTCCAACTCGACCAATTGGGGCAAGTCAGCCCGAGCATGCCGCAAATTATACATCTCTTCCCTCTCTTATTCCCACTCTTATGTTTAACAGGGATCACATTTCAGTTAATTTTCAACACTTAAGAATAACTGTGTGATAATTACAGAATTAAACCAGTCATATTAAGTAGAACAGACAAAAAAAAAATACTATGAGGGATAATGTATTAAGTTGTCCATTAGCAGTCAGGGCTATGCTGATCAAGTCACCATTTCTCATAGTGTCCATTTCACTTCAGGAGGTTTCCTTTTTGGTGTTCAGTCAGTTGTCACCGATCAGGGAGAACATATGGTATTTGTCCCTTTGGGACTGGCTTACTTCACTCAGCATGATGTGTTCCAGATTCCTCCATTTTGTTGCAAATGACTGGATTTCGTTGTTTCTTACTGCGGTATAGTACTCTAAAGAATACATATCCCATAATTTCTTTATCCAGTCTACCGTTGATGGGCATTTAGGTTGGTTCCAGGTCTTGGCTATTGTGAATGGTGCTGCAATAAACATTAGGGTGCAGACCGCTTTTTTCTTTATCAATTTAAACTCCTTTGGGTAAATTCCAAGGAGTGGGATGGCTGGGTCGAACGGTAGGGTTATCTTCAGGTTTCTGAGGAATCTCCAGACTGATTTCCATAGTGGCTTGACCAGTTTGCATTCCCACCAACAGTGGGTTAGTGTCCCTTTTTCCCCACATCCTCGCCAGCATCTGTTGTTGGTAGATTTCTGAATGTGAGCCATTCTAACCGGGGTGAGGTGAAACCTCATTGTGGTTTTGATTTGCATTTCCCTGATTGCTAGTGACCTTGAACATTTTTTCATGTGCCTGTTGGCCATTTGGATTTCCTCTTTTGAAAAATGTCTATTGAAGTCCTTGGCCCATCTCTTAAGTGGGTTGTTGGTTTTGTTTTTGTGGAGTTTCTTGATCTCTTTGTAGATTCTGGTTATTAACCCTTTATCTGTTGCATAGTTTGCAAATATTTTTTCCCATTCTGTCGGTTGTCTCTTCACTCTCCTGACTGTTTCTTTTGCAGTACAGAAACTTCTCAATTTGATGCAATCCCAATAGTTGATTTTGGCTTTGACTGCCTGTGCCTCCCGGGTCTTTTCCAGAAATTCTTTGCCTGTGCCAATATCTTGAAGGGTTTCTCCAATGTTCTCTAATAACTTAATGGTGTCAGGACGTAGATTTAGGTCTTTAATCCACGTTGAGTGGATTTTTGTGTAAGGTGTAAGGTAGGGGTCTTGCTTCATGCTTCTGCACGTGGAAATCCAGTTTTCCCAGCACCATTTATTGAATAGACTGTCCTTGCTCCAGGAATTAGTTTTAGATCCTTGATCAAATATAAGTTGGCTGTAGATGTTTGGGTTGATTTCTGGTGTTTCAATTCTGTTCCATTGGTCTATCCATCTGTTTCTGTACCAGTACCATGCTGTTTTGATTACAACTGCCCTGTAGTATGTCCTGAAGTCTGGTATTGTGATGCCTCAGGCTTTGTTTTTGTTGTACAAGATTGCTTTAGCTATTCGAGGTCTCCTGTGTCTCCATGTGAATTTCAGCACCATTTTTTCCAGATCTGAGAAGAAGGTCTTCGGTATCTTGATTGGGATTGCATTGAATCTATAAATTGCTTTTGGGAGAATGGACATTTTGATGATGTTGATTCTTCCAATCCATGAGCATGGAAGATTTTTCCATTTTTTGGTATCCTCTTCTATTTCTTTCTTTAAGGTTTTGTAGTTTTCATCGTAGAGATCTTTAGCGTCCTTGGTTAAGTTTATTCCAAGGTATCTGATTGTTTTTGTAGCTATTGTGAATGGGATTGATCTTAGCAGCTCTTTCTCAGTCATGGCATTGCTTGTGTATACAAAGGCTGTTGATTTTTGTGCATTGATTTTATATCCTGCCACTTTGCCAAACTCCTCTATGAGTTCCAATAGTCTCTTAGTAGAGTTCTTTGGATCCTCTAAGTACAGAATCATATCGTCTGCAAAGAGGGATAGTTTGACTTCTTCCTTCTTGATTTGTATTCCTTTGATTTCTTTTTCTTGTCTGATGGCTCTGGCTAAAACTTCCAGAACTATGTTAAATAGCAGTGGTGAGAGTGGGCATCCCTGCCTGGTGCCAGATTTCAGTGGAAATGCTTCCAACTTTTCCCCATTCAATAGGATGCTGGCTGTGGGTTTTTTATAAATTGCTTTGATTATATTGAGGAATGTTCCTTCTATACCCAATTTGCTTAGAGTTTTCATCATGAAAGGGTGTTGAATTTTATCAAATGCTTTCTCTGCATCAATTGAGATAATCATATGGTTTTTCTTCTGCAGTCTGTTAATGTGGTGAATCACATTGATTGATTTGCGAATGTTGAACCATCCCTGCATACCAGGGATGAATCCCACTTGGTCTGGGTGGATGATTTTCCTGATGTGTTGTTGTATTCTATTGGCCAGAATTTTATTGAGGATTTTTGCGTCTATGTTCATCAGGGATATTGATCTGTAATTTTCTTTCAGTGCTGCATCTTTCTCTGGCTTAGGGATTAAGGTGATGCTGGCTTCATAGAAAGAACTTGGGAGGATTCCCTCTTCTTCGATTGTTCTGAATAGTTTGAGAAGAAATGGGATTAGTTCTTCTTTAAATGTCTGGTAGAATTCAGCAGTGAATCCATCTGGTCCTGGGCTTTTCTTTGTTGGGAGGGCCTTTATTACTGTTTCAATTTCTGTCTCAGTTATGGGTCTATTTAGGTTTTCGATGTCTTCATGGTTCAATTTTGGTAGATTGCATGTGTCCAGGAATCTATCCATTTCTGATAGGTTTTCCTGTTTGCTGGCATACAGGTCCTTGTAGTAATTTCTGATGATTCTTTTTATTTCTGTGGTGTCTGTTGTTACGTTTCCTTTTTCATCTCTGATTTTATTGATTTGGGTCTTTTCTCTTCTTTTTTTAGTTAGTTGGGCCAATGGGGTGTCAATTTTGTTTATTTTTTCCAAAAACCAGCTTCTCGCTTGGCTGATTTTTTGTAAATTTTTTTGGATTCAATCCTGTTAATTTCTTCTCTGGTTTTAATTATTTCTCTTCTCCTACTAGATTTGGGTTTGGTTTGCTGCAGTTTTTCTAGGTCCTTGAGGTGTGCTGAAAGCTCATTTATTTGGTACCTTTCCAATTTCTTGGTATAGGCACCTATTGCTATAAATTTGCCTCTCAATACTGCTTTTGCTGTATCCCATAAGTTTTGATATGTTGTGTTGTTGTCTTCATTTACTTCCAGAAAGTTTTTGATTTCTCTTTTGATTTCTTGAATGACCCAGTGTTCATTCAGGAGCATGTTGTTCAGTCTCCATGTGTTTGCATACTTTCTGGGGTTTCCTGAGTTGCTAATTTCCAGCTTCATTCCGCTGTGGTCTGAGAAGCTGCATGGTATGATTCTAATTCTTTTAAATTTGCTGAGACTTGCTTTATGGCCTAGTATGTGGTCAATCCTAGAGAAGGTTCCATGCGCTGCTGAGAAGAATGTGAAGTCTGTAGATGTAGGGTTGAAAGTTCTGTAGATATCTGTTAGATCCATTTGGGCAATAGTGTCAATTAAATCTGCTGTTTCCTTGTTGATCTTCTGTCCGGATGATCTGTCTATTTCTGAGAGTGGAGTATTGAAGTCCCCCAGTACTATTGTATTGGAATCTAAATCTCCCTTTAAGTCCCTTAACATATCTTTTAAATAGACCGGTGCCCTGTAATTAGGTGCATATACATTTATAATAGTTACATCTTCCTGTTGAATTGAACCCTTAATCATTATATAGTGTCCCTCTTTGTCTCTCTTAACAGTTTTTGTATTAAAGTTTATTTTGTCTGATATTAATATGGCTACACCTGCTTTTTTTTGGTTTCTGTTGGCATGGAATATCTTTTTCCAACCTTTCACTTTCAGTCTGCATGCCTCTTTGTTAGAGAGATGTGTTTCTTGTAGGCAACAAATAGTTGGGTTGTGTTCTGTGAGCCAGTCAGCTAAACGGTGTCTTTTAACTGAAGAATTCAGACCATTAATGTTCAATGTGACTATTGATACGTAGTGACTTTGCCCTGCCATTTTCCCGGAAATATTTTCTAGTATATGCTTTGAGCTTCCCATGCTCTTTTACTGGTAGGTGTTCTTCCTTTCCCTTCTTTCATATTGATGGCCGTGTTTCTGTGTTTCTGAGTGTAGCACATCTTTAAGTATCTTTTGCAGGGCCGGACGAGTGGCCACAAAGTCTTTCAATTTCTGTTTGCTATGAAAGGTCTTTATTTCACCTTCATTCACAAATGAGAGCTTGGCAGGATATAATATTCTGGGCTGGCAATTTTTCTCTCTTAGCACCTGTGCTATGTCTCGCCATTCCCTCCTAGCTTTTAGAGTTTCTGATGAGAAGTCCGCTGTGAGTCTGATTGGAGATCCTCTGAGAGTAATCTGACGTTTCTCTCTTGCACATTTTAGGATCTTTTCTTTATGTTTCACTGTGGTAAGTTTAATTACCACGTGTCGTGGTGAGGATCTCTTTTGGTCATGTTTATTGGGGGTTCTATGAGCTTCCTGTACTAGGATATCTCTGTCCTTCTCCAAACCTGGAAAGTTCTCTGCTAGTATCTCACTAAAAAGGCCTTCCAATCCTTTCTCTCTCTCCATGCCTTCAGGAACTCCTAGAACTCGAATGTTGGTTTTTTTAATAGTATCCTGTAGATTCCCAACAATATTTTTTAGGTTTCTAATTTCCTCTTCTTTTCTTTGGTTTGACTGTATGTTTTCCTGTGCTCTATCTTCTAAGTCCGATATTCTCTCTTCTGCTTCACCCATTCTGTTTTTAAGGCTTTCTAATGTGTTTGTCATTTGATCTATTGAGCTCTTCATTTCATTTTGATTTCTCTTCACTATAACACTTTCCTGTTCTACTAGTTTCTGAGTTTCATTTTGACTCTTCCTTAAAAGTTCGTTTTCACGAGAGAGATTTTCAATCTTGTCCATTAAGGATTTCTGTAGTTCAAGGATTTGCTTTTGAAAACTTCTAAATGTTCTTATCATAAATTTTTTGAAATCCGTATCTTGCATTTCTTCTATCTCATCATCTTCATACTCTTGGCTTGGCTTGGGGTGTTTTGCTTATTTGGAGGCATCATAGTGTCATCGTTGATCTTGCTCCCTCTATTTCTGTGTTTGTTACTCGGCATAGTTAATTCTTCTTGCGTCACTGTGCGTTTTTTTTTTTCTTTCTTTTTTTTTTTTTTTTTTTTTTTTTATACTGTGTCCGTGTTAAGTGGACTGCCTGCTGTTGGAGGAGCCTTGGAGGCTTGAGATGGGTGCGGCCTGAGAGCTCTGCCTGCTTCTTCCAGGTTAAGGGTGTGCAAAGGTGACACCCTCAGGTTATGCGTGGTAAATCTCTCTCTTTTTATTTATTTATTTATTTTATTTATTCAGGGGGTAAGTAACACCGCAGGGCACGGCTGTGCAGAATTGATGGTATTTAGCTTGGCTGGGACTTTTTCTTAAGGATTTTTCCTTCCTGGAGCACTTTCTGACTGTTGCAAGTTTTCCCTGGAGAGGGGTTTTCCTATGGGGCCTTTTGCATTTTTGGCTGTTTTGTTCATGAATGACCTGGTTCTTGAGCTGGCACTTTTGTTTTGTTCCAAATAAATCCTGCTCTCCTCTACATCTCTATTCCTTGACCGCTGAATTCCTTCAAGCAGGAGGGAAGAACCTGTAAGAAGTCCAGCTGAGAGCTCCCGTCCCACAACAAAGCCATAGACAGTGTCAAACTAAAGCTTTTTTTTTTTTTTTTGATAGGCAGAGTTAGACAATGAGAGAGAGAAAGAGAGAAAGAAAGGTCTTCCTTCCGTTGGTTGGTTCACCCCCCCAAAATGGTCACTACGGCCAGCACGCTGTGCTGATCTGAAGCCAGGAGCCAGGTGCTTCCTCCTGGTCTCCCATGCGGGTGCAGGGCCCAAGCACTTGGGCCATCCTCCACTGCACTCCCGGGCCACAGCAGAGAGCTGGACTGGAAGAGGAGCAACCGGGACAGAACCGGCGCCCCGACCAGGACTAGAACCCAGGGTGCCGGCGCCGCAGGCAGAGGATTAGCCTAGTGAGCCACGGTGCCGGCCACACTAAAGCTTTAAACTCAGCTCCATTTGCCTCCCAGGCAAATGCAATGGGGAACTCTCCCAAGACAGAGAGAAGCTGGGGGAGAACAGGGGCTGGGTGGCTGGGGCATCCTTCTTAGAGCTTCCTACTGCATGAACTGGCTGCCCACCCCCAAGCCAGCTGTGTGACCTTAGGCTGGTCACTTTGTCTCTCATGACCCTTTTTCCCATCAAGGAAAGGAGATACTTGGTCTTCTTGGTGCCCACAGTGGCCTCCCATTTGACTAGGACAGCAGTATTGGTCACACAAAGTTCTGACCAGGCTCTGCCACCTGGCCACCTGCACAGCAGCTGAGAAGCTCTCTCTAAGCTAGCTGGAGGCAGGAAGTTTGAGCTCTTCCACAACAGATAACTGAGGATTTATTCTTTAGGAATTCTTGCATTCTCTGCTACCAATACGTGTTCTTGACCTCCAATGTTCCTTGACTGCCTTGAGATACCGATCGTCATGACTGAATGAGGTCTTAAAGGGTCTCTGTGCATGGGGTCATTTGTGGAAACTGAGGCTCAGAGACAGCACCAAGCCAGGGCTGTGCTGTGCTACCCTCGGCCCTCACCACTTCGGAAAGAAGAAAATAAAGTCCTTTTGCTGTAAATGACCTCTTTGGCAGCTCATCAAGCAGCAGAGAAGAAATGGTTTCAGAAGCCAATTTTCATCTGAAAGGAGAAAAACAAAAAAGACCTTAAGAGAGAAACAAACTTGAAGGTTACGTTCTGTCTAGGAAAACAAATCAAAGAAAAGCTACCAATTGCTAGCAAGAAATAAAAAAGGGGGAACCTGTAGATTTGGAAAGAATAGATGAGTAAAATAAGATAGAACAAAACCAAGAACTGTTTGTTCTAGAATTCCTGTAATAATGACCTCAGAAAGCATCCATAGCTCCCCATTGCCTGGAGGGTAAAATCAGACACCAGGAATATTTGAATTACAAGCACGTCTCCTTGGTGCATGTATAGTTCAACTAATCATTTAACTTAAAACTGCTGTTTTTAAAGGAAACATACACTGGGCTGGGCATTTAGCCAAGTGGTTAAGACATTGGTTTAGATACCTGGATTGGATTTTCACCCCCTGGTTTTGGTACTACCCAGTTCCAGTTGACACAAGCTTTTGGGGAGGGAACCAGCAGATGAGTGCTAGCTTGTTCACGCTTTTTCTCCACGCACCCTCCCCCCCCCACACACACAGGAAAGAAGAAAGAAAGGAAGAGGGGCTGGCGCCGTGCCAGAGTAGGTTAATCTTCTGCCTGCGCCGCTGGCATCCCATATGGGCGCCGGTTCTGGTCCCGGCTGCTCCTCTTCCAATCCAGCTCTCTGCTGTGGCCTGGGAAAGCAGTGGAGGATGGCCCAAGTCCTTGGGCCCCTGCATCCACATGGGAGACCAGGAAGTAACACTTGTCTCCTGGCTTTGGATCAGTGCAGCTGTGGCCATTGCGGCCATTTGGGGAGTGAACCAATGGAAGGAAGACCTTTCTCTCTGTCTGTCCCTCTCACTGTCTGTAACTCTACCTCTCAAATAAATAAAATCTTTAGGAAGGAAGGAAGGAAGGAAGGAAGGAAGGAAGGAAGGAAGGGGAAAAGGAAAACAGAAAATGCAAATACTATAGAAAGTAAACTTTTAAGTGTCAACCCACCCTTTCTCCAAAAGTAACTACTATAAACAGTCTAGTGTGATTCTTTTTAGAAAATTGTCAGTCTATTCACAAATATTATATTTAAATTGATTTCCAAAGATTGTACTATTCAAATTGTTTTTATTGTTTTTGTTATAACTCTTCCATCTCAGTAATTAGAAACCTAATGCACTCAAATCAATGGCTGTGTAAAATTCTAAATGCAGAGGTAGTCAAAACTTACGAAACTCCTCTCTTTTTAATTAACATCCTAGGTTTTTTTCTAAAATTTACCATTAAAATGTTTACCTCGATATTCTTGTAAAAAGAAGTTTATGCTCTTTGGTAGTAGTAGTAGTAGTAGTAGTAGTATTCAGTCCTATAAATGAATTATGTGTGCATTTCTAATTTTGATGCTTTCACTGAATGAGAGAAAATAAAAGCCAATCATCACTGAGCCCTCACTATGTACAAGACTGTATTCTTAGCATCTGTCGTTGGTTATTAATTTTAATCTCACAACAACCCTATAATGTAGGCACTGTTACAGATGAGGAAAGCAGAGGAAAGAGAGGTTACTGACTTTCCTGCAGTCATGCAGAGCAAGCTATGGGTCCAGACAGGCTTGCTGCACAGCCCACGCTCCCAACAAGCTTGACTTTTCTGTAACTTAATGAGAATGTTCATTGCCAAACTACCTAATCAATACTAGACTTAGCTAACTAGATTTTATTTTTGTACCATTTTAATACAAATAATATTTTTTATTTCAATATGCATGTGCCTAATATTTTCTGAGGTTGACAGCTTCTTCAGATATCTATTAACTTTTTATATATTTTGTGTTGATTTTTCTTTTTATATTATATGCTGATTTTCTATGAATATTTTTAAAAATTGATTTAGGTAGTTCTTTGAATGCTCTTATTAATCATGTGTTATAAATATATTGCAATATCTTTCTTACTTTACTACTTGTCTTTAGAATTCGTTTTGCTCTCACAAAAAAGAAATTTAAAAAATATATAATCAAACATTAGCATTTTCTTAATGGTGTCAAAAGTTTTAAATCTACTGGATTTTCTCAACCTACATTAGCAAAACTATTCCTCTATATTTATTAAAATACTCTGAAGATTTTGTTTTTAACATATATATTCAATACATCAGGATGTTATTTTTATACACAGAGTGACTGGAGAGAACATTATTTCAATGTTTATTCTTCTATCTTGCACAACGTCTTGAGTTACTGCTCAGTTTCTGACTGATTTGGAATGAAGCTCTTATCATAAATTCTCAAATATCACAGATTGGATTCTGAACTCTTTTTCGTTCCTTTATTGATTTGGCGAGTCTTTAGACAATGTCGTGTTTTAAGTAAAAGTAATTCTTATATCTCCATAATATGGCTTTAGTTTTGATAGGGAAATTGATCTTATGGTATTTCTTATTCAAAGGACCCTTAGCTATTCTTACTAATTTACTCTCCTCGGCAATTTGCATAATTGGATTGCTGAGTTCTGTTTTTTAAAGTGGGATTTTGATTATAACCCCTTTGTGTTTGAGAGGCGGATTGTGATCCGAAAGCAGAATGCCCTGCTCGAGGTCACAGGAGTCTAACCAACGTGCCAACAGTTCATTTCTGGGACAGGCATCCTGTCCACCAGGGAAGGGCCTTGCACACATCATCCAGGACCCTATTGCCCCAGCCCTTGTCAAGCACAGGGGCTACCTGGTCCTTCCAGGCTTTCCCCAAACACCACCTCTTCCTTGACCCCATCCCATCTCTCTGCCGTTGCCCCCTGCTAAGACCCACAGCACCCAATACCCCCTCCGTTGCACCCTTTCCACGCTCTCCTGCCCTGGCTCATGGATGTGCTGGATGCATGGCCCTAATCACAGGGAGCGTGTGCATTGCTCCCTCCATTGTCTGTTTACCTATGTCAGTTTGAAACAACAGATTCTTTTATTATGGAGCAACTGTAGAGAAACGCCTGGTTTGAGCTGACCAAAGTCAAATTCCACTGTCGACGCACTGGTGAGGTTCGTTAGGTCGACGATGCTGGCACATTTTGAAATCTGAAGGTCCTGTCTCAAAAATCACTAACTGTAGTCATCACTTGTTTGTTCACAAATACGCCATGCTTCTCTCTCCTGGCACATGGAAGACCCATCCTATTGAAGTCAAGCTTGGCAACATGACCTGCTTTAGCCAGCTCAATGGGAGCCCAAATGATGTATGTCCCTTCCAGATGGCAGTTTTAACAGCCATTGTGTGGGCCACAGAGTCCCTTTACCCTGCCCAAGTCATCAGAGAAGCCCGCGTGGAGATGGAGCGTCGGCTGGCACAGTTCCCCGAGTAACAGACGTGAATCCATCACCCTCTGCCCATCAGTAAATGTTTGCTGCTAAGCCACTTGGAGGTGGAGATTGCTACCCAAGTCCAGCCTAGCCTGTCTTGACTAAAACTAAAGAATTCAGTTGGTCGACATGGACGCTCCTTCATTAGGAAGTTGGGGAATTTGTCCGGCTCCCCTGCTGCCTGAGTCCCCTTGTTCCTTTAAACACACATCTTCAAACAAGTTTGACTTAGATTCACTTATACTTTAAACAACTTTCTATTTGCTTTATAAGCTGCTTGCCCTGGAGCCAAAAGAAACTCCTTAGAAACAAGACAGAATGTTGGTGATTATAAAGTCATCTTTGGAGAAAATTCCAAACAGAGAATCATAAATCTGATTCTACACAAACTACAAATAATGTCAAATTTATTCTCCAAAGCTCAGCCAGGATGTCTATTCAGCTGCGCCCTTTATTTATCACCCTGCCATGTGCCCTACCCAGGGGGTGGGTATAGGAAGTATGTGGTCACTTTGTAGCAATACAAGCAGTTTTTACCCAAAAGTGGTGATGGCTACAATGGTAAGATTGCAGTGGAGATGCAGTGTGAAGTCTCAAGGAGCCTAGGGCAACCTGGATCTGGCTCATGGAGAACAACACGGGCGGTTTCACAGAACCAGAGGCATTTAGTTTGGATTTTTGAAGAATGGGCAGAGGATCAAGAAATGTCTAAAAGATGTGTGCACACAGTGGTCAGCATTGTGGTACAGTGGGTTAAGCCACAGCCTGCCCCGCCAGTGTCCTATATGAGCACTGGTTCAAGTGTCAGCTGTGGCACTTCTGATCCAGCGGCCTGCTAAGGCACCTGGGGAAGCACAGGAAGATGACTCCAGTGCTTGGGCCCCTGCCACCCACATGAGAGCCTGGATGGAGTTCCAGGCTCCTGGCTTTGGCCTTGCCCACTCCTAGCCATTGCAGCCAGACCATCTGGGGAGAAGTTGGAAGATCTGTCCATCTCTGTGTGTGTTTCTGTGGGTAACTCTACCTTCTAATAAACACATAAATTTTTTTAAAAAGATGCCATTGTAAAAAAAGAATAAGAAAGGAAGGAGGAAAGAAAGAGGGAGGGTGGGAGCATGGAAGAGAGGGGAGGGTGGGAAGTATCACTATGCTCCTGAATCTGTATTTATGAAATACATGAAATTTGTTCTGCTTATAGAAATAAAAATTATAAAAAATAAATAAATCTTGCTTTCTTTACTAAAAAAAGAAAGTGTACATTCCAGGCAATGGCACCAAAATGTGTAAAAATCTGACGGTGCACGGTCACACCCATCAGGCAGGTGTTAGCCAGTGTGACACACTCACAGTCAAATTCCTTTAAGGTCGGGAGAGGGTATACCTGGGCGGGGAGGACATGCACACACCTGGCAGTGACGTGACCGTGGTGAACTGGCATCCTGCATCCCCTCTGAGCAGCAGTCATTTCCCAGCTCCAGCTCATTCTTGCCCAACCCCAGTCCAATATTCCCAAATATTCCTCCTTCATTTTTGGAGAATCCAGAAACTCAGATCCACAGAAAATTGGCTGGTTTATACTTTGAGGATATGATAAAACTTATTCACAGAACAAGGACTGAGACTAAAAACATTTAACAGTGTGCTAGGACAGAGGTACTGAAAAAATAAGATGCGCCCTGGGCATAAAAACAAGCAGGATCTTTACAGAGAACCTTGACTGAACATAAGCTCTGCGTGGAGCACATACAGTCTGGCCCAGGCTGCTGTGCATGAGCCCTGACTCCAAATGGAACAAGAAAGAAAAAAAAAAACTCTAAGGTGAGACATTTGCAAGAAGGTGACTAGAGTCCGTGCACAATGGATTGAAAATATACTGTCAGTTAAATTTTTATATGTTATAAAACACCCTAAAATGCAGTAGCTTAAAGAAACCATTTCTTCAGCATGTGGTTCTATAGAGCAGCAGTTGGCTGGGCTCAGCTGGGCTCACTCCATCATCATCTGTAATCAGTTGCCAAGTTCCACCAGCTGTCAGAGCTAGGGAAGGGGGGTTCTCTCTTGACCACATGGTGCTTCCTCCTCCAGCCAGCTAGCCCAGGGTGTTCATGTGCCACAGGGTTCCAACAGCAGTGAGAGAAGACAATTGCTGCTGCCAGTGCTTTCCCAACCCTCTCTTATGTCATGATGTCTAACACCCAAGACGACTTGCATGGCTGAGCTCAGAGGCAGATTAGAATACAGGGTGGGGAACAGGGACAAGAAATGAAGGAAGAACAAGAATTTGTAACCCATTTTGCCTTCTACCACATTTGCTATTGAAATCATCCAGGGTTTGGAATTATCACCTTGGAACCACCAGAATCAGAGAGCATACTCAATTCCAAATATTCCTGACAATACAAAGGACAGAGGTAATTCCAGCACATAAGCCAAGCAGGGGAAATCTGGGGTTACCCCAATTTAAAGTGTAAGGACTACCCTAAGGGAGATCTTCGCCATAAAATATTTTCAACTTCTACTCTGATAATCACATACTAGAAACTGACATTTTCTGGAAGGCTCTGCTCCAGAAATATATAGATCCCAGGTTTTCTACCATATGCAACCTAAACCAACCAAGTATGTCCAGGTAAAGGGATTCTGTTGAAAAGCATTCTCTGGCCATCATTCCACCAGTAAAGATTATCAGGAGTTCCAATAGAATTTTCCAGTATTTGATGTTTAACCAGGATTGTCTTCATTTCTTTTTACTTATGAGAGAGAGAGAGAGAGAGAGAGAGAGAGAGAGAGAGAGAGAGAGAGAGAGTGAGTTCCATCCACTGGTTCACTCCACAACATCCAGAGCTGCTCCAGAACCAGAACTAGGAGTCAGAAATTCAATCCAGATTGCTCGTGTGGGAGGCACAGAGCCATCTACTTGAGTCATCACCACTGTGCCCAGGGTCTTCATTCGTAGGAAGCTTGAATCAGGACCCAGAGCTGGAATTGAGCCCAGGTACTCATATGTGAGACATTAGCACTTAGAAAATGCCAAATTTTAAAATGTGGTTGACTTAAGTTGAATTGAAATAAAAACTTTTAGTAACAGAGCAAGATGTATATGAACACTATAAAAGCTGGTAACTAGGAAGATAGAACCACTGTTCAGTTTTTGTATTTTACAGGACATGAGTGTGAGTTCCAAAGAGCCGAAGGGACACCTCACTAGTCCCCACTGGCATGCATGCAGACCTGAACTAGGACCAGGTCCCTGGATCTGGATCAGGCTCACAACCCACGCACATGTGCAGCCCAGAACCCAAGCCATTACACACAGGACTCCTCTCCTTCCCGTACTTGGGAGCATCCTGGTTTCTCAGTTCACAGAGGCTTCAATCACCAGCCAGGGCTTTCATTCCAAATAACTTTGAAAAGACAAACTTGCTTTCCTGAGGTTTTCAGTTTTGTCTTCAAACTTGGATAGCAATGAACAGGATAACACGAGGCCCTTATATCATAGATACCCTGTCTTTCATGAATGGAGCCTTCTCACAGCCAAGGAACAAGATGTCTCATGCATGTCGGAGTCCTAAAAAGATTAATTTGGATAGTTTAATTATTTAGGAAACAGCACGTGCCAGCCTAGCAGTGACACCCTCCTTCTCCAAGAGTGGCATCGAGCACCCCAACCTGCAGCTTGAGAGAACGGTTGTCTTCTGAACATGTCTCGTCAGCCCGACCTAGGAGGCCTGTAATTAGTCTGATCTGAGATTCAAGTCTTCCTTCCTTTACATTTTAGAAATCAAATTTGGAACCCAACAGACTTATCCCCTTCCATTAACTACCAATGGAAGCATTCCCAGAGGCACTCAGCTGTGTAACCCAGAATGACAGGACAACTGTCCATGTGGGAGGAAAGGCTCTGCAGTACAAAAAGAGGCTGGATGAGAGGGTCCTGGGTTCTATCCTGAGCTACTGACTGAGCGGGGTTGACAAGAAGAGGCATCCCCAGCAGAGGGAGGGACATGTGTGCAGCTGTTGGATGCAGAGCTCTCTGGACAGAGGGTAAGAGCGCTGTCTGGTGGCAGGGGTGAGGCTCACTTGATGCTAATAGTGGACGCTGGATTTTATCTGGGAGGCAGTGTCATATAAGGAGTAGGGCACAGGCGTGTAGTCTCATAGGCCTGCATTGGAGGTCAAACTCTTCTACTGTCTAGCTGTGAAATTGAGATAAAAAAGCTTCCAGTGTGAAGTTATTTTGAGGATCAGAGCTATTGCGTGCAAAGGCTATGGCACCATGCCTGGCACAGGAGTGTTCTATCATAAAGAATTGCTTCCTTTAGGAAATGAGAAGCCATTGAAGGTATTCATGGTGGTGTTGAAATATCATCTCATTGGTGTATTGAGCACAGGTGTAGACGAAACTCCTCAGAGAGGCAACCAGCCAGAGATCACAGAACTTCACTGGCCAGAAAGCTCCTGCGATACTATGTGGGATGGGGTGGGCAGAGGAGGGGCAGAGGCAAAGAGTGCTTGAAAAGCCAAAGTCATGGGGCTTGGGGCTGGCTGTGAGTGTCGAGGGGAGCTGGTAAGTCTGTGCAGTAGTAAGCATTTAAGATGATTATCAGTTTTTTGCTAGGATGATGGGTCAATAGTGGAACCCCCATAGAGATGTAGACCAACAGAAGAAGGGAACAGTTTCCTAGGTAAGATCTTGACTCCTAGGTATAAACAAAGCTGAAATCTGAAAGTAAAACCCAAAGCCAAAACCAGAAATAAAAACATAATTAAACTCCTTAAATGAAAATACAATTAAAATATAATTAAAGGTTCGGCCAAAAATCCAAATATTTCTGAACACACAGAAGCAAATCCCATAATAAAAGGGCACTGAGTTTGGACTCTGAATCCCAGGTCAGTAATCCACGTCCAACTAATACAAGTTAGTGACTTGCTTGTTGTGATTTTGGGAAAATTACATCCGAGTTTCAGTTTCCTGAGCCATAAAGCAGGGCTAATGATCTTCTCTCCTGCCACCTCCACGAACTGAAGCGCAGAGCACAAAGTGAAGGCTGTCACCAGCCACCTGCCGTCCTCAGTGCCTTGGTCCCTAACTCTTCAGACCACGTAAATGGGGGATATTTCAAGTGGTCCCTCCAAACTTTGTTATTTTGAGGGCTGTGGATTCTTCTGGGGCTTGAAAAGTCAGCTGAAGAGTTCCAGATTGTTCTGGATGTCTTCCATGGCAGGGCCTGCTGGGAGACTCAGAGCAAGGACAGCGAGCTCCTTTGTGGAACACACAACACTCCCTGCCATCTGCCCAAGGCAGAGAGGAATGAAGGCACTGTTCTGTCCTCAGCAGGAACTGGCACTGTCACAGAGATGGGAACAAGGAGGTCTGTTCCAGTTCAAGCCTGAGAGAAAGCACCCATTCACTGAGGCCAAGAAGAAGGGAATACAGGAATTTTAGAATGAAAGAAGGAACTAAACATGGAGGCTTGGGCAGGGGGGAGGATGTGAAGGGAGGAGGGAAGAGGAGAGACAGGATGGGAGGGAGGGAGAGGGGGTGGGAGGAATGAAGAGGAGAGAGGAATGAAAAAAGGAAGGAAGGAGAGCAGGGAAAGGGGAAAGGGAAGGAAGGGAGAGAGGGATAGAGGAACTCAACATTTATTGCACTGATTTGATGTATCAGAAATACCTTCTCATTTAATCCACACAACAAGTCCTATTTTACAGGTGAGTAAAATTATGAGGCTTAGACTGAGAAAGGTAAGTGTCTTACCCAAGGTCACACTAATTTTCTGAGCCACAGCCCATGTTTTCCACTGAAACACACCACTTCCCTATCTCCCCCTCTATGTGCTGGGTGTGTACGTGGCTATGAGAGAACTGCAAGGTTAGACCCCATGTGGAGGGACACAGCACCCTGTTGAGGAGAAGGGCTACTCCATGGTCTCTGAGAGGCCCCTGTAAGCTGGTGTGCTCAGTTCTGGCTGTGTGCGTTGAGGGGAGCCCTGAGAACTTGGCATTTGGAGGGGCAACCATATGTCGGAGGAGCTGGGGTGCTTGACTGCAGAATGGCACTAAGTGAGGAGAGACAGCTGCCCTAGGCATGCAGGGGTTGTGGGGATGGGTGCCATGGTGGCTCTAGAGGCCTGGGACCCTGGACAGCTACTGCTTTTGTCTCTCAGGGGCTGGACAACTCACTGTGGACCCATAGTCTGGCCTCTCATAATAGTAATTTTGAGGGCTGAGAGGAGCACAGCACAGCCAGGAGACCTGTGGCTCTTCTGAACCCTAGTGAGTATCTGTGGGCTCAATTGTGTGCACCTCCCTTGGCAAAATGAAACCAAGGCAGATTGGAAGCAAACAGACATAGTGATTCGAGCTCACACCTCATCATTTGCACATTACTAAGGGTTCTGTTCAGCCCAGTTGAACGAACTACTCACCCCCCAGGAGTTCTGATTAATAAGCTGACTTCTATCTCCCTGTGTTCTCGGTGAGCAGAGCCTAGACATTCTCAGGCAAATGCTAGTGCCTGCCCCTTGATGGAGTTGCACCTGCACATTCTACATGCTTTAACTCAAACGACATCTTTAGTGCCTTTCTCAACTGTCTTGGGTGGAAAAGTGGATCTCCTTGGTGATCGCCTACGACTCTCTCAACATCCTCCATTCTTTCTGTTGCATTGCAGTGATCTGTTTATGTTCTTGCTTTCTTCACTTGCTGGGAGATAAAACGTTAAAAACACCTTCCAATTCTGCCCCTGGTCAGCAGACAAAATTGTTGTGCCTCATAGGATTGGGCAACTCCCAACATTACAGAGCTAATATGTCCTAAATCCAAGATTTAACTTTACCATACCTGAGTTTTACTCCAAAGGATGTAATTTTACTTTCTGTTTCAAACTGCTTTCTACAACACAGAGATTTCTCAAATGCCCTGATAGAAAATATGTTTTCTTCAAAATTGAACCTCAAGCTGGACACTCAGAACTGGTCTCCAGAGTCTGAGAGTAACGGAATATTCTGCTTTTCAAAGAGAATGATCTTATAATGCACAACTCTGCCTTCCAATTAACTGAGCACTGTGAATCTTTATTTAATGTTATTTCTACATAATCCAATTTCAGCTTCAGGTTAATGGACCCATAGGGAGTTACTGCTACTTTGGTTTCAAATGAATTCAGCAGCATTCCCAGATTATTGGTTGTTAATGGGATCACCCAGCTGTTTTGACTTTGTCCCAGTATTTCTTGAGGTGACTGTAAAGGAGAGAACACAAAAAGAGTAAGGCTCACTTTTAGGTCACTGGAGCTGCTGAGCTCTCCCTCTGTCCATTCCCTCACCACACTTGCTTCCAGACCCAGCATTCCCCCACACTATTTTTATGCAAAAACTTTACTGAGAAACCAGTTCATCCAAGGAACTGTGCTGGTGCTGTTGGAGACACAAAGATAAATCAAGTATGGTTAAAGTGGAAAAGTCTTGTTTGGTGGTATTAAATCCCCAAAAATCTTTGAGCCTCAGTTTCTTTATGGGTAGTGTTCATTGTAAAGGTATTTATTGTCACTTGTTTGTGAATTCATGCAAATAATATCGACTGATAATCTACTACGCACCAAGTACTTTTCTAATGATTCCCACCTTATAAGGGCTTGTGCTCAAAAAAGAGAGATAGCTAAGTTAAAAGGCAACAGAAGTTCATGGTGACAGGGCAACAATGGGGAAGTTATAGGGATCATGAGAATATAAAGTAATCCTTCCTACTCAGGAATGATCAGACAAGTCTTCATAGAGAATTTAGCATTTAGTCAGTGTTTAGGCTTGAACATAAATAAGAATTACCCAGAAGAACCAGCAGAGGTGGGTGAGAACAGAACATCAGTCAGTGAGACTGGCATGAGCAGCAAGGCAGGATGAGACAGAGTACGTCATCCTGGTAGGAGTATGGGATTTGGATACATTGAGTAGAGTTTAGAGCAAGGAGAATGGCGGAGAGGGACAAGAAGGGGAAGTGGGGCTTATGAAAACACAGAGGGCCTTGAAAGCCTGACCAAAGAAGTAGGACTTCATCCTGTAGATAACGGAGAGTGTGAGGGTCCTTATAGCTGAGCAAAGTTGGACTTGCTGACAAATCATCCAGTTTTACTACCTAGACTTGTCTTGGGCATGGCACTGTTGGAGAGAACTGGACCAAGATGATGGCAAGAACCATCGAGGGGGCAATAAAGATAGATTAAAAAGAGGGACAAATTCAAAGGAAAATTGGGAATAAGTGCCTATAGAACTTAATATAAGTGAAATGAGTTCACCTAACTGCAATCATTTGACTTTTATAAAAATACAAAGTAGAAAGTCAACTTTAGTCCATTTAAATCACAGATTTCCACATTTTATGAATCAATAACACCTAAGTTAATGAGGTTTTTCTATATTGGAATATACATTCTACTCAGCATTATATAAATTTAATACTATTTAAGGAAGAAAGCATTCAGAAGACTAATAGCACAAGATGGCTTTGAGTGTAGGCTTTGGGGTGACTCAAGTCCCAGTAGGTCATGGGACACTTTCCCAGATTATGACAAAGTAAATGAGTGGCTTTCAGTTTAATGAGAGCCAGAGCCTCATTTTCATAGTTTTTTTACAGTTATGCTTCACAGGTGGAATATTTAATTTGCTTTAGAGAGGGAGAAAAATCTTAGTTACTCAACAGCATAGAGAGCAAAGGTTGGTGATCTTCTGTGTACTGTTCCACTTGTGAGATGGCCTTGGGGCAATAGAGAAGCTATAAGGGGCAGAATGTTACACATTTTTTAAACATGAAAAGTCTTCATTCTGGGGAAAATGACGTTTCATGTTTTATGGAAATCGCTCCTAAGCTTTTGTACTGCCAATATGTAAGCAGAAGTGGAAGGACACATGTCTGGAGGCACCCAGTATGGCTTGGAACACCTGCTTCCACCCTAGCCAGCTGCACAAGTTATGGGAAATAACTCAGTCTTCCTAGGGTGCTGTTTTCGCTGTGAAGTGAGGGTGCTGATTAAAACCTACCTCTCAGGGCAGCTGCAGTGCTCAATCAGAACATTTCCTCCTGACTTCCCTGACTCTCAGTCTGTGATCTGCAAGAGGAGAGAATACAGCCTGCTTTGCGTGCCTTGCAGGTTGCTGAGAGATCAAAGGCAGACAGAGTTCTCGGAGGTCTCAGAACAGATTGGAGGCAGAATACTAAGAATCCTAGTGCCTCGCCCGCATGCCTTGCTAACACCCACCCTGTCCCCGAGGTACAAGGAGACATGTTTCTGTGGTAGCAATCCTCTGGCTTTCTCGTTTGTGCCATTGCCTACTTCAGGAAGCCCTGAAAGAGTGATCTCAGAACACCTCCAGCTCCAACATTCTTTGATTCTGAAGCCCAGTCTCCCCTCAAACTTCAAGCCCCATGGGGAATCTCCCTCCAATCTTGTCTCAAGCAGTTTCCTCTTCTGTGTCCGTGTTGTTCAATCTCCCAACCCTCAAGAGCACTTCTGTCATTCAGTGGGTCTAAAGGACCCATCTGGACATTTTCTGCTTGCCTTTAAGTGCTGAATGCCTGGAGGGAAGCCACCTGATCTTACCCCCAACAGCAAGCCCTCCTGACACATGGCACCTGCCTGGATCTACAAGCCTCTATACAGCTGCCAGACTTAAATATTTCAAAAGAAAATTGACTGCTATATTGTTAACTCTGTGAAGCTTAAAATGAATTGTGTTTGGGAGAAAAATAAGCAGGAAGGCACAATGAACGGTCTCTGTCATTATCCAGAGTGAGTCGGTGCTGTAATTTGGAAGAGCACTCTTTCTCAGTGACTTAGGATATCCCTCTTACCCACACAGTGGGTTCTTCCACTCCACTTCTCTGGGCCTGGATCTCGGTCATCAGGAGTGGTTTGATGAAGAGGAAGCAGATAAAAGAAATCAAATATTAATAACCTGACTTTAATTCTTTTAGATATTCTCAGGCAGTTGTTGAAGGTGAGAGGCATTTCTTGGCTGGTTACAGGAAAGATGCCTCTTCTGTCTCTAGAGCCCATCCCTACACACATACTGCCCCTGAACTGGCTAGAACTTCTCACCAGAACCAGTTGCCTAATGCTTCCCTCATTCACAGCTCACCTGGGTTTCTATTTCACACACAGGTTTGAGTATTCCACATGCCTCAAGCACTTCCATCACATGTGAGTGTATGTGGGCTTTCTAGAGCAAAACTCAAGCCCCAGCTCTGCCCCTAGATACTGCAGTCCTTGCCTGTTAGATTTGCGGCAAAGGGCAGAAACAATACAGGTGGGGCACCAAGTAGTTATCCAGGAAACTGTAGCTAATGCTTTTCAAAGTGTATACACAGGGGGCTGGCGCTGTGGCACAGTAGGTTAATCCTCCGCCTGCGGCACCAGCATCCCATATGGGCACCATTTCCAGTCCTGGCTGCTCCTCTTCCCATCCCACTCTCTGCTATGGCCTGGGAAATCAGTGGAAGATGGCCCAAGTTCTTGGACCCCTGTACCCATGTGGGAGATCTGGAAGAAGCTCCTGACTTCTGGCTTTGGATTGGCGCAGCTCCGGCTGTTGCAGCCATTTGGGGAGTGAACCAGAGGATGGAAGACCTTTCTCTCTGTCTCTCCTTCTCACTCTGCTGTAACTCTACCTCGCAAATAAATAAATCTTTTTAAAAAAAGAAAGAGTACAGTCAGAAGACTCTACCCAACACCCAAAGTTTTCCATGTTCAGCCTTTCTGCCTCATTCCCAGCATCCCATCTCCCTCCACTCACTCTGATCCCTTGTCAACCATCAGTTCATGATCTTGTCATGCTGACATAAAATGCTATAGCTCTCACACTTAACATCTCACAAGCTTCTTCCCATCACAGCCAAGGCTCTCCTAGTTGTCCATGTCTGTGTGACCAGTGCTGATCAATGGACCTCAGGGAGGTGACTTGTACTCTCTCAGGCTGAACCATGGAAGGGAAGATGCATATCCTTCCAATTGTTTCTATCTCTACCACACCAATGCCTATTCAAAGGAAACCACAAGACCTAAGCAGCCTGCCTCTCCTTGTGCCACAAACACTGCATGTAAGGAAGCTGCCCAAAGGAGTTTCTCGGTCTCTTCATGATTAAACACTCACCCTTCACTGTTTTAAGATACTTAGATTAGTGGGTTATTTGTTGCTACGGCATAACATGACCTATTCTAGCTAACATGTAAGGGAAACTGTTGATTCAGCATCTTCTACTGCTGGCCTTACCCAAGGTATTTAGGATAATTGATGACAAAGACACTTATGGGCCCTGTTTTCATTTAGCAAACTAATGAAGCAGAGAAGTAAACAGACAATTATAGTGCAGTATTTTAAGTACTTGGCTACAATTTGCTCTAGAGACTAGAACAGGAGCATTTAATGTAGTCTCAGGTCAGGAAATGTTTTCTAGAAAAAGGAACATCTAATCAAAATGGGAAGAATGAATGCAAGATAGGAGATTGGCATATTTGTTTTGAAAATTGAATGATAGGCTGGATGTGAATATGGGACTCTTCCTTGGGACACAGGTCCTTAATAAATAGTAGCACTATTTTACCTGGATCTAGCTACTGTCTTCCCCAAATAATACAAAAGTGTGTTCCTTTAATACTTAGCATGAGAAAAGATTATCTCCTCTTTCTGAATTTCTTTTACCTGGAATCCTAGAATGCTGACTTCTTTTAACACACCCAACCATTATTTAGGGTTTAAGAGGGTACACACCAGGTGTGAGTCATTTCTGTCTTGTGACTTAGTGAATCTTAGATACTGAGTCATGAAACCATAAAGACACAGAAGTTGTGGATGGGAAACCAAAGAAAGAAGAAAGAAAAGCTCTTGTTGGAGCACAAATTATATTGAAACTGAACCCTCTGATAAGCACCATGAAGTAATAGATGAGAAATTCACATCCCATGTGAGCCATCTCCAAGGGATATTCAAGGGCCCGCCTCCTCATCGTGTTGTTGGAGAGGGTCAAGGGGATGCAAGAAGGAAGATTGCTGAGGCGAGTTCTTCAAAGCCTGCATTGCATTCTGGGTGCCTCCTCAAGTTTGGTGGCAGAGTCTGTGATGAGCTTTGGAGCATATGCCTTGTAGTTGAGCTTTGAATCCTGACCAGGAGATGCAGCACAACGAGGAGGACCCATGTGCTACTTTGGAGTGAAACCTGAGGAAGTTTGCTGCCAGGGGTCTGAATGGATTCACTTCCTGTTACTGTAACAGAATATCTGAGGCAGGCTACTCTCTAAAGAGAGGAAGTTTATTTAGCTCACAGTTCTGGAAGTTCAAGGTCATGGTGCCAGTATCAGCTCAGGTCTGGTCAAAGCCTCATGGTGGAGCACTTGCAGGGAGCAAGGGATCATAACAAGGGATAGGAAGCCAATAAGAGCAACTGAGGGGCTCAGGCTTGCTCTCCTAACAATTCACTCTCGCAAGAACAAACTCCAGCCCACAATTAGCTGCCAATGCTTTATGAGGCCACTCAGTAAACTAAGGACCACTCCCCCCAAGTAGACCCCACCTCTTAAAGGTTCCATCACCTCTTTCATCACCACACTGAAAACCAAGCCTCCAACACTGTTGGTGGTGGAGAGGGGGTGGGGGAATCACATCCAGACCACAACATTCCATCACTTGTCTCCAAGGTTCATGTCCATCTCAGAATGCAAAATGCATCAGTCCATCCCCCCATTCCCACACTCTCATTTCCCTTCAATATCACTCAAAAGTCCAACAGTCTCTTCTGAAACCTCTTTCAATGGTTGAGTCCCTACAAAATAAGAAAATAAGGTCCATGCTTCCAAAACACAATGGTAGGACAGGCACTGGGCAAACATTTCTATTCCATTAGGAAGAAATAGACAGGAGCAACCAGCCCAAAGCAAGACCAAAACACTGCAGGCTACTTCCCGAGTCCCCTTATCTTCAGAGGCCTCACCACAATCACCCACAACACTTCATTTACATGATTCCCTTGTCTTTTCCTAGCTACATCCCCCCAACTCTTCCAACCTTTGCCTGTTAGCCAATTCTAAAGCTGCTTTTTTAGGTATAGTTATAGTAATGGCCCCTCTCTCAGCACCAGTTTCCTGTATTAGACCATTTTCTGTGGCTATAGCACAATGCTGAAGGCAGGCTACTTTCTAATGAAAGGGGGTTTATTTAGCTCACAGTTCTGGAAGCTCAAGCATATGATGCTGGCATCAGTATGCCTCTGATGATTGCTCATTCTTACTTTTGGAGGTGCATTGCAGGAGGGAGGCATGAGTCCCCAGACAAGAAGTCAAACAGTAACTCAGGGACCAGGCTCACTTTTAGAACAACTGACTGCTGTGAGAAGTCACTCACGATCCACAGAGAACTGCATTGATCCCTTCCAAGGTGATGGCCTCAAAGACCCCGCTTCTTAAAGTTCCCACCACCTTCCAACACCACCACAATGGGCACCAACTTCCCAACACATGAACCCTAGGGGAAACACACCCAAATCATATCCTAATCACAGCAGATAGCCAGAGTGGGAGTGTTCTCTATAGGCAATATGGGACTCTCTGGGTTGAAAGAGAGCCATGGCTACCCTGAGCAATGGTAGGAGCCCACCACTGAGGACCTGGATTTGCAGGGACTGAGGAAGGAGATTACAGAGTGACAGAAGTGGGTAGTTGCTCCCTTCTGTGTTGGGAAACTTCTGTCTCTGCACAATGGGGTTGTTGAGGCACTCGATAGTGCCCGTCCTGGGTGGCTAGGGCAGCTGAGGGTGTTGCCATCCAAAGATGACTTCCCCAATTATCCTACCCCTCTCCCTCCTCCTCCAGCCCGGAAGCCATGGTTCAGGCAACTAATGAAGCACAGGACTGAGAAATAGAGAGGTGCACCCCATAGCCACCCTGTTCCCTCCACAGGTTTCCACCCTAAACCACCTGAGTTGGGGAGGATAGAGACTCACTTCCAAATATTTTTAGATTTTTAACTAACATCTGTGCCTGGGCACTCTGTCACTGAATCAAGACTACATTGAGACTGCAAATGATTGTGGATCTGTCAGTTACCTGAGAGTTATTAGAGAAGTCTTGGACTTGCCTTGTTTTCATCCAGAAAAAGGAAAAAATCCTCCTGTTAAATACATTTAGATATAGGTTACAAAAGCACAATGAGGGCACATCTTAATCACTTCACTGGCTGTGCTTTTTCAAGCTGTATTTTACAAAGTGAACTGACCAGCTCTTTGAAGATGCAAGGAATGAAAGCCTTAAAAATTACTGAAAAACATAAAATATGTATATATATCAGTTGTTCAATGTCCCCATCATTCACTCAGGATGTACAAAATGCTGCTTGTGTTTCTTGACATAGTATCCTGTCCTGTTTTTTTTAAAGAAATGTGAGATAATTGTATCTTCATGATCATCTTGTGTCACTAACTCTCATTCTGTGCCTTTGATATAGGCAGGCAGATAGGATTAAATCAATTAGACATGAACTGGAGCCCGTGCCCTCGCCCTGCCCTGATTCATGATCTCACCTGTATGCCCACCTGCCAATCAGAGTACGTAACCACCCCCCTTTGGAAGTGCATAAAAGGCCTGGAGCGTGGTGGGCCCTTCCCTTGCTGTCCCACGCCCTTCCCTTCCCTGCATGTGCTGTGTTACCTGTGGCTGCTCCTTACTGCACATTTGCTCTACATGGCTCGCGTCCTGCTCCCTGCCTGGTATGGACCCAGTTTAGTTTCTAGACTTCTCTCTCCCCTAAATAAAACCCTCACTTTCCTGTGTATTTCTTTCACTAAATAAATGCTAGAAACCTTATCACGCCACCTGTTTTATTTGAGCTGATATTCAGAATTCTTATCTGAATAGACAGCAAGGATCCTCAATATTAACATTAAAATTATTAATAAAGCGAGCCGACTTCACCTATACTTTGCTGATCTGAGCTTCTCATGCAAGAGGGTGTTTTAGGAAGAGTCCTCAGGATGGAGGTTGGAAGGGTGAAGAAGGCAGATTCACAGCTGCCCACTGTCCAGCTTCATCCTGTGCCATTTTCAGGGTTCTGAGCTCTGTCAGAGGCTGTAACCAGCATCTAGGTTGCTCCTGTCTACATACACATGCACATGCACACACACACACACACACACACACACTGCTTCCCCTTCTATCACACCACAAATCAGTTCCTAAGACCTGGGAGAAAGAGGGATATTTCTTTTCTTTCTTTTTTTTTAAGATTTATTTATTCATTTGAAAGTCAAAGTTACAGAGAGAGAGGGACAGACAGAGAGAAAAGAGAGAGGTCTTCCATCCACTAGTTCACTCTCCAGATAGCTACAATGCCCAGGGATGGGCCAGGCTGAAGCAGGAGCCTGGCCACAGAGGGTTATTTCCTTTAAAAATATCACCGTTGTGAAACCAAAGGTTAAGAATGTTACACTACTATAGCTTTAGTGATCTGTGATTACTTTAAAATTTACTATATATGGGTGAAATGGTCATTTTCCTTTTTTCTTTTTTTTTAAAGCCTTATTTATTTGAAAGGCAGACTTACAGAGAGGCATAGGCAAAGGCAGAGAGAGAGAAAGGGGTCTTCCATCTGATGGGTCACTCTCTAGATGGTTGCAACAGCCGGAGCTGGACCAACCCAAAGCAAGGAGCCAGGAGCTTCTTCCTGCATTTGGGCCATCTTCCATTGCTTTCCCAGGCCTTAGCAGAGAGCTGGACTGGAAGTGGAGGAGCCAGGTCTTGAACCGGTGCTCATCCAGGATGCTGGCCCTGCAGATGGTGGCTTTTCCCGCTACACCACAGCTCCAATCTTGGTCATTTTTCCATTTAATTATTGTTTATAGTTGTTTCCTATATTCCCACTAAATTAGAGTCTTTTGCTTTTCACTTATTAAACGTATTCAGTGAAGTAGTAAGCCTTTTTACTGTAATGTACATTCAAAATGTTATCTCAAAACTGAAAAAAAAGGGAGAAGGAAGGAAGATGGGGGAGGGAGAAGGAAAGGAAATATTATGTTCTTAGAACTGTACCTACAAAGCACATTGAATTTGTTAAAAACTAATTAAAAATTAAAATTAAAAAATTAAAAAATATGTTATCTATGAAGGTTATTTAAGGTTACAAAGTAAAAGAATACATCACATATGGCAACACCAAATTTCTCCTTTAAATGTATCTTTCTGTTCTCAAATGTTTTCTGTTCCTCCCCTCTCTCCATTGCCTGAAGCTTTATCCTCATTCTCTATCCCGTCTGCTCATCCCTTCTACCTTGTTCCTTGATCAGCCAAACGGAGGCCCAGCCTTTGCCCGTCCTGACCAGCTGCCCCTGCACTTGCTTTGTCTTTTGAAACTTCTGTCAGTCCCAATACAGCCGATGCAGGCTGTATCTTGGAGGGTGGGGTGGCTTAGGGTTTTTTTCTTTTTTAAGTTTTTATTTAAAAGAAAGAGTGTCAGCTGGCACTGTGGCACAGCAGGTTAAAGCCTTGGCCTAAGGTGCTGGCATCCCATATGGGTGCTGGTTCTAGTCCCAGCTGCTCCTCTTCCAATCCAGCTCTCTGCTATAGCCTGGTAAAGCAGTAGAAGATGGCCCAAGTCCTTGGGCCCCTGCACCCGCATGGGAGACTTGGAAGAAGCTCCTGGCTACTGGCTTCAGATGAACTCAACTCCGGCTGTTGCAGCCATCTGGGGAGTGAACTAGCAGAAGACCTCTTTCTCTGTTTCTACCTCTCTCTGTAACTCTGTCTTTCAAATAAATAAAATAAATCTTTTTTAAAAAAGGAAAAGAGAGAGAGAGAGAGAGAGAGAGAGTGTGTGTGTGTGTGAGAGAGAGAGAGAGAGAGAGAGAGAAGAAGAAGAAGAAGAAGAAGAAGAAGAAGAAGAAGAAGAAGAAGAGAGACCAGCAGAGAGAGATGTCCCATCAACTGGTTCACTCCCCCAAATGCCAGGAACAGTTAGGGGTGGGTCAGGCTGAAGCTAGGAGTCTAGAACTTAATGCAGTCTTCCACTTGGGTGGCAGGGACTCAAGTACTTGAGCCATCATCTGCTACATCCCAGAGTGGACATTAATAGGAAGCTGGATCAGAAATGGAGCAGCCAGGACTCAAGCCTAAACATTCCTGTATGGGATGCAGCTGTCCCAAGCAGCATCTTAACCACTGCACCAAAGGCCAACCCCCTTCTTTATTGATTTTTATTTGAAATGCAGAGACAGAGAGGGAGAAACAGAGATGGGATTGGTTGCTTTGACTCTTTCCTGAGGCACTGGCTTTTCCGTTACTGTGTCTCTGTCCCTGTACCCCTCCCCTGGCACTGGCCAGCTAGACTGGAACTGCAGAAAGCCTACCACAGCATGCTGTGACGTCTTCATGTAGACTGAGGCTACAGCAAGAAAAGAGGCAATAGGACAAATCCCCTCTCCCTCTGCCTCACAGGAAAATTAGCCTCCCATACTCTGTGCTCCAGGAATGTTAGCTGCCTCCTTTCCTGCAAGTACAGAACCGCCGATAATTTTACCGATCCCGTAAGTAAGAATTTTGCTAGCTGCTCAGACAGTGGTCCTACTAACAACCCAGCCCTTCCTCCATCCTCCTCACTGGAACACTGCACACACACAAAGCTGCCCACAGCAGAGATCCATGAACACACAGAAAGCACAGAGGCTAGCAAGTTATTTTTAATGTGCGAATTGCCTTCAAGAATTGCGCACACCTTGGCATTTTCAGAAGTCACGCTCTCTTGTCATCTGCTGGAAGAAGAGGGCCAATTTATAAATTAAAGCCAGCTCCACATACAGATGTTTTTTCATAAGTGCATCCAAATTGGGGGCCTCATCATGGAGGCCAATAGCAAAAAAATGTCCAAAAGCTCTTAAGAAAGCAAGAGACTGGGAAAAATAGGATATGTTTGGAGATGTAAAATTAATTGTATGTCATTACAAATGGCAATTGGAATAAAATGCGTGAAGGAGACATAGTTCCCTTGGGACTTCAAAGATGGTAATAAAAGCAAATAAAATACCCATATCTCCATATCCATTTAAAAACACATGACATTAAAAAAATATCATTTCCCTTCTGAGAAATGACAAATTCAATTCCTGGGCAGCTCTGTGGAGAAAGCTACCATAGATGGCATTTTGCATGAAGGATGCAATTTCCCAAATCTCTGTTCCTCGTTCTTCTTATCTAATTTTACTTGGTGAAACCCCAGCCTTCCACCTCTGTCCAGGAAGCCAATGTAGCACAGAGAGAGAGGCAGCGGAATATCTTCTGCCTTAAAATTGCTGTCAGGACCAGTCTCTTCATCAACAGAAACTGGTATCAAAGGTGTACTAGACTGGGGGTGCTGATGGGAAGCAGGGGGGCTGGGGTCCGGGTATTTGCCTCACCTCAAGGGGCTTCAAGTCCATCTGAAAAGCAGGACATACTGGCAACAGTTCTACCAAGCTCTTCATTCTTTTGTCTGCTGAACCCATGCTCCTTGAAACAGAGGTGATGTTATGACACTGTTTGGGTGAACCCAAAGGGTAGGAGTTGCGATAGGAGGGAGGACCCTGAAGGAAGACTGACAAAGCCCAGAGAAGGAAACATCTCTCTGAACATCAGAACAGCTCAGCCATAGAGTGAGCTTGCTGGGGAGGGTGCTGTTGTGTAAGCACTGGAGGTATTCGTGCAGAGGTTGGTCACACAGGCACCTGGTGCAAGTGCAGTCCAGAGGACCAAGCAGCAAAAAAGAGAATCAAAATAAGCAGTGAGCATCTCAAATCCACAAAAGAGCCAAAGGAATAGAAGACTTAGAGACGCACAATAGTTTCCTGGGGAAAGAAAGGGAACCTCATCCTTTGCAGGTCAAGAGGGCAGAAGTATGGCCAATGCAGGTGTGAAAAGGTAAGATACATTTCAGTCCAATTGAGGGGAAAACCTCTGACCAGGCAGATCCAGGTTAAGGGACTGCTTTGCAAGAAAATGACCTGGACCTCATCTGCCAGAGTGTTTTAGGAGGCAACATGATGACTCCATGTCAGTCTCCACAAAAGGACTTTTCACCCACGGTGAAAATGTGAATTGAATACTCCAAGTCCATTCATTCTACCTCTGAACATCACTTTCCCCAGCCCTTTGTGAGGTGGTGAATACATGGCACACAGGCTGTGTCATGCCTTGCATGCCACAACAGACATCCCTAATCAGTACCTGCTCCCTTTCCTGATGCGCTCTTAATAGCTTTCCCCCGCAAACTCCTATTGATCATTCTATTTTGCAGTTTAGTTGGCACAACGTCTAAATGCATTTGATACAAATTCCAGCTCAGCCTTGAAACGCATGTCCTATGAGTTTACTCAGTTGCCTAGAACACCCAACCCCAGACAGACACACCACACATACCCTTCCCTCTCTGTGGCATGTTTTCCATGATGTTCATCTTTTGGTTAATGGAAATTCACGTGCATCTCCACTTTCCAACTCTTCCCTCATCCGGCTCTGTGGTCTCTCCTCTGGCCTCGGGAGATTTGATGTTTGCAGGCATTCTGAGGTGGCCTAGGAATTTATCTTTGCTCTTGTTGTCCCAATTATTACCCTAAATAAACCACACAGCAGAATGCTGACAGCCAGGCCATAGCAAAGGGAACACATATGTTACACAACTCTGTGGTATGTTTCAAGGGAGAAAATAAAGACAGAACCTCAAGAAAAGCAGCTAAGATGATGTGAGAGTCAGGAGGCATTCTGAGTACCTAGTCCTGGGTGTAGACAGCAGGTCAAGGACTAGATGTGACTGGGATCATTTGCAGTGAAGTGATTCGACCCAGGTGGGAGCAAGGGAGCATTTCCAGGGCTCTGGCACTCAGGGGCGGCTGGGTGAGCTCCTACAGGTGGGCAGGCAGGAAAGATTTAGAGGTGATGAGTTTGGCCAGACCCCTAGATCTTGGCTTTCCCTAATGCCTGCACCAAATCCTCCTTCTTGTTGGATCTACAGGCCTGGATTGCCCCAGTGTGGGCAGGACTTGCTGGGATGGCTTGATTGATGTAAACTCCATATGGGACCTGAGAATGATGGTTTTGCACATCTCTCCCAAGTCGGCCCTGAAACAGTGCATTTCTCTTGCTGCTAGTTCTGTCTAGGAAACTTTCCTGACTACCAAAAAAAAAAAAAAAGGATGAAGTCCAAGCTCCATAACTCATCTTTCTATCCATCTAATATCATATACATCTTTCCATGCGTTCGGCCATTAAGCTAACATTTATGGAACTTCTGTTACACCCCAGGAATCAGAGATGAATGAAACAGTGTGTACTGTCAAGAAGTTCATGGTCATCCTTAAATAAATCACTATCTGGCCTCAATTTTCCTTTCCAAGAATATCTTCCTCCAGCCCTTGTGAATTGTACATTGCAGGCTGACAGGTGCACTCAAGTTACCCCAGTGTGGTGGCTGAAGTTCAGAGGCAGGTAAATCATGGTTTGAAACCCACTTTTGTTGCTTTCTAGCGAGTCTCTTAGCCTTCCGTACCTGAGATGCCTCGTAAGGTTGCAGTCAGGATTAAATGATTTAGTGTCGAGCTCATAGTGAGTGCTCCTCTCCAGCAATTCTGTGTGCTGCTGTTGTTTGTTTTTCTCTCTGAACCTTGCTTGCAGATATTTCCTGCAGCTGCAAGGGACTGACCTCTGTCCTACCCTTCCCAGGCCTTGCAATGCTGGCTCGATCCTTCCAGCAACCTCTCCCTCTGCTTACATTCCACAGGGCACCTGCAACCTGGGCGGGACTCCACTGATCGTGTAGGGTACAAACTCCAGGAAGATGAGAAAAGGTTTGAAAGTCATGTAAGCCTAGGATGCTACAACTTCTGAAGTGTGAGACCTAGTGTGAAGTCACCAGTAAGTAATGGCACCCCTGTGGCATTTATCTGCTTTGCCTAGTGAATTCCCTGGGGGTAAATTCTGAATATGCTGTCTGTCATTTTAATTTTTTTTGTTATTTATTTTAAAGGTAGAAAGACAGAGATCTTCCATCCACTGTTTCACTTCCTAAATACTCACAACTTTTGGAGCTGGGCCAGACCAAACTCAGGAGCCCGGAACTCAGTCCAGGTCTCTCACATGAGTGGCAGAGACACAAGCACTTGTGCCATCATGGCTGCTTCCCAGGGTGTGTATTAGCAGGAAGCTGGGATAGGGAGCAGAGTTGAAACTGGAACCCAGGTGCTTTGTATGGGATGTGAGCATTGTAACCTCTACCATGAATGCCTGCCCCTACTGCCTCACATTTCAGTTTTCAGATACCTGTCACCCAGAGAGATGGAGAGCTTTCTCACAACAGTCAGAGTTAGACAGTGAGAGAGACAGAGAGAAAGGTCTTCCTTCTGTTGGTTCACCCCCCAAATGGCTGCTATGGCTGGCACTGTGCTGATCCGAAGCCAAGAGCCAGGTGCTTCCTCCTGGTCGCCCATGCAGGTGCAGGGCCCAAGCACTTGGGCCAGCCTCCACTGCCTTCCTGGGCCACAGCAGAGATCTGGACTGGAAGAGGAGCAACCGGGACAGAATCTGGTGCCCCAACCGGGACTAGAACCCGGGGTGCCGGTGCCGCAGACAGGGGATTAGCCTAGTGAGCCACGGTGCTGATGTGAGTTTTTTTCTCACTATCCACAGTACCTAGCTGGACATGAAGGAGATTCTCAGTAGATAGGCATAAATCAAATAAACGATGGACTCTCAGTTTTGAAAGTGCTTCCACCAAACAAATTTTATCTCTTAAGTGATAAGTAGTGGTTTCCTCTTCTTAAATTAACCATAGATGCATATAAATCAGCAGAAAGTACAAGCAACAGAGCAAGCAGCAGCAAAACACTATTTAGGAGTGCTTCTGTGGCAAATGCTGCCGGCTGCAGACCCTCCTCACTCTCTTCTCCTTGGCCAGAGCCCACTTCTATGGGAGTGAAGACACTTGGTCCTTGCCTATGCAGCAGACGTGGGGCAACAATACACAAGGATAAGGATCCTGCGCTTGGGGAGACTTATAGAAGACTTCCCCACTTCATCACACACACCCCAAAAGGCCAAAGCACTTGCCCTCCCTTTTGCTTTCGGTGCCTCACTTTGGGACTGCAGATGGGAGTGATGAACTGATTCTGGCAGCTCAGAAAGAAGGAGAATGTGGGTCCTTGATGATACCGTTGACCTGTAGAATCAGTACTGGCTGGGTTAGTAACGGGATTGCCTGCTCTGGACAGCTGCTTATTATTAGTTAAAAAGAACAAAACTGGAACCAGCGTTGTGCGTAGCAGATAAAGCCACTGTCTATGATGCCAGCATCCCATATGGGTATCAGTTTGAGTACTGGCTGCTCCACTGCTGATCCAGGTCCCTGCCAATGTGCAGAGGATGACCCAAGTACTTGGGCCCCTGCACCCAAATGGGAGACCTGGAAGAAGCTCCTGACACCTGGCTTCAGACTGGCTCAGCTCCGGCCATTTGGGGAATGAGCAGTGGATGGAAGACCTGTGTGTGTGTGTGTGTGTGTGTGTGTGTGTGTGTGTGAAACTCTCATCTAAGCCATATGTAGCTGGCTATGTTGTTGCCCTTTAGCTGGAAGCAGCCTAACTTGTGTAACTACTTGAGCTGGCTGCTGCTTGGGCTCACCTATGAGACCTCACCTGTGCAGCTGCCGCAAAGCTTTTGGTGATGTTGGGGATTACTTGTTCAAGTCTGCCTTCCTACCTGTGGGAAATCCTTAAGACAAACCTATGCTCTTACTTTACAGAGAGACAAAAAGGGGGTATGGGCTGTTGTGTTGGGCCTGAAGGGACTGAATCCTGTCTCAACTACTGTCTAGCTATAAATGTGCATTAGTCGACCTGCGTTGCTGTAGCCTAGTACCCTGAGTCCGGTGACTTAAGCACAGGAATTTGTTTCTCACAGTTCTGGAGACTGGGAATTCTAAGTTCAACTCATCCCCCATGAAGCCACCCTTTTGACTTGAAGACAGCTACCTGCTCACTGCCCACCCTCACAAAGAAGAAAGCTGGAAGAGGGGGGGCAAGCTCTCTGGTGTCTCTTACTGGGGCACCCCATCCCCACAACCTCATCTAAACCTCTTGGTCTACTAAAGACCCCTTCTCAAAATAGCATCACATTGAGGACTTGGGTCATTTGCCATGGTCAGTCCGCAGCGGTGGCCTTGGGTCAGGGCTTCACACCCTGAGACCCAATGTCAAGCACTGGAGCAGGACTCAGCCCCTGGCTGTTGGGGAATTGAGATAAAGCATGGAGGCAGTGCACATAGCTCTCGGCCTGTGGTGTGCCCCTTTGCTGCTCACCCCATAAGCCCTCTGCTGACTTATCACAGAATCACCCACAAGTCTGATTTGGTATCCTAATAAAATGCATCCTCAGGACCAACTCTACACCTTGCATGATTGCATAGTAGCTGAGGTTTGGCTGAATGATACATGCCCAGAAAAAATAAGGTTTAACCTAGTGGTAAGTAAACAGTTTTATGCTTAATCGATGAGATAGAGGTATTTTTTTTTCTTTAATGTGAACCTGATATAGCTGCTACCTCCACTATATTTTTTTCTAGGAGCCTTCTGCTTTATTGCTGAAAGAGAATAGACTGCAACCCTCTTACTTGATTGAAATCATACAAAGTGACAAATAAAACATATGTTTAGAAATCGAAAAGCACAATTAATAATTCATGAGTTAAAGTAGAATCATAACGGGAATTTAGAAGTGAATGATAATAAAGGCATTACACATTAAAAATTGAGCAGTGCAATTTAAAGGATACTTAGGGGGAAATATATTGTTTTAAATATATGTCTCAGCGAAAAATAAGCCATAAGAAGTTATATATTTAATGGAAAAGCTAGGGAAAACACAGAATAAACTAAGCAGGAATATAAAATCAAAAAGTAATTAAATAGCAAATAAGTATACTGTCAAGATGTTTATGTTTGAAAAGGTAGCTCCTTGAAAACACTGATGCAATAGCTCCCTGGCAAGACTGCTGGAGAAAGAAGAAAAGAGGCAAATAATATAAATAATGACACTAACTGCAGAGGCAGGATACATTTTTGCAGTCATCAAACACTACTGAGAATGGTGTCATGACAACAATTTTGGTAACCTAAATGAAATTCATATTTTCAGAAATTAAAATGACCAAAATTGACTCCCCAGGAAATAGGAGCCCTGAACTGACCGTTCAGTAAATTAAATTGATGGTCAAAAACCTGCTCTCTACCCCACAAAAGAAAAACGACAGCAGAAGGTAATTTCATGGGCAAATTTTACCACCCCTTCTAGAAATGAACATTTCCAATCTTACACAAGCTCTCCTAGGGACTGGAAAGAAGAAAAGTAGCTCTGGGCAGAAGGTTAAAATGATAAAAACTTCCTTTAAGATGGATAAATCTGAGTGTGGGTCAAACCTGGATGCCTGATAAACATGCAGCCGCAGCTCTGCTCCAGGCAACACAGCCTTGGCTAGGAAGACTGCAAGCGCCTCCTGGCTGGTGAGCTGTGTCCTGCTCAGGAACACTGTGTGGAGCACACCCCTCTGGCAGGGGCCAGGACCTGGGGCTTGCTCTAAGTGGTGACTCTGTGATTGGGCACATCCTTTGTGGGGATCTGGAAGCTCTGCCCATAGAGCTGGTTCTTATTTTAGGCAAGCACTTCTAAACCGTGATGTTTCCTACATCTGCTCATGTGACTTCTTTTCCTGTACCATAGCTGCCAGGGTGGTCTGCACTTAGCCCCTGACTGCTGTGTGAACTGCTACAAGCAATATCACCAGTGACAGAGCCGTGCCACCTGCTGCCACCGTGGCCTGCACAGATCTGGATCCAAGAGTCTAAGGGAGACAAAGGCCACCATGGTGGGCATTACGAGACCTAGGTCATGAGACTGATGTGAATGACCTCACTCGGGCGGGAAAAGATCAGGAAAGAAACTGTTGGCAAAATCACATTTGAACAAAAAATTCAAAGATCTTAATATAAGCCAATTGGTTCTAGCAAGGTATTTAAACACACACATACAGAGAACAAAAATGGGAAGAGTGACTCATTATTAGAAAAATCTATTAATCAAATTCCACACATTAATGGAATAGAGAGCAAACCTTCTAAGTTGGCTAATGCATCAGTCATTATCACCTTTCTCCCTCGGGGCCACTACTACACTGAGATGTGGCCATTTTTGCAAACCATCTGCTGCATAAATCAAGGAAAGAGAGGGGGAATCCCAGAAGGAAATCCATCCAGGCATAGCAACTTTGGAAATAGAGTTATAAATCAGTGGACAAGAAAGGACTGTTCAATTAATGGTGTTGAGCAATTGATTAACCGTAAGAAAGACAAAGAAAGTAAATCTCTACCTCACATTGTTAGAATCATCCTAGCAGGGTAGGGTCAGTTAATGCAAACTTAAAAATGTGTAAAAATAATAGAAAAGATACTATGATATTTGGGCCAAGAAGGATTTCCTTAATAAAACAAAAAGAAGGGCAGTTTATAAAATATAGCAATAAGCATTTTTGTTTTTATCACAGCAGAAAGTCTTTGTTCAACAAAAACACCACAAACAAAAGTTAAGATGCAGAGATAAACACTTGGAGCAGAGTTTCAGGCACTTGGAATGTGGGTATCCCATATTGGAGTGCCTGGGTTCAAGTTTTGGCTCCAACCTCAACTTTAGCGTCTAGCTAATGTGCACTCCTGGAGGCAGCAGGTGATGGCTCGAGTGTTAAAGGCCCTGCCACTCACATGGGAGGCCTGGACTGAGTTCCTGGCTCCTGGCTTTGGTCGGGCCCAGCCTTTGCTGTTGCAGCCATTTGGGGAGTGAACCACCAGACGGTAAATCTCTTTCTCTCTGCCTCTCAAAAAATAAAAATGAGTCAGACCAAGGGAGATAATTTAACAAATGTAACAGAAAAAGGCTAATGACCAAAGTAGAGCAGTTTACAAATCACGAAGTAAAAAACCAATTAAGAGAAAATAGTACGAACAAAAGAAAGAATAGGCAAATCTTTGAAAAACCAATATAGTGGCCAATACCTATTGAACAGAAGAACGTATGAAATCATGTTCATTGTCCCAGCTCTATGAAAAGCACTAATAAAACTCACAGTGTGATGCCATTTTCAGTATTGCTGATGAGGTGCCACAGGAGGCCTTATGTGTTGGTACAGCCTGAGGCAATGTGTGGTGAAAATGACCATGCACTCACCTAGTTGATAAGTTTGAATTTCTGAAAATACTTCACAACAAAGCTCTCACACTTGAGCACATGGAAACCTGTTCAAGCTACTTAGTGAAATTTCATTTATAATAAAAACTATAAACCACTTAAATTTTTACCCAGAGTAAAATATTTAAATTGTGATCTATATATACTCCTCTTCAAAAATGTTTTTTAATTTACTTGCAAGTCAGAGTTCAGAGAGAGAGATCTTTCATCTTCTGGATTACTCCCCAGATGACCGCAATGGCCTGGGCTGAGCCAGGCTGAAGGCAGGAACTTCTTCCAGGCCTTTTACACGGGCTACAAGGGCCCAAGCACTTGGGCCTTTTCTGCTGATTCTCCCAGGCCATTAGTAAGGAGCTGGATTGGAAGTGGAGCAGTTGGGACTTGAACTGGTACTCATATGGGATGCCAGCATCACAGGTGGCCGCTTTTCCTGCTGTGCCACAATGGACCCTGTTTATACATTTATACCATATATTAGTTATAAAGGAACTAGAGTTACCTGTATCAACATTGACAGAAATGGAAAGTTAACATAGTGTGAAAAATACTTTGTGGTAAAATGTAACATACAGAATATTATCATTCAAGTAAATTGAAAACTCACACAAGGCATCTGATATGGAAACATGGAAATTGGAACAGTTGTCAAGCGCCCAGTTGGAAGGTCCACCTTAATTGGACATCAATTAATGTTTGACCTGGGGAGAGGAGAGAGAACCAAAGCATTCAGCAGAAGACCTCAACTCTAATTTTGATGCTTTTACAACCCACTTCTCCCTATTACTTTCTGAAGGACTTTGGTCAAGTCATGGACCTCAGAAAAGTGAGAGTAATAAGAGCATCTTTTTTGGTTTTCTATTTGAAAGGCAGAGTTACTGAGAGATCTGCCATCTTCTGGTTCACCTTGCAAATGGCTGCAATGACAGGGGCTAGGCCAGGCCAAAGCCAGGAGCCAGCAGCCAGGAGACTCCTCTGGGTCTCCCACATGGGTGCAGGAGCACAAGCACTTGGGCCACTTCTGCTGCCTCCCAGGCCCATTAACAAGGGAGCTGGATCGGAACTGGAGCAGCTGGAACTCCAGTATCCGTATGGGATGCCAGTGTCACAGCAGAGGCTTAACCTCCTACACCCCAATGCCAGCCACATAAGAGCATCTTTGAGAATTATTGTGAAGGTTCCTTGCACTAAAATCCTATGAAGCTTACAGCACCTGGTGAATGTGTTCTAAATCATTAAACTAGATTTGGCTGGTACTCAATATAGGCTGATGAATAAAGATCAGGTCCTAATGACCAGGCTTTGAGGGTTCTGCCTGAAACCAATTAAAGAGATGAAATTTGAGTAATGCTTTTTAGAAAGAAAGGAAGATATTCATGTTGGAAAGAAACTGCAAAGGATTTCCAAACCAAGAGAAAGGGCATTTACATAAGTCCTCTTGCAAGGAGCTAAGGAATTTACAGAGATTTAATTGTCTGTTTTCAGCAGCATTAGTTTTGAGGGAGGCGGGAGCTGATAAATGGCTGTGGAGCCTATGGAACCCTTGGGTGGTGGGAGACCACACACTGAAGCTGGCATTAGCAAGGTGGGAAACACTGTAGGAATATCAGGATTTGACAGGTAGCAGAAGACTTTACCTGCAAATCTAATTCCTTCTTCACACAATGGAAATAAACTGTCTCACAGACTTGTTGGGAGGATTAAAGCTCACATGTATAAGGAACCACCACAGCTCCTGGTCACAGTGGGACTTTAAAATTAGTGTATTGCCATTATTACTACTGCTGCTGCTGCTGTGGTATGGTTCACCTGCAGCATATGGTTTCCATGTGTCTGAGTCCCATCCCCTATAAAGATATTCAAACCCAAATGTGGCTCACCCAGCATGTAAGCTCTCTGAAAGAGAGACCTCACAACCTTGCATGTGTCTTTGAATTCTTGCAGAGCTTTTCAAATTTGTTATTGTTTTATTTATTTAAAGGATAGAGAAACAGAAAGAGATTTCCTATATTTTAATGCACTCCCCAGATGTTTACAATGGCATGGGCCAGGCTGAAGTCAGGAGCTCCAAATCCAATCTGTGTCTCCCTCATGGATAGCAGGGCCCCAAGTATTTGAGCCAGCACCACTACTTCCAAAATTCGCATTTAGCAGAAAGTGGAGCCAGAGCCCAAACTCAGGCACTGCAACATGGAACGTGGGATACAGCAGTGGTGACCCACTCAGATTTACTAAACCAGAGTCCCTGCAGGGGAACCCGCCTCCCTTTTCTGATCTTGAAACCAAGAGAGTTCCAGTACAAGGTGAAGGCTGAGACGCTGGCTATGGACCAGTGGATGGAGACATCCTTTTCCATGCCTCTCTGCTAGGAGACAGATAACACCTGGGACAGGAAAAAATGAAGTTGCAGCCAAGCTTTCTCATGTAGGATGAACTCACTGATGGGATTATTTGGCAGTGGAAGAGGGAGCTGAGGAGAGAGTATTGAGATGCCGTGAAGAAAAGGAAAGTGGACTCTGATACGTTCTCATTTTGGGGGTGGGATGGCTGAAGCAAGCACACTTCACGGAGCTGCTGGTAGACTGAGCTGGATGAAATGCGGTTTCTCAGGATATTCGCTCTCCTGTCAGGCTGTGGGACATAGATGGGGGAAGGGGAGGAAGAGTCCATGTAGGACACCTGTCTGGGTAGTGCATGGGGCCAGGACTGTTTCCTGTGTAGATGGGAGTCTTGCACAGCAGGGTCATTTTGAGGCTATGGAGCTGGAGGGATGGATATTAGTGCAGGAAACAAGTCTGGAAACATGAGGCAGCCTTATATCAAGGCTAGAACTGCCCTCCGGCCATTCCTTTATAACCTACAGGATAAAACCAAGGCCCTCAGCTGGGTGATTGTCCTAGGTTGCATCAAACAGGATGGCTAAAACACAGGAGTGTGTTCTTTCAATGTAGCAGGGACCAGAAGGCTAAAATCAAGGTGGCCTTTGGGATCTATTTCATGCCTTCCTCCCCACTTCTGGCAGTTGCCAGTCATTCCAGGTGTGGCTTGCACACGCACCCCTTTGAGATATGCCTGTCTTTATGTGCCTTACATGCCTGTGTCTCCACTTAGCCTTCTCATGAGGACACAGCTATTAGATTTAGGGTCCATTCTAACCCCATATGACCACATCTTAACTAATTACAATTGTCAAGACCGCAATTCCAATGAAGGTCCCATTCTGACATCCTGGGTAGATGTGAATTTTACTGTACAACAATGACCAATGTTGAGGATCCCTCATGGTTTTCTTCTGTATTTGGATGAAATGTTCATCTTTGGCTGGGGTTTGCATGGTGTGTAATAATTGATCATTTACCACACCAACTTGTGGTTTTTGGTTTTTTTTTTGTTGTTGTTGTTGTTTTTTTTTTTTTTTTTTGACAGTCAGAGTTAGACAGTGAGAGAGAGAGAGAGAGAGAGAGAGAGAGAGAGAGAGAAAGGTCTTCCTTCTGTTGGTTCACCCCCCAAATGGCCACTACGGCCGGCGCGCTGTGCTGATCCGAAGCCAGGAGCCAGGTGCTTCCTCCTGGTCTCCCATGTGGGTGCAGGGCCCAAGCACTTGGGCCATCCTCTACTGCCTTCCTGGGCCACAGCAGAGAGCTGGACTGGAAGAGGAGCAACCAGGACAGAATCCGGTGCCCCGACCGGGGCTAGAACCCAGAGTACCAGTGTCACAGGCAGAGGATTAGCCTAGTGAGCTGCAGCGCCAGCCTACCACAACAACTTGTAATGTCTTGAGGACATGTTACCGGAGAATGCAAGGGTTCCTGTCTTCACACAAGAAAGAATTCAGGCGTGAGACAGAGTAGTGGAAAGTAAAATAGCAAGGTTTATTAGGGCAGGGACATCAGAAAGAACGGATGGGCACCTCTCCAGACAGAGCCTGAGAGAGAGTACCCAGTCGCTCAGACTGGGGGAGAGCGAGGTTACATGGCTGAGTGGAGAGAATATGCCTGGGCAGGCCAGGCCGGCGGCTCAGCAGTGAGGCAGAGGGCTGAGCGCCCTGTCTTGTTGAGGCCGGGGGCTTTTAAGGGGATCGGTCTTGCCTCCCCACTTCTGTTCCTCCTGGAACAAAGATATGAAAAATTCCTATCTGAGTTTTCCCCCTGAAGTTATCAGACAGGAGGAAGCCTGTCTAGTGTTGCCCCAGTTAGAGGAAAGATGGGCAGGACCCCCTGGAAAATTGGTAGGATGTTTGAAGTACGGATACTGGGCTGCCCCTGGAAGATCATCGGGATGACTTTGAGATGCATATGCTGGACCTAGATGTCAACTCTTTAGGCCTTTGTCACATACATATGAGCTCATATCTGACTTCCTACCTATCAGACAGAAGTGATTTTTTTGTGTGCTGGTTTTTGTTGTGTTTTCCTTTTTTTTACACCTTTCATAATCCAGGGTGTCACAGAGCGGTTTGTGGCTGGCAGTAAGTGTATGTGTAATATAGTTGATAGACAGCAATTATTTCCGTAAGTCTGCCATTGGTATGTCTCTACTTGAAGACATTGGAATCTGAGAGAATATCTGGAAGCCTCCAGAAGAAATGAATCAGCCAAAGCTGCCACCCTGCTCCTTTGCCTTTGGACAGTGAAGGGAGAGCCAGGTCTGCCGGTTGCTTGTGAGCTCTGTGACCTGGGCCAGTTGTTTCCCTGCTTTGACCTCAAGTGCCCCCTGTAAATGTGGTTTTGAAATATAGTCTCAGCTGGCGCCGCGGCTCACTAGGCTAATCCTCCGCCTTGCGGTGCCGGCACACCGGGTTCTAGTCCCTGTCGGGGCGCCGGATTCTGTCCCGGTTGCCCCTCTTCCAGGCTAGCTCTCTGCTGTGGCCAGGGAGTGCAGTGGAGGATGGCCCAAGTACTTGGGCCCTGCACCCCATGGGAGACCAGGAGAAGCACCTGGCTCCTGCCATCGGATCAGCCTGGTGCACCGGCCAAGGCGGCCATTGGAGGGTGAACCAATGGCAAAGGAAGACCTTTCTCTCTGTCTCTCTCTCCTCTCTCTGTCCACTCATCCTGTAAAAAAAAGAAATATAGTCCCACTCCCCCCTCATTTCTGAAGCTACCTTATCTTTAAAGGGACATGGGTCAAATTCGGTCAGAACAGAGGTTATTAAGAGACAAGCATCAGAGAAGCCCATAGGGCGGCTGCCCCAAGTGCCTCAGAGCTTCGGATCACCGCAGTGTGGCGTGGCACGCCCTGCTCCTGTGTGAGCACCAGTGATGTCTCTGTGAGAAGCAGCCCCAGCTGCCTAGCAGGCAGCAAGCAGGCGCTGCCATCCCCCTGGCGAAGATTGCAAGATTGCGAGGCGGCCAGAGAGCAACAATAAACACTGCCTTTTGCCTCCAACCCCTCATTTAGATCTGCTTCCTCCTTGAATCTCAATGGGTTACAGCAGGCTTTTGGGGACCTTGCTGAGGAAGTGTTTGGCAAATCATGAAAGGGCAAGGGCTCCCCAGAGGGGATATTTTCCCTGCATATCAGAGCCTCTCAAAACAGCAGGGGGAGCCAGGAAGTGCTGATGGCCTCCAATCAGCCCCTCTCCCGCAGAGAGGAGGCGGGGAACACAGCCCTCACCTCCAGATTCCACATGATTTTCTGTCTTGAGAAAGACAATTTCCTTCTGAAAAAGCTCAGACTCAGATGTCCTATTCTCCAAAGAGCCTTCCCCAGCCAACCCAACACCCAGGCTGGGCTGCCCCCTCTCCTCTGTTCCAGAGGCCCCTGGTGCCCTGGTGCCCCAGATGTGTTGAGAGGATCAAGCACATCTCACGGGTCGCCCCGGGTTCAGACGCTTGTTCCCCTTAGATGTGTACTTCCAGACCACTCTCCCTGCATCATCGTCCAGTTTTCCTGCCAAGAGCCCTCGGGGCCGGCGCTGCGGCTCACTAGGCTAATCCTCTGCCTAGCAGCGCCAGCACACCGGGTTCTAGTCCCGGTTGGCGCGCCAGATTCTGTCCCGGTTGCCCCTCTTCCAGGCCAGCTCTCTGCTGTGGCCAGGGAGTGCAGTGGAGGATGGCCCAGGTGCTTGGGCCTTGCACCCCATGGGAGACCAGGAGAAGCACCTGGCTCCTGGCTCCTGCCATTGGATCAGCGCGGTGTGCTGGCCGCAGCGGCCATTGGAGGGTGAACCAACGGCAAAAGGAAGACCTTTCTCTCTGTCTCTCTCTCTCTCACTGTCCACTCTGCCTGTCAAAAAAAAAAAAAAAAAAAAAAAGAGACCTCGGGACAAAGTGTAGGTGGAAGGTAACTCATTTGGGAGGCGACCCTGAGGAAGCATGCTTGAGGCGTGAGGAAAGTGAGAAAGTGGGAAAAGGAAGTTGTAACTGGAATGCTGTCCCACTGACCACTGCCTGAAACACTTTGCCAAATAAGCTTCGGCATGCTCCCACTGAGGCAAGACTGCAAAGCTGTGACATTAACTGGGGATCCTCTTCCCTGGTGGTTAGGACTCACTTTCGAGGGCAGTAAGTGCTCTGGACATAGGGGTTGCCCTGTGTTCATATCAAGGCCAGGAAGTTCCCATGAAGCCATGCAAAGTCCTCATGTAGGGAAGCAGAGGTCGGTCTTCAGTGCACATGAACTTGGAATTGGGCTGAGTGTGGAGCGAGGCATGGACTGCAGCATCCTTCACCCAGTCGTCCCCCTGGCTCAGCTGTGGAGCCTGCACCCCTAGTGCCCTTGGGGTCTTTCTGGCTGGCTTCCCTTGGGCTCTGCCAAAGGAGCATGCACAGGACAGCAGGGGGCACTGGAGAGAGCCCTTGGGGTGCTGCTCTCCTGTTTCCCTCTCACTGTGCGATTCTCAGTGGCCTGTGTCCTCCCTCATAGGCACTGCTCATTCTGGGTGGTCTCTCCAGACTGCTCTCCTTGCCTGGGATCTGGTAACTTTTCTCTCCCCTTGTCCATCTTGCAGAGGAGAGCTAACGCCCCCCAGATTTCTCAGCTCAAGGTCACTGTGCCTTTCCCTGTAGTAATCGCACACCTTTATCACCAGGACTTTCCTTTCCCAGGCCTCCCCGTGTCAGTGCCACAGCCCCGTTCTATTCACCTGCCCCAGCTCCAGGATCTCTCTCCTGTTCTCTGGTTTCCCCGGCAGGGGCGAAGGTACAGGGATGTTGCTCCTCATTTCTTGTTCTTAATTCCTGGCTCCACCGCACAGGTGCACTGTCTTGGCTGAACTTTCTAGCACTCTCTGCATAACCCTGCTATGCTTTCGTTTTCCAGAAGGTAGGCTCTGCAGCCAGCTGTTGCTGACAATTCAGAGCAACAGAGAAGTTTGCTCTGCGGAACTACAGCCTAGAATGGGAAATTAGACATTTCTCACCTTCAAGGGTCTCTAGCCTCCCCTGAGACCCCCTCCACACACACACACACACACACACACACACACACACACTGGATATTATTCAGGGTTCTTTCTCTTTGGGTTCAAGTTTGCATGGCCCTAACTGCCATGATCATTGCTTATCACAATCCCGCAGAGTCTACTGATTTTCTTGGAGCCATAAAGTTGCCTTTTAGTTACTCTCCTTCTTGAAAAGGTAGATACTCTATTGCCACCAGACTCATGTAAACAGAACCATCAGTACCTTATCCCATAAGGAGCTTTGTCTCCCTACAGTGAGCCCTACCGCCGTCTGGTCCACTTCACTTGTCATTCACCTCCCGTACCTTCATCCTGGCAGGAGGGCACTGCTGGACACTATCTTTGTGTGCTTGTATTGAATGAGGAGGACACAGTAGGAGTGATGGGGCTGTGGGACACCTGCCAGGGGTGTCCAGGACAATCCAGCTGTAGCTGTATACAACAGGTGGAGATGTGAAAAAGACACTGGTTGCTGAGATGTGTTGAGAGGATCATGAGGTTAAAAATGGATCAGTCAGGGTTGTTCCAAGACATTTTACCACAAAGCAGAGAGTACGTGGAACTGACACGAGCCATCCATTATTCCTCTTAGGTACTCTGCTGGCAACCCCACACAGGCCACTGCTACGCTCACAAGGAGCCCACTCTGCCTGTCACAGTTTACTTGTCACACAGAGTAGTTACCTGAGCTTGACTCAGAGGCTGAGTAACTGGCTCAGGTTGCCAACCAAGAACTGGCAGAGCTGGGACCTAACCCCGAGTGGCCCCAAAGCCTGGCTCCCTCTGTCATGCTGGAGGCCACAATTTGGAGGCAAAGCAGGAAGGGTTAATATGGTGGAAACAGACCATAAGGGAGTGAGTTAGGAAAAAGCCCACTCAGGAAGAATCTCAGATTCACCGAGTCTTGGCCCCATCCTCACATCCTAAGGCAAAATGGCCCCTGTGCCCTGGAATGGTGACAGGTGCATGAAAGGAATGCTGGGAAATCACCAGGATAAATGACATGGACGTGCACAGCCAACACCCATCACACGTTCTGGAGCAGAGATTCAGGAGATCCTCGGTCAGACCCCTAGGGATGAGAAAAACCACAACAAGTCTGTCAGGAGTGGTGTCACAAGGCCAGGGGGACCCTGGGTTTTGAGATTTCAAGGTTGCACCTGCTGATCCCTTACAGGGATGGCTGCCTCCCTCTCTGAATCGCAGCATTCTCATGCACAAAAAGTGGCTGCTAATACTCACCTTGCTTCTGACAGCCTTTGTTCCCTGGTCCTAGCTTGACCACACTGAACCCTGACAAGCCCTCTGGGAGCAACAACACCCCAGACGCTCCCCAGGCAGTCGTGTGCTCAGGACTCACAGTGACTCTGCAGGGAGATGAGCCCAGGGCGTCTGGGTCTACAGCCTGTGTGCTTGGCCACCATGCCTTTCTGCTCCAGTCACTGGTCACCTGTGTCTAAACTGTGACAAAGATGGGCAGTTAAATGTGAGTGGGTGCTGGGACTGGAGGTAGGAAGGGAAATGGGAAGAGAGAGCATCCACACAGAGACTTTCAGCTGAGAGGAAGTGGAACAAAGTGATGTTATCAGCATGGACAGAGTGGGCAACTGGTTCAGCACAGAACCCCTGAGGAACCCACAGAAAGAGACTCATACGCTGTGTGGGAGTTTGATGGGTGAGACATTAGTTCATCAGCTCCTATTCCCCACTGGCCAGCAAGGCCGATGGAGAGGGGAACACTCTCTCAGTCTGGGTTGTACATGCACAAGTGCCTGAAGATCCCTACCAGGAGTTAGAGAGACCAGGACAGAGGCAAGATGTACACAGAAGACACCTAAGGTAACCCTGTCAAGTTATGCCTGTGTGAACCTGGCCAAAGCCTTGACTAGGATAAGGGTAAGGTCGCCATACAGAAGGATGCAAGGCCACTTCGCACCCCAATGCCCAGCACCCCAAGTCATGCCCAGAAGGAACTACTCATACTCATCTCTGACTCCATGAATCCCCCTTGTTCCACCCACTTGTCTCCAATTCCTACCTAATGGGGCAATCAGAACCCACAATGTTTATTGAAGCACCATTTATGTGGGGTAAATTAGTGTTTCCTAGAGTATGTTCCAAATTAACAGTCACACGGTCAAAAGAAAAGAGAAAGGAGGTAACTTGGGGTCCAATAAGCTTGGGAAAGAGGAAAAGCAGCCCAGTGAAGTAGCTGAGGAAGGCTGATCTGTCAATCAGACAGGGTGTGGAGACCCTACTCTGAACTCAGGCAAGAAAAGTGGTCCAGCTTTATTAACTCAAACACATGCACACACACACACACACACACACACACAGTTCTGAGACATCGTGATGGGTGCAGAGTAGAAGCATCCAAAGGGGTGAATGGTAAATGCATCTTGGATTGTATTAATGCTTGTGGCACTCATGTTCCCTGCCCTTGGGAGGAGTGTGCTTGATTCACAGACGCTGTGCCACTTCCAAGCAGAAGCTTCAGAGGATGGCCTGGCCTGGTCTGACCTCCTTCACTCACTCGGCAGGGGGGGTGACCCACACCGGGGCTGCTCCTGCAGCCAGGACCCCAGAACAAGGAGACACGTGGAGCAGAGCCAATCAGAGCCTGAGCAGCCATGATCCAACCACACTTCCAACACAACACATCTCCGGGATCCAGAAACAAGTGCCTGAGCTGGAAGAGGCTGAGATTTGGGGATTTTTGGTCCCTTCCCAAAGCTACAAAGCATGCCACGGATGCTTCTTGTAACAGTGAAAAATAGTAGTCAGGATTTTGAATCAAATAACAAAAGATATTTTCTCCTTCAAACAAAGATGTATTATTTACTTGAAGGGGAGAGGAAGAGAGAGAGAGAGAGAGAGAGAGAGAGAGAGAGAGAGAGAGAGAGAGAGATACAGAGATTTCATCCATTGCTTCAATCCCCATATAGCTGAAATGGCCAGTTCTGAGTTGCCTGAATCTAGGAGTCAGAAACTCCATTCTCATCTCCCTTGTGGGTGGCAGGGACCCAAATACTTGGGCTATCTTCCACTGTCTTCCCAGGTACATTAGCAGGGAGCTGGATCAGAAATGGCGTAGCCAGGGCTTGAACTGGCATTCATATGGGATGCCAGGGTTGCAAGCAGCAGCTTAAATCAGGGCAGCTTAACCCATTGTATTATAAAGTTGGCCCCAAAAGATATTTTCTTAAGAGATGTCTTGGCATTAGCTGGTCTTTAGGAGAAACGCTTGCTAAAATTGGAATCCAAAATAAGCAAATATTCACCTTCTGTGGAAGAAATAATACTAGGTGATCATTTACATTTTAGAAGCTTTTCACATATGATCTTACACTCTTAACAAAACTACTTAGGGAATATTTTTATTTCCATGAATAGAGGAAGCTGAGACTCACAAAGAGTTTAACCAGCCTGCCCAAGGTCACACAAAGAATGACGAGGATTTTTGAAGCCAGACTGGAGTCCACACAAAATCGAAAGACTCTCTCCATCATTCTGCCCAAGCAGCAACTCCTTGGTGCTGGAAGTGCCAGCTCAGGTTTCCTATGAGAGCCTGCAGTGAGCCACGTTTGGAACAAAAGGCAGATTTTCCCAATGACATTAAAATATTTCTCATAAAATAGTTTAATGAAAACAATTTCCTCCATCCTCCAACAAAATTGCAAATACGTCTCCTAACCAAAATGAAAAGAACTTCCTGCATGTTTTTTTTTTTTAATAATTGAGTTCTTTGGGTACTTCCTTGGTCGTATAATCTTGAAACAAGGGATCTTTGAGTTCCATCAGACAGCAAGAATAAATGAACGTCTCTGTGATTCTCAATGATCCTTGGGAGCGTCCACTCAAAGAGAAGAATTTCCACTGACCACTGCCAGCCTTGATTCTAGTCTTTTAAAAGATGCCCTGCTGACCTTCTGTTTACATGGGTCTCAGTCAATCAACAGAAGCAGCTTTCCACGTGCCAAAGCCAAGCTGGGCACAAGGGTGAAAGAAGCCATGCACCGTGCCAGCCACTAGACACACGTCCTCCTGTTTAACTCCCAGAAGCACACACAATGTCATCATGCTCATCCCCTGCATCAGAGATCTAGCATTGCTGTGACTTCAGAAAGTCTGTTACTGGCTAAATCCCAGCTGGGATTCTAACCCAAATCATAATGGCTCTGGTCTCCCCCACTTGTCTATTTCACTTTATTTCTTCTTACATGGGGTAGATCTCTATAGCAATGACAAAGGCCAGACTGCAGAAAAGTGTTACCATGGCAGACCTGAGTCTGTTCATCCTTGCAAAGTCCTGCTTTCCAGCGGCCCCTGGCTAGTGTCTGGGAACTTGGAAAGTGCTGTGTTCTCGCCAATCCCTAACTGCAAGGGGTGACTCACTGTGCCTCAACAGTGTTGTGCAAACAACATGTGTTAGCTCAGTCATCTGCCTTCCTCCTGGGAGCCTGGAATCTCGATGCATGCCAGGCAGAGGGTGCCCATCTGATCAGGTCCCAGGGAATACTAGGCACGGAGTTCTAGTGAGGTTTCCTGGTGGGCCAACATTTCACATGTGTTGTCCCTACCTGTTGCTGGAGAAATCATGTGTTTTCTGTGGGACGCCATTGAGACCTATCCCCTTATTTATTATTTTTTTATTTTTTATTTATTTTATTTTTGACAGGCAGAGTGGACAGTGAGAGAGAGAGAGACAGAGAGAAAGGTCTTCCTTTGCCGTTGGTTCACCCTCCAATGGCCGCCGCAGCCAGTACACTGTGGCCAGCCCACCGCGCTGATCCGAAGCCAGGAGCCAGGTGTTTCTCCTGGTCTCCCATGGGGTGCAGGGCCCAAGCACTTGGGCCATCCTCCACTGCACTCCCTGGCCACAGCAGAGAGCTGGCCTGGAAAAGGGGCAACCGGGACAGAATCCAGCACCCCGACCGGGACTAGAACCCTGTGTGCCGGCACCGCAAGGCGGAGGATTAGCCTAGTGAGCCGCGGCGCCGGCCTATCCCCTTATTTATAAGCTGTATTATAATATATAATGTATAACACAAAATATACACCCAAACACAAATTTTGAGATATGAGCAAAAAATAAAAAGTAGGATACGAGAAACCCTATACAACTTTCTCACAGTGAAAGGCATCAGCTGTGTGTGGTGTGAGCACAGCGTTCTCTGGAGACCTCCAGCCCACCCCGAGGGGCCCATCTTCCCTGAGCACCTGAGACCAGTGCTGCACTATCCTTTTGGAATTGTCTGTTTACCTGCGTATCTTCTCACCTGGACGACGGGACCTCATTCACCTCTGTTGATCCAATGCTAGAGGCTCATTCATATTTCTTCCTTTGAAAAATGCCTGTTCATATCTTTTGCCTATCTCGTAACTGAATTGTTTGTCTTGTTGCTGTTGAATTTCTTGAGCTCCTTATATATTCAGAATATTAATCCTTAATTGGATACTGCAAATAATTTTCCTCATTCTGTCTGTTGCCTCTCTACTTTGATAATTGCTCTTTTGCTATCCAAAAGCTTCTTAGCTTGATATAATCCCGTATATCTTTTTTTTTTTTCCATTTATTGCCTATGGTTCTGAGGTCTTACCCAGAAAGTCTTTGCCTAAGCTAATGTCTTGTAGCATTTATCCTATGTTTTCCTTTAATGATTTGATGGTTTCAGGTGTTAAGTTTAGATCTTTGACCCACCATGAGTTATTTTTTTGTATAGGTAAGGGTCTTGTTTCAAAGTTCTGCATGTGGAAATCCAATTTCCTCAATATCATTTGTTTAAGAAACTGTCCTTTCTCCAGGGAATGATTTGGGCTGTTTGTCAAAAATCAGTTGGTTGTAGAGATGTTGGTAAGTTTCTGTGGGTTCTAATCTGTTCCATTTGTCTACATGTCTATTTTTATGCAAGGATCTGGCAGTTTTGATTATAACAGTTTTGTTGTATGTCTTGAAATCTGCTAATGTGGTACCTCTGGCTTTGTTTTTATTGTGTAAGATTACTTTGGCTATTCAGGGTCCATATGAATTTTAAGAATGTTTTTTCTGGCCGGCACTGTGGCTCAATAGGCTAATCCTCCACCTGCAGCACCAGCACACAGGATTCTAGTCGGGGCGCTGGATTCTGTCCTGGTTGCTCCTCTTCCAGTCCAGCTCTCTGCTGTGGCCCGGGAAGGCAGTGGAGGATGGCCCAAGTGCTTGGGCCCTGCACCCGCATGGGAGACCAGAAGGAAGTATCTGGCTCCTGGCTTCGGATCAGTGCGGTGTGCCGGCCATTGGGGGGGTGAACCAACAGAAAAGGAAGACCTTTCTCTCTGTCTCTCTCTTTCACTGTCCACTCTGCCTGTCAAAGAAAGAAAGAAAGAAAGAGAGAGAGAGAGAAAAGGAAAAAAAAGATTGTTTTTTCTCACTCTGGAGAATGCCCTTAGTATTTTGATTGGGATTGCAGTGAATCTGTAAATTGCTTTGGGTTCTATGGATACTTTGATGATATTAATCCTTCCAATCCATGAACATGGGAGATTTTTCTATTTTGTGTGACTTCTATTTCTTTAATACTTTTGTGATTTTCATCATAGAGATCTTTCACACACTTCATTAAATTTATCACAAAATATTTACATTTTTATAGCTATTGTGAATAGAAATGATCTTATAAGCTCTCTTTTAGCAAGAGCAGTTAGTGTATAAGAATACTATCTTTTTTTTTTTTTTTTTTTTTTTGACAAGCAGAGTGGACAGTGAGAGAGAAAGACAGGGAGAAAGGTCTTCCTTTGCCGTTGGTTCACCCCCCAATGGCTGCTGCAGCCAGTGCACTGCTGCTGGCACACCATGTTGATCCGAAGTCAGGAGCCAGGTGCTTCCTCCTGGTCTCCCATGTGGGTGCAGGGCCCAAGGACTTGGGCCATCCTCCACCGCACTCCTGAGCCACAGCAGAGAGCTAGACTGGAAGAGGAGCAACCGGGACAGAATCCAGTACTTCGACCGGGACTAGAACCCAGTGTGCCAGCACCGCAAGGCGGAGGATTAGCCTAGTGAGCCGCAGCGCCGGCCGACTACTGGTTTTTATGTGTTGATTTTACATTCCTGCAAATTTGCCCAATTGTCTTATCTGTTCCAACCATTTATTAGTGGAGTCTTTTTGTTCCTCTACATGAAGGATCATGTCATCTGCAAACAGGAATCCTATCACTTCCTCTTTTCTGATTTGTATCATTTTGATTTCTTTTTATTACCTAATGTCTCTGGCTAAAGCTTCCAGAACTATATTGAATAGTATCAGTGAGAGTGGACACCCTTGTCAGGTGGCTGATCTTAGAAATTCTTTCAGCTTTTCCCATTCAAAATGCTGCTGGCTTTGTGTTTGTCACAGATTGCCTCAACTGTTTTGAGGTATGTTCCTTCTATATCCAATTTGTAAAGTTTTTTATCATGAAAGAATATTGTATTTTATCAGATGCTTTCTTGGCATCTATTTAGAAAATGATATGTATTAAAGCCTTTGTTTTATTGATGTGATGCATCATGTGGCATAGCGGGTTAATGCCCTGGCCTGAAGTGCCAGCATCCCATATGGGCACCGGTTTGAGACCTGGCTGCTTCACTTCTGATCCAGCTCTCTGCTATGGCTTGGGAAAGAAGTAGAAGATGGCCCAAGTCCTTGGGCCCCTGCACCTGCGTGGGAGACCCAGAGGAAGCTCCTGGCTCCTGGCTTCAGATCGGTGCAGCTCCGGCCATTGCAGCCATCTGGGGAGTGAACCATCGGATGAAAAACTTCTCTCTCTCAATCTCTCTCTCTCTCTCTCTCTCTCCCTCTCTTCTCTTATGTAACTCTGACTTTCCAATAAATAAATCAATCTTTTAAAAAATAGAAGTTTGGTAGAATTCAGCAGTGAAACCATCCAGTTACGGGCTTTTCTTTGTTGGGTGGGTCTTTTTATACTGCATCAGTCTATGACTTGGTTATTGTTCTACTTATGTTTGTTATGCTTTTGTGCCTCAATTTTGGTAAATTGTATGCATCCAGAAGTCTATTCACTTATTCTATATTTTCCAATTTGTTGGCATACAGCAGTTTGCAATCACTTCTAAGAGTTTGTATTTCGGTGGTATCAGCAGTAGCATCTTGTTTTTCATGTCTGATTTTATTAATTTGGGTCTTCTTCCCTTTTTTAATTGGGCCAATGGTTTAACAATTTTGTTCACTGTCTCACAAAATCCAACTCTTCATTTTACTGATCTTTTATATAGATTTTTGATTTCTATTTTGTTTATTTCTTCTCTAGCTTTTATTATTTCCTTTCTTCTATTATTTTGGAGTTTGATTTATTCTTGTTTTTTCAATATGCATTGTTAAATAATTTATTTGATACCTTTTGAATTTTTTATGTAGGCACTTATTGCTATAAAATTTTCTTTTAACACTGTTTTTGCAGTATCCCATAAGTTTTGGTATGTTCTGTTTTCATTTTCATTCATTTCAAAGATTTTTTTTTCTATTTTGCCTTTGATATCTTCTATGACACACTATTCATTCAGGAGCATACTGTTCAGTCTCCAAGTGTTTGAATATTTTCTAGGAGTATTTTTTTGTTATTAATTTCCATCTTCATACCATTGTGGTCAGAAAAGACATGTGATTTCATTTTTTCAGAATTTGTCAAGACTTGTTTTATGGCCTAGTGCATGGTCTATCCTAGAGAATGTTCCATGCACTGATGAAAAGAATGTGTATTCTGCAATTGTGGAATGAAATGGTTGCAGATTATAATTAGATCTAGTCTGTCTATAGTATAGCTCTGTGGTTTATTTTTTTTAAGATTTATTTTTATTTACTTGAAGGACAGAGTTACAGAGAGAAGTAGAGACAGAGACAGAGAGAGACACAGAGGTCTTCCATCCACGGGTTCATTCCTCAAATGGCTGCAATGGCCGGAGCTGGGCCAATCCGAAGCAGAAACCAGGAGCTCCTTCCAATTCTCCCACATGGGCGCAGGAACCTGAAGACTTGGGCCATCCTCTGATGCATTCCCAGGCACATTACAGGGAGCTCGATCACAAGTGGAGCAGCCAGGACTAAAACTGGCATCCTAATGAGATGCCTGCACTGCAGACCAGGGCTTTAACACACTGTGCCACAGTGCCAACCCCGAGCTCTCTTGTTTCCCTGTTGATTTTTTTGTCTGCTTGATCTGTCCACTGATGAAAGAGGGGTGTTGAAGCCCCCCAGTATTGTTGCATTGAAGCTTATATCTCCCTCTGGACTCATTCACATTTGTCTTATAAAACTGGGTGCCCAAGCATTGGGTGCATATACATTACTAGAGTCATATCTTCTTGTTAAACTTGTCCCTTAGTTATTACTTAACGACCTTCTTTGTCTCTTTCAGCAGTTTTTGTCTTGAAGTCTGTTTTGTCTGATATGAGCATGGCTACTCCTGCTTGCTTTTGATATCCATAGTCATAGATATGTATGTCTTTATTGATGTAAATATAGATGTATCTTTATTGGTGAAGTGTGTTTCTTAGAGACCGCAAATAGATGGGTCTTGTCTTTTTCTATCAATTCAGCCAGTGGGTACTTTTTACTGGAGTTACATTCAAGGTTATTATCAATAACTAATGACTTGGACCTGCTATTTTCAGTAAATATTCCTATTCTCTGTTTTGAATCTCCTTTGTTCTTTTACTATGAGGTTTTCTGCCTTTACATTTTTTCATGATGCTAAATATCATTCTCTGTTTTTGTGTGTAGTACTTCGTTAAGTATCATTTGTAAGACTGGCCTGGTGGTGACAAATTCAATTTTTGCCTGTCTTGGAAGGTCTTTCTTTCACCCTCATTTATGAATGCAAGCTTCACTGGATAAAATCTTCTGGGTTAGCACTTTTTTCCTTTTAGGACTTAGACAACATCTCTCCATTCTTTCCTGGCTATAGGTTTTCTGTTGAGAATTCTGCTGTCAATTTGATGAGAGTTTCTTTAGTGGTGACTTGGCACTTCCCTCTTGCAAGTTTTAGGATATTCTCTTTGTTTCATGTTTGAAAGCTTGACTATGATGTGTCACGGTGAGGCTCTTTTCTGATCATGCCTATTTGGCTTTCTATGCACTTCCTATATTTGGATTTTTATATCTTTCTCCAAATTAGGGGGATTTTTTGCTTTCATTCTATTCAATAGGTTTTCTAAGCCATTCTTTATTTCCATACATTCAGGAACTCCTAAGATTCATATATTTGGTCATTTGATGGTATCCTGTAGATCCCAGACACTGTACGCAGTCTTTCAAATTTTTTCTTCTTTTTTTTTAATCTGGCTGAGATATTTCAAAAGACATGTCTTCTAGATCAGATATTCTTTCCTCTGTTTCACCAAGTCTGCTGTTAAGTCTTTCCACTGCACTTTTTACTTGACTTATTGAATAGTTCATTTCTAATATTTCTGGTTTCTTTAAATGTCTCTAGCTCTTTGCAGAATTTCTCATCCACGTTATGTGACAATCTCTTTATTTCATTTAACTGTTTCTCTGTGCTTTTGAGTGACCTTAAAATCATTCTTTTGACTTAGTTTTCAGGCATTTTGTCAATCTCCCCTTCTTCACAGTCCAATATTAAGGCATTACTGTGTTCCTTTCGGGGAGTCATATTGCCTCCCTTGTTCACGTTTCTTGGTTCTGCATTGGTTCCGTGCATTTATGGATTTCTTGTTACTATCGTCCCTTGAGGATTTTTTTTTAATTTCATATGCTTTTTTTTAACTTTTATTTAATGAATATAAATTTCCAGAGTACGATTTATGGATTACAATGGCTTCCCCCACATACCGTCCCTCCCACCCACTACCCTCCCCTTTCCCACTCCCTCTCCCCTTCCATTCACATCAAGATTCATTTTCGATTATCTTAATATACAGAAGATCAGCTTAGTATACATTAAGTAAGGATTTCAACAGTTTGCTCTCACACAGAAACATAAAGTGAGAAATAATAGATGATTTTTTTTAAATGATGATGAAATCAGATCAGACCTATTGTCATGTTTAATCCCAGTGAGAGTCAAGTTGGGAGTTGATAATTTCTTCTTCTTTTTTTTTTTTTTTTTTTTTTTTTTTTTTTTTTTTACAGAGGATCAGTTTAGTATGCATTAAGTAAAGATTTCAACAGTTTGCACCCCCATCGAAACACAAAGTGAAATATATTGTTTGAGTACTCGTTATAGCATTAAATCTCAATGCACAGCACATCAAGGAGAGAGATCCTACATGAGGAGTAAGTGCACAATGACTCCTGTTGTTGACTTTACAAATTGACACTCCTGTCTATGGCATCAGTAGTCTCCCTATGCTCCGGTCATGAGTTTCCAAGGCTATGGAAGCCCTCTGAGTTCTCCGACTCTTATCTTGTTTAGACAAGGTCATAGTCAAAGTGGAGGTTCTCTCCTCCCTTCAGAGAAAGGTACCTCCTTCTTTGAAGACCTGTTCTTTCCACTGGGATCTCACTCACAGAGATCTTTTGCCAGAGTGTCTTGGCTTTCCATGCCTGAAATACTCTCATGGGCTTTTCAGCCAGATCCGAATGCCTTTAGGGCTGATTCTGAGGCCAGAGTGCTATTTAGGACATCTGCCATTCTATGAGTCTGCTGAGTATCTCACTTCCCATGTTGGATCACTCTCCCCTTTATTTATTCCATCGGTTAGTGTTAGCAGATACTAGACTTGTTTATGTGCTCCCTTTGACTCTTAGTCCTTTCATTATGATCAATTGTGAACTGAAATTGATCACTTGGACTAGTGAGATGGCATTGGTACATGCCACCTTGATGGGATTGAATTGGAATACCCTGGTATGTTTTTAACTCTACCATTTGGGGCAAGTCAGCTTGAGCATGTCCCAAATTATACATCTCTTCCCTCTCTTATTCCCACTCTTATGTTTAACAGGGATCACATTTCAGTTAATTTTTAACACTTAAGAATAACTGTGTATTAATTACAGAATTAAACCAGTCATATTAAGTAGAACAGACAAAAAAACTACTAAGAGGGATAATGTATTAAGTTGTTCATTAACAGTCAGGGCTATGCTGATCAAGTCACCGTTTCCCATAGTGTCCATTTCACTTCAACAGGTTTCCTTTTTGGTGTTCAGTCAGTTGTCACCAATCAGGGAGAACATATGGTATTTGTCCCTTTGGGACTGGCTTATTTCACTCAGCATGATGTGTTCCAGATTCCTCCATTTTGTTGCAAATGACTGGATTTCGTTGTTTCTTACTGCGGTATAGTATTCTAAAGAGTACATATCCCATAATTTCTTTATCCAATCTACCATTGATGGGCATTTAGGTAGGTTCCAGGTCTTAGCTATTGTGAATTGAGCTGCAATAAACATTAGGGTGCAGACCGCTTTTTTGTTTGCCCATTTAAATTCCTTTGGGTAAATTCCAAGGAGTGGGATGGCTGGGTCGAACGGTAGGGTTATCTTCAGGTTTCTGAGGAATCTCCAGACTGACTTCCATAGTGGCTTGACCAGTTTGCATTCCCACCAACAGTGGGTTAGTGTCCCTTTTTCCCCACATCCTCGCCAGCATCTGTTGTTGGTAGATTTCTGTATGTGAGCCATTCTAACAGGGGTGAGGTGAAACCTCATTGTGCTTTTGATTTGCATTCCCCTGATTGCTAGTGACCTTGAACATTTTTTCATGTGCCTGTTGGCCATTTGGATTTCCTCTTTTGAAAAATGTCTATTGAAGTCCTTGGCCCATCTCTTAAGTGGGTTGTTGGTTTTGTTTTTGTGGAGTTTCTTGATCTCTTTGTAGATTCTGGTTATTAACCCTTTATCTGTTGCATAGTTTGCAAATAATTTTTCCCATTCTGTCGGTTGTCTCTTCACTCTCCTGACTGTTTCTTTTGCAGTACAGAAACTTCTCAATTTGATGCAATCCCAATAGTTGATTTTGGCTTTGACTGCCTGTGCCTCCCGGGTCTTTTCCAGAAACTCTTTGCCTGTGCCAATATCGTGAAGGGTTTCTCCAATGTTCTCTAGTAACTTGATGGTGTCAGGTCGTAGATTTAGGTCTTTAATCCATGTTGAGTGGATTTTTGTGTAAGGCGTAAGGTAGGGGTCTTGCTTCATGCTTCTGCACGTGGAAATCCAGTTTTCCCAGCACCATTTATTGAATAGACTGTCCTTGCTCCAGGAATTAGTTTTAGATCCTTGATCAAATATAAGTTGGCTGTAGATGTTTGGGTTGATTTCTGGTGTTTCAATTCTGTTCCATTGGTCTATCCATCTGTTTCTGTACCAGTACCATGCTGTTTTGATTACAACTGCCCTGTGTATGTCCTGAAATCTGGTATTGTGATGCCTCCGGCTTTGTTTTTGTTGTACAAGATTGCTTTAGCTATTCGAGGTCTCTTGTGCCTCCATATAAATTTCAGCACCAATTTTTCCAGATCTGAGAAGAAGGTCTTCGGTATCTTAATTGGTATTACATTGAATTTATAAATTGCTTTTGGGAGAATGGACATTTTGATGATATTGATTCTTCCAATCCATGAGCATGGAAGATTTTTCCATTTTTTGGTATCCTCTTCTATTTCTTTCTTTAAGGTTTTGTAATTTTCATCATAGAGATCTTTAACGTCCTTGGTTAAGTTTATTCCAAGGTATTTGATTGTTTTTGTAGCTATTGTGAATGGTATTGATCTTAGAAGTTCTTCCTCAGCCATGGCATTGTCTGTGTATACAAAGGCTGTTGATTTTTGTGCATTGATTTTATACCCTGCTACTTTGCCAAACTCTTCTATGAGTTCCAATAGTCTCTTAGTAGAGTTCTTTGGGTCCCCTAAATAAAGAATCATGTCATCTGCAAAGAGGGATAGTTTGAGTTCTTCCTTCCCAATTTGTATCCCTTTAATTTCTTTTTCTTGCCTAATAGCTCTGGCTAGAACCTCCAGAACTATATTGAATAGCAGTGGTGAGAGTGGACATTCCTGTCTGGTACCAGATCTTAGTGCAAATGCTTCCAACTTTTCCCCATTCAATAGGATGTTGGCTGTGGGTTTTTCATAGATTGCTTTGATTGTATTGAGGAATGTTCCTTCCAAACCCAGTTTGCTTAGAGTTTTCATCATGAACGGGTGTTGTATTTTATCAAATGCTTTCTCGGCATCTATTGAGATAATCATATGGTTTTTCTTCTGCAGTCTGTTAATGTGGTGTATCACATTGATTGTCTTGCGCACATTAAACCATCCCTGCATACCAGGGATAAATCCCACTTGGTCTGGGTGGATGATCTTTCTGATGTGTTGTTGCATTCTATTGGCCAGAATTTTATTGAGGATTTTTGCATCTATGTTCATCAGGGATATTGGTCTGTAATTCTCTTTCAGTGCTGCATCTTTCTCTGGCTTAGGAATTAAGGTGATGCTGGCTTCATAGAAAGAATTTGGGAGGATTCCCTCTTCTTCGATTGTTCTGAATAGTTTGAGAAGAATTGGAGTTAGTTCTTCTTTAAATGTCTGGTAGAATTCAGCAGTGAATCCATCTGGTCCTGGGCTTTTCTTTGTTGGGAGGGCCTTTATTACTGTTTCAATTTCTGTCTCAGTTATGGGTCTGTTTAGGTTTTCGATGTCTTCCTGGTTCAATTTAGGCAGGTTGCATGTGTCCAGGAATCTATCCATTTCTGATAGGTTTCCCTGTTTGCTGGCATACAAGTCCTTGTAGTAATTTCTGATGATTCTTTTTATTTCTGTGGTGTCTGTTGTTACGTTTCCTTTTTCATCTCTGATTTTATTGATTTGGGTCTTTTCTCTTCTTTTTTTAGTTAGTTGGGCCAATGGGGTGTCAATTCTGTTTATTTTTTAAAAAAACCAGCTCCTCGTTTGGCTGATTTTTTGTAATGTTTTTCTTGATTCAATCCTGTTGATTTCTTCTCTGATTTTAATTATTTCTCTTCTCCTACTAGATTTGGGTCTGGTTTGCTGTAGGTTTTCTAGATCCTTGAGGTGAATTGAAAGCTCATCTATTTGGTGCCTTTCCAATTTCTTGATGTAGGCACCTATTGATATAAACTTTCCTCTTAACACTGCTTTTGCTGTGTCCCATAAGTTTTGGTATGTTGTGCTGTTATCCTCATTTACTTCCAGAAAGTTTTTGATTTCTCTTTTGATTTCTTCTATGACCCATTGTTCATTCAGGAGCATGTTGTTCAATCTCCATGTGTTTGCATATGCTCTAGGGATTCCTGAGTTGCTAATTTCCAACTTCATTCCTTTATGGTCTGAGAAGCTGCATGGTATGATTCTAATTCTTTTGAATTTGCTGAGACTCGCTTTATGGCCTAGTATGTGGTCAATCCTAGAGAAGGTTCCATGTACTGCTGAGAAGAATGTAAAGTCTTTAGCTGTAGGATTGAAAGTTCTGTATATATCTGTTAGATCCATTTGGGCTATAGTGTCGTTTAAATCTACTGTATCCTTGTTGATCTTCTGTCCTATTGATCTGTCTATTTCTGAGAGTGGAGTATTGAAGTCCCCCAGTACTATTGTATTGGGGTCTAAGTCTCCCTTTAAGTCCGTTAACAAGTCTTTTAGATAAACCGGTGCCCTGTAGTTAGGTGCATATACATTGATAATTGTTATATCTTCCTGTTGAATTGATCCCTTAATCATTATGTAGTGTCCCTCTTTGTCTCTCTTAACGGTTTTTGTGGTAAAGTTTATGTTGTCTGAAATTAAGATGGCTACGCCTGCTCTTTCTTCATTTCTGTTGGCATGGTATATCTTTTTCCAGCCTTTCACTTTCAGTCTGTATGGATCTTTGTTGGAAAGATGAGTTTCTTGTAAGCAGCAAATAGATGGGTTTTGTTCCGTAACCCAATCAGCCAATCGGTGTCTTTTAACTGGACAGTTCAGGCCATTCACGTTCAATGTGACTAATGATAAGTGGTAACTTTGCCCTGCCATTTGCCAAAGATAAGTTCTAATATATGCTTTGAATTCCCTGTGATCTTTTGCTGTGAGCTTTCCTTCCTTGGTTTCCTTCCTTTACCTTCTTTCATATTGATGACCGTGTTTCTGTGTTTCTGTGTGTAACACATCTTTAAGCATCTTTTGCAGGGCTGGACGAGTGGCAACAAATTCTTTCAATTTCTGTTTGCTATGAAAAGTCTTTATTTCACCTTCATTCACAAATGATAGCTTTGCAGGATATAATATTCTGGGCTGGCAGTTGTTCTCTCTTAGTACCTGGGCTATATCTCGCCATTCCCTCCTAGCTTGTAGAGTTTCTGATGAGAAGTCAGCTGTGAGTCTGATTGGAGATCCTCTGAGAGTAATCTGACGTTTCTCTCTTGCACATTTTAGGATCTTTTCTTTATGTTTCACTGTGGAGAGTTTAATTACAACGTGTCGTGGTGAGGATCTCTTTTGGTCGTGTTTATTAGGGGTTCTGTGAGCTTCCTGTACTAGGATTTCTCTGTCCTTCTCCAAACCTGGGAAGTTTTCTGCTAATATCTCACTAAAAAGGCCTTCTAATCCTTTCTCCCTCTCCATGCCTTCAGGAACTCCTAGAACCCGAATGTTGGGTTTTTTAATAGTATCCTGAAGATTCCCGACAATATGTTTTAGAATCCTAATTTCCTCTTCTTTTCTTTGGTCTGACTGTATCCTTTCCTGTTCTCTGTCTTCTAAGTCCGATATTCTCGCTTCTGCTTCACCCATTCTGTTTGTAAGGCTCTCTATTGTGTTTTTCATTTGATCTATTGAATTGTTCACTTCAGTCACTATCCCAGTTTCCTGTTGTACTAGTTGTTTCGTTTCATTTTGATTCCTCCTTAATATTTCATTTTCATGAGAGAGATTTTCTATCTTGTCCATTAAGGATTTCTGTAGTTCAAGAATTTGTTTTTGAGAACTTCTTAATGTTCTTATCAATTTTTTGAGATCTGCTTCTTGCATTTCTTCTATGTCATCATCTTCATAATCTTGAATTGGGGTGTCTTTTTCATTTGAGGGCTTCATGGTGACTTCCTTGTTTTTATTACCTTGGTTTTTGCGTTTGTTATTTGGCATATTGGAGATATTTGGTTTCTTCACTGTGGTGCTTTTTCTTGTTATACTATGGCTCTAGATTAAGTGGACTATCTGTTTTTGATGGAGCCTTAGGGCTTGAGATGGGTGTGGCCTGAGAGCTCTGTTTGGTGTGCCAAAGGTGACACTCCCAGGTTAGGCGTGGTAAACCTCTCTCTCTCTCTCTTTCTTTTTTTTTTTTTTTTTTTGATTCAAAAGGGAAGTTATTCTGCACAGCTGAACGAAGTTGGAGGTAGTTAGCAGGCAAATGATATACCCACAGGAACCAGAGATCAGAAGCTCTTTCCCAAGGACCACACAGGGAATCTGTTCGCCCCTCAGAGTGGGCTCAAATTCTCCTTCAGTCTCCCACTGGGTTGCCAAAGTTACGGAATTGTAGCGTCTCTGGAGAGTGCTCACGTGAATTCCGTGAGTTCTCTCCCCCACCGTCTCTTTTTTCACAGTCTCAGTTCAGTAGCACCACAAATTTACTAGGTCCTAATCTCCTGTTAATTTGCCCCGCCCAGAGTCAGGTTTTTCTGCTAGGCTCAGGGCCGGTGCAGACCTGAGGTCGCTCTGCTTATGACGTATGTCCAAGATGGTGCCTGCTCTTTGTCTTGCTCGCCCTTGAGAGGTGAGCGGAGAGAGAGAAACCCGTGTCCGTACCAGTCACCTCTCTCTCTCTTCCAGTTAGCCTGGTGAAGTCCCCCCCCCCCGGGGGTCGTTCCCTCTAGTCTCCTCTCTCCGCTTGCCTGCCGGTGTCTCGGGCTATTGAGGTTCGGCTCACCTTGCGTTCCAGCGGCTGGGTCCCGCGGCTCAGCTTCTGCGGCTCGGTCCCGCGGCTCGGCTTCCACATGGTGGGCGACCTTGTTTTCCCAGTAGGTCCTCCAATTCATGACCACTCAATCCAGAAGGGTTTCCTCTCATGTTCCAGCGGCTTGGTCCTGCGGCTCGGCTTGTGCAGCTCGGTCCCGCGGCTTGGCTTCCGCGGCTCGGCCCCGCGGCTCGGCTTCCGCGCGGTGGGCGACCTTGTTCTCCCAGTAGGTCCTCCGATTCACTACCACTCAATCCAGAAGGGTTTCCTCTTCAATATTATCCTGGTTCTTTTTTCTGAGGCTACCGTAACTCCCCTTTTATTAAACTAAATTTTCCCGGACTATCGGTGCGCGCCCTTACTATTCCGCCATCTTGGCTCCGCCCCCCTATTTACATCGAGGATTTTTATTACTTAATTTATTTCTTAGTGAAGGCAGAAATTTGCCTCTGCAGCTCAATGGAGTGCCCAAGGCTCACACCTGATTTCTAGGAGTGTGTGCTGGATGGGGCTGTGGAGCTCTACACATTGATTTGGAGCAGGGCAAGAGTTCTTAGTGACACAGGTGCGTGTGATGGAGCACCTCTGGCTACAGTCAGAGGTGGGCAATGATGTTGGAGCCAGGTAATGTGTTCACAATCCAAGCCCTTTCCTTTGCCAGGGTAAACCAACTGATCCACGGCCTGGGGTAAGCCCACAGCAGCAGAGCATCGCACCCATCCAGACATGTACACTGTCCGGATCACTGACCCCTCTGCAAAATCTGTCCCCAGTGTGCAGGGAGATCCAAGTCTCCACAGCCAGACTTGGCAGGTGCATGGGAACTCAGCAGCAACCCGTAACCCTCTCAGCTCCACGGCCCATGCCCAGAACTCCCACCATCGCAGGGTGAAAGGGTCCACTCTATACCCTGAAGGTTGCCCTTCCCCAGCCCTGGCAGCTCTGGCAGCAGCAGAACTGCCTGCTGTTCCCTGATCAGAACAGAGTTCAGCTGAGAAAGCAGCACACAAATTGGGTCTAGTGGTTTGGCGGTGGCCTCCCTTCACAGAGCAAAGTAGTCACCCAGACCCCCACCAGCTCCCCAGGCCAGACTCAAAGCCAGTGGGGACCCAAGAATCCTCCTCGAAGCCACCAATGGCAGAGCCCACAGCAGCCTCCTCTCCCCTGGCCTTGGGAGGATGGTGCCACCCAGCACTGTAGATGCAGAAGTGGGGAAGTGGCTGGTGGTGCAGCCAGGAGCAGCGTGTCTGCCCTCTCCTCTCACTGCCCCCATGGAGTCGCTCTTCTGTTCCATCCATTCCCAGCTGAAAGCATCTCTCAGTCCCCTGGAAATGAGATCCTTCCTTTATTTTTCTGGTATCTTCCTGTAGCTGGCCTAGTGTGCCTTCTCACTGTTCAGCCATCTTGGCTGTCTTATTGGGGTAGTATTTTCACATGCAGGAAATGATGGGATGGCAGGGCTACGGCGTGAGAACATACGTGGTGACTGGACCCCACTTGGAGCTCCAGTACTCAGGTCTGTTGGCTCTTATCTCGAGATGACTCAGCTGGCCAGAATTAGGTCCAGGCCTCAGATGGAGGCCCACTGACTCACACCACTGTCTCCCCACGCACTGTTCTACTCCCAGGAAATAGTGTATAGTATCATTGTTGCAAGAAAATGTCCCCAATTCCGTCCTGAGACTGCTCCGGGGGGCAGGGCCCTGGGAGACACACTCATGCAGCCGCTGACCTTTAGCTGCTGTCCTCCAACTGCGACCCAATCAAGCATAATGAGTGCAGAAGAGGACTTCGAGTTGTTTTCTCCTCTCCGCCTCCCTTTTCTCCCAGACTCTATCGGTATTTAAGCAGAAGCCTGTTTTTTCTTCTGCACTTATTTATATTTAGCCTGAGCATCCTGTTAATTACAGCGCAGTTACAGGAGAATTAGGGACACTATATATAAATTTGCCATTTATGCAAATTGCAAAGAGAGAACAAAGAAAAATTAGCTTAATTAGTCTAATTGCTAAAAAAGTGGGAGGTGAGGCAAACACAGCTTTAATCAAAGGAAAGGCGGAGGAAGTCTCAAGGAAATGGTGACCCAAATCAGCACAGACGGCAGGGCTCCGACCTTTGCAGCGCTGAGACCTTGCCCAGACTTTGGAGGTACTTGCAGCCACGGAGGGGAGGGGCTGGGAGTCCTCAGCCTAAGAATCTCACATGGCTGTTCAGAAATCAAACAAAACCCGTGCTCTTGGAAAGTTGTCAATATGTGTGTGAGTGTGGGTACCTGAGGCGGGGTGGAGACAGCGAGCCCTGAATGACACTCCTCGTGTCTTGTACTGTTTGTCTGGCCAGCACTTACGGAGAAGAGTGTTTGGAAATGAATCTCACTGTGCTCATGAAGCTGGGAAGACAGAGAAATCAAGAGGCACTAAGCAAATGATGTAGTAAGAGCACAATAGCCGGCGCCGCGGCTCACTAGGCTAATCCTCCGCCTCGCGGTGCCGGCACACCGGGTTCTAGTTCCGGTTGGGGCGCCGGATTCTTCCCGGTTGCCCCTCTTCCAGGCCAGCTCTCTGCTGTGGCCAGGGAGTGCAGTGGAGGATGGCCCAAGTGCTTGGGCCCTGCACCCCATGGGAGACCAGGAGAAGTACCTGGCTCCTGCCATCGGATCGGCGCGGTGCGCTGGCCGAGTACGCCGGCCGCGATGGCCATTGGAGGGTGAACCAACGGCAAAGGAAGACCTTTCTCTCTGTCTCTCTCTCTCACTGTCCACTCTGCCTGTCAAAAAATAAAAAAAAAAAAAGAGCACAATAAAAGGACCCCAGGAATGTGGCTGCCAGCTTGAGCACACAAGAATACAAGTCCCAGTTAAATGTTGATTTTAAACATTTTAAAAACTTATTATTTATTTACTTATTTGACAAGCACAGAGACAGAGAGAGAAAACAGAGATACAGTGCGAGAGAGAGAGAGAGAGAAAGAGAGAGAGAGAGAAACAAAACTTCTGTTTGGCAGTCCAGTCCCCAAATGCCCACAAAGGCTGGATAGGGGTAGGGCATATGGAAGCTGAGAACTGGGAACTTAACCCAAGTCCTCCATGTGGGTGGCAGGGACCTAACCACTTGAGCCACGGTCTTTTACTTACCAAGGTCAGCATTAGCAGGAAGCTGGAATTGGCACAGCCAGATTTGAACCCAGGCACTCTAAAATGAGAAGCAGGTGTCCCAGCTGGAGGCTTAGCTGCTAGGCTAAATAACACCCAAAACTGTAATTTTACAGAAACAAAAATATATACTTTTAATATAAGTATTCAGCTTGCACTATTTAGAACATAATTACATCAAAAAATGTGCTTTGCTGTTCATCTGAAATTCAAATTAACTGAGTGTCCTACACTTGCATTTTTTCTGGAAATCTCCTGAGGAAGCACAGAGGAGAATCCTCCCTGAGTCTGCCCAGGACCAGAGAAAAATCCAGTGTTTCCCACTGAGAACAAAAAGTATCCCCCAGCCAAAAGCAGGTTCCCTCGGCTTGGCACTGCATCAATGGAAAGAGAAAGAAATCTGAAAGGAAAGGGAACTGGACCACCTGGGGTTAGTGAGGAACAAAGGACTCCTGGAAACACTGAGTTCTGGGGTCCCACCTCACCCTGTGTTTGCCCCAACTCCTTAAATCTACAGTAAAACACCACACCAGACCGACCAATGCCTGTGTGCAGGAGCACTCTGGTTCTGCAGAAACTGAGTGAGGAGAGGTTAGAGTTCTGTGCACACATGTTGTGCATGGATCCAAAAGCTCATGTGTTTTAACTTATTGACCCTTCCCCATAACCCAGCAGAGGTAGATCATTTTGTCCTCATTTCAGAGCTGTGAGGACAGGCACAGAGACATCAAAGATTCCAGAAAAAGTGGATAATAAGCCCTAGAGCTGAGATTTAGCCCTGCAGTTTGGCCCTAGGGCCTGTGCTCCCAGGCATGCAACAAGCCATCCACCCATGGGATTTGCAGGCTGACATCAAGATAAACAGAAACCCGCTCAGTTATTCAGTGTAATTTTGCTCAAAAGATAGCAAACACCAAGGTAGCCTTGTGTACAGGAGGTGTTCTGCAGAAATAGGAGGACAAATTGAGTTGTGAATTTCTAGTCGCACATTTGTTGTGGCCTAGAGAGAAGAAAGGAACTCGATGTTTGGTCCTGTCTCCATGCTGGGTGAGCAACCACGTAAGAACCTACACCAAGGCTGCACACTCTAAGGAGCTCCTGTTTCCCAGTCTGGGCTCCACAGGAATGATTGCAGGGTTGCACCCAGCTGCACCCCATATCAGAGTGCCGGATCATCTGCTTTGGATTCAGTTTCCTGCTAGTGAGCACCCGGGAGGCAGCAGGTGATGGCTCAAGTACTGGGTTCCTGTCACCCAGGAGACCTGGACTGAGTTCCTGGTTTCTGGCTTCAGCCTAGACCAACTTTGGCTATTGTAGGCATTTGGGGAGTGAACTAGTGTTGGACGATTCTTTCTCTCTCTCTCTCTCTCTCTCTCTCTCTCTGTGTGTGTGTGTGTCTATGCCTTGCAAATAAAAATAAATAAAATTTTTTGAAAAGAATGTTTATTAGAAAAAAATTGGGGAGATGCTTGGAAAAAAATAGCACTTCTGTCCTCACTTTTTTCATCCCCTCCCCCTCCACCACCACTTACTCCTTCTCTCCATTCTTCCTTTATTTTTTGCCTGGTTCTGCCCTCTGAGCTCTCTCCTAGTTTTCCACGCAGCTATGCAACCCAAGCAGGGACTCTCAGTTTCTCTCTCTGCTGAGCTCCTGTAAGCCCTGTGCAAGCTGAGGATTGTTCTGGCTATCAGCAGGCCTGCTCCCTCAGCCTTTGGCTCAGACCAGCACTGACATGTGGGGTCTCTCTTGGTATGTGAAAAACCCAGAAACTCTCACCAGGGCTCAGAAGTATCTGCCCCACGCTTGTGTGCAAGCCAGGGCTTCCAGCAATCTCCTTGGATTTAGTGATGCAACAGACTTTCCCCCTTAACTACAGCCTGCTAGAGACAAATAAGACCACCTGAAGAGAAGGAAATCCAAGGTGGCAAGAACGATGGAAGTGGCTACAAGAAGAGCAGATGAATGGACCAGAATCCCTGCACTGGAGAACACAGAATATAGTGGGGAGATGCAGTCGCTGACTTCCAGAGTCTGAAGGCTGAGTTCTTCAAAGGTGGAACTTGACTGTCTCCAGTGGGCAGGAGCAGCACTGTTAGATATGAGCCACACACTGTATTTATTTATATATTTATCTTTAAAAGTTATTTATTGATTTATTTGAAATCAGAGCTACAGAGAGGGGGTAGGTGAAGAGACAGAAAGAGATCTTCCATCTGCTTGTTCCAGGGCCAGGCCAAAGCCAGGAGCCAGGAGCTTCATCCAGGTCTCCCACATGAGTATCAGGGGTCCAAACACTGGGGCCGTCTTTTGCCGCTTTTCCCAGGCCATTAACAGGGAGCTGGATTGGAAGTGGAGCAGCAGGGACATGAACCAGCACTCATATGGGATGCCAGAATTGCAGGGAGCAGCTTTACCTGCTACACCACAAAACTGGCCCCAAGCCACACATTTTAAATGTATTTATTTATTTAAGAGGCAGAGAGGGAGAGAGAGAGCGAGCACACGCAACTCCCATCCATGGTTCATTCTCCATATGCTCACAGTGGCTGGGGCTAGGCAGAGGCTGAAGCGAGGAGGTGGGAACTCAATCCAGGTCTCTCCCATGGATGGCAGGAGCCCAATTACTTGAGCCATTATGGCTGCCTTCCAGGGTCTGTATTAGGAAGCTGGAGTTGGAAGCTGGAGCCAGAAGTTGAACCCAGGCACTCTGAAGTGGGATGTGTTTTAACCATCAGCAAAAATGACTGCTCTGAGACACATATTTTAATGGCTGTGCTAATATCATTCTTTAGTTATCAGTCATTTGCAGATTATAATGATTGACTTCCTCTGCCAGTGACCATGGTCTCTAGTGGACACATTGGATAAGTCATGGAATACGGTGAATGAATCCAAAGTGACCATTATGCTGAGGTTACTTTTAGTACCTTCCTTTCCAATGCTTTCCGTTTCTCCATCTTACCCTGTTTCCCTGAAGGACTGTGTCCCCCTCAGTTTTCCTGAACACTTAACATTGATTTGGGCACTTTGGGGAGGAGGACTATACATAACCATATGTGTCCCGGGTTTATTGGAAAAGTCACAGACAAATGAGCATAAGGGTGAATTTGAGGTTCTTTTATGCCAGAGTCTACCTCCCAGTTCATTAAGGAGAAGCCGTTGTCCTAGACCTCAGTGGAAAAGTAACACAGAGGCTATGAGGCCTTGCCAAAGCTTTCTGAGCCTCTGATAAACCATGTATGCCCAGAGCTTATGGACCAAGATGGGTAGAGCCAGATTCCCACAAGCCAGAGAACAACTTGGAGCTGTTTGTGGGTTCCTATCTCCTTTTCTCACAGTGGCAATGAGAAATGTGTAAGGAAAAGCCACTTGCCCCTGGCAACAGCGAGGCCACAGGAGATACCCACCCTTGTGTCCATGGCAGCAGTTAGATACACACACACAGAGACATGTACACACATCCACAAACAGCTGCATCCCCAATAGCTGATGTAGCACTCACCAATAGCCACATACAGCCACACACCCACAGCACCTGCATCTAGCTATACTCCCCATTTGCTTATGTGGGCTTTCAGATAATAGTGGCCAGGAGCCAGATTGTTGCATAGCAGACTTGTGGGCAGCTAGCCAAGCAGGTGGAACCATTGGTTACCATGACACCAGTTACTATAGAGAGCACAGAGACAAGAGGGTAAAAGGCATTGGCACTTGACAAATACCATCTTCCCAAACTCATCTCAACATCCCATTGGATCAGCCCAAGGACTTAAGGAGGCAAGGTGTCCATTTTATCTGTTTTCATATGAAGGGATGGAGGTTCAAAGATGTCACAACCGCTACCCATACATCAAGGAAGCCCCAGGGCCAGTATTCAGGTCCTAAATCCTATGACGACTCTTTCCCCTTCCCTGAACCTCAGGCTTATTTTAGGTGGAACTGGGGTCAGGGGAGAGGGCCAGTAGCAGGGAGTAGCTCACCTTGCTCTATCAATTACACACAATTTAGGAAAATAAGTGTGATCTCTAGAGATGGATTGGCAAAACCTCTGCAAAACAAGTCACTGTAAAAACCAAATGCCTTCACAGAATGAAAGAAGTGGATAAACAAGAGAGCACAACATGAAAGCACACAACACATGTCTAGCCCTGGGGAACTCACAAGCACATAAGCAAGGAAGGCAGGTACGCAAATTACTATAGAGCAGCAAATATTTGGAGCATTTTGGGAGATGCCTAAGTAAAAATGTGCTTATTGACAGCAAATTGCTGTGTTCTGTGGACTGCAGCCAAAGGATAATGTGTCTCCCACCAACTTATTCACACCAGGATCTGGCTCACGGAGCACACCTCAGCACTGCACAGAGCAGATGACATTTACAGAATGAGATTTCTAAACAGAGAACCTGCTGGTCTAGAGTAGGGTGAGACTTGCACAGGAAGAAATCGGAAGGATCTGGCCTTTTTGTGCTGACTCTACCAAGAGGTGCACAGCATAAGTGGACAAAAGGGGACTGTTGCTAATCAGGAGATGTAGGTGTTTTCAAAGAGTTGACTGGGAAGGGATCCCAAATTACTTCATTAGGAATAGCAGAGTTGCCCTGGAAAGGAAACTTTAAATCAGGCTTGTTTACAATTTACATCGCAAGGTGGTTTCAGGGAATGATTGCATTTATCTGTTATGGTATAATAAATTACTATGAAATTAATGGTTAATGTAGAAATTATCACCCTGATTATGTGGATGATTCTCACTTGGGATTTCTCATCTGGGGCAGTAAGAGTGGCTGGGACTGCCATCCATCTGGAGACCTAAATGCCCAGGAAGGCCACACTTTTGGCTGGCAGGTGTTGCTGGCTGTCAGTTGGGAGCTCAGTTGAACTCTTGAGCACAACACCCACACAAAGCTCTATGGGCTTTGGGCCTCCTATAGATGATGGACGAACTTGGGATGAAGTGTGGTAAGAGCAAGCATCCCAAGACAACAAGGTGAATGCTTCCCAGGATCCTTATGGCCTAACTTCAGAAGACTTGGAAGCTTGCTTCTTCTATCGGTGAAGGCCAGCCTTCCGTGTGAGGCAGAGAGCTGCACCCTGGGCACGCGAGGATCGAATGATTTAGCCCATGCCTTTGGAAAGCTGAAACTCATTAGGAAAACAGGCATACGATTCGATACCTAGAGTCAATTAAATAGGAAGGCCTGATAAACATCTATGCAGTCTATGATGGGGGACACAAAAAAGAAAAATGTAGTTTAGGAGGGTGAAGCATAGGAGTGGGCTTCATAAAGGAGGGGGCTTTTTGGCTACAAGCAGGAATGAGATGTAGGTGTTTGCTCTGGACAGTGTATGCATGTGTGTGTGTGTGTGTGTGTGTGTGGTATAGGGTAGAAAGATGTATTTGGTAATTGAAGAGAGTGAAAAGAACTCCACGAAACAGAAGAATTCATTGGATGCATTCTGGAAATTGTAAAAGACCTGATATATCAGAAAATCCACAAACCAGAACTATCATTGTTCAGAAATAAAATTAAATTTATATAATACTTCTTGGATTTTTTAAATTAGGAAAAGTATTTTACTTATCTTTCATAGAAAGGTAATTTATATTTCTTTTTTATTGACAATTTGATTTTTAATAAATCTAAGTAAAGTTTCATGGTACAGTCAAATGCTAGGGTGTTTTCCAGATGTGAAAGTATATCAGGAAAAATCAAACAAAAAGAAAATAGTGATTACAATATTATTTTCAGTAAAAAAATTTCAAGACAAAAACATACTGGGATAATAGCATAATAACAATGGGACATTTTATGTTAACAAAGTATAAAATCAATAAAAATATTAAGTACTAAAAGTATGTTTCAAATAAAATATATAAAAAAGTTAAGCAAGGAACACAAAAAATATTCTTCAGTGTCTTTTCTTCGCTGCAAAGCCCAGAGGAAGCATATCAGGCATGGAAAGCCAAGACACTCTGGCAAAAGATGTCCTACAAAATGGACCCCTGTGGGTGAGACCCAAGTGGAAAGAAGAGGCCACCAGAGAAGGACGTACTTTCCTCTGAAGGGAGGAGAGAATTTCTACTTTGCTTAAGGCCTTGTAGAGCTAGAGAATCCAAAAGGCTTCTACAGCTGAGGCAGATCACGTCAAGATCCTTGGGCAATTACTGATGTCATACATAAAAGTTTTATTTGTTAAATAAACAAGAATCACTGTGCATTAACTTCCCACACAGGACCTCTATCCCCAAAGAGTGGTACCATGAAACTTCTTGGATTTTACAATATCCGATGTGTTACGAATCTCAACCAATTTGGTAAAGTGGCAGGTGGGACTAGAATATGAAGATCTTCCAAACATTTTTTTAGAAATATATATACCTGTAGGATTGGCATTGTCCAAATTGTTATTTGGTGGATGTTGTGTAAGAATCAAGAAGGTTCTAAGATGAAATGGCAAGCAAAGAGACTGCATAACTAGAGGCTAGGCTGAGGATTTAGCCATTATCCTTAGTGCAATTTGCAAGTATACATCAAATACCTACTTCATCTCCAGCACATTTCAAGGCACTGAGGATCCATCCATGAACAGGTAGCAAGAAAAATTCCTGTTCCTATAAAGCTGACCTGCTCCTGATAGAGGCAGACAGTCCACAAAATAAAAGTGAATGTGTTAGGTGGTGATACACATCATGGTTAAAAAAAATAAGGCAAGGAGAGGTGAGGGGAAGAGTGTAGATTTTGCATCAGCTTTTCTGTGAGTGGAGACTTGAAGAATGGAGACTGTCCTGCAGATCTGTGGGCAGAGAGCTCCAGGCCAAGGCAATAGCAAAGACCTGAATACAGAGAACTCTGTGTATTCCACGAAGAGAGAAGAGTGTGACTATGTGGAGTGATCCCTGGGGGTAGAGATGGGGGGCTGGGAGAAGAGTTTCCCATAGTGGGACCCGCTGGTGACCAGATAGTGGAGGGCTTGTGGGGTCCTGAGGTCTTCGGTTATACTTAGTGAGATGGGGAGATATTGCAGGGGTGGGGGTGGTGCTGAGCACTTGAGTGATAAGATTGACTTACCTATGAAATCATCTCTCCTGTTGACCTGATGAAATAGAGGGAAAGAGGCAGAAGTAGACGCAGGGGAGTAATTAGAAGGCTTTTGCATTAATCCAGGTGAAATAGCTTTGTGGCTGGTATCAGAGCAGGAGCAGAGAGCTAGTGAGAATTCATTGCTTTCTGGAAATGTTTTAAAAGTAAAGTCAATATTTTCTGATGGACAGGATGTAAAAGGTGAGAAAAAGAGCAGAGCCAAGGGTGACTTCAAGGTTTGACTGAGCAGAGGAATGGGTTCCTTTACCTGAGAGGGAGGAACAGATTGGAGATAGGAGATAAAAAGTTAGGTTTTTGAGTTTAAGAAGGCTATAGACATAAAAGATATTTAAACAAGAACATTGTGTGATTGTATTAACACATGAGGAGAAACACAAAATCTTCCCTGACAGCCTTAGGGAGGACAAATTAGAGAATATGTAGCAGGAGGTAGCAAGAGAAAGAGGAGCCACTGCAGAGCCTAAAACAAAAATACAATAAAGAGATAAGAAGCAAATCTAGACCCATGGGTTGCAAATAGACAAGTAGATTTAGATTTTTTTTTTTTTTGACAGGCAGAGTGGACAGTGAGAGAGACAGAGAGAAAGGTCTTCCTTTTTCCGCTGGTTCACTCCCCAATGGCCGCTTCAGCTAGCGCGCTGTGGCCAGCGCACCACGCTGATCCGAAGCCAGGAGCCAGGTGCTTCTCCTGGTCTCCAATGCGGGTGCAGGGCCCAAGGACCTGGGCCACCCTCCACTGCACTCCCAGACCACAGCAGAGAGTTGGACAGGAAGAGGAGCGACCGGGACAGATTCTGGCGCCCCGACTGGGACTAGAACCCAGGGTGCCGGCGCCACAGGTGGAGGATTAGCCTTTTGAGCCGCGGCGCCAGCCTAGATTTAGATTTAAAGAGGTCATGGGCAAGAGAAGTCACGGAGTTGAAATCAGTAACTCTTCACAATGGAGTGATGCGGGGGAGAAGAGATAAATGTCAGAGGGTTACATTTCTGGACACAGCGTTGAGACTGACTAAGATTGGGAGTATAGAAGATGGAGTACTGAAGTATAGAAGACACAGTTTGCAGAAGAAGACAGTGGCTTCTGTGAGAAATCTGCTGCGTGTGAACTGCTTCCTACACACTGGGTAGAGGTGTCCAGGAGCCAGTTGAGTGACAGAGGCACTTACTGCTCACTAACTGTGCAAAGCTCTTTGACATTTCCCCGTGCTCTTGCAGCTGAGCAGGGACACTGGACTCGTTCTTGCTAATGGAGTAGAGGCAGAAGTGATCTATGTCCCTTTGGGCCAAAGCATTTAACAGTCAGTGCACAGCCCTCAAGCTCACTATTTCCACACCACAGAGACTAAGGGGGCCCTGTATTCAGGGTGGCAGAACACCTCCTAGCCTGACCTCTGAAGGACTATATGGAGCTCCTTCCCACAACCTATGTAGGGTGTGTATCATGAGCAGGAAGTTCACCACTGATATGTAACATCCTTGAGCTGTGGGGTCTATTGGTTACTGACACATGGCCTACCCTGTCCTTACTAAAGCATTTGGATATATGTGTCTGAAACTTGGGGAAAAACCGTGGGGACTTTAACTGTACATACATGGCAGATAAATCCAGGAAATGAATTCAGGACTTGGTAAGAGATTAATTACATAGTGAGGGCTAAGAAAGCTGGAGGAAAAGGCTTTGCAGAACAGCAACATTTAAGAGGCTAGGTGAAGTCTGGGAAGGAGCACTCGGACATGCAGAAGAACTAAGAGACTCGTGTGAATCAAGACAGAAAACAGTTTCAAGAAAAAGGAGAGAGGTCAGAAGTGTGAAATGCCCTGGAACTGATTCTGATTCAGTTCATTTCCATTTGTTTTCATTTAACAACCACAGATAGATTGCCTGTTATAGTCCAGGGAGAGAGAATGTAGGCCATGGGGAGATCAATGAGTAGACAGTTCATAGGTCGCTTGGTGACCTTTGATTAGAACTCTTTCTCAGCTAAGCGAAGGGGCAGAGGCAAGGCTGGGACAGGTTGGGAGGGAATGGAAGGATAACAGGTGGAGACCACCTCGGGTGAGTCTTTGCAGCTCTTGTATGTAAAGAGGAAAAGCTGCAAATGGGCAAGAGTGCAAGAGCAAGTTATATAGTATAGTGGTATAGTGGTTAAACTGTAGGATTGGGCTGCCTGCTTTTACTACTCACTTGCTATATGGACTTGGGCGGGTTGCTTAATTAACCTCTTGCACCTCAGTTCCCTCATCTGTGAGTTGGAAGAACAATGCTTTTCTCCTCTTTTTTTTTATGGAGATCAAGTAGAGGGGACAACTGTCCGGGTTTGCTCAGGACATGGGACTTCCAGTGCGGAACCCAGGGCAGTCCTAGGCAAACTGGCTCACACCGAGCATACTACAATGTTGATTCTCTATGTGTGTCAGTTTCTTTGTGCATCAAAGATGTTAGAGCTCACGTGATGGAGTTTTGTGGGGATTAAAAAGATGATGCATGTGTGTGTTTATATTGGGAGATGGTAAACACTCAGGAAGAGTCACCTTTGTGATGATGATCGCTGTTATAATGATGAAAAAAACAGGCTGAGAGATGTTCAACACACAGCTAATGAGTAAAGGAACTGGGGTATGAAGCTGGCCAGACTCCAAGGCTCTTGATTTTTTTTTCCTTTGTACCGTGTTGTAAGCAGGATGGAGAAAGATTAAGTGATGATGGGAATTTGAGTTAGACTTTAGAGGATGAATTGCATTTGGTATTCATTTATTTATTAACTTCATCAACAAGAATTTATCAAACATTAGCCATGTGCCAGACATTATAGGAGGAATAAAGGAGATGTTGAATTGCAATCCAGCAGATTATGGAAACTGGGAGACGAGGAAGCAGAAGGACTTCATGCACAGAGAGAGCTCCCACCTGCCCCACTCCCAGGATCAGACTGAGTGTTCACCCAGGCAAAGATTCTTTGAAACACACTCTGTAAGTCCTGAGGGCCAAGCTGACATCTAATTAGAATTTCTTGCTTATTAGATGTGAATGAGACAGGACAGTTTTTCGCATCGTCATCAGGTTCGATCTCCACAGTCATGTCAGGCCCACCTCCATTCCAGGTGATGCTCTTCATGCCAACAGCTGATAACACACCCAGAGAGGCCACCAGTGAATACTCACTGCATCTGTTTTCAGCCCCTTTGCTATGGAGTTTGGCAGCTCTTCACTCTGAAACCCAAGGGTAACCTCTGCACTTTCCTTGAAGAATAAACACTCTCTGAAATGCTACTTTAACAAATATAAACAGACAACAGATCCACTGTGTGATTTGAAACTGATGAGCAAGAGGTGCACATTGAGCTCCCAGCTAACGAATCCTTTGATAACACATGGATCCCCTGTCATCAAAATCTCCCAGTCCAGAGGCAGCAGTGAGCTGGCAGGAGAGGGGTGGAAGGCTGCCTCCCCAGATGCTGAGTCTGAACGAGTCCCTAGGCAGGAGTTTATCTCAACAAAGATTCTTTTAAGGATCTCTCTGCTCTAGATAAACCAAAGAAACACAGGCCAGAACAGGTTTGGTCAACAATAAAAGGATGAGCAGGCAAACATGAGAATTCCTCAGTAAATGTGCCAGGAAGTTACCCAAGTACACACCATTCCTCACACCTCACTGGCCAATGGCGAGAATACATATGCAGGCATCCTTAGGCCCTGTGCACAGAGATGGCCAGCTCCAGGCCTGCAGGCAGAGCACTTGGTGCAGTAGAATCTGTCAGTCTACAGAATGAGCCTTAACATGCAGGGTCTGAATGGCTTCCACCTGGGGCTCAGAAGGTCCCTCGTCACCCCCAGGGCCTGGATCCTTCCCATGGTGCCAAGAGTGGAAGGAACCAAGATTCAAGTGTGATTTTGTGTTCTTAGATATCACAGGGAACAAACCAAAGAAGTCAAGATTGTTTAAAAAAAATCCCAATAGTAAGAACAGACTCAGACCTGGGGGCAAACTCCATCCACAGAATGAGATGCAAAGCGGGTAACTTGAGTGAAAGTATGGATGGCACTGAGGGCTCTGAGTACCTTGCTGGGGGAGCAGGACAGGGCTGCACGGAAACTGTGGTGCTGGTGTGGAGACAGGGCAACCTCAAGAGAGAAAGATTCCCGGTGAATGCATCTCCCCAACAGACCCACCATTCAGCCAAACAGCCAGGCTCTCCTTCACTGTAGTCGCATAAGTCTTTCCTTGTTTTAGACAGCCATTGTTCAGTCAGCTAATTCACACTCATAGAGTCAGTAAATTCACAAATCTCTTAATCCACTCACTCAGTCATTCATTCCTTTGTTCACTTATTCACTCATTCAGTTCCTCAGCCAACAATTTCGTTACACAAATATTGTCAACCACTTATCCTTTCATCCATTCATTGCATTTTTTAAATTCAGCCAATTCACACAAATTCTGTCCCGGGCAGTCATTTCACTCTTCTAGTCATCCTCATTGATCCAGTTAGTCTTTGTTTCAGTCAACTAATTGGTCATTGTGTAATTGGTTGTTTAATTAATCCACTTGCTTATTTAGACATTCTTTTTACATTTTCTATGTTTATTCATTTATCCATCAGTCAGTCAGTCAAGCAGTTAGGTCATAGTGAACTGGTCCACCAGAGCTAGAAAGAGCAACTTCTAATCTGCTTTCTTCAACTAGTTAGATTTGCAAAAAGGCTCAGATCATGAGGTTTGGCTCTAACACAAATGCACTCTTTTTACTACTACTACTACTAATAATAATGAAATCCACAGCCTGATATAAGAAACAACAGTGCAGAAATCGGTTCATTATATCGGTCCCTCATGCATGCCCCATGAGGTCTGCTGTGTGACTGTGTGGACAGGAGGCTACAAAAGGGGTCTGGGTATCCTGGGACCACCCCATTGGACCAAGCAGGGGACCCACTCAGAGCAGACACTTACAAAATGCTTTTCAGATTATATCTTTCCCTGGACTAAAAAGTTACACTTTTAGAAAATGAAGAAAGGTTTGACCATGAAAATAAAAATCAGCCAAAATCCTACTACCCAGAATTAATAGCTGTTAACATTTCAGTATATATACTTACGTAATTTTCAAATGCACTGTTGCCAGAAATGAAAGAATCATGTGCAATTTTATTAATTTATTTTTGTTACAAAAGTAATGCATGATTCAGATAGAAATATTTAAAAAATAAAAATTTAGTTGAGAGTCAGAGAAACAAAGACAGAGAGACTGAGACAGTGTTAGGAAACCTGTCCAATGTCCACAATGGTCCCCTGGCCAAGAATGAAGCTGGAAGCATGGAACTCAAGCCAGATTTTCCACACAGGTTGCAGGAACCCAATCACCGGGCTGTCGCCACCACCGCTCAGGAGGTGCAGCAGCAGGAAGCTGGACTCGGGAGCTGGAACTGGAAGCTGACAGAGGAACTCTGATGTAGAACAATGCCAAACACCCACTCACCCCTCATATGGAAATGTTTATACTGAAGAGATTTTGGTTATTGGAATAGCAATTAAACTTTGTGATTACAATTAAAATGAGGCATTTAGTAATTGATTTAAATTTGTTTTAAGTTGAATTCTCACTATATTTATATATGTAGAATATGAAAATGTACAATACCATAATAGTCACCTTATGTTTATAAATAATAAATCTTTTAAAAAGTATGTATCAAAATTATACAGAGAACTGAAAATCTCTAAGTTTATAAGTGGGATTAGGTATTAATCAAGGCCCCCTTATTAGTGGTTGTGTTAACTTGCTAGACTTACCAACAGAAGAATAAAATTGATAAGCTGAATGTAAAAGCTTATAAACTTAGTACAAATATCATTAACTGTGAAAACCAAGGTAGCTTGAGTAATATTTCAAGTACAAATGTTTCCCTTGAGGACGTTAAATAAAACCCACTTAATCTTACAGCTGTATCAACAAGGAGAGAGGTGGCATCTGGTATCTTCCACATGGACTGCCTGCCTCGTTTCACAGGTATGTCCTGGGCTGCTGGTCCCTCCCTAGCCAGGAGGGTCTAAAGTCAGGAACCAAACTTTCTGATTTGGACATGCAGTGGGTGCTCTTTCCACTCAGCAAAGATGCCGCCTTGTGCCTACACGTGTTTGTGTGGTTGTTTACCGCGACAGAGGCTAAGCCTGGGCAGAGAGGACACCATCTCTCTGAGCTTCACTTCTCCGGAGCCTGCCCAGAGCCCAACACACACAGCTCCTCAGCCAAGATGCTGAGGTATGTCAGGCACACCAGCAAGCCTACGCATTGTTGGGCTGTAAATCTGCAAAGGTCTTGCCTTCTAGCAAGTCTGTCTTGGCTTCCAGGGTCTCCTACTCCTACCACTTCCTCTGGTGATCCCTAGTGTGAGTTCTGACCGGCTAGGGATGGGTTAGTCACAGTGAAGTTCCTGAGCCGGTTCTTAGAAGGTCCAAGGTTACCTATCAGAGGAAGGTGTTGTGGAAACTGCCTTAAAGCGGATGTCTAAAGAGCCCAGGCAGTGAGGTTGCCTGCTCTATTGCAAAAACAGCAAACTTGGAGACAGAACGGGCTGCCTTTCACCCGTGGAAACTCAGTGTGAGCGGCTCCTGAGGGAAGGGGTGAGGCAGCTCACAGAGCTCTGGACAGGCTAAGCGGAGGGCGGGCACTCTGGAGCCAGAGCCGCAGCTGCTGCCTGCACACCTTCTCCAGGGCCGCCCTCAGATGCAGCTTGGCCCATGTCCCTGCTGGAAGCTGTCCTGCCGGTTGGTGTGCACTGAACGTGCTCCTGCACCACTGGGGGCTGTAACTCAGGATGAGGACATGGAAGCCCGGATGGTACGTGAATTACTATGGGTGAGTGGTCTGCCTGGGATTTGAACCCATAGTTGCTCTGACTTCAACTCTGAGGCTCCGCCCCCATGCTGTTCCTCCTGGGAATTCCTCAGCCAGACAAGTGTTTTCCTTTGGGGCCTTTCCCCAAAAGAGCCCCAAAGGGGTCTTGTCTTGGGTGAGAAAACTCTCTTTCTGCCTCTTTCTCTGACCAGGAAACCTTATCCCAGATTCCAAGCCTCCTTGAGGTCTTGAGATCGAATTCCAAAATGCTAATTGAAGTTCCACTGTTTTCTGGAGTTGTACACCATTTTGCTCCAAAACTGTTTGTCAGTCCAAGAACAAAAGCTAATGTCCTGTTTCTGCAAAAATTGCTTGTTGTTGCTTTCTTCATCTCCATTTCCCAAGAATAAAAAGAGAAGAAGGGCAAACAGGGTCTCCTCTTGCCCTTGACAGATCATTTTGAGTGATGTGCTGGGCCTGCAAGTAAGTGAGCTGGTGACAAGAATGTTCTAGAATGACCCATGTAGCATTCCACCCCTCACGTGCTGTGACTCAGGAAGTGACCGCCAGCAGCAGCATGACCTAAAGAGAATGCCTACTGTGTCCTCCAGTCAGGGTTCCCCCATGTCATGGTCCACCTGCTTCTCTGGACTCTTTGTCTTCTTACTTAGCAAATGGTTCTTAATACAGGGAATTGTCTTCCTGGCCCTGTTTTGGCCCTAACTGGAGCTTCACATTACCATGCCCTTCAGCCATTCTCCTGGGAGGTTGGCGGGGTGGAGTTATTCCCTGCGAGTGTGAGTGTGAATTCTGATGAATGCAAAAGCTATATGACTTCATGATTTCCTGACTCATCACCCTATCCCAGAATACTCCTGCGCCAGAGTTGGATCCTGGACTGAAGGGGGTGGGGGTGGGATGCCAGAATGACAGAGGTTTGCCAATCATGGCCATCTGTAGCTTACCTTCCTCCAGGGTCAAAATTAATACCTCTCTTCACTGTTCTCCCCAAATGTTGTATTTACATTGCACGTTTATATCTAGAGCGATAGCTAGGGATTGTTGAATGGCTTTGATTTTACCCTCTTTCACACACATCTGCAACCTGGATGGCTGTAGTCCTGTAACCAGAAACTGCACCAGGTTAAATGAAAGAATCTCTGTTTTTCCTGAGCACCCGAGACATTTTCTGGTTATAGATCCACCTGCCCATGTGCACATATGCTGGTAACTCAGTTCTGTCACCCCCTAAGCAGGGTAAAATATCGTAGAAAGCAAATTAGAAGATCTCATTGGAACAACAGCAACACACGGAAGCCTTCTCCAATGAAATCTCTTGTGTCTACAAACAGAACCAATCCTTCAGCATTGGAAAGAAATGACATCATTTATCTGTCCCAAGCACAGAAGTTCTCATAAAGCAGCTTCATCCTTCTCATTCCCTGTGTTTTCATCACTGTTCTCCTACTCCTCTAAGCTAGAGACTTTTAATTATTTTTGATTTTGTTTCTGCTTCCTCTGTCCCCAGCATTTGATGAATTGCCAACTTCAATCAATTCTAATCCCATGTCCCTCCTGCCCCCTTTCTGGCCTCCTTCTCATCTACTCATCCATCCATCCAACCACCCATCCACCTCTCCATCTATTCATCTACTTCCATCCTTTTACACTTCTCCCATTTCTATCTGTCGAGACCCCGGATATCTAATGCTTGACTTGAACTTTCAATTGTAGGAAAAAGGACTTCTATATGGACTTGGATAGACCTATAAAGAAGAAACGCAGTATGCAAAGTTTTGGACTTATTTATTATCAATGGCATGCATTGGCAGATGCTACAAGATCAGTCACTTCTACTTCTTTTGGGTTCTTAGTATCATCAACATCATAGCTTGAGTTCAACATCAAGGTGGAATCCATCCACAGCAGAATGACTTCCTTTTTCTCAGGAGGCTTCCCTGTAGCCCCTCCAAAGGGCCTCCATCCACTGCATTCAAGTGGATTCTAATTGTTCCCTAGGTGACCGCTAATAATGGCTGTGGTTTTCAGAGGTCCAGAGTGTTGCTTCAGTCACAGAGGTTCACTAAAGTCCATTGATGAAGAGAATGGGCTTTGTAGCACAGGGATGTTTTTATATCATCTTTTTGGGTTATCTTTAGCCTACAGCCTCATTTATTTACTTGTTCAGTCAACAACTGTCTAATACGCAAGGCACGGTCCACATTAACTGAAGAAACAGTGATGAAGAACAAGTCCAGCCCCGAAGGAGATTCTTATTTAGAATGAGATAAAAGGAAAGAATGAGTTCTAGCATAGGATCATGAGTTCTGTAATGGAAATATAGGCAAAGAATGTTTGAGAGGACTTAAAGGGACATCCATCTGAGCTGAATCCTAAAGGAATTGTGAAGTGAGAAACAGAATGAGCAAGTTGAAAGGGTCACGGAAATGTGACAGGTTCAGGGTTCTTGAAGGTGTGAGATTCAAAAGTGCCAAGAGTTCATCTGGGGGAGTTTCCCTAAGGCAAGGTGTGATGAACATTGATTGCCAGGCTAAGATATTTGGCTTTTTTCCTGAGGATGATCAAGGCCTACTAAAGCATTTCCTGGGAGAATTGAGAGTTTCTAAGGTCAACACTGTTAAAACAAGCTGTGTTGGCAGTTTGTTATACCAGATATCAAGACTTTAATAGCACATATGAATTTGTCTCAGTGTGAGTGAGCCCTAGAGAATGCCAGGTTGACTACAGAGGAACATCAGACCAAAAAAGTTACAAAGGAAAACTGCAGAGTCGGAATTCAGGTACAGGCACTTCAGGCATCACTATTCCAACACAGATATTCCTTACCCAGACATGCAGTCATTCCTTCTTTGTACCTGGTATCTCATCAGCTGCTGTAAAAGACAAAAAAAAAATGAAGCACAAATGACACAGTTCCTGCTCATAGGGAGCATATAAATGAAAAGCCTCATCAGACCATCAGTATTTCTCCAGGCCACCTCTCTTGTGCCTCTTCTCCACTACCTGTCAACTCTCCATGGTTCAATTAATTTTGTTTCTGATCCCAGGCATCTCAGCAGGTGCTGATCACAGCGAGAACCACTTAAGTATTTGAGCCCCTCAGATCTCTAGCTTGCACAGAGCACTCTGTTTTTAATGATCTTTAAGCTGAAAGGATGTCTCAAAACCCACTCACGTACACGAAGGTACTAATGGGGTAATGGTTAGGGTGTTTGGAGGATTTAGAACACATACCCTAGAGACTTGGTGCTTCCTAACTTGGGGGAACCAATCCACTTGTCCAGGGTCTCCATCCAGGAGCAGTAAAATCTCCATTTGAGCATCTCAATCATTTTCTCAGCTGAGTGCATCTTTTTTATATACTTTTTTCTGCTTTTCCCTTAATGTTCACTTTATTTGGGTCTAGAGGTCTGAACATCATTTATGCATCCTCTTTTGTGACCTTATTAATTTCTAGTATTCAGCAATCTCTTTTTTCATGGATCTTAACATGATTTCTTCACCCCTGCTCTTTCTGGCCTTTCTGGCCTCCAGTAGATGGAATAAAAGTTGAAGTTCTCCTGGCATATTACCAGTGCCGGAGGACTGGGTAGACGAGTTGAAGGCAGGTTTACCCAGTGAGAGAGCAGGTTAAACTGGAGGTGAGCAAATTGCAAGGCTCATTGAATGGCAGGATTGGAAAGGACTGCAAAAATAATAGAACACACTGTGTTCATTCCTCATACAGTGAAAACAAAGGGAGATGTTTCCTTGAATGACACAGCCGATCACCAAAAGCTACCTGAATCCTCATGCTTATCACATGTTCACTTCTGCCTCCTGTTTTGGAAATCATTGGAGTCTGTCTAGACACCAAACAACTCTTTTCTCTGGGCCAGTTCCCAGGTTCCCTGTCACTGTTTTCCAAGTTTCACCTTATAGTCTCACTATCCTGGCCACTGCTGACTGGACCAGTGATGGACACCCGGCTCAAACTGAAATAATTCAATTTTTCATTCTGAAATATGGGAACAGGTCCAAGACAGACTTTATGTGTTGCAGGATAGACCTGCGACTTGTAGATGTGGGAGCGGCAATTGCCCACCTAACTAGTAGACATAGCGGATAAAGCTGGGAAGCTGAGTTGCAAAGAGCAGATTGAATTGGACAAGTAGGGGAGCAGCAGAGACAAGAACGAGCAGAGAGAGACAGAGGAAGAGTTCACTGGCTTATTCTGACTCTTCTTTTCCTGGTTACTATTCCTTTCTGATGCTTCTTTACATTTCAGCCCTTAATGTTAACCCACAATTATTGAGAACTTGCTATGTTCCAGGCATTCTTGCAGCCACTGGGGTTGTGCTATGGACCATAAAGAGCCCCCCTTCTTGTAAAGCTTAAATTCTAGTGTGGGCAGGTAGACAATAAACAAATAAATAAGTAAATATAATGATTTTTGGATAATGTTAAGTACTGTGGGGAGGGTTAAAAATGGTGAAGAACATAAAATGACTAGAATAGGATTGTGGGTTTATTAAGCCAGAGAAGACAAGGCCCACCCAAGATGGCTGTGCTGATTATGCCTATACAACTCTAGCAAATACATTGGCATAAACTGTGATGTGGACCGCATCCCTTTGACTTGTACAGTGCACAACATAAACAACCAGAGACAACAGTTCCTGGACAAGGCTCTCTGAGTAAGGAATTGTTGTATTAAAATCTGTGAAAATGTGGGAGAAGAGCATTTCCAGCAAGGGGAATAATTAGTGCAATGACCAAAGCTGAAAATGAGCTTAGTTTGCTCAAAGGACCAGAGGAGAGACAATGGGATTAAAGGATATTGGCTGGGGGAAATAGAACAAGATGAGGAAGGAAAGGTAGAAGGAGGCAGATATGTGGGCTTCTGAGTCAGGAAGAGGTAGAGCTTTACGTGTGGAGAGAACCCAGTGGAGTTGTAGGCAGCCCTATCTCACGAGGACAGAGAGAGCACTGCTCTTCCTAGAGAGCCCCTCTTCTGTGGGGAGCAACTCGGACTAGACTAAGTTACTGGAATTAAGACTTATTCTATGCATCTGCTCTCCCACAGTATGGCGCTGGGAGAGGAGTAAACAGCTTCTACACAGCTGCCTTTCACCAACTTGACAAGCTGCAGGAGCTGCTCCTGATTGGAGGAGAGCAGCGTGCTCGGTGTGTGGGTAGCAGAGTTGGGATTGGTGGAAGAGGACTATAAAGGAGGAGAGAGACACCATGCACCAGGAACATCTAAGAGGAACACCTGAGGAACATCTGAGCAGCCCCCGAGAGAGCCAGCCGGCGGTGTGCTGCTCCCCCGCGGAAGTGGGGAAAGTGGCAGGGGGAGCTGCCCTTCCACGGAGGTGGAGGGTCGGTAGCCAACCCGGGAAGGACCAGCAGCAAACCTGGGGAGGGCCGAGCAGACAAAAGAACAGCGCAGGGTCCTGTGTCGTTCCTCCACGAAGAGGGGGAGCGACACTCTTCTGCCTTGCTTACCCCCGTGTCTGGTCACAAGATGACACTGCACACAGAGGATGTGCAGTAAGCTGCGTTTGCTGCCTGACTCTGATTGCCTTTGGAGTTCGTTTTTGCGGAACGTAGCCCAGTGTTTCTATTGTCCTCTCAAGCTTGACTGTGGGTCTACTTAGGAAAATCTTGAGGGTCTCATTTACTGGAGAGAGAACATTCCACAACGACTCACTAAACTTTGCTACCTACTTTAAATGGCTGCATGTTTAATTCTCACAGTGAGGCAGAATTATGTGAGAGCTCACAGAGGATGAGTATCTTGCTCAAACTCACAGAGCCAGTAAATGGAATATCTTGGATTTGGAGGCAAATCCATCTCCCTCCTGAACCAGCTGTCTATATTATGACCAGACTGTCAGGTACAGAGTAGTCTTACTACATGTGCTAGGACATTTGAAACTCTGAATACATGTATTATTATTCCTAGGAATAATAGTAATTACTACTATTGAAAGAAAATGAAAGCCCCAATGTGCCAAGAACCAAAGCTGAAACTCAGGAAAAGTTAACAAAAATAATAAAAAAGATGACTCGGGGTTCTGATGGATTTTTAAGGTGAAGTTTTTCAAGACTTCAGTGAGCAGATATCACTCAGGTTGTCTAAAGTATTTCAAAATATCCCTAATCCTTTTTTAAGTATGAAACACTAACTGTCCACTGCATCTATTCCTATTCTATAGTTACATCCTCAGAGACATGTGGTATTCTTTTAAGAAGCAAGAGCAGGTTTGAATCATAAAAGAAGAATGACCTCTTGAAAATTAAATGTATTGTAGTAGAAAAACCCAATAAATGTGTGGAAGACATAATTAAGTCAACACAGGGAAAAGTAGAAAAACAAGTCAAGAATTAAAAATGGAAAAGAGAACTAGAAGAACAATGAAGGAGGCACAGCATTTCACAAGAGAACAATTAAGAAAACACTGTGAATAAACTAAAAAGAAGAAGGCATGAGAGTTCAGGAAACTATGTCCAACACACAAGAACCAGGAGCTTGCGGGAAGCAAGAGGAAGGAGTCAAGAGATGGTGGGACCATGTGGCACACACAGGTCCACACAGAGGGATCAACTCTGGATGTCAGAGTTGATGGCTGGATTTGTGAGATGGGCATAGAAACCAAAGAAAACAAAGGAATTAAGACAACTATTAATCCTAAGGAAAAAAAAGTGGTTGATGGCAGAGGTAGTAATAATATATCCCACCACTCAAATGTGAAATTTTTCATGACAATGCAGTGGATCTGGAAATAGATCTGATGATGTGGTACATGACTGAACCAGAGGGCCTGGGACTGTACTGGCGAGAGCTGAGGCCAGGGAGGTAACATCTTTTGATGATCTGAAGAAGGGGTATGCAAAAGGCCAGATGGTTAATATTGTGGGCTTTGAAAGTCTGTTACAATTTGCTTCTACCATGTAACACAAAATCAGTCACAGCCAACAGGTGCATAAATGGATACAGCAACATCCCAACAAAATTTTATCTACAAGAGTAGGTTGAGGGCTGGATTTGCCTAGTGAGGCCATCATTTGCCAATCCCTGGTCTTCAGGAGTGGTTCTCAATCTTAATGTAGAAACACCCAGGAAGGTTTGAAAACTCCTGGTACGCAGGCTGAGCCCCACACAAATTACATCAGTGTTTAGAGAGATGAACCAGGCACCAAGCAGCTCTGCTGTGCAGCCAGGCTTGAGAAATCATAGAATAGATCTGACTCACTCAGGAGGATTTAGAGTCCAGATGCTAAATTCAGCTGCTATAGCCATTTGTTTATTCATTCAACTGGCCAGTCAGTAATGTGTTTCTGCTGGGGTCATAGAACCCAATCCTTTGAGTATTGGCGTAAAAAATCCCAATAAACCATAATGACCATTATTCATTTATTCATTTGATATAAACCTTTATATATTTGGTCCCTGTGATTGGGATACTGTGCGGATTAATTAACTATTCTCAATAATCAGGAATCCCCAAATCAGTTGGTGATATAAACACTTAAACATGATAACTACTCCCCCTTACTGAGTATTCTATGGTAGAATCTGTCCTTAGCATATTATATACATTATTTCATTTTATCTTGACAAAGACCACTGATATAAATAACACTGGACCCGTTATATAGATAGTGAAGCTGGGGCCCTGTGAGTAGCTGGTCCAAGGTCATACAACCAATGAGTGAAATAAAATTTGGGATTAAAAATCAGGAATTATCTTACTAGAAACTCAATCTCTGTGGTCAGTACTCTGGTAGGGGTAAACCCAGATTATCTTCCACTCTATTGCTGTATATCAAACCTCCACAAACTCATTGGTTTTAAACAACTGTTATTTATTTGTTCACAATTCTGAAGTTTAACTGGTCTCAACTGGGCAGGCTAGTCTGACCCAGAGTCACTCATATGGCTACGTCTGTCCCAAGGCTCAGTTGGGGCTGATGCTGAGGAAGCGTCCACTCACATCTATCAGATAGTGGGGGCTGGCTCCTCAGGTTTCTCCAGCAAGATTGCCTGAGTTTCCTACATCACAGCAGCACAGGGAGGGCAGGATCTGACCCACATGCACTTATCAAGCCTCTGCCTGGGTAGAGCTTACTGATGGTGCATTTGTCAAATGAAATTCACAATATCAAGGTCAGAGTTGGTACAGAAAGGGCTTGTACAATGGTGTGGATATTGGCAGGGAGACCATTCATCCAATAGTCAACCACAGTAGCTGAGCCAAAGTCCACAGAACTAGCACAGTGACAAAATAATAGATTCACATTAGGTCTTGGCTTTCTACAAACCCCAACCATGTGGAATGTGCTCTGATGGAAGTAACCCTGTGTTAGTAGGAGCACACTGATGAGGGGATGGGGTGGTTTCATGGAAGATTCATGCTGAATCTGGACCAGTGAGATGAAGTCAGCCCAAAGTCAAGGTCAGCATGGGTTATGGTTCACAGGACTCTACAGGAAGTGTGAGAGAGAACACCAAAGGAGAAAGCAGGACAGAATCCTGATGACCATCAGGGTGGTGCTACAGAGTTGGATTTTGTTCCTAAAAGTGTTCAGCACAGGAGGACCCACAAAGTAGGCTGGGGACTCAGCACTCTTCCATGCACGGTGGCTCCATGCCTTCAAGTGTAGCTGGATAGCCTGTAGAGGTACATGGGCACCACACAAATAAAATTCATAGGTTACATTAAATTCCGAGTTAGGCAAGGCTAAAAATGTCTCCTCACAGAGGAGGAAGACTCTGTGCTGCGTGCCATGTTGTCAGTAGTGCTAAGCTAGCTGAATCTACATTTCTGAATCAGTTGGGCATCACTCCAAATGCAAGAACAAAAAGGTTCAGAAAGTCTAATAATCAGGGAAACTTCCCCCACTAGCTATGTTGTCTGGAGGAACTGGAAATGTAAACGATTACAACTGAGTTGGAAACTTGGATCTCAAAGTTTCTGAGTGGGTGCAGTTTTGGCAAAAGACATTTTTCTGCCCCAAGGATTTTATTATGGCAGATTTTTCTGATTGTTGCCAAGATGGGATGAACTAGTTTTGTTTGCTCCTCAGTGAGAACTTAGATTTCTTTAGAAGATTTGGTTGCAGGGCACCACAGAGCCATTAACAGCAGCAGGTGAGAAAGAAATAATAATGTATACATCTACAGCACCACACGACTTACAAAACATAGTCACATATTTCATCTCACTTGGGTTTGCCAGCCAGACCGTGAGGGGAGCTGGACTGGAAAGGTCACCCTATTCTACAGGCATCCAGATCTTACCCAAGATCCCCAGCTCAGTAAACTGGCCCATGCCACCTGGCTGGGCAGGCCAGAATCTACGTGTCCTCCTTGCCGCCTGCTATGGTTTCATGTGTCCCCAGATTTCATGTGTTGGAAACTTAATCCCTGAAGCCTTATGTTAATGATATTGGAGAGGTGGGGCCTTTGGGAGGTGATTGGCTTATGAGGCTTAGTGGGTTGTTGCAGGAATGGTTTGGTTATAAAAGTGAGCTTTCTCTGACTGCTGGCTGTGTCTTATTGTATGATGCCCCAGCACAAAGGCCTTCCCTGGATACAGATCAGCCACCAGAACCATGCTTTTGGGCTTCTCAGCCTCCAGAATTGTGAGTTAAATAAACCTTTATTTTTTGTCATTTAGCCAGTCTTCGGTAGTCAGTTAAAACAACAGGAAATGGACCACGATGATACTTCTCTCCCCTTCAACAATCCATACTTAAGCCCTGAGCATTTTATCTTCTAAGTATTTCTCAGATTCCTCCACTCCATTTTACTTCTTTTCCCACTATTCCAGGTTAGATGATGACTGTTTCTCATCACACTGTAAAGCTTCCTACACCTGACTCCCAGCTGGCCTCCTCCGAGCAGTTTCCAAAATGTGTCACTATTGCTTTCACCTCTCTGCTTAACACACTTAGATGGCTTCCCATTATGCCTGCGGTGAATGCAAACATATTTAGCATGGTCTGCAGCATTTCATGGGATTTGGTTTTTTTTTTTTTTTCCATACATTTCCCACAAGCCTTTCCTTTACTCTCTTGGCTTGAGCCAACCTGGTCTCATTTCTGTTTCTAGCAAGCACTAGGCTCCCTCCAGCTACAGCACCTCTGTACATGCCCCTCTTTCCGTATGGAGGTTGTTCCCCATGACCTTGACCTCGTCGTTCCTTCCCACGCTGTAGATCTCAGCTCAGTTGTCATTTCCTTGACTGGATCAAAGCTCCCCATTACACATTCTTGAGGAGCAACGTCCTCTCAACCTAATCATGTATCATGCCTCAAACTTACAAGCATTCTCTGCCTTCCCCCAGTCAAGGTGCTCTGTGAGCCGCCTAGAAATCATGACACTCTTCTGTCAAAACCCTACAGAGACTCCTGACAGACAGCTCTTTCTTGCCCACATTGGACTCTGCCTCCTCTGAACCCTCTTCTTGGCATGGTCTTGACCTTGGCCTGCCACCCTGCTCTTGGCCTGCCAAGCCCAGTTTTCAGCTGTGAGAATTCCTAGCTCTTGGTAACTATTGACATTTCATCTCCCACTCCTTATATCAAGTCCTTGAGTGATCTGCTGTAAGAATCCTATCAAAAAAGTTAGCAGGAGTCCAGCTACCCCTGATGTACAACCAGGTTCCTCTCAGTAATTTCCATCCATTAAACACCCCACACACAGACACACACACACCCTGTACTGTTTCTTGGCCCCAAAATCGTGGCAATATTTTCTGTACTTGGAAGTGAGTTCATTTATATCCAACATGCTATACCTTAAGTCCCTTTTCTCTACTGCAGCAACTCAAGTAAAATAAGCCATCAGTTTTTAAATGAATGTCTGATGCAACATCTTTCTCCCACACACAGAATGCAACCTGAATTTATTAACCTGGGTCCCATCTCCCACTCCACCTGTCTCTCATGAGCTCTACCACACCAGCCTTCCTTTGGTTCCTCATTCATGTCAGATCCTTCCACTCTGGGGCCTTCCTACTAGGTCTTCCCATTACTGGGACCTTCTCACATGTGACTCACACCTGATTGATTCTCTCTTATTACTTAGGTCTCAGTGTAAGCATCATAGCTCTAGAAAGACCCATTCTCTCATCCAACCCAATGTCTCCACTCCTGTACAAGCTATCTCATTGCTGATTTAATTTGGTGCATCAGGGATTGCACACTTCAGTTGCAGACTGAATCCTGCCTTCCCCATCCTTGTAGATAATGTTTATTGTAGCACAGCCCCAGTTGATCAGTCTTTGGCTGCTTTCATGCTGTACCTGTAAGAGGAACAGTTACAGCAGAGACTTGTGGCCTTTGGAACCTAAAATATTTGCTGCCTGACCCTTGATAAGAGATTTCTACCACCTGGTCTACATTGTCTATATCACGATTCAACTTTTTGAAGTTATTTCCTACCTCTCTTCACTAAAAGTAAAACTCTATGACAACAGAAACTTGTTTTATTCATACTTCTAGTACATCTGTGATGCTATAACAGAATACCACAAGTAGGGTAATTTATAAAGAACAGACATTTATTTTCTCACAGCTTTGGAGGCTGGAAAGTGCAAGAACAAACCACCAGTATATGGTGTGGGCTGCTTTCTGCTTCCAAGAGGACACCATGGACACTGTCCTCCAGAGGAGAGGGCACTGTGTCCTCATACAACAGAAGGCACATGTTCCCTCCTTCAAGGCCCCTTATGATCACATTAATATATGCATGGGCAGAGCCCTCATGACCCAAACACCTCCCAAAAGACCTCCCAATACAGCTGCACTGAGGATTATGTTTCCAACACATTATGTTTGGTGAGTCACACCCAGACCTTAGCACTGCTCTGATCCTGTTATTTTTAAAATATGCCTGGCATATTGTGGGTAGTTTGTATCATGAAAAGGTAAAGAATTTGGAGCAGACTCTGGTTAGGCTGTGTTTCTTCTTCCTGTGTGACAACAGTAGATTCCTCTGTTGGCCACGGTGCTTCATCCCTCCTAGATGTATAACTCTCATCATGTGACTTGGCAATTCCTCCCACTAAAGGCAGCAGAACGTATTTCCCTATAGTTTAGCTATAGGACTCCTATTGGCCAAGAGAGAGAAATGTAAGGAACAGTGTGTCAGCTCCAACTCTAGGCTCTTGTGTTTCTGCTTCACCATGAGAACATCACACCCAGGCCAGCAGTCTCCCAGGAGAATAAGAGATTCACAGAGCAGAACCACTCTCACCAGCAAAACTCACTGGATGCAATTGGTTCACAGCTCATGAATAGACAGGTGAGTGAAATAAATACTCCTTGCTGAATGCATTGAGTGTTAGGTTGGTGTGTTATGCATCACAATTGTGGCAATTAGACACTTGATGCAGGGGACTTGCATAATTGACATGTCTAAGTATCAGTTTTCTCCTCTACTAAATGGAGATTATAATAATTATTGTCTTCAGCAGTTCATCACAACAGGTGTGAAAGTCATTTTGCGAATGATGATAGCACGTGTGAGCTCTTGCTTGTCACTAATTAGAGAACAACATGAGTGGGTCTACAGCAGGAAGCTGAACTGAGTCGAATCAGTGGTGAGCTGGGGTGTGGTCACCAGTATCAGTACTATAACTCTTTGGGGTTAGTTATAGTCACTATCCTCATGAGCTAATGAGTCTGTGACTTTGTTCCGAGCCACAGCCTGCTTTGATCCACTCACAATAGAGAAGGAGGGGATGAGCCGGATGCTCAGGAACCTGCCATGATCATTTCCTGTGTGGGAAGTATACAGCAGGATAGAGCTCAAAGGGCAGGACATCGGGAGAGACCCCAACAGGGAGAGAGCAGGGGTTTCCCAGGGATAGTGCCTTGTCTGTCACATCCAATGCTAAACTAATTGGATGCAGAGGCAAATGAGGAAGGCTTCAGCATTTGATAAATTAATCAGCAAGTTCTGTACCAAATTGCCCACTCACATCATTAATTAGACATCCTGAAAAGGCAAGAGGAAGGCTTTTTTAAAGTGTTGATTCTGCAGCTTTTATTTTTTGGTAACTGATGGGCCAAGACTTTGATCAGATGTCAGTAGGTGGAGAGGAAAACATCTTCACTGGCAGATTCAGGTCCCAGCTGCTGCCAGGCCCCAGAGAGATGGGGGAAGCACTCAGTGCCATTCCCAGAAGACCTGGTGCTGAGTTCAGACATAATCAAAGGATCAAATTGACATCTGAGCACACACATCCCAGGTATTTAATGCAAGAATGCCAAGTAAGGGATCACTTCTAATTAGCCATTTGGACCAGTCATCAAGACTCCATCTTTTACAAGGTAACTGGCAATACAGGGAACGAGGTTTTTATTGTGATGTGAGTTTCTGTTGGAGACCTTTCCTCCTACTTGTCCTTTAGTCACTGCTGTGTTTTGAACAGTGGCCCCCGAAGTACATTAGAGACCCCGCTGAAGAAAAGAATCCAATTTCTCTCAAAGTTAGGGGTAGAGGAGAGAACTCCACCTCCTTGGCAGGTAAGGGGCTGTCAGCAAGTTCTTTCTGGTCCCCTGGCCCTGTCCATGTGAGGATGGAGCCACCACTTAACAAGAGCCGGAGGCAGTGTTATAGGGCACTCAAGAGTCAAGACGAAGTGCCACCCCTGCGCTTTCAGCTGCACTCCCTGGCCTGCACTAAATATGGCAGGCTTAGCAGTTCTCATTTCAGATGAGCCTGGAAGCGTCCCTGGAGCCTCCGCCCCCTCTCCCCTCCCCACCTTTTCTCTGTGCCTCTACAGTGACAAACGAGACAAGGTCAGCAAATCTGCCTTTATGACAGAAGCCTATTTACCCTGCAGAAAATGAAGACAGAGTTTGGGGAAGCTGGGTGACAGCGATGCCATGCAGAACCCCAGGCTCCCAGGTGCCCCTTCAACCTTCCCTTTTGGGTGTTCGAAGCACCAAGCCAGGATGGGTGGGAAGGACAGAGTTTCACCAGGGAAAGGCTCTGACAAAGGGAGCCACTGTGGTCTGGGCTCTGCTCTGTATCCGTCTGCTTGTGGTTTCAGACTTCTTGCCCCCACCCCCTGCCTCTGCCTTCCAGAAGTTTTCCTGGATTCTACTCCCACAGCTTAGGTCAGAGTCAGAATTCCCTCAGAGTCCCAGGTTCCCCTCTTTTTCTCTTAGCATTGACCATTGGAGTGGCCAGTTTAGTTGTCTGCCTGCCCTCAAGACTCTGATCTGCTCAAAGCTAAAGGCTTGTGTCGTTTTCAGCCCTTCCCTGATATGACTTCAGGCATGGAAGCGTGGGCATTGCAATGTCGGGTGGAGCACCTGAACTATGAGGTCGGAGCCTGTGTTGGATTTTGGTTCCACTATTTGGTAGATGTGTGAGTTTCTCAAGCTCTCTGAGATTCATTTTGATTGTCATTGCAGGAAAGATAGTAATAATAGGACTTTCAGAGTGGCTACTGTAGGAGGAAAAGGAGATAATGAGCACAAATTCTTGGGAAAGAACTACTTCATGGTAGATGCCCAATAAATTACCCCCCAAGCTTTGGTACAAAAGGTCTTCAACAAGTTGAATCAAATGCATATTATGAAAACATGCTCATAAATAAATAAAACACAAAAAAGGTATATTAATTCCATTGTTTCATGAACTTTTTCAAGTACCTTCACATTCAAGCCAATAGAAACGTTTGCCTCACCATTGTATTTCATCACGTTTCCTAATAATTAACACAATATCTCATCATAGGGGTATATTGGCTTGGCTTGGGAACAAACTCTTTTTTTTTTTTTTTTTGACAGGCAGAGTGGACAGTGAGAGAGAGAGACAGAGAGAAAGGTCTTCCTTTGCCATTGGTTCACCCTCCAATGGCCGCTGCAGCCAGCGCGCTGCAGCCGGTGCACCGCGCTGATCCGAAGGCAGGAGCCAGGTGCTTCTCCTGGTCTCCCATGGGGTGCAGGGCCCAGGCACTTGGCCCATCCTCCACTGCACTCCCTGGCCACAGCAGAGAGCTGGCCTGGAAGAGGGGCAACCAGGACAGAATCTGGCGCCCCGACCGGGACTAGAACCCGGTATGCCGGCGCCGCTAGGCGGAGGATTAGCCTAGTGAGCCGTGGCGCCAGCCAAACACAGCTGACTCTTAATAAGCATAAAACACAGCTGATAGGAAAAACTGCACACTGGAAAGTGACTTCTCGCTCCCCGCGCAGTTCAGTGTGTCTGGTCCCAGAAAGTAGGTGAATGCATGCTCTCTGGCCTACAGCATAGCCCAGCTAGGACCTGGTGCAGAGGACTCACTACCTGGTAGTGATAGTAATCACTACTATTTTTTCCAATTGGCTGTTATTTGAGTTCTGGTTCAAACAGTGCCTCTCGTTTAGAAGTTTCTCATTATATCAAAAAGATGGAAAAATTCCCAACAGCCTAACAAATGTTGTGGCCAGCTTTAAGAGGTGACATTTAATAAATTAATTCAATAATAAATAACAAAATTTGGCCGGCGCAGCGGCTCACTAGGCTAATCCTCTGCCTAGCGGCGCCAGCACACCGGGTTCTAGTCCCGGTCGGGGCGCCAGATTCTGTCCTGGTTGCCCCTCTTCCAGGCCAGCTCTCTGCTGTGGCCAGGGAGTGCAGTGGAGGATGGCCCAGGTGCTTGGGCCCTGCACCCCATGGGAGACCAGGAGAAGCACCTGGCTCCTGGCTCCTGGCTCCTGCCATCGGATCAGCGCGGTGTGCCGGCCGCAGCGCGCCAGCCGCGGCGGCCATTGGAGAGTGAACCAACGGCAAAAGGAAGACCTTTCTCTCTGTCTCTCTCTCTCTCACTGTCCACTCTGCCTGTCAAAAAATAAAATAAAATAAAATAAAATAATAATAAAATAAAAATAAAAAAATAACTAAATTTTAGCATGCAAAACAAATGCAAAGCATTATAATTGTGTGCTCTCTCTCTCTCCTACACACACACACACACGATCTGTGGGACAGTGGTTTTGCCCAGCTCCATCTCTGTCTTAGGAGCTGCTCATCCTGGCTTTAATATTAAACACTGCATGCTCCAGATCCGAGTTTTCCCCTCGAATTAAACTTTCATGAAGGCTCCTGAGTTCTTGGTTCAGTTAACCCTTTCCTCTCTGCCCCGAGTGGGCACATTCCCGTGGCAGCAGAGGCAGCCGCCTTGAAGCCTGTCTCATCAGCTTGGAGCAAGCCACTCACTTGAGGGGGTTTTCAACAGGAGTGCGTGCTGGTTTCCACCAGGGGTTTCTTCCCACACAATTTTGCTTGAGCAAACAGAGCTTACTACCTAAAATCGCTTTTGTCTGCCCAAACTGACTTTTTCCTTCAGAACTATCTTTGGGGAGCAAATTAGTTTCTTACAGATTCAAACAAATGTGCTAAATTCTTCCCCCTGTGTCCAACATGCTGCATGTTTTCCCCCCGAAATACGAGGCACTAGACTGATGTCTTTATTACCCGGAAGATGCCTCCCCATCTCACTGCTCCCCTCCCCCACTCTGCTCCTGACTGCAGTCGCAGGAACATTCACAGGTAAGAAATGCCAGAGAATGATTGGAAAAGTCAACCAATTCTCAGTTCTTAGTAAGACAAAAACCATATGACACAAAGTCACTTTGAAAGTACAGAAATCACCCGCCTGTAATGTCAAACTTGGACGAATAATTAGAATGGAAAACCTTCTGAAATAGTAGCAACGTCTTGATGGAAGCAGGCGTGGTTAACTAACAAACAAGTCATGGCTAGCTGACTGGATGGGAGGCTGTATTTGAAAGGAGTGGAGAAGTATACCCTAGAGACAGATCCATGAGCTTTTTAGATCAATGGGAAATGTCATGCAGTGCCCACAAAGCCATGGGAGACTGGGGGAGTAAACACCCAAAGTCACAGTCAACAGAATTTAACATTCTGACAAGCACTCCCAGGTGTGGCCTCCTGGGCTGCAACATTGAACATGTGGGTAGCAAAGGAATGAAAATAGCTGGGGAGAGTGGCTGCTGGGTCTCCACTGCCTGCAGGTGGAAGGAATTCTCTGCAAATGGTGCAACACAGCATCCCTGACCCGAGACAGGATCGTGGAAATGCAAGCTGTGCTAGAACATGAGAAAGACTGGACCAAGGAGCAAATTAAACTGCACTGCAGAGGCAGAACAGCTGAAGAAGGAGGACCTGCAGGGTCAGGGTAGAGGAGCGATTCCTTGTCCATACAAGGAGAAATGACAACAGTTCACGGTGTGTGGGAGTGTGTGTGTGTATGCTTTACTCTCCACAGATTCAACTAGGTCTCTCTAAGTGAATTATTTCCTGATATCCAGTTAGCAGAACCCCTCTGTGTGCTTTTAAAGGTATCTGTAAAGGGGTCCATTTGATCATCTGTTAAATAGAAGCCTTTTTTTAAACTTTTATTTAATAAGCTTTTGGATTACAGTGATTCCCCCCCATAACGTCCCTCCCACCCACAACCCTCTCATCTCCCACTTCCTCTCCCCTTCCATTCACATCAAGATTCATTTTCATTTCTCTTTATATACAGAAGATCAGTTTAGCATACATTAAGTAAAGATTTCATCAGTTTGCACCCACACAGAAACACAAAGTGTAAAATACTGTTTGAGTACTAGTTATAGCATTAATTCACATTGGACAACACATTAAGGACAAAGATCCTACATGGGGAGTAAGTGCACAGTGACTCCTGTTGTTGACTTAACAAATTGACACTCTTGTTTATGGCATCAGTAATCACCCTAGGCTCTTGTCATGAGTTGCCAAGGCTATGGAAGCCTTTTGAGTTCGCCAACTCTGATCTTATTTAGACAAGGTCATAGTCAAAGTGGAAGTTTTCTCCTCCCTTCAGAGAAAGGTACCTCCTTCTTTGATGGCCCGTTCTTTCCACTGGGATCTCACTTGCAGAGATCTTTCATTTAGGGTTTGGTGTTTTTTTTTTTTTCCCAGAGTGTCTTGGCTTTCCATGCTTAAAACACTCTCATGGGCTCTTCAGCCAGATCCTAATGCCTTAAGGGCTGATTCTGAGGCCAGAGTGCTATTTAGGATATCTGTCATTCTATGAGTCTGCTGTGTATCCCGCTTCCCATGTTGGATCATTCTCTCCTTCTTAATTCTATCAACCTGTTAATTTAACAGTTAAGACACTATTTTAGACTCTCATACATCCCAAATAGGAATACCTAAGATTGATCCAAGTCACCAGCTCCTAACTCCAGCTTCCTGCAAATGCAGACCTTTGCAAGATAGTGTTGGTGCAAGTAATTAGATTCTTGCCACCCAGTTGTTCATGCCATTGAGTTCTAGGTTTCCAACTTTGCCTCTGTCGGGCCTTCAATGTGTGGGCATTTGGGGAGTGAGCCAGTGGATGGGAACATGTGCTTGTTTTCTTTCTCCCTCTCAAAGAAATAAAACATTTTTAAAAAGTATCTATAAGGGGGACTCACTAGAAAATAAAACCAATAAAGCAAAGTTCAATACTCCCCAAGCATCTTATAATAATTTGCAACTTTTGACTCAGAACTACTGTTCACGAGAATGCAACTTTGGGAAAGAAGCCAGAATGTGGAGCCCAGGCTCAAACACAAAGATTCTCATTATGGCTTTATTACACCTGGAAAGGCCCTGATTGTCCAGCAGTAGAGAATTTCTTGCTGAAGATATAAGACAGAATACTATGCTCCTTTCAAAACTGATGTTTGTAAAAAATATTTACTGTTTGGCGGGCGCCACGACTCATTTGGCTAATCCTCCACCTGCGGCGCCGGCACCTCGGGTTCTAGTCCCAGTTGGGGTGCCGGATTCTGTCCCTGTTGCTCCTCTTCCAGTCTGGCTCTCTGCTGTGGGCCGGGAAGACAGTGGAGGATGACCCAAGTGCTTGGGCCCTGCACCCCATGGGAGACCAGGAGGAAGCACCTGGCTCCTGGCTTCGGATCAGCGCAGTGCGCCGGCCACAGTACACCGGCCGTAATGGCCATTTGGGGGGTGAACCAACGGAAAAGGAAGACCTTTCTCTCTGTCTCTCTCTCTCTCTCACTGTCTAACTCTGCCTGTCAAAAAATATTTACTGTATAAAGTGGGAAAATGTAGAATTATAAATAAACATAATGCCGTGAGTGAGCATAAACTAGCAGTGTGAATGTGCTCTGTAAATGGCACAGCCTCCTGCAAGTGTCAAAATCAGTTCTGTGATATCATTGGCTGAGGCCATCAGATGCCTGAGTGTAGGCAGTGAAAGCCACAGAGGGAGACCCGTGCCTGCCTGTGTTTATTCAGCTGGCTTCTTCAGGAGGGCAGAGACTGACTTAGTTCTCAAAGGGGCAGCAGGGATGGGTTAAGGGTCATATATGTGGTTTTGGAATAATTAATGAGCTTGTGAACATCCAAGGAATTAAAAGCTGGTGGTCCACAGGATGACAGAATACACGGTCTTTGGAAACTCGGCACCAGGTGTAAAAGGAACTAGAAGAGAGCTGGAAACAAAATCAGGGGCAAAGAGGAGCCAGAAAAGTAGAAACAAGATGTTCCAAAGGCAAAATTTAGGCTGAAATAATTATTGCTTAATTTTTTAAAGATTTATTTTATTTATTTGAAATACAGAGTTACAGAAAGAGATAGAGACAGAGAGGTCTTCCATCTGCTGGTTCTCTCCCCAAATGGCCACAACAGCTGTAGCTGAGACGATCAGAAGCCAGGAGCCAGGAGATTCTTCTGGGTCTCCTAGGTGGGTGCAGGGGCCCAAGGACTTGGGCCGTCCTCCACTGCTTTCCCAGGCACATAAGCAGGGAGCTGGATCAGAAGTAGAGCTGCCAGGTCTCAAACAAGTACCCGTATGGGATTCTGGCACTGCTGGACAGAGCTTTAACCCACTGCACCACAGCACCAGCTCTTGCTTAACTTTTATTAAATGCTTTGTTACATACACACGCACACACACACATACACAGTGTGTGCGTGTGTTGCCCATGATGGTAGCACACGTCCTGGCTACACACATACACACAATGTTTGTATGTGTCATCCATGAAGACAGCACATGTCCTGACTCCCTCTTTGGCTTGGTGATGCTTATGAAGGGCCTGAACACAGTAGCCAGGAGTCATGGCATGCGCAGTAATGAATTGTGTGAATCCAAGGTTAGCTTTCTTCCAGCAGGACTTGCAAGTGTGCTTTCAGCCAACAAAGGGAAGGACTGCACTCACCAGGCTCTACACACTTTTGCCTTGGCTGCCAGGAAACACAGCTGAATTTAGAGCTCAGTTGCGATCTGAGTTGCAAGCACTAAAATTGCACTAAATGACTTTCTGTCTTGCCTTGGATAATAGCTTCTTGGGAGGCAGAGACTGTCTGACCCCTGTCTTTCTTTTTCGTTGATATTGAAAAGGTGATCAATGCATGCTGGAAGTTTTGATGAGGAAAGGAATGTCAGCTTACATTCTTAGTCCAGTTCTTTCTCTTCTCTTAGAACATTCCACGTCTCCTTGCATATATAAGCCATATCACCACATGCTTGTTTTTATGGTGCAACTTCCTCAACTTTCTTTTTTACATAAAAGAAGTGTTATAGATGAATAAAAGACAAAAATAAAGAAAATGGAAAGGAAGGAAGGAAGGGAGGGAGGGAGGCAGGGAGTGAGGAAGAAAGAGTGGGAGAGGGGAGGGTGAAAGAGAGAAGGGAAGAAAGGGTGAAGAGAACAAAAGGAGGGAGGCAAAAAGGGAGGAAGGAGGGAGGAAGAGGAAGCCAAGGTTGAACTCCCCTCAATAAACCAACTGTTTAAGAGAACTATCTCTGTAAGAACAAGAGAATGAAGTTAGCAGAGCAAGGCTTGGTTTTACTCTAATATATATATATTAGAGTATATATATATATATATATATACAGAGAGAGTGTGTGTACATATATAGAGAGTATATATATAGTGTAGTATATATATATATTGTGTAGTACTAAATATATATATACATATATATAGTGTAGTACTAAACATAGTCATTGAATGGGCTAATTCATACTCATCTCAAAGTTTGGGAAAATGCAAAAAAAGTAGTGACAATAGTGACAGCTGCAATTTAATGCTTACTCTGAGCCAGCTCCTTTGACAGGAGTTTTATGTCCATGAAAATCTCATTTCCAACTATCCTGAAAAGTAGACATGACAGTCCCCATTTTTTGAGATGGAAAGCAAAATCTTGCTATTGTTAATTCTGCACCTGAGGTCATATACCTGGCTTTGAATCTCAGACTGCTGACTCTCAGTGCTCTGGCCCATTTCTCTCTCCAGGATATCTCTTTTTGCTGCAATGGTGAGGCTGAACGTGAAAATACAGTGTTTCCTCTTTCAAACTGTTCCTGCCCTACCCTTGAAGGAATCATCAAAGATGGCAAAAGACTATGACCCTGAGAGGCAGGAGAGGGATCCTTGAATCCTGGATTCAGAATCAGGCCGACTCTGCTCTTTTCTTACTCTAATCTTCCTGCCAGATTATGGGATCTAGGGCAGGGAGAGTGGCTCCTCTTGGGTTGGCCCTCCTCTGTTCAGACTTTTCGATGAGGAGAGAGAGGACCACAAGGGCTCTGGACTCATGGTTACCTGTCTGCACACAAAAATGGTCTTTTATATCCTTTGAGTTCAATGGGATAAGTGAAAAGAGAGAAGACACTGACAGACCCTGGATAGAGCAGGTGCTTAAAGAATCCTAAATCCCATTCATTTAGTTATGTTTTGAGCCCATAATCACAATTGTGATCTCAGCTCAGTACTACGTGGTCCCTATCCTTGAGTTGCAGACACTCAGCAGATAGAACTGGATCTCGGAATTCCAGAAGAGAGATTCCAGACGGATGAGGCAGAGATCAGGGTCACATGCCACCAGAGAGGTCAAGGTGTCTCCAGGACCCCAGAGGTGAAGGGGAGGAGCATTTCAGAGGGGACACTGGGAGCGATGGCACAGCAGATGTGAGTGTAGCTTCCACAGAGCAAAACTTTCTGGAAAATCACCACTATCTGTCATTAACACAGAAGAGAGGGAGCCTGGGGCTGGGAATTCAGAAAATTCTGACACACTGAGGCCTTTGGCTGAGGCCCCGACCTCTTGAAGCTCCACTTGGCTCGTCTGTAAAATGAAAGGATGAGTTAGATGCACCTCAACTCAGCTATCCTTCCATCCTCGCCATGTCCTCATAGCAACCAATCACATAATTAATTAATCCACTGAGTGTTTGTTAAGGACCTGTTCTGAGCTTCCAGAGATGTTACAGCAAACATAGGTTGCAATGTGGAGATGCCGTCTCTTTTGAATGCAATGTAAAAGAATTTTCTTGGAAAAAAAATTAAAAAAACCTCTGAGTTAAAGATTGACTAACAATCTCTAGAGACATCACAGCCAGGACCGGTCCAGGTTTGTCCTCTGACTTTAGTCACCTGTGGAGCTTTTGCCTGCTGGATCAGAGGGATCCTCAGCTCTTAAACGAGGGCAGACTTTGTAAGGTGATCAACGAGCAGCCGAGATGTCACGGGGGCAAAATCACAGGTGCTTGTAATGAATGCACATTCGAGAATTGTGACCTTCAGCTTGTTCTCCCTGTTTTGAGTTTTAAGCAGAGACCCTTTCGTCACATTTTCTCTTCAATTAGCTTAATATCACCAGGCCTACTGGCCCTACCATCCCCTTTCAAGTCTGCTACGTATGGGCCACTGATGCGATCCACTTTGCATTCGCACCTGTCATAGTTCTACCAAGAACAGAATAGAATCAGTTGTGTTAGCTCTTCCTGTATAAAGGCAATGCTTTTCCTCTTCCTTAGGCATAGGGATCATCACTAGATAAATGCTGAGTGTCCACCACACTCCAGACATCGCACTGGGTCTTGGGGGTGGAGTATACCATCCTTAACCTGCCTGGATTTATAAATGTGCGACCTAAAGGAAGTGAATTCTGCAGTTGACTCCTCTGGGAAAATGGGTGGAATAGATATTGCTGGAATATGCAAATTTTAGAATCCTATTCCATGGAGAATGTTACATTCCCCGTCCCTCCCCCCCCCAGCTCAATTCTCTTTGGTAGTAGTGGAAGTGTTCTCGGTACAGGGCTGGCTAGACTGCAATGGACGTGATGTGCCATTTACAGTCTGGTGCTGTCTTCCAGCCTTGGCCACCTCCTCTCATCTTCCTCCACACTGACTGGGACTGAGACATGAGTGTGCCCCAGACGATTGAGGTAGTTGAGCACACGTTGTAAGAAGTGAAGGAGCCACAAGATGGAAGGAAACAGATTCCCGACCACTCTGAAGAGCAGGGTACCATTGAATGGAAAGCTTTCTTAGGCAGTTATATGAGAGAAGCATGAATCTTTATCCTGTAAGCCATGTTATTATTGTCCTTCTGCTTACTTTAGAACATTTTACTGTAAACTAATACAAAAAGAGAAATATGAAGCACAACTCTTGTAAATTGTAGCTATTTCTTAATTTAAAAGGCATAGCAACAGGGAACCTTGACGAGAGAGAGAGAGAGAGAGATCTTGCACTTGCTGGTTCATTCCCTAAGTGACTGCAGCAGCGAGGGCCAGGGTAGGTTGAAGCCAGGAGCCAGGTCTCCCATGTGGGTGTCAGGGATCCAAGCACTTGGGCCATCACCTCATGCCTTTCTGGGCACATTAGTTGGGAGCAGGATTGAAAGTGGAATAGCCAGGATTCAAATGGGCATGCTGACAGGGGATGCTGATGTTGCAAATGATAGATTAATCCACTGTGCCACAACACCAGCCCCAGCACAACTCTTTTAATTATAAAAATGAAAATAATACTAGCCATCATTTATTAACTTGTGGGATTGTTTCCAAAGCTACGGAGCTGATCTCTCTTGAATTGGTGATGCTTCCATCAGGAGCTCTGGATAAGAGTTGGATAGCATCTTCAACCTCTCTCAAACTTTAGTTTTCTCATTCATAAAATGGCATTACTCTAATTATACAAAAATGACAAACGTATTCTGTGAAGAATACCTGATATACATTTGTAAATTATTTGGTACATAGAAGATATTCACTGTAGCCCACTACTTAAAAGTTTGGAGGAAAAAAAATTCTGTCAACAATAAGTGTAATCAATTTATCTGAGTCCCCCCCCCCAAAAAAAATGGTGATTGTCAAATGCCCAAGCTCCCTCAGCCTTCAGGAAGTTTCTGCAGCATCATCAAGAGATCTTCTCTTAAATCAATTCTATGATGATTGTCACAAAGCAAAGGTTCCCAGGTAAGACACATGTCAAAGCACAAAGAAGGTGTGTTCATACCCACGTCACCACTTATAACCGAGACAAAATCCTAGTCAGTTCCCAAACAACCTGGTGTCAAGAACAAAGGAAAATTAAGACATTCCTGTTTGAAGAGATGATGTTGTGTTGTCAAATTCAAAGAAGAATCGTGTGACTTGGAAGAAGGACCAGTGCAGACAAACTGGTTTTGACACTTCAGGAAAAGCAGACCTAGGTTTCATTTCTGAAATGAAATTACTCTTAAGCTAAATGTTACCATGAGCAAGCTCTTACGGATATAAAAGAACAGAGACATACAATTGTCAGGGGTCAGGCAAGTAGGGACAGGATTCTCTCAGCTACAGAACAAGAATCTGAAATGAAATCATCCATTTCCAATCACAGACATGCCTCTTTAGAACCATGGCATGATAGGAGCATTCCCAGCATGGAACCCCCAATGGATAAGGAATGTGAGGAGCAGCTCTCCTAGATGGTCCTACAAGAACCCAACCAAAGTTTAAACAGAGAACAATGATGCTTGCTCTAGTCAATCTATACTATTTATAACCTTTACCTGCTAAATATTTGTGGCCATTTTATTTTCTAACACTTCAATAAAGTTTAAAATGTAAAACGTGCCTGGCACTTCATAGACAATACCCATATGAAGAAGGCCTTCTCTTTACCTACATCTAGCCTTGCTCACCTTGGTTACTGCCTAACGTTCTTCATTTATGCCTTGGACTTCTGCCTCTGCTGCTCAGGATCCAATGAGGGCCCAGGTTTGTGGAGCAGCTTGCATGATTGACATGAAAAGTGCATGGAGAAAGAACTTGGAACTTTCAAAATCTCTAGAAAATGCCCAATGCCAAAACCAAAATGAAGCCATATCTTTAGTTCCTAAATTGCCATGATGGAGCTTTTATTTTGCAAGTGTATTGATATGATACCCACTTGTAAGAATTATCTCCAATAGGAGGAGCTTGCAAATAAGGCTGTTGAAACTCAAGTTCATGAAAAAAGTGGATCTGAGGTTTAAGTTAGATGATAGATTCATAAGTGATTCATATACCCAACATCCTAATTTAAAAGCATAAATCAAAGTGTCCCCATTTGCAAATTTATCCCCAAAGACACATAAAACTGAATTGCTCCCCAAGATTTTCATCCCATTAGTCATTGATCCTTGTTTGCTTGGTTTTGTAAGGCAGAGTTTTTATCTTATATTTGTGTTTTGGATGTAGGTCTTTGGAGGCCATTCCATATATTATACTGTGTTCCCTTGGTTCTAAGACCCATATAGGGTTCAAAAGTACTAAAACATGAAAATGTATATCAGAAATTGCAAAGAAAGGCCAATCACCACCCCAGGGATCACATGGCAGGCCCTGCTGTTAATAGCTCTGGGCCTTTACAAGAGTTGCTCCTCTGCTTGTAACTTCTCCTTCCTTCATCCGCTTGGCAAATTACAACTCAACCCTTGAGAGGCAGCCGAGGCACTGCCTCCTCTGGGAAACCCTTCTTCCCTCCCCCATTGCAATGCCCTTCTCCCTAGCTGCATTGCACCTTGCAAAAGCCTCTGGTGTGGATCTGTGAGTTCTCTCCATTGACCAGGAAGCCACTTCAGCTGAAGACCCAGGCCTGCTCACCTATGTAATTGCAGCATCGGTCAAAGAGTACGGCAAGTAGCAGATGTACCAGCCAGGCTTATGGCAATTCAGTTCTAGCAGTGGCCTTTCACAAAAATGACTTCAAAACACTATGAAACAGCACCAGACTGTCTCAGAGGTTATCCTGCAGCCTCAGTCCCTAAACCTGGCACACTTCACACGGTCAGCAAGATGTGGCATCATCAGGCATTCTTTTCCAAGGAAGACTTCAACTTGAAAGGGCGGCCAAGGAATAATATGAGGCCTCTTGTTCTTCTAAATAAAAACAAGGTGCTTGGATGGAGGCTGGAACAATGAAGTGGTGTGGCATAGATGTGGAGTAAATTTGTGGCAGTTGAAGCAGGCCACAGGAGGCGCAGCTGAACAGGAATTGATCCCTCTGTGTGTGCTTATTTGTCCATCCATAACCTGTTGATGGATTGCCTCACAGGCTGGAGCAAGCATGTGTGTATGTACTGTGCTCTTGTGTGCATATAGCAAATGTCAATGTGTTTGTGTCTATGCTGTATGTGTGTGTCCATATACAAGGTGTCTTTGTGTGTGTACAAACTTGTCTCAGAGTTACCTGTGCTTGCATATGTGGGTTGAACTGTATGTGTTAGTCAAGATAGGCAACCTCTTCCTGCCACAACAAACCTTAACATCTCCTGTCTTAGCATTCATGAAGTCTGATAAGGCAGGAGATTTTGGAGGACAAACATCATGTAAGAAATTCAAGTTCTCCTATGTTGTGATGTCATCATTTCAGTATATACCTTATGATTTCCTTTATCAAGGAAGAAAGAACAAGGAGAGCTGGTGGAGTGACTCTTAAGGGCCAGACCTAGAAATAGCTCCCATCATTTCTGCACATCACATTAGATGAGACCCAATCACATACTTTTTTATTTAATTTGATTTTATTTTTAATTTCTTCAACTTCTTTATTCCCCAAAGAAACCTTTTATTTAAGGAATACAAACTTCATGCATTTCCTAAGTATAACATTAGGAATATAGTGATTCTTCCCACCATACTTGCACTTACCTTCCACCCGCACTCCCATCCCTCCCCCTTCTCTCTCTCCCAGTCCCAGTCCCATTCTCCACCAAGATCCATTTTCGATAAACTTTATGCACAGAAGTCCAATTCAATACTAAATAAAGAGTTCAACAATTCGCAAGAAAAAAAAAAAACTGTTACTCAACAGTGGAGACAAGAGCTGTTCAAAGTCATTGCATTTTGAAGTTAACTTCACTTCTTTTTTTTTAGAAACTTAATTAACTTTAAAGAAGCACCCAGAGGGCCAGCACCGTGGCTCACTAGGCTAATCCTCTGCCTGCAGCACCAGCACACCGGGTTCTAATCCGGGTCGGGGTGCCAGATTCTGTCCCGGTTTCTCCTCTTCCAGTCCAGCTCTCTGCTGTGGCCTGGGAGTGCTATGGAAGATGGCCCAAGTTCTTGGGCCCTGCACCCGCATGGGAGACCAGGAGAGGCACCTGGCTCCTGGCTTCGGATCAGCGTGGTGCATTGGGGGGTGAACCAACGGCAAAGGAAGACCTTTCTCTCTGTCTCTCTGTCTCTCACTGTCCACTCTGCCTGTCAAAAAAAAAAAAGCACCCTAGAATGCTACATCTTTTGTGAGCACCTAGACATAGTTATAATACAACTCTTTGAGGTCAGAGGTCCTGCATGGGAAGCTAGTGCATCTAAGTGATCACCCGAGGCTCTTGACATAAGCTCCCTAGGGTCTGGAAGTCTTTTGAATCCACAGACTCTGACAGTATTTGGACAAGTCCATATGCAAGGTGGAAGTTCTCTTTTCCATTCAGAGAAAAGTACCTCCCTCTTTGATGACCACTTCTTTCCACTGGGGTCTCATCCACCGAGGTCCTTCATGTAGGACATTTTTTGCCACAGTGTCTTGGCTTTCCAGATCACAGACCTTTTTTTGACAGGTAGAGTTATAGACAATGAGAGAGAGACAGAGAGAAAGGTCTTCCTTCCATTGGTTCACTCTCCTAATGGCCACTATGGCCAGCACTGTGCCAATCTGAAGCCAGGAGCTGGGTGCCTTCTCCCAGTCTCCCATGCGGGTGCAGGGACCCAAGCACTTGGGCCATCCTCCACTGCCCTCCTGGGCCACAGCAGAGAGCTGGACTGGAAGAGGAGCAACCAGGACAGAATCCGGTGCCTGTATTCCCAAATGGCTATTTACAGGAATCAGACCCTAGCCCAGGCATTGTTTAGCAATTCTCATGGAGCTAAAGCAGATCCCGGAGGAAGAAGAACCACTCCCTGGCTAGCGAACCATCCAAGAAGGGAAAAAGAGAAGGTAAATCTCCCTCCTCAGTTAACAAGAGGAGAGGGACCCCAAGCTCACGGGAAGTGCAATGATGATTGGCCCCTCAGGGGGCTAAGGGCTGCACTAATGCATCCCTCATGTCCTTTGGTCTTTTTGCTCCTCCGCCTGCTTATCCAGTTAAAGACAGGCTAAAACCAAACACTTCCCCTCCCTGACCTCTTTTGTGTGATAGCAAAGCACCTACAACTCATCTATTTCAATGGTACCTTGAGATTGCCTATTTCCAGGTCCAGTTCCCCATGAGGTGAAGTGTTCTTTCTGATGGAAAGAGCAAGACTCTAGGAGATGGAACCAGCACCCTTGGTTGATGTCCTGTCCAAGAACTGGCTTTGCAAACTTTAGAAACCTATTCCTCCTCTCTAATATTCAATCATATACATCCTACAACTGGTATACCCCACTTTAAAGCTGTTGGAAGTGTAGAACAATAGCTCTCAATCCGGCTGCAGAGTAGGCAATACTGGTGTCCCAATTCCCGCCCACCCCCCAGGATTCTGATTTAGCTGATCTGAAGTGTGCCTGGGCATCAAAATTTTCAACCAATCCCCAGATGTCTCTGGCATTTATCCAGGGTTAAGAACTGCCAACATGGAGAGAAGTGAAGCCTATGCCACCTGAGATCCTCAATGAGCCAGATTACCATCAGTATCTTCCTCTTGGAGACAAGGCAGATGAGTGGAGTCTGCTCTGGCTCCCACTGAAGAAAACAAAATATGTAACTTCAGTATCCCTACTGCTCCTACTGTCACTGGGAGGAGATCTGAGCATGATGAGTGTTTGATTAAGCAAACCACAGTGTCCTCTTTCTTACAGGCAGTGGAGTACCATGATGGCTTGAATGGCGATGATTTTTTTAGACAAGAAAATGCAATACCGCTGTATGATAATACAAAATGGATATGGGAGCTAACCTCTGGCTGTTCCAGAGGATGAACTTTATCAGAGCCAGAAAACTCAAAAAGAAGAGGAGAGCAGAAGAAAGAGAGCAGACAAGAGGAGAGGAGAAAATGAGTATCACTGGAGGAGGGGATATAGGTAGCAGGCATAAGTCTGGAACCAAAACTATCCAACAAAGAGAAAACTGCCATAGATCAGGATGACTCAAGAATGCATAGCATTAGTGACATTGGATGTTTGATTTAAAGCTGATGCCTGTATAGGACATTATTACCATTCACCCTACTCTCCTCCAAATGGTTGTTTAAAATCTTGTGTGCAGCAAATCCAGAGTCGTCGGTGCCTTGGAAGAATGCAAGCTTACAGAGGCACATGTTTGGATGAGGAGGTGAAAGCATGTGTAATTCCCTCTTCTAAAGCAGTGTAAGAGGGCGGCCCTGGAGTTCTCAGAGGTGGCCACCCCGACAGAAATGGAGGTACAGGGTAAGATGAAGGTGAGGTGAGGACAAAGTGGTTTCAGCATTAAATGGCCAAAGAGAGGAAAGAGCCCATTCAATCACTCACTCAACAAATAATTTTGAATGCTTATGATGGGCTGGATATACAGTGTGTTCCAATCTTAGGATACATCAGTAAGCAGTAAGCTCTATGGAGCTTACATTATTCCAGAAGAGGTGCTAACAATAAATTATGAAATATGTGACTTATCTGATAGGTGTAAGTCCACAGTACTGTGGAGAAACATTGATAGCAGAGTAGATAAGAAAGATCCACCAAGTCATGATGGACAAATGTGGGATAAGCAAAGCTCGCTCATCAGGCAAGGGTGGTGAGGTCTGAGAAAGAGATTGGAGGGAGATGGTGGGGGGCCCACACATGCTCTGGAGGTTAGAGCAGAGCAGGGTTCTCAGGGGTCAAGTATATAAAGAACACAAGGAGGTGAGTGTGTCCAGAACAGACTGAACAAAGAGAATGCCCAGCCCAGTTTTCAGCCAAATATAGAAGAGAACAATTGGAGTAGGAAGGCTATCTACAAAAGTAAGATATGCAATCTATGGGAATGCAATAAAGACATGTGCAGAGTAGTTGACAGGTTGTCAGTAAATGGAATTTTCTTCTCCCCTTCATCCATTCCACCTATTCTTTATTAGAAATCTGAAGATGGTGTCCCATGCCCAAATATAGCCATTAAGTGTTGTGAAGATGGATAATACGTAATGAAAAGTAACATAAACAATAAACAGTAGCTCTGAGCCCAAAGAGGTTTGGAGACCAAGGCCAAAATGGAATTTCCCACTTGTCTGAGTGTTGGCTTTGGGAAGGATTTGTGGGGCTCAGGAGCAGCTTCTCCAGAGCAGGTTCTAATTTCACTCCCTCATATAGCCACGTGGAGGTGACTACAGCAGCCTCACCCACCAAGTCACCAACTGCCAACAGAGAAGTAGAGTCAGGACAGAATCACAGCACCTTTCAATGTGGTGTCCATGTCTGCAGGAGAGACGTGGTCTGATGGACGGCCCCAGCTCTGAAAGTTCATATTGCCTAACTCCCTCTCCCTTGCAAAGGTGGTACTGAAAGGAGAGCAAGGGACTGGATATGCAGGCAAAGACCCCTCTTCCATGTGCTGAGTTAAGGTGCAGTACTGATGCCAACACTGTGGCATAGCTGGTAAAGCTGCCATCTGTAGTACCAGCATCCCAAATGGATGCTGGTTTGAGTTCCAGTTGCTCCACTTCCAATCCAGCTCTCTGCTATTGTGCCTGGGAAAGAAGTGGAAGATGACCCAAGTGCTTGGATCTCTGTACCCAGATGGGGATCTGGAAGAAGCCCCTGGCTCCTGGCTTAGGCCTGGCCCAGCCTCAGCCATCTGGCCATTGCAGCCATTTGAGGAGTGAACCAGCAGATGGAATCCCTCTCTCTCTCTCTCTCTCTCTCTCTCTCTGTGTGTGTGTGTGTGTGTGTCTCTGTCTTTGTCTCTGTCTCTCTCTCTCTCTCTAATCCTGCCTTTCAAATAAATAAATAAATCTTTAAAAATAAAAGTTGCTATGCTATACAAGGCTTAATAATTACCCTCTACCACCTTGCATCCTCCACAGCTCAGTACACAGGTGATGTCCCCAGCAGAAGGGAAATTCAAAGGAAGGGAACAGAGTGTAAGTGATAAGGAGGATGTGTATCTCCTTCCCTCCTTTCTTCATTTCTTCTTTCTTTCTTTCATTTTCTTTATGGGGGTGGCATTTTAATTCTAAGATGTTTAAGGGATGTGTAAGTGGAAATTATTGGTGAGTGAATGTATGCAGAATGCTGAACCTCAGAGCAGAGCTGCTGCCTGTAGGTGTAAGTTTCAAACATGTCCCAAAGGAAATAGGTATAGGTATAAATTCATGACACATCCAAAAGAACAGAGAAAAATATATCAACCATGTTTCCCTTCCCAGAATCAACAAATGCTAACATTTCTCCCATGTAAAAATTCAGAAATCCCCTAAACTCAGTATTCATTTACTGATTTGACTCAATTGTTACCTGAGGTTACTCTAGCTTTATCAATGACTATAACTCGGGTCATGATCAAATCACTTCACCTATGTTATTTCTTCCTCTCTCTGCTTCCCGTTGCCCCTCACCAGAGAAAATATTAGGAATTAATTACAAATAATATCCAGAAATGTATTTCTGGAGAAAGAACTAACAGTGCCAAGAAATGATATGGTAATTTTAACAAAGTCCTGCTGGTCTGAAAAACGTCTTTGCTTTGTAAGAAAAAGGAAATTTGGATGAAACTCTTAATCTTGAAAGGGACCTGTCATTTTCCCAATTTAACTGACAAGCTGGAAGTGTTTCAGGAGGTAGAAGACAAGCAGGGCTATGGCTTTGCGAATTTCACGTGAACACATCTGAATAGCAGCCCGGACCCTTCACTGCATCCCTGGCGGCAGGGGAGGGTGATGTGGTAAAGCCTAAGAGCACAAGGTCTGTCTTAGAAGACGCCTGGGAGGAGAGAACAAAGGAAGAAGCAGGGGGAGGCTCCAGACACCGCCTCTGAGCTTAGGAGGCGTTGAGCCAAAAGAGGATTCAGCCTGGTGGTTCCAGTAAGAATCGCAATTGCCCTCTCCAGAAAGCCTCTCAAAAGGCTGAATTCAAGAACTCTTTTTCTCCAGGAGTGGGAAAGTTCTTCAGGTATAGTAGGTGGTGCACAAACCTTGGAGAAATATGACTTGGTCTGATTTATATCTTGGCTCTCTCTACATGTCCATAGATTAAGATTTTAACCACCAGTTCTCACTCCATTTATCAAAGCACACAGATCTTCATTTCATCAACAACAAACACTTTTTCTCATCAAAATTCTTGTCAGAAATGTAGCATTAAACTTTCTACCATATTCTTCTCTTCAAAATCCCGGTAACAGAAAGCAGTATTTATGTAGAATTACCTAGGATACACAGTTCATCCATTCCTGTGCATTGGGGATTGCCAACTTTTATCTGTAAAGAGCCAGAAAGTGAATATTTTAGACTTGTTGGGCCATTTGGTTTTTCACATCTCTGTTGCAAATCCTCAATTCTGCTATTATAGCTTGAAAGCAGCCATAAACAATAAGTAAAAAAAAAAAAAAGTGTGTTGCCATAGTTTATCCTTCCCTAGCTTAGACATAATAATTTGTTGCCCAGTAAAATTGAGTTCTACAGTTCTGTTTCCAGTGATGATGCAGTAGCTTAGCTTGCTGTGGGCTAATCAATGCTTTCATAGATAATAACCATAACACACACAGAAATAACCATAAAATATATAAAACAACAATCTGAAGGTACTGCAAAGTGACCAAGAGCAGCAGAAACTGCACTCTTCATGTGGAAAAAGAAACACTGCCCAAGTTTCCCATTTTTGTGTATTTTTGCTGAGGGTAGGCACAGGAGTTCCTCCAGGCAAGTTTAGAATTCAGATGGAAATCCAGAGTCTTACTGAAGAGACAGAGGACAGAGTCCAAGACAACCACGTCAACCAGGAAATGGGAATGGAACAGTTTCAGACAGGAGATTTTCAGAGAGAGAGCTCCTAAACTCTGCATATAAACTTTTCCCTGATCATTAACTGGTGCCTCAACTGCAGGTGTGGGGAGGAGGCTTCAAGCAGTCAAGCCAAGGAACTGAACAGATATTTCAGCTGCTGACCACAACAAAGTACATAGAATTGGAGTCTGATCTGAGCCCAGTAATCTTTCTACTACAGTAAAGATAGAACGAAAGATGGGAGAGAAGAAAGAGTAAAAGAAATTAATGAGAAGAAAAAGAACCAACACTCTAGAAGAATACAAAATAATCCATTATCTCAACAGTGTTTTATCCTAGAATACAACACCAAATTGCTGGACATACACAAGGAAATGAGACTCAGCTGCAGGAGAAAACACAGCTTACAGATGCAGAATTACCCCATTTGAAAAACAGAGAGAAAGGGATTCGAGAACTAAAAACAGGCAAAGACCCAGTGACTTGTTGGACATCAAAGACAATGCAACATACATGTAATTGGAGTTCTAGAAGGAGAAAACTTAGAAAATAGGGGAGGAAAAAATGAAGAAATGATGTTTATTTTTTTTCCAAATTTGGTCAAGTGCAAAATGCAGATTCTAATGGCTCAAGAAACCTCAAAGGAAATCATGCTCAAAGACATCCTAGCCAGATGTGCTGAAAGTACAAAAAGAAAGAGGAAACAGCCAAAAGGAAAAAGAAAAATAACTCAGAAAAATAAATTATTGAAGTTACTATGATAAATGAAAAATATGATGAAATATTTATGAAAAATAAATGATTCAAGTTACTACTGCTTTTCATTAGAGACAATGAAACCAAGAAGACAGTGCACTCATGTCTTTAACAGCAGGGATTTAGGAGGAGGGGCAGATTGAGGTAGGGGTCCTTAACTCGGAATTCTATGTCCAGCAAAAATATTCTCTATGAATGAAGAAAAGAATAAAGATATTTACAGATGATTTAAAATGCTATCACAGAAGAAAAAGGAGAATGGTTATTGGGAGTCCCCCAGCAGTCTGCCATACCTTACAAATCCACAAGACAGAGATCTAGAAGTAAGGACAAGATTCCCCATAGATGGAATCCAAAGTGTTTTCCCCCTTGCTGCTTTCCCCTTCCCAACCAGAAATTTTAACCTAGGCTTATGAAAGGAGCAGATGGCTTGGACCCTTGTCTATTTATTTGATCCATTATTTTTACCAAAATTCTTTTTATCCCATTCCTCAGAAGATCTGCCTTTAATAAGCTTAAAATGCAGGAAAATAATCCTTTTCCTTGCTGTTATCCTTCCCAGGAGATCATGGAAATACTGGGGGACAGTTCTATTAATATTTTAAAATGCAAGCTCATCACCTAGCCATTAACAGAGTGGAATTGGAGGTGACTTGCAAATTTGGTTTCTTTTTTGCAAACCCTGTCATAAGGAAGCAGAATGATTGAAAGAGAGATGGAGAGAGAGACAAACAGCGATGCAGAGACAGAGCTGGAGACAGAGACATGGAGACACTAAGAGGAAGAGGAATAAAATTAATAGAGACCAGGGCTGGCATTGTGGCATGATGGGTAAATCTGCTGCATATAATGCCAGCATCCCATAGGGACACTGGATCAAGTCCCTGCTGCTCCACTTCCAATACACTGCATGCTAATGGGCTAGGAAAAGCAAGGAAGGTGTCCCAAGTGCTTGAGATCCTGAACACACATGGGAAACCAAGCTGTAGCTCCTGGCTCCTGACTTTGGCCTGGCTCAGCACTGGCCATTGGAGCCACTTGAGAAGTGAACTACAAGACAGAAGATCCCTCTCTCTCTCTCTGTGTGTGTGTGTGTGTGTGTGTGTAACTCTTTCTTTAAAAAACAAAGATTTGTTTGAAAGTCATAGTTACACAGAGATAGGAGAGACAGAGAGAGAGATCTTCCATCTGCTGGTTCACTCCCCAATTGGCTGCAACGGCCAGAACTGTGCCAATCTGAAGCCAGGAGCCAGGAGCTTCTTCCAGGTCTTCCACGTGGGTGCAGGGGCCCAAGGACTTGGACCATCTTCTACTGCTTTCCCAGGCCATAACAGAGAGCTGGATTGGAAGTGGAGCAGCCAGGACTTGAACAAGTGCTCATATGAGATGCCGGCATGGCAGGTGCCAGCCTTATCCATTATGCCACAGCAATGGCCAATTCTGACTTTCAAATAAATAAATCTTTTTACAAAAAGAAAGAAAATTTGGTAGAGACAGAAAACAGTGCTGTTGCCAATATCTTGGACACATCATTATAAACACTTTCAGGCCTGGCCTATTCTCCCAGTAATCTTATGAAAAACCCATCCCACGCTGTCTGATACCCTTTTCATAAAGAGCTTACTCCTTCTTTGACCTTTCTTTCTGGTCATCTGTCTGAGGCTGCTTCATTAGGTGACTAAATTGGTGTCAGCAAGGTGTCAGGCATCCACGTGATTTCAGGGCTTTCTTGCTTTCATGTCTCCAGCCCTGCATTGACCCCAGTTGATTCCCGTGGCCTTCACTCATCCTGGGCTCTGGGCTCATCATCCCAGGAACCATGTGCACCAGCGCTGTTCCTGTCCACGGCAGCAGCTCACTCTGTGTGTAACCCAGCTCCTACACTGTGAACTCTGACCATGCTTGTGAGTCTTCTCGGGAGTCTCTCAGTTTGTTCTCACCCAACAAAACCACCCCCACCCGGACTCACTCCCAGACCCCACTATAGGATCCAGCTACCTCCGGGCCCAACACCAGAAATGCAGCTGTTCATGTCCTAGAATTATGGCTATTGTACTTTGTAAGTGGGATAGGCACGATTTTTGTGACTTTTCTAAACAGATTTTTATACCGTTTATGTCATAGCTCCAACTGAGCACCTGCTCTTTCTTCTCTTAAATTCTCTAGGATTTCAGTGTGGTTGTATGTTTATCTAGATAGGTCATTTCTAATTTCCAACCACTCACAGACAGGGAATGATGGGCATTTCAAATGGAGGAAAATTCCAACTCTACTGCCTGACATTAAGCTGACATTGACATTCAAATTAATTGACTTTTGCCCTTAAAAAGGCTTTCTGGACAAGGTGTGATCATTTTCTAAGAGTTCTTCCCTTCCGTGGGTGAAGATGAAATTTGTCACTCATATAAACCAAGTATTTATCTTTGACAGAAAAGAATAAAAAAAAAGGTAAAGGTGGACTAAGAGCTGTTCCATACTTTTTTATTGTTTCTTAACTTTTTTACCAAACTATTGTTCACATCAGGTACATCTTTCTTAAGGAGACTGGGAGGTAGAAGAGAAATTCCACCAAAGTATTATTTATCTCTTTCAAAAATAATTCAGCCTGCCAAGTAAGCGTGACTATTGAATATACATTTATTTCTGTTCCTCCCTCCCAAAATATACTGAGACAACAAAGGCATACATAATCCACTTGCACAAATATAATGGGAGAAGAGACAGCAGAAAGAAATGGGAGGAGTAAAGATGATGGGTGAGCGCTTATTAAACCAGAAAGCCCCACAAACTGAATCCTAAGTGTTGATCATCACAGTCAAAGTTCATCCTTAGCAGCATCCCAGAACCCAACAAAACCAACAAACGAAACCCTCCTTGACTGAGAGTCCAGGCGAACTTAAATCCTGGAAGGCTCATGGAGTTGTGTGTTAGGATGCATTGAGGCCCTAGATCTCTGTGGGTGACTGTGCCTCATCATTCCTTGGACAAGACATTTGCATGTGGGGATAATAGTGAAAGATAGCACAGATCTCATTTCTCAAACAGAGAATTCAATAGAAATGCTAAATAACAAAAACAGCAACAACAGTAAATCAAGAAGCTGCAATACAAAGATATCAACTAGAGGGTAAGTGCCAACGAGCAAGTGAAGAAACGTGGAGCATGGTCGTCTTTTGAGGCTGTTCATTGCTCTGAAGACACCCCTGAAACTAGTTTTCCTTCATGATGAAACAGAAAACAAAAGCACTATACTCACATCAGCCATCTTTCCATCACTTAGGCTGTTTATGAAGAAGAGGGTTTGTTTGGCTCACAGTTTTGGAGGTGCAAAGGCATGGTGCTCGCATCAGCTCAGTTCTGGTGAGCACCTCACGATGAAGGGAGGAAGACAGATATTAACGGCTAAAGCACTTGTCAGGGAAAGCAGCCTCATCTGAAACCAGGAGCAGCACAAGCTGAGTGTGACCAGGCTTGTTCCTTTAATGACAACCATCTTGTGAGAACTCAAGGGGTCATATGAAAACTGCCTTCCAAATGCACACCCTAGGTGACCCAAGGGCCTTCCATCAGCCCTATCTCTTAAAGGTCCCACAGCACCTCCCAATACCAACACCTTCTGGACTAATTCCCAATCACATGAACCTTTGGGGACAGAGTTCAAGCATATCCAAACCATGGTAAGCACCTCTTTTGGCAACAAACTAAATGAAAAACACACCCTTTGATTCAGTATGTGTAGAGAAATTGACATTTTAATTGAGGGAAGAGATTTGGAGACAGGAATGGAGGGGCAAAGAGAAAATGAATTACAGGTGAAAGGAAGAAAGAGAAGAGACAGGAGAGAAAGAGTGAGGCTTAGGCTGGCGCCGCGGCTCACTTGGCTAATCCTCCACCTGTGGTGCTGGCACCCTGGGTTCTAGCCCCGGTAGGGGCGCCAGATTCTGTCCTGGTTGCCCCTCTTCCAGTCCTGCTCTCTGCTGTGGCCTGGGGGGAGTGCAGTGGAGGATGGCCCAGGTGCTTGGGCCTCTGCACCCACATGGGAGACCAGGAGAAGCACCTGGCTCCTGGCTTCAGATCAGCGCAGCAGCCGGCCACAGCACACCAGCAGTAGTGACTATTTGGGGGGTGAACCAATGGAAAAGGAAGATCTTTCTCTCTCTTTCTCTCTCTCTCTCCCTCTCTCTCTCTCTCTCTCTCACTGTCTAACTCTGCCTGTCAACAAAAAAAAAAAAAAAAAAAAAAAGAGGCTTAGAGAAAGAGTGAGGCAGGAGTAGGAAGGTGGGACAGAGATGTGTGAACGTGTCTTGTGGAACTCGTATCAATCCAGCCTTGAGGAAGGGAGAAAGAGAAGAGGGGAGATTGTTTCACATTTATGCCCTCTGAGGAGAAGACCCACCTGCCCAACCTACCTTGACCTCTCCGGCTGCACAGCCACAGAGGGTCAAGAAATATCATGTATTGATCATCCTGATTAGCTTCACCTCCAAAAAATATGTCCTAATCAATGTCTACAAAGTAAAGAGTAAGATTTCTTTCCTTAATGCAGACCTATTCTCACTCAAGAGTTGAAAATCTGAGTGGGAAAACAAAAAGATCCTGCAGCTCCAAGTAGAGTGAGCTGTCTAGAAGCTCTTCTCATCACTGACAAGAAGAAGAAAAATCAAAGACCGTAATCCACATGTCCCTATGATTACTGCATTTCATTCCATCTCACTTTCCACGGGGATAATGAAAACCCCATTATCCCCAAAACCTCCCGCAAACATACATTACAGAGTTCAAATTTCAATGGTCAAAGTTGTCTACCCAGCTCCCAGATAGTCTCCTGCTTCTGTCTGTCAAAACAAAATGTGGAGGACCAGTGCCATGGCTCACTAGGCTAATCCTCCACCTGCGGTGCTGGCACCCTGGGTTCTACTCCCGGTCAGGGCGCCGGATTCTGTCTCGGTTGCTCCTCTTCCAGTCCAGCTCTCTGCTGTGGCCTGGGAGGGCAGTGGAGGATGGCCCAAGTGCTTGGGCCCCTGCACCCACATGGGAGACCAGGAGGAGGCACCTGGCTCCTGGCTTTGGATCAGCACAGCACGCCAGCTGTAGCGGCCATTTGGGGGGTGAACCCTCTCTCACTGTCTAACTCTGCCTGTCAAAAATAAATAAATAAAATAAATAAACAAAACAAAACAAAATGTGGGGGCCAGCATTGAAGCACAGAGGATAAAGCCGCCTCCTGTAGTGCTGGCAATCCCATAAGGGTTAGAGTCCCGGCTGCTCCCCTTCTGATCCAGCTCTCTGTAATGGCCTGGGAAAGCAGTAGAAGATGATCCAAGTCCTTGGGCCCCTGCACCCATGTGGGAGACCTGCAAGAAGCTCCTGGCTCCTGTTCAGATCAACGCAGCTCCAGCCATTGCAGCCATCTGAAGAGTGAATCAGCAGATGGAAGACATCTCTCTCTCTCTCTTTCTCTCTCTCTCTCTCTTTCTTTCTCTCTCCCCTCTCTCTAACTCTGCCTCTCAAATAAATAAATAAATCTTAGAAAAAATGTGAGGTGTGGGTGATGTCTGAATTGAGGCTAATTTTCCTAATGTCATTCCCTAGTGGACAAGGAATTCATGGATTTCAGATGTAACTGCTTTCCCTTAAATTAGTTTTTAAATTTTTTTTTGCTAAAAATTAGAGCACATCTATTTGAATAGTGTCAAACAGAAAGACAATCACACACTAGTTAGAGGAGGTAAAGGAAGATTTTACTCAGTGCTGTTGTAACAAGGGAGAGAGATTTCAGTAAAGAGAGCTCTAGTGTGAACACAGCAAAGGCAGCTGGGGGTTTCCAGCCAACAAGCAGAGTGAAGGAGCCAGTGGGTAAAATCACCAAGAGGACACAGTAAGGGGAGGGCGAGTCTTGCTAGACTGGGCTAACAGGACTCATGGTACAGAGGAGCCAAGGGCTTAGACATCAAATATGGTGGTTGAGGACCTGAATCTGATATGGATGATCAGATATGACGATCAGGGGGATTCTCAATCAACTGACTGGGCCAACTCATGCTGGCAGACAAAGCTCAAAGGCAAGCTCAGTTCAAAGAAGGCTCAGAGTCTAAAGTTTGAGCAAGGAGACCATCCTTTCCAATAGGAATTCTCTCCCATTTTATAGAAGGGGAAACTGAGGTTCATAAGAATGAAACAAATTGACTCCGGCTTATAGAGCTCTCAGAGAAAATCTTAACATTTAATTGAGAGCCAGAATATCACTCTAGAAGGCATATAAAACATGAAGTGAAAATGCCAAGTATAATTGAAATTTTTTGTGGATGAAATAGAATAGAAAAGAAAAGAACAGCTGCTCACATATTTTATATTAAGATGTGCTGAGCCCTTGAGTTGGGCAGCTTTTCCTCTTGGGTTTCTTATCCCTGAATTAGTCATCCCTGAGATACGTCTGCCTTTTTCATGGCCCTTCTAAAGAGTGCAGAGATAAAGAACAAGGTTCTGACTGAACTACACTCAGAAGGTGGTCCCTTGGTCTTCTCCCTTCCAACAACACGGCTGGGATTAGAATTGCTAGGGTGATTACATATGGAAGCAGGTGTAACTTTAGAATAACACTTGAAGGAACCAAGCAGCCTGTTAATTAATATCCTTGTTAAAAGTGTATTTGGTGCCTTTCCCTTTAAGGACATCTGCTCACTGCATCCCAGATCTGAGGTCAAGGTCATGGCCATTGCCAGGGTTCACAGCCACCCTGTGCTGTGAAGACCTGTTGCAGCTGCTCCTCCCTGGCTTCTACCCTGGTGGAGAGCCCAAGGGCTGGCATACAGGATGCGCTTGCATGTTGGGATTTGGTGGGAAAGGATGATCCTGGACTGAGTTTGGGCCATGATAGGAAGGGAATCGTACTTTCTCAGCATTTTGCCCCTTTCTGCACACAGGAAGCTGAGCTCCAGAGAAACGAAATAACTGACCTACAGAGGTCGCCCCATTCTTGCCTGGATCTCAACGGAATTTCAGTCGGCTCTTCTGGAATTCCCCTGCTGTGGTACCCTACTGTCGCTCCCCCACTCGCGGAGGAACGACACCGGACCTTCGCGGAAGAGTGGCACCAACGAGCTCTCCGACAGACTCTCTCAGGAGGCCCCGTGTGTTGTCTCTCTCTCTCTTTTATAGTTCTCTCCCACCAATCCGTGCTCTGCTGCCCACGTGCTGAGCACGCCGCTTTCTTCCAAACAGGGATTGGGTCAGGAATCAGCTAATTAACGAAGCAGCTGTGTAAGATTTGTTTACTCTCTCAGCGCCATATGATGGGAGATCAGATGCTTAGAGTTAGTCTTAATAGTCTCAGTGGTCTAGTCTAGTCTCGGTAGTCTCAGTACTTATTTCGCCATGTTGCAGGAGACAGGCCCTGCTCCCCACACCCTACCTGAAGAGCATTCCTCTTCCCTGCTCCGCAGCCATGGGGTGACTCAAGTGGACAAGGACACGTGCTTGCCACGCACACTCTGCACACACTGGGTGAGACGCGCCATCGGGTGGGGCTGTGTGGGGCAAGCAGGAGCTCACTGCCCAAGGCCACTGACATCACTACTTTTGCTTTCTTCAAAAAGCCAAGCCCAGCCTTTAGCCAACCCTTTCTTCTTTTTTCCTCTCATCCTTCTTCTCTCCCTCCTTTTTCCCTAGGGCTTCACCTTGTCCTCATGGGGCTTTTCTTGTACCCTTTCTTGGTCCCCATTTCTCACCCCTGTGCATCTCCCACGTAGGCTCCTTTGCACTTCCTTTCCTCACTCCTCCTCTACCCTGCCCTTACTGAAGGGAGATATGTAGCCCTGGCTATTGTCTTTAAAGGGCAAAGGTACTGCTTTAATATCATGGCCCCATTTCTGTTTCAAAAGTTCCAAGCAAGTGCATCCCATCAGCCTTGCTGTTCCTGTGTGACCACAGGCCGGCTGTCTGCATGAGCTGAGTGTTAACAGCAACAAAGAGGGATGACAGGGGACTGACAACATGCCATTTGCCCAGGAGCATCTATCTCCCATGGTCCAGCGGCATGAGCAGCACAGGGCAGCCTCACTTTGCTTCATGGTCCTCCTGACACTTTGTTTTGCTCTAGTATCTGCTGAACCAAAGTCCTGGCTCTTTATTCCTTTGGTAAAACTGCTCCATGCTCCCTCTTGGGGTCTGCAGGATAGCTATGCCCAGTTCTGGGGCATTTCTCCTGCTTGCACAGAAGAGAGGGCCTCCTTGCTAACGATGTTAAGGTCTTGAGACTGATCCCCCCTGAGGACCAGTTAACTCACAAGATTAAAAGAGTGGGCCATTACCTGAACAACCATGGTCATTCAGGGAGCCACCAAAGCCATCTGCAGAGTCAGTCTAGGGTGAGTCTTTAGCTAGTAGTCAACCTGTCAGTTGAGACACCCTCATCCACATCAAGGTGCCTGGGTTCAATACCCGTCTCCAGCTCCTGACTGATTTCCTGGAAAGACCAATCCTAGGTGATAATAGGTGATGGTTCAAGTAAGGGGTTTCTGCCACCCACATGGGAGACCTGGACCAAGTTCTTCGTTCCAAACTTCAGTCCCAGCCCAGCCCTGACTGTTGCAGGCATTTGAAGAGTGAACTAACATATAGAAGTGGTTCTCTCTCCCTCTTCACTCCCCCCTTCTCTCTCTTCCTCCCTCTCTCTCTTTTAAGGAAATAAATACTGTCCTCATGTCAACTGCCACCACACCCAAAACTGGCATCTCCATGACAAGGCCCACTAGACAGTAAAAATAGCTGACCCCCTTAAGACACAAATCTGCAGCCTTGGCTCCTTCTACTCCATCTCACCACAGGGCATCCTGCTAGTGGGTCTTGTCCTTCAACTAGAACACCATGTGCAAAAGGGTGTGGACCGCACCATCTTCAGAGACCCAACCTCTGCATGCCAGCGAGGCACACAAGAAGGAACTGACAGTGGGGCCAGGTGCTGAGGGACTGTGTCCAGGGCTCCATTCCATGGGTGATGGTGGAATTAACTGGGAGAATGCAGGTAGTGCACCTAGAACAGTGCCTGGAACATAGTAAGAGTCACAAAGATCTGTGATTTCTGTGTATGGTTGTCTGCTGCAGGGCTTCTCAGAGCTTTTGTTCTGCTGTCACATACATTTCTCCTCCCTGGTAGCCAACATTGTATAGCTGACTATGTCTTCTATTTGGTTTCTCAGCCAAGAGACAAATTTTAGATTCAATTACAAAATTTAGAGAACTTCGATAAAACCCTGATGCATTTCAGACTTCTATTATTTTTACCTCTCACCTCTCTGGAATTCGCTTTATTTCCATCCGGTCCTTTTTAATTCTTCTTTGTGCTTTATATGTTCTGATGAGGTACTTACAGTTCTTTATGGCTGGCACCCTGCTGTAAATAAACACATTTATCAAGAGAGTTAATAAATCACTTGAGTATTCAAGGGCATGACTTCTAACGATGGAAATCCGGAGTGTGCAGGTGCCGTTGGCAGGTGACATCCCTTCCCACATACCTCAAATAGTAGCCCCTGGTTTTCCGTGGGCTCACCTTCAGATAGGCTCTGAACTGTCCTCTGAGTGGGAATGCAGGAAGTCACAAAGTTCCCCAGATTAGCCCCTGGCAGCCCCTGCAGAACAGAGCCTGTGCCGCTAGCTTTGAGGACCACTCTTCTCCTTGTCAGGCAGAGAAATCTTTATTTCTGCTTTAACTCTGCTGCAAACCTCAGCAGCTTTTCCTGAGCTAGCACAACGGCCGAGTTCTCTCCTTTATATTATCAAAATCCGTCCGATGAGACTGAAACTGCCGGCTGCCTGTAGCACCGGACTCTGTGGCTTTGATGGGCTTTCCACTCACTCCTTGCCCTCACCGTCCCAGCAGGTGAGAACATCCTGAAAACCCTTCAAAGCTGTAGCTCCCTAGCTCCGGGCTTGGTCTCTGCCAGTGCACAGCTTCCGTTCCAGGCCTCCCTCTCCAGACCCCACATTGCCAGACTGCGTACGCTTTCTTCCCTCTGCTCTGGCCGTTCTTTGTTTAGATTCCTGCAGCATCCATTCACCTCACCTCCATTTTCTGTGCTGTGATATTTTTTGCTCTATACGATCAACAATAATACATAAATAATAATTGAATATTCATTCAGAGTATTATGTTATCTGCAAGTTACTAGACCCTAGGGCAGCTGCCAGTTTTCTTGTGCACATTATTGAAGAAGGCAACGCGGCCACGAGCACCAGGAGCATTCCCCTGTGCCGGGAACTGTGCTGCATATTTTGTGTTTCTTGCTTAATCCTCAGACGGATGCTTCAGGCATTGCCACACTCGTGCTGAAGATGAAGAAACGGAGGCGGGAGGCTTCGTGATTGTTAAGGAATTTTTCAAGGTCAAAAGCTCCAGGAAGGGCCTAGTGGGTCCGGCCTTATAGCAACTCTCACGCACGCCTCCCTAACTGGGCAAGAGCAGTTTGGGGCAGGTATTTTCACTGGGGTCGTATGGAGACTGTAATTTACAGTCAAGTTCAGAGCCAGAAGGACAAAAATACATAAAAGCACACGTGTCAAGAGCCTGGGTTGGGGCCAGGCAATAGGGGGTGGAAGAGACTCTGCACATGGGCAAAGGGCTCCTGCCAAGGATGGAGGCTGGAAGCCGAAGGCTTGATCTCTCTTTCTGCTATGCCCACCACTCATGGAAGGGAGGATAGTTGATGACAGCTGAAAAGTAGGTGGCAACAAACTCTGGGGGCCTCAAGGAAGCCTGCAGGATTTTGCACAGTGTGGAGCCCTGGACTGTCTTTGAGTGAGAGGTGATACTAATAAATCCAGGGTTAAAGCAGGAATAGGAATGAGACTCAGTAAGCAAAATGCTCCAACCAGCGAAGAAGAAATTGACCAATTAGGACTTAATAGTGCCCCATTTATAGATTTATTACACAGCTGGGATTTACACCCACATCCCCCCCTCAAGATTAGGTCAAGTTTCCCTCCTCAGGAATCCTACAGCTCTTGACAAGTGACGCCTAGTTATTCTCTCCAAGAATTTGATTAGGAAACTATGGTTTGTCTTGCATGGGGGATGAGTGATCTGAGTCCCCTCGTCCTGCCTTTCCTTAGTGACACAGGCCATCAGGAGCATCCTTAGCTACTGCATACAGGGCTCCCACACATCAGTCAGACCCTTCCCTAGTGCAGCCAGTCAGTTCTCCCTGAAGTGGATCTTCCTGCAAATGCAGCTTTACTGTAAGATGGAATTTCACTCCAGGATTGACTTCACTTCTATGATTAAGGGAACATGAATTTAGAGCCACTGAAGACATATCTGCATATGTCTTGGCTCAGTGGCATCAGGGAAAGAGAAAAGGGGGCCAAATCACCACCCTTCACCCCCCAACCCATGCTGAGCCATGAAAATAATCACAGATCTGGCTTTCTTTGGATGCCACCACCTTACAAGTTTAACATCCACAGAACATTCTAGCGCACTGTGCTAATGATTCCTTGGTTCCCGTGATCCTTCTTGCACATTTCTGGCTCATATGAAGGTTTATAGACATGAACTACAAACTCTGTGGCAGGGGTGGGGGTGGGGTTGCCGGGCTGTTCACTGTGCATGTGACAGTGTTGGCACTATCCTACGCATGCGACAGTGTTGGCACTAGACACCTCTCAACAAACAGATGTTAAATGAATGAATGACAGATGGTGAGTGGGGGCTGGAAGGACACACTCCTTGGCCCTGTCTGCTCATGGGCAGAATCTCTTGCAGTTGAGATTGAGAAGACAAAATATAAAAGAGAGGCATCTAGCACTCCCAAGGCTATGACTTGATATTGAACGTCCCAAACAGCCCATGTGTTGTTAGTGGTACCACAAAGGTGGAAATGTGATCTAATTATGGTGTTTAGGATGTGGTTTTGTGGGAGGTCCTTAAATACTCTTGGAAGTCAGTTCTCACTAGAGGATAATTTTAGAAGCCTGAGTCAGGGTCAGGCTTCTGCTTTGCACCAGGAGTTGTTGTATGAACCTTCCTCCATGTATGCTTTGTCACTGCCACCTGCCACCCTCACCACATGCCAAACCCATAGGACCATTCATTGTTGGACAGTGAGGCAAAACATGAACCAAAATGAGATTTTTTTAACTTTTATATAATAAATATAAATTTACAAAGTACAGCTTATGGATTACAGTGGCTCCCCCCCCATAACTTCCCTCCCACCCACAACCCTCCCATCTTCCACTCCCTCTCCCATTCCACCAAAATAAGATTTTGCTCTATCAGTTGTGTTACGTATCTCATTACAGGAGTGAAAAGCTGACCAATATACCTGGGTACTGTGAAGGGTGTGTGTTGTATGCATAGACACACTTGTGGATGAACACATAAGTATACGTGGAAATTTGCTTTATTTCACTGAATGACACGCCATGCCCAGTTCTTTTCATGGTTTAAAATAAAGAATCCTAAGCATTTCTTGGTGTCATATAAAGGCTAAATAAATGTTAATAAGTTAACTTCAGGGAATTTGATGAATTTGCTTTTGATTAAGACTTATTTAGTGAACCATTTTGTGTTTTTTATATTCTTGTGTTGAAGAATTCCTACAAGTTCATGACAGATAGAAAGCTGGGACAGGTGAATTCCCACTGACACAACTACAGTGAAGATTCTGGTGCCCAGAAAGAATAGACCAGGCCCCCCACCCCTGACTCATGTGAATGGAATGTTTGTGTCTCTCCAAACTCCTGCATTGAAGCTCTAGCCCCCAATGCCATGATATCAGAAAATAGAATCTTCTAGAGGTCACAAGGGTGGAGTCCCTGTGGTGGAGTTAGTGTCCTTCTAAGAAAAGGGAGAGGTAAGAACTCTTTCTCTCTCTACCACATGAGGTTCCGTAAAGAACATGGCCACCGGGGGTGGGCTTTGTGGTGCAATGTGTTAAATTACTACTTGGGATGCCAGCATCCCATGTCAGAGTGTCTAGTTCAAGTCCCACCCAAACTGTGCTTCCAAAACAACTTTCCTGCTAATGCGCCTGGGAGGCAGTATTTGGGTTTCTGCACCCGTGAGGGAGAGCTGCGTGGAATTCCTGGCCCCCAGATTCAGCCTGTCTCAACCCTAGCTGTTGTGGATATATAGAGTGAACCAGCAGATGAAAGATCTCTCTCTCTCTCTCTCTCTCTCTCTTTCTCTCTCTCTCTCTCTCCTTCTCTCTCTCTCTCCACACACACACACACACACACACACACACAATCTCTCTCTCCTCCCCTCTTTCTCTCAAACACATAAATAAATCTTAACAAAAAAAGATATATTGAGTTTAGTGAAAACAGCAACACCAACAAAAAAAGGCAACAAAAGGCAGCTATCTCAAAGCCAGGGAATGAACACTCACAGACATGAAATCTTCCAGCAGACTGATTTTTGGCTTCCCAGTCTCCAGAATTGTGAGAAGTTCCCTTGGCTGTTTAAACCACTAGTCTATGGTCTTCTGACACAGCAGCTTGAGCTGACAAGAATGCTAGCCATAAACTCAATAAACCTATGGAATGCACTCGGCTTCACCAGCCCTCAGGAGTTTCCCAGTGCAGTGCAGAACCATAACAACCAGCAATAATGAATGGCACAGAAGCCATGGAAAAAGCAAATTTGGGGGATATTATACATGGGAATGGTCATGCATTGCAGGTGGGAATGTACTGGTCCAGCTGCTTTGGAAATATCTGATCAAGGTAGACTGGCAGACCCCGGTGCCCTGGAAACTCCACTACCAAGTGTGGGTCTCTCAGACTGCCATGTACATCTTTACTCAAAGAAACGTTAAAATGTTCATAGTAGCACTATTTGTCACAGACTCAGAGGGGAAACCACCCAAATGTCCATGATTGTAGAATGGGTAACCACATTGTGGTATTTTCATGTAATAGAGGGCTACCAGGAGTGAGAAAAAGCCACCCACAACACATGCAAAAACATGGAAGAATCTCACAAAGTTAAGCATATACTGAGCAAAAGAAACCAGACCCGTGTCTGCCTGATTTCATTTATGTAATGCACAAAACAGGAAAAACTAATTTAGGCTGTTAGAAATCATGACAGTGGTTATCTGGGAGCCAATCCAAGAAAGGACATCGGAGAGCTTCCTGATGCTACCATGCTCAATTTCTTGATCAGGGTGCTACTTACATGGGCAGGTTCAGTTTGAAAAATGTATCCCACTTGCACACTTATGATATGTGCATTTTTCTGTATGCATCTTATATTTCAAGAGAAAATTTTTCAAAAGACATGCTCCTGTCCAGGCAAAGCACTTCTGAGAATGATAAGCTCATTCGCGGTAAGTTGAAAGAGACATCACTGAACCAGCAGAGTGGCATTCTTCATCTCAGAATGGCCACACACTTGCTGTGTGCCCCTAGCCAGTTTCTCTCCTGTAAGCCTAAGCTTGCAGATATGTCTTAAGGTATCTAGAGATGCCCCTTGGAAAAGTCAAAGTGGAAGTTAGCTATTGGATAGAAATAATATTCACAGAGGAAAATGTAATTTCAACTTGCAATATTCTCTCCTGGGGGGTCTCAAGGGCTGTGAGCATGAGAAACTCTCCTTCTTGAAGCACCACAGTCTCCACATTCTTAATTTAATGTGGGGAACTCTGCTCTTGGCGTGTGAGGCCTGTAAGAAATGTCTACGTGTTCTGTGATCACATATTCCAAGCCTTGTATTGACCACTGTCCCAGGCCCTCAGTTACCCTCCCTTCCCTCAGCCCATTTCAGTTAGTTCTTTCATGAATACTTCCACTCATGCATATTTCTTCTTGCTTATCAGGCCTCTGAAGCCTGGACATGAACATAGTTCCTGGCAGCAGTTACCCTCCTGAGGTTTCTAGAACTTTCAATTAAGTAAGTCCGTGAGGTGTGAAGAATGCCCAAAATTGGCATCACTCTTCCCTTGGAGGCTTCCAGAATTTACCATCAGTGACTCCCAGGAGCTTCCAAAATAACCCTGGTTGTTAAGGCCTGCTCTTGATGAGTCAAAATCAGCTAGAATTTCTGACTATCCGTTATTTCAGTGAATCTCATAAACATGTTGTTTTGTATACCTTAAAGACATGAATTCAAATCTTTTACATTGATACCTACTGGATCTGTGTATAAGAATCATGTGTTGAATAAAATAATGAAAGTAGCAAATTTTATCAACATCACGTTTTACAAGACAGATGCTGAGCTGTAAATTTAAGATTTCAGTGAGTCAAAGATTCTGATACTTACAATTGGACTGTGTTAGCAACAAAACTTTCACAGACCAGTTGAGAGCTCATCTCATTCTTCCATTCACCTATCATCCATCCTCCCACCCACCTACTCACCCACCCATCCATCCATCCACCCATCCATCCATCTATCTATCTACCAATCCATCCATCTCCCACATATCCACAGTTTCTGTTAGGTGTCAAGTACAGGAGTGGCACCTGGATTCAGAAATGAGTGGGGTTCATCCCCTGAGAGTAATGAGCTCAAGTTTTTCTGGAGACAGGCATCCATTCATTTCTACAGTGCATAGTGATATGGATTTTACTAGCACAGGATGCAAGGATACTGGAAAACACACAAATTGTGCTTTGACTTGTCAGAAGTTGAGGTAAGAGTAGCCGATGAGGTCAAGGGAATTGTCACAGAGTAAATGACTTCACAACTGGACAACTCTAACACTTGACAAAGAATTGCTTCAAGACAGATGGAGGGCCGGCGCCGCGGCTCACTAGGCTAATCCTCCGCCTAGCGGCGCCGGCACACCGGGTTCTAGTCCCGGTTGGGGCGCCGGATTCTGTCCCGGTTGCCCCTCTTCCAGGCCAGCTCTCTGCTGTGGCCAGGGAGTGCAGTGGAGGATGGCCCAGGTGCTTGGGCCCTGCACCCCATGGGAGACCAGGAAAAGCACCTGGCTCCTGGCTCCTGCCATCGGATCAGCGCGGTGCACCGGCTGCAGCGGCGGCCATTGGAGGGTGAACCAACGGCAAAGGAAGACCTTTCTCTCTGTCTCTCTCTCTCACTGTCCACTCTGCCTGTAAAAAAAAAAAAAAAAAAAAAAAAAAAAAAAAAAAAAGACAGATGGAAAGGCCACTCCAATGGAGAAGAGCCCCTCAGGAATGCCTGGAAACTCATCCGCACATGGGACCAGAGGGAAGGGTGAGCAATCAGATAACAAGTAATCAATCCTGATATAGGGCTGAAAGGAGGGTGTGCAGCCAGGAAGCAGTGCTGAGGCCTGGTTGCCAATAAAGGGCATCTGTATGTCACATTGAAGGCTCTGGACATTATCCTGAAAGTTGTAGGTGTTAAGCAGAAGACTACATGGTCACAAGAGCTTTTAGAAAGTATGAACAGGTGGCTGTGTGGAGAGTGGAATACATGTGGGATAGACTGTAAACTGAGATCTGGGTCAGAGGACTTGGCCAGACTGGGTAAAACAGAGACTTAACATACTAGTGGCAGAGGGGAAGGTCAGGAAGATTGCACTGCATCATTTCAGAGGATTGTGGGCTAAATCATGTCCCCTCCAAAGGATGTGTTATGGTTCGAAACCCAGGTACCTAATACAGCAACCATATTTGGAAATAGGGTCTTTACAGACGCAACTAATTAAATTAAGGTGTGCTCATGCGGGATTAAGGGAGACTCCAAATCCAACGGCTAGTATCCGTCTGATATGGCTATATGAAAATCCACAGGAAAGAACACTATGAAAAAATTAAGGCAGAGATTTGAGAGACACATCTACAAGCCAAGGAGTGTCAGAAACTGCCAGCAGCCACCAGAAGCCATGGGAGAGGCATGGGGGAGATTCTCCCTCAGAGCTTCAAGGAACCAACTTTGCTCACATCTTGATTTGGGACTTCTGGCCTCCATATCTGTACAACAATAACTTTCTCTTTTTAACCCATTTTGTGGTGCTCTGTTTAGACAACCACAGGAAATTACCACAGAAAGAGAGCATGGATACAGCTTGATACTCAATGGGAAGGGAATTAAGGAGAGAGATGGATCCAAAGAGAGGGAGGGGGAGAGGGGGAATCCTAGGCTTGTGACTTGGGCAGTGGTGGAGGCATCCCACCCACTGAGATTTGTTTAAAAAGCAGCCTGGGAGTTACGTTAGAGCAGAAAAAAAATCACATTTGGCATTTTGCATGGGCAGTCAAATTCCCAGGAAGCCAGTGATGGTAAACTGGACAAGGATACTTGGGAGAACAGGGGCCATTATGCTTTCAAGTTGATGGGAAGAGGTTTCCTAACTCCTCATAGCCAGCCTCCCCGCAAACCCTTCTTGGAACAGGACACAGAGCACCACCACCCCCTTGTCAGATGGGAACATGGCCAACACCAAGCTAGACTGATAGGACAGTTCACTAGGAAGTCAGAGAATAGAGGCAGAAACAGTCATTTTCATGGACTCTTACAGAGTTTCACTGCAAGAAGTGGTCAACACAAGCAAGAAAAAGATTCTCAATTATATCAATGCTTTGCTCTAAGGCTAGACAAGCAAGGACCATTGTCCTGTCTCTGCACTGTGGAGTGACTGAATGGCCTGATTACTTGCTCTCTCTTCCTGCCCCAGGAATTGCAGGTGGACACTGACTGCCCAACATTAAGATCACACCTTTCAGACCCTCTTGCCATGTAGCCATATGATTAGATTCTGGCCACAAAGGCATCCTTTGGAACATTCCAGAAAGGCCTTGAGGGTGCCTTTCTGAGCCCACCTCATTCCTATTTACTGGAGGTCAAGGAGCTTTTCTGAACCAAGTAGCTGCAAGGTAAGTGTGGCAGAGCAGACAAGACACCAGGGTCCCTGCTGGTCAGGGAGCTGCACATGAGACCCCTGTGCCCTCCACGGGATACATTCACATGCAAGAGAAGTGAGTCAACATGCTCTTGGCTTTTTTATGTGCCAGTGAAGCTTGTCCTGCCCAGGACAGAAGCTCAAGCAATTGAATCTTTCTCTTTATGCATCAGCCACCAGCTACACTGAGAGGAAATCAGGCGGAATCTGGTTGGTGGAAGCTGAATGAGAGGATGAAGAAGCAGGACCTGGGGGAGGACAGAGGAACCGAATGACCGGTGACTTCAGAGAAGAGGTACTAAGAGGGAGATGCTTAGAGAAAAGCTCCCTGCACCAGTTCAAGATATGGATGGAGAGGGAATGTGGGGGGGGGGGGACATTGAGGACTCTTTGCAGCATCCTGTGAGCCCTGAGCATCCCCATGACAACTCACTCTTGAGATGTCTTATGGCCCCAGAGCAAGCCTTTCTGTTCTTTCAAAACTAAAGCCAAGGGAGGGTTGATGTTCACCACCCACAGTCCAGAGGGGTAAGCTGCCCCGGAGAAGGACACGTGGTGAGAGCTGCTGCCTCTGAATGGCTGGAGCAGGACTAGGATAGAGCCGAGAAGACTAATCTGCTCTTTGACCGTGCCTCTTGGTTCTGGCCCTTGCAGGACGTCCTGTCTTTGCACATACTTCTGGCTCTGCCTGGAACTCCCCTCCTGGGTTTGCTCCCTAGAAAAGTGTTTGCCGATGATGGGAGCTGAATGATTGACAGAGCAGAAAAGAGAATTCATTAAAGTGCATCAAAGGGAGGGTTGAGGAAACAGGCTCCGGACCTGATTTCCAGGAAGTTCTCCATGCCAACTGAAGATGACTCAGCGAAGAGACCACTCCTGCCATCACCACTGGCACTTCTGCCACTGCCCTGGCCAGAGAAAGGACTTCGTCTCTGATAACTTCAGCTCCTCCTGTTGGAAGAACATCTGCTGGGATGAGTCAGATTGGCCATGTCTAGGTCACACGCCTGAGGCCAGACTTCAGGGGAACTTCGGAAAGTGTATCATTCAGCTTTCCAGTGCCAACAGGCAATGGTTGAGGCAGGCTACTTCACAAAGAAAAGGTTTCTTTGGGCTCACTGCTGTTTCAGAGGTTCAAGTCCAAACAGAGTCCTAGCAGGCGTGTGCATGTATGTTGTGTGGTCTGTCGCCTTCTCCTTAGGAAGCCACCAGGATGCAATCATGGGGACCTCAGCCTATCAACCTGATCTAATCAAGTCACTTCACCTTGGCTCCAAACACCACCATGGGCCTAAGTTTCCACCTTCTTAATTCCATTAATATAAGACATTGGGAAGTAAACTCCTGCATAAATATGGGGTAGACAAACCAGAGCCCAATAATAGCAGAAAGCAAGCCCTGGTTTTGACCCTGATAAGGTGGGACTCAGGGTGTGAGGAATTATTTTAAAATGCATTGATTATACTCCTGTCTTTGGTCTTTCTTCCAGGTGACATTAGTCATCACTCAGGACTTTGCCTTTGAAGCCAACCCTTCTGGTCTCTTTTGCTTCCCTCGTGTGTGTGTGTGTGTGTGTGTGTGTGTGGCCTGTATACTTGGGTCTCAGCCCAGACTCCCCTCAGTAGTCCCTGAGATGAGAACTTAAGTACAAGTGATGATAATTATGGATGTGCTCCCAGGAGAAACTGGTAGGGAAGAAGGGGAAGTGAGACAGGAAGTGGCCGAGCAAGGAAGCATCTTCAGATGAAATTCTGTTGAGGTCAGGTCAAGGTGTGCCCTGTCTGAGACAAGGGAGCTGGGCTTTCATGCTCCAGATCTGTCAGTCACAGACAAAGGTTCACTAGTCCTCGAACCCTTCCCACCTTCTGAGCACAGACAGGGAGAAGAGGCTGCAGTAGCCATGGCTGTTCTCCAAAGGCGAGGGTCAGGTCCTGGTTGAGGAGGGGGCATAGCATGGTATAGTGGGTCCAGGGCATCCAGTGGGACCTGAAGTTGTCTTCTGCAGCTGATGGACGGACAAGGGTGTACATATTCAGTCCTGTGTTCGTCCATTCATGCCCTACTCTTGCCCCCTGCACTGTTGACTCCGTAGGAGCAAGGACCATGTTCTTCTCATCACTGAGCCTTCTTTGTTGGGCCAGTGACAGGTGCCCTGTGACTCTCAAAGAAGCAGAAACAGTATCTGCCCTGAGGGCCCTGTAGCCTTTCCCTTCAGGCTGCTCCGTTTTGCCAGATTGCCCAGCTGTAGCCACACAGTCATCAGTGAATATGCTGGGCTCTTTAGGCCAAGGGAGAGAGAGAGGAAAAAAGTGAATCAACTACTTTAATAGACTTCTAGGCACCCACCCAACTCATTCATTTTTGAGAGAAGCAGACGCTATAAGCAAAGGTATTACTCCCAGAACCAGTGTTTTGCTGACAGGGGAGGAGAGGAGTCGAAGTATTTATCATGAAAGCAGAGATGTCTGCCTTCCAGGAGCTCAGGAGCCTGGAGACTGCATGACTCCTGCAGATCGCTGGGGACCTTGACTGGCACAGGTTCCCTGCAAAATAGGCAGTCCCCAGGGAGAGGAGGAATTGCACACAGGGAAGGGAAAAGCAGAGCATAAAGAGAGAGGGCAGCATACAGGCCAGGGTTGTGAGTAAAGCGCTCTCTTACAGGGGTTGTTGTCATTATGACTATTTATCACTATTAAGTCTGAAGTTATCTTAAAGACTGCACTGAGTCTATAAACAGCCAAGCATGAGTAAGCACCTCCTAAACTTTGATTTTTTTTCTTCCATCCTGTTCACACAAACTAGCCGTGGGAGCAAGGTATCAACATCTTTACTTTCTGTCTCCCAGGATTACATTCACTGCCTTTCAGTTCCCTGGGGTTTCACCTGTGAGGTGAGCATTGTCACCTACTGTACCCAGCTCCCAGGAATGCCAAAAGCATGAGACCAAATGATAAGGAAATGATAAGGAAACTGCTATTTAAAGAGCACATGTGCCACTTAATCTCATCGAACTCCTTAATTTACCCTAAAGGTGGAATTACTCTTCTCAAATGAAGAAAACTAACATTCACAGACACAAGTTCATAAAGGTTTATAAAATGTCTGAGGTCCTTGGTTTGTGTAACTTCATGGGGATTTTTTAAGTAACTCTTTAAAATACCTTCTATACTACCAATTACCTAATAAGATAAAGCCAAAACATGTCAGCATGAATCCCAACCCTGTAATCAAAGTCTAGCTTCTACCTATGTTCCAGCATTTTCAATTCACACCACCCACTGCATGCCTCAATCATACATATATTCTTGTCTGGTCATTGGCTTTTCCCTCCCTACCCACTCAGCTTGTACTTTCACTCTTCTGGGACAAGTTTTAAAGGTGTGTCTCTACCTGGAAGGTCTAGTCTTGCTCTCAATCCTGCCCAGTTCTCCTGGCCACTAGACATTAACTAAGGCAATGCTTCCGAAGGTGTAATCTACCTGAATTTACCTGGGATGCTTCGTAACAGTAAAGATGCTGAGGCTGTGTTCTTGATTTAATGATGCAGAAGCAAAACGTGGGAATCTGCATTATTAGTAAATTCCTCGGGTGGCGATTATATTCAGCATGGCTGGGGCTCCAAGTTCAGCAGGCTCCAGGCTCCATGAAGACATGAAATCCCCACTCCTGCTGCAGGACACAGAAGGTAACAGCAGAAGACCCTAAATCCTTAGGAAACCATGACGTTGAGCTGCCAGGGCTCATGAGACACAAATGGACTTATTAGCATAATTGTTGGATGGGAAGGCGAGTGGGTAGTGAGTGGATACATGAGTGGAACTGCCCAGAACTGTGAACTCCTCATCCAAGAAAGTGTCTTCTCTGCCCAGTTGACAACAGCAGTGCCCCTTCTTATGCTGCCAGTCTTTCTCTGGTGGGACAGGGAGAGCTGTCTGCCTCCTGCTGGGGTCAGTGAACTCATGGAGGACAGAGAATTTGTGCCTTGCTCTTCTATTCATCCCAGTTTATTTCTTTTCATGCCATTTGCTGAACTCCCTACTTAGTACAGAGTTCATCTTCTGTGCATAAAGTTAATTGAAAATAGATCTTAGTAAAAAACTAAGAATGGGAAGAAGAGATGGAGGAGAAAGAAGTGTAGAGGTGCAGGTGGGAGGGTGGGTAGGGTGGGAAGAATCACTGTGTTTCTAAAGTTGTATTTATGAAATGTATGAAGTTTGTATACCTTAAATAAAAGGTTTCTGGGGCAGGGGAAAAAGAAAGCAGCAGAAGATGACCCAAGTCTTGGGCCCTTGCACCCACGTGGGAGCCCCAGATGAAGCTCCTAGCTCCTAGCTCCTGGCTTCTGCCGGTACAGCTCTGGCCATTGCGGAGTGAACCAGTGGATTTAAGTTCTCTCCCTCTATCTTTCCTTCTCTCTGAGTGTGTGTGTACATCTCTGTCTTTCAAATAAATAAATGTCTTTTAAAAATAAAAAAAAAAACAGAGGTCTGGCCCAGAGTTATTTCTCAATAAGTGTTCAGTAAATGATAGCAGCGATTAATCATCCATTAACTGAACAGATGAACACTTGAATGCGTGGGGGAGGGCTCTGGGTGGAGAACAGGCATGGGCCACTCAGATGGGAGCAAGAATTCTGGGACCTGCTGAGCTCCCTGCATTTGGCAAGAGGAAAATGCCTGTCTTCCCACACAATCCCCCGGGCTGGGCACAGAGGAAGCCTCCACGTGGGGAAGCAAGGACAGGATGTCTCCTGGAATCAACAGATTTGAGGAGAAGATGGTGTCCCCAGTGTGCTGGCAAAGGGAGAGGTGCTGTTGGCAATGCCCAGCTCTACCCTCATGCCCCAGTATGGAGCTGTGCTTTGAGGAAGTAGAAGTCAAGGGCTTCAGCAGGTGCGAAGTTGTAATGGAAAAAGAGAACATGAATTTAGGAGTCATACAGACACAAGCAAGAATGCCAGCTGCCCAACACACTAGCCCTGGGATGTGGAGTCTTTACTTTCTCATCTATAAAAATGAGCCTGAGAGAGCATCCCTACGCCCTTCACACATTTACTTTTTCTTAGTTGACCGTGGACCTCAGATTAGCTCAGGAGCATCCCAGGAGAGGCCCATTCTCCTGGTAAGGATAATAGCACCTCCGTCGATCTCACAAGTGACCGACTGGAGAGTGTGCTATGGAGTCAGCCCTCTTGTGCATGCCATGTGCCAGTGTGGAAGTTGTACCCCTGCCTGCTGAACCCTCTCCTCCTCTAGCTCCGCATCTCCCCTCGGGCAGGAAAGCCGCATCTCAGTCCACACCTTTCCACTTGGTGGCTGAGCCCAGGGTTCCTTGGCTGTAAAATGAAAAAGATGGTGCTTCCCTCTCAGTCACTAGGGAGTTGAATAAAAGAGCTCGGGTCAGGCAGCTGATGATAAGGACCTAAAATACCTTCTTTCTTTTTTCTGCTTGCTCAGACCTGGGAGGATTTAAGCTATCTTACCCTGCACAACAGGCCAAGACAGAAAAGAGGACAGCACAAAGAGATGGAGAAATATCGGTCCTGATAGCATCAGCGAGATCCTGGATCCAGCCAAGCCTGATGCTGGACCTCCTACTTTAATATTAATGAGGGCTAATATATTTTCTGTTGGCTTAAGGTCTTAGGGGATGTTTTCTCTGTCACTTTGGCAACCCCAACAAAAATCCTGACTAATAAGCCAAGTTGAGGGGTTGGGGTCAGAATCAAGGTTATTAGAGAACAGGTTCTAGCCTGAACACCTGGGGCAAGTGCTTTTCTCCAAGGTGGCTTTGTCCCGAATTCTGTGCACAGCAGTGGGTAAGGGCCAGGTGTACCTTAAAGACCAGAACAGACACCAGCAAGCACCGCACACATCAAAGTCACAACCTCGGCCAAGACAGGTTAGAAACAATGTTGAGCATTTCTATAGTTGAACTTTCCAGAACAACCCAGGACTTTCAAGAAGTAACTGTAAAAGCGTCATGCTGTTGCATCAGCAGCAGTGCCTAACACTAATCGAGCTCTAATTTTCAATACTGGCAGAATAAAAAGAATCTGCCAAGGATGCTCCTTTCTGGAAGTCGCCCAGGCGAGATGTGAAGGGAAAGAAAGGGCTGTGGGCCAGGGGCTCCGAGCAAGGCTACTCTCTGGAATTGCAACACCACGCACTCTCTACCCAACAGGAACCAGGAAATTCCATGTAAAAAGGACTGAGCAGGGAGGGAAGGACCTGCCTGCAAATCCTGCATGGCTACCTCCACACTGTGTGACCTGAGCACCTCACAGTACCCTCTCCACCATGGCTCCCGCACTGCCCAAAGCACCTAACAGCCACCTTGCAGGACAAGCAAAGATCTCTGGTAGTCTTTAGGTGGCTCCTGTATGGTGGTAAGCATCCTCTAACTAGTTATTATCACTTTGAAATATAAAGAAATACTTAGCTTATTACAGTAAATGCAAAATTCAGGGTTAACCTATTACAGGCAGTTTGATGATTACCATTGAAAACTAACAAAGGAAAAAGGAAAATAACAGTTCTAGGCACTGATAAAGCCACTGAACAACAACAACAAAACTAGAGTTTACATCTCAACAATGATTACCTTTTGTAGGTGGGATCATAGGTTGCTTTTTTTTTTTTTTTTACACCTTTCATTTTGTTGATGTCCCTATAGCAGATGTACCAGAGTTTTATTTGTGACATTTGCTATTTTTCTTCCTTCCTCTTAGAGAGCAAGTGAGCTTACACAAGACCTAACTTTTCTATGTAAGCAGCCGTGGCTTCCTGGTTGGGTGAGGGCATTGTTTCATTACTTCATAGCAGAGATCAGGGAAGCCCCAGGCCATTGAGAACATGGCCAACCATCGCACCCCTTCTCCCTGGGGCACTCTGCGCCACGGAGGCCCTACGCCATGCCCAGACTTGCGGTATCCACGTTCGCACGACAGGTAGAAAGTAACAACCATTTCAACCTCCCTTCCCTGGACAAGGAAACTGACACACCAGCAGGCTGAGTAGTTTGAGAATGCAGATCCCTCTGCAGTAGCACAAGTTCCCACATGTGCCTGCCATATGCGTCTGCATGGGAAACAGAGCAGAGCGAGACAGGGAGGGAGGCGGAGATAGACACACCTGCGCACAGGAAGGGAGAAGTCACGCAGGAGTGTATTTTTGTTAAGCAGGGGGGGAGATATAATCATGTCTGTGTTCTCAAAAGCTCCTTTCTGATGAGCAGAGAGCTGAGTGACAGCATCGAGAATCTTGGCGGTAACAAGAGAGAGTGACATGGTTGTTTATTCATTTTGGATCTATTTCCAATCAGCTCATGCTGTCCTGGCTCCTTTTGTCGCAAGCTCCTGGTCCACCAAGTTAGTTCGCTGGAAAGACGCTCATCCGTGCCCTGAAGCCCTACAGTGGAAGGGCTCACCGTGTACCCACAGCCACGCCCAGGTGTGCTTAGTGACTTGTGACCACTCCAGAGTTTGGGTTGAGAACAGAGGGAACTGCATCACAGCAGCCCAAATCCTTCCAAAGTTGGCAATGCATGTGCTGAGCTTTTAAAAAGAGAAAGGAAGGTGAAAAGGAGACAAAGAAGGGAGGGAGGGTGGAATCCCTCCGCCTTTCCCACACCTCTAACTTGGAGTTCCGGTAGTGTGGCTCCTCCCCCCTTCTTTCCTTCTCCGACCACCCCTCACCTTTCTTCCTTTACCACTAAATTGCTCCCAGTTCTTCATATAAAGCAATCTGTTGCTCTGCGACCCCTGGCATCCGTCAGGGCAGCCTCACAGCCTCAGCCTGGCTTCCCAGTCTCCTCTTCAGGCCTCATGAATGTCCCTTCCTCGCTTCTTGAATGCTCCTTCCAGATCCTTCCGCTCACCCTTCTTGCACCAATCATCACCTCCTCAGAGAAGCCTCTGTTGAGCCAGTGTGGCTGGTGCAGACCTTTCCTGCCTTTATTTCCCGGTCACTGCACCCCTAAGTCTCCCCGACTCCTCTCATTACTACTGAGCTTTGTGACTGCCCTAGGTCTTGCCAGTCTGTTCTTGGGGAGCCAGTGAGTCTCAGATTTGCCTGCACATTGGTACCAGTTGGAGAGCTTCAGGCAATGTTGATTCTAGATACCTCCCTCACCCAGACCCTCAGGGTGGGTCTGGAGAGAGCCAGAGTGTCGGGTGATTACAATGCACCATTGGACTGGACTCTGGGTTTCATGGAAGCAAGGATCAAGTTCAGTTACTCTCGGACGTGCCTCCAGCATCCAGCCAGTACTTAACACTCAACCTGCAATCAATACTTGAATAAATGAAGTACTTGTGTGTCACTATGTTTACCCTGCAGCCCCACAACATTTATCTCTCCTATTTCTGCAACACTTTGAACTCTGGAAAATGAGGTTTCTGATTTTTATCTCCTTTATCTCAATGCCCAGGAAAGTGCCTGCCTCAGGGTTGGTGCCCATTAAATTCTCTGGGAGATGACCTAATGAAGTTAAATCTCACTTTCTTCATCTATGAAATGGGGCTGATCTTTTCTCCCTGCAGACGAGGGAGCTTGAGATCTGTGCTTCTCAGCTCCATGAGACATAAAGGATTCCCCACCTGTTAGCAGGAACGTTCACATTATGAGGCCAGCACGGTGCACATCAGAAAGCTTGGCAGGCGCTAGAGGCACTACATGACGTCTCCCTTGATCAGATTTAAAAATCATCTGTGGGGGCCCGGTTTTCCTCTTGTGCTTCTTTGTTAGTATGACAGTGCTAGCGGCTGCATTTTGGACACTGGCTTTTCAGTGACTCAGCCCACAGCCGGTGGCAAAGGAGAAAAACAAAATCATTAAGGTGGTGATGGATCTGCTGTATCAGCACAGCCCTAGACCCTCTGTCTTCACAAAGGCCGGGAGTCAAAGGCCGGGCCAAGAAGCCCTCTGAGCCTGTCTGCCACCTTTCTGCTTGCTTGCTCCTCCTCTCTGGCTCCAGCTCCGGGAGCCCCCAGTCACTTGACTGTGTAGTCACTAATACAGGGGGTGAAGGGAAGAGGCTGCGGAATTCTCTGGAAGGTGAGCGCGTACGATCTAAACCGTCCTCAGATGAGGGAATGTGTCTGGCCCAATTAATTCTGTCTCCACAGAGGAACTAGATGGAAGAAAACTGCATCCAGTTTCTTGCTTTCCAACTGTTAAAAGTATTTTTATGACCTATGTGTTACATGTGCATGTCTTAAAAAGCCAAAATTATTACAAGATTTAAAATCACATTGGCATTTGACACTTCCTTCTCTCCCTAGCCTCAAATGCAAACGATTTTGACTTTTTTAAGTGCGCTCTGCATTTATCCCCATATTAGAATTTTTATCTAAATGCTTATACTGCAATTATGGATTTCTTGATATTGGAAATTATCTAACTCTGCATATAAAATAGAAGCTAACAACATTAGACACCCCCTACACACATCTTCCACCTTTATTCTCCCCTCTATCGTATTACATTTTTGTCATAGTTTTTGGTTAAAAGTGTATTTAGTGTTTACCTTGTGATGATGTAAGTATCTTTATGGCTGAGCCAAGTCACAAATCAAGAATATAGTTTTTCAGGGCCAACGCTATGGCATAGCAGGTAAAGCCAGTGCCTGAAGTGCCAGCATCCATATGGGGAACAGAGACCAGTGCTGTGTTATAGCGAGTTAAGCCATCACCTACAACTCCAACTTTCTATATGGGCACAGGTTCCAGTGCTGGCTGCTCCACTTCCATCCAGCTCCCTGCTAATGTGCCTGGGAAAGCAGGGGAAGATGGCCCAAAGAGCTTGGGCCCCTGCACCCACATGGGAGATCAGCAAGAAACTCCTGGCTCCTGGCTTCTGTCTGGCCCAGCCCTGGAGTTAACCAGTTAGTGCAAGACTCTCTCTCTCTCTCTCTCTCTCACTCTGCCTTTACTTCTCTCTCTGTAATTCCACTCTTCAAATAAATAAATATTTTTTAAATGTAGTCTTTTTCTTTATTGCCTTTTGATTTTATTCAAAGAGTTACTAATTTCTTCACTTTTAGTTCTTGGTATTGGGAATTTGCTTAGCTTTCTATATCCCCCATTTCTTTATATATATGTATATGCACATATAGAGAGAGATTTTTCTTTTTCTGATGTTTTTACCTTTAATGGATGATTTTAATTTTTTCCTCAATAAATGTTAGTGTGTGTGTGTGTGTGTGTGTGTATAATTGATTGATTTGAAAGACAGAGTTAGCAAGAGAAAGAGATCTTCTATCCATTGGTTACAACTTGTCTGCAGCAGCCGGAGCTGAACCATGCTGGAGTCAGGAGTCTGGAACTCCGTCTGGATCTCCCGCATGGATGCAGAGACCCAGCACCTGGGCATCTTCTGCTGCTTTGCATTGCACATTAGCAGGGTGCTGGATGGGAAGTGGAGCAGCCAGACCTGGAACCGGTGCCCATATGGAAAGCCCGAGTTGTAGGTGGTGGCTTAACCCGCTATACCACAGCGCCGGTCCTGTTCCCCATTTCCGATAAATTTTATAATCAATTTTAACAATATTTCCCACAAAATAATCTATCATGAATCTCATGGATTCTTGCTAATGACATACCCAGCCACCTGCTTCGGCTGAACTTACTCACCTCTCTGCCCAAGCACAGCTGCTGCCACAGGCTTCCCTTCAAGTCGCTGAGTGTCAGACCCCTGTTTCTGGCTTTTTTAATTTATCTCTTGCTCCTTTATTTCAATGGAAGCCATTCTTCAGTAGCTTCCTTTGAAAAGCTAAACATGAAGGGAACTGCAAATTAGAAACACAGTAAGATCTCACCTCACACCTGTTAGAAGGGCAATCATCAAAAAGATGAAAGACAGGAAATTCTGGTGAGAAGGAAACCCTTGTACACTGCTGGTGGGAATACAAATTGATACAATCATTTTGGAAAATAGTATGAATTTCCTCAAAAAGCTAAAAATAGAATGACCATATGACTTAGCAATCCCACTTCAGGGTGTATAACCCACGATGGACAATTAAAAACTGCGCACATTTTAAAACATAAGACTCCAAAAGGTAGGAAAAAAGAGGAGATAACTAGTGATACACAGGACCAAGCAATTGATGGGAATTCTCTGAATTTTTCTTTTGCCTCATATAACCCAGATTTGCAGTTTAAGTCTAAGCAGTCTGGAAATAACAGTGGATTAAAACAAGAAAAAAAAAATCAGTGACTTGGAAAATAGAACAAATAGGGGCCTGTGTTGTGGCACAACAGCTTAAGCTGCTACTTACAATGCAGCGTCCCATATTGGAACACTGGTTCAAGTCCTAGCTGCTCTCCTTCCAATTCAGGCCCCTGCTAATGTGCCTGAGAAAGAAGCAGAGGTTGGCCCAGGTACTTGGACCCCTGCCACCCACATGGGACACCTGTATGGAGTTCCAGGCTCCTGACATTAAAGTAATTTTATTACTTCATAAATTCTAAATGCAATCACTCACTAGACATTTCAATACTGAAGGAACACCAACGAGTATGATGGGTTCTATGTGTATGGGCAGGACTCGATAATAACTGTGTCTCACTTGTCGCAGTGGTTCACTGGGTGCATGGAAGATCCCTGCGTCTACAGATAAGCATTTTGGAGACAATCAGCCTCTTCTACCGTTGCAGAGCCCAGCAATAAAAGAGGTAGGAGTTTGATTCCCTCTCCTGCTTTTCCTAGTATCCTGAGTCTAGAACTGCTTCCACAGAATAAACTATGGAGAAGTACCTCGACTGGGTAGGATGGAGGAGACATCAGCGGAGGGCCTCCCTGCTCCTCCTACAGACACATACGTCCCCTGTTTTCTCTCTCACCTTTCCCTGTGCCTCATGCCTCCCATCCCGGAGTATTTCTATTTTTTTTCTTTTTTTTTAAGTTCAAAGGCATTCAGGTTTCTTTATTTTTTCCCTTTTTTTTTCAACTTTTATTTAATAAATAAATTTTGAAAGTACAACTTTTGGATTATAGCGGCTTTTCCCACCCCATCTCCCACTCCCTCTCCCATCCCATTCTTCATCAAGATTCATTTTCAATTATCTTTATATACAGAAGATCAACTTAGTATATACTAAGTAAAGATTTCAAACGTTGCACCCACACAGAGCACTTCTGAGTTTCAGTTCCTTGATTTCGTGTTGCCAGCCTCTTCGTACTCGACTTGCTTTGTTTTGCTGGCTCCTTTATCAGCTTTCAAATGTCCAGTCATTTGTTGTCACTTACATTCTCGTGTCTCTTTGTGGATTTATGTACTTTTGTATCTTCATTACTTTCATTTTAAGGGTACGAGGAAAGGGAGAAGGTAGAAGCCTGTGTTTAACCCACTGAAGCAAAGCTTTAGGGTTTCTGTCCCTATCCTGACTTGGGGTTCACTCTATTTCCTTTGCCAGCTTCACATGACAGCTTGGGTTAAGTGTGGTACAATGCAAGGTAGTGACTATTGTTATAGTCACTTTACAAGCAATAGAATTTGAGGATCAAAGGTGAGTGACTTACCCAAGGCCACATATCTCCTAAGTGTCCCTGACAATTTAATTTCAACTCTCTATTATCCATAATGCTTTAAAAATCACAATTACAAATTCATTTTCCCAATATCCAAATAGCTTTATCCTCTATAAAATTCTGATACTAATGACAGCCTTGCTATCTGTGTAGACAGTTGGGAAGTTCCAAAATGATTAGGGATGGCCATTTGTGAAAACTGAAGTTATAGGCTCTTCAGTGACCATGGGCCATGGTGATGGCTGCTGCTAGGCAATCGTTTGGTACAGATTTGGTGAATTCAGAGCAGTAAGAATTTGAAAGTGCATCAGATTTTGTAGGAAAAATGAAGGGGAGTTGGCAGAATTAATGAGGAGACCCTGAGCCCTGGGTCCAGCTGAACATGAGTCCCAACCCCAGGTTTACCTTGTCCTAGTTACAGGACCTCGGGAAGACCACAGGCACTCACCTGGGTTTGGACTTGCCAACTTGCAACCTGGGGAGACTGTCACCCACCTCGCAGAGATCCTGGGAGGGTTGCAGAAAACTTCACATTCCAGGCATTTGCACAGAACCTGAAAAATGTCTCTATTTCCCAATTCACTCAATGAAGACTCCAGATACCCACTTGAGGCAGATCTCGAATGTTGAATAATGAGAATTAAAACTTCAAAGTCCAAAGAGTCATGAGGCCTGGTAAAGAGGCCATTTACATTTTTAAAGAACTATAACTTTTCCTTCATTTTTCCAAAGCCCTAAGGAATAGCAACAGGAAATTGGCTTTGTTGACTTCAATATGTCTTTGGTGGCTTTCCTAACTGCCCCCAAATGTAGGAAGGAATATGAGACCCAAGATCATCACTAGCAATACGGTGCATTAAAAAAAATCCATGAATTCAGTTATAGCAAGAAAACTACTTGAAAAAATGGAAAGCGGAACCTGACTTCAGGAGCTGTAAGGTGAAGATTGGGAGTCAAGTTCAGCTGCAGGCTTTCCCTTCTACCTGCTCTGGGTTATTCTTCTCCATTCCCATTAAAAAAAAAAATCCATGAATTCAGTTATAGCAAGAAAACTACCTGAAAAAATGGGAAGCGGAACCTGACTTCAGGAGCTGTAAGGTGAAGATTGGGAGTCAAGTTCAGCTGCAGGCTTTCCCTTCTACCTGCTCTGGGTTATTCTTCTCCATTCCCATCATGCTGAGGGTGACATTTCACACTCCACCCCTCTGCACACACAGTTCTCTTTGCTTGCAGTGTCCTTGCCTTTACCCCGTCTTCTCATCTTTCGCAGCCTTCCTCATATTTCACAAGTTCCTACCACCTCCTGTAGGATCTTCCCAATAGCTCCCCCAGTCATGAGCTTCCTTCACATCACTTGGTACCCACCTGCACTGTAGGACTCACCATAACGTAGTTTACTGCTTGTTAACATGTACAAGGGGACTTCAAGGAAAATGGAATAGAAAGTTTATTTTAATGCAAAAAGGTTTTTAAATACATGCATCATTTTTCACACACATTATGCATGAGCTTCTTGAAGATCTCTTGTATTGTGTGCACTTGACAAGAGTTCCTTGCAGGGAAGAGCCACATCCTATTTCTTGGTGTTATATACTTCCAGCATGCCAGTCAATTGCCTAATATACAACAGGGACTCAGAACCGTGCTTGAAGGATGAATGTTTCATGAATGAGACAATGAGAATTCAGCAAGCACAACCATCAAATCCAGCAAGTCATCTTTCTTCTAAGTGATTCCTTCCATGATTCTGCTCTCTGGCTTCCTAAATTGCATGGGTTGGGAGGAGAGGAAAACGAGGTTCTGTTTAATTTTCAGGTGATCCTGTGCAGGGTTTCCCATCATGCTTATGTCTCCATCTGCCATGCATCCCAAAGTAGTCCCTGGAGATTTCTGCCCCGCTGACTGATGACTCCTCTTCCTAGGAAGCTGCTCGTCATGCCCAGCTAATGCCTCTCTTTATGTCCTCTTTTCTGGAGCCTGAGAATCTCACCCTCTACACATCCTTCCTTCCTTCTGCCTGCCTTCTCCTTCCATTTGTGAGAATCTGACAAGTTCTTGCTTGTCCCCAGTTAGAAGTTCCTTTTCTACTCAATCCAGCCTGGCTTTTCTCAGAGCACCTTGTTGCTAGCTTTAATTTATTTTTGTTGCATAGAGAATCTGAGAACTCTATTTTAAGATAAAGGAATATTTCTTCATGAAAAGGCACAAGATTTGAAGCCATCACACAAGCTTAGATTGCTGTTTGGAAAGAGTACAAGAGAACTTCAAAAAGTTCATGAAAAAATACAACCCAAAGATAAATTTATTTGGGTACAAAAAATTTTAAGTCATGAAAATGAGAAATCTTCAAAAATCACATGAAAATGAGTATTACCGAAAACATTCAGGGATTTCAAAATTTTTGCTCCAAAATAGACATATCTCATTTCCATTACCCATGACTTTTTCGAAGTGTCCCGGACTTCTTGCCCTATTGATGTGGAGCTGGACTTGTAACTTATTTTGGCCCATGAAATGTGTGCAGAAATGGTAATATGCCAGCCCCGAGGCCAGGAGTCATAGGACCTCCCTCTTCTGTTTTCTTCTGCCCTTCGGGGGACTTCTAATTCCGTCTTTGAAAGACCATGTCCCAGATAGTCACCATGTATTCAACATGACCTCACAATAAGATATGCAGGGAATTGATCTTCCTTGGGATCTTCCTGGCCCAAGGAGGATCAGAGACCTGTGTAGAAGACCTGACTACACCTGCTACTTCACAGCTTGAGTCTCACACCTGGGGGCCAGCACAGCACAGCCAAACTATGGCCAACCAGCTCCTGGCATACAGTTGGCTCCCCTTACTGTGGCCTTTCTTGAAGGCACATGATGTCCCCTAAGGTCTCATTTGCAGTCAGAACTATGAGGTTGTTGTGGACCAGTGCCCTGATGTGTTTGTGTTTCTGATCATCATCTGTAAAATGTGGACATTGAACAGTGTTGAACAGTGTCGTTGAAAGGGTGATATATGTTCCTGTGTGTAAAGCACTCATATGTGTTCTTAACATTATAAAATATTAAAAAGTGGTACTTTTGTTACAGTAGCATTGGGAATATATCTATTATCTCTTGTAATTATTCGCTGTATAATGAATTACCCTGAAACTTAGTGGCTAAAAGTAACATACATTTCTCATCTCAGCTGCTGCAAATCAGAAAGCTGGAAGCCATGGAGTTGGGTGGTTCTGACTCAGGGTCACTCTCAAGGCTTTCATCAAAGGGCGGCTGTGGAATCTCAAGTCCTCTCAAGGCTGGATCGAGGAGCACTTGCTTCTCTAGTCACTCATGTGGCTCTTGGCAGCCCAGGTCCTTGCCATTTGTCTGTTTTAAAGCTTCGGTTCCTGTCACATGGGGTTCTCCATCAAACATTTTGTTTCTCCCACAAGGACTGTAGAGAGGCAGAGGAAGAAGACAAGTAAGAAAGAAGCTGCAGTGTCTTTGTAACCTACCCCTAGAAGTGACGCTGTCGTGTTCCATTTGTTGGAGGGAAGTCACTTGTTGCAGCCCATACTCAACAGAAGGAGATGTCACAAGGGTGCAGATACCCTGAGGCAGAGATAACCATACCATCTGAGAGGCTACCTACCACAAAGGATAAGGTGCTAACAGTTACTACTAACAATAAGGAAGAGGAGGATGAAAAAGCGAAAGTATGCTACTTTTGGGTCAGACAGGATGTGGATAGAATCTCAGTCCTGCCATCTGCCTGACATGTGATACTCGGCCAAGCCACTTACCTTCCCCAAAGGCCCATCCCTCACTTGTAACAGAGGGTGATACGGCATATTGCACAGAAACTATGAGACAGACGTGAAATAAAGGCTACAAAGTGCACATATGGTATTTGGCACAAAGGAAGATGAAAAATAAATGATAGCATCATTATTGCATTGTGTGGGGCTTTTAGTTCCAGCTAAATGTAATTGCATTTTCTTGGCATATTTTTTCCAAAAGAATTGGCTTGTCAGAGATACTGGCCAATCTGTTAGGCCAGGAAACAAATGCTTCATCTGCTCCCAGTTCCTTGGATCTTCTGAGAAGAGATAAAATATCAATGGCTGATGTCCTGATTGCTACAGAAAACCCTAAGTAGATGCCATCCCAGGACCTGGGCTTGAAAGCTTCTGGAAGGTTCCAGGTCTACTTGACCTCACCTCTTCCCATGCAGGAGAAGCAGGACTCCAAGAGTCCAGGGTAGCACCATGGCAAGAGGGCAGGGAGATCGGTTCCCCTGGAGTCTTGGCTATTTTCTATTTAACATTTGAGGAGATAGATTTGCTGTGCTTTTCATGTTTGTGAAGGCACAGCTCACATTCTGGGAGCCTGAGGCACTACAGAGTTCGAAAGATGGAGTCAATGTATTGAATCTCACTTCAGGAGGGGCTATATATTCAACTCTGTATAAAGATCAAATATTGCTTTTTGAGAAGAAAATGAAATATTTTGCCTTTAACCTAAGAAACAATAGAAGTTTGCATGCAATTCTCATAACTGGAGGGAATTCAACTGGCCCCAGTTCTGGGGAATCTTTATTGAAGCCAACATCTGCAGCAGTAGATGAGCTGCAAAGAGACCACAGGACCATTAGAAAGGCAACCAGAGCCGTCAGGGTCTGCCACGGTATCTGAGTTTCCCCACATGAGAATCTGCCTGTGGACGGACTGCATGGTTTGGGGCTCAGAGGACATGAATCAAGAGGCAGGATGAAGTTGCCGCTCTGCCACTTGCTGGATGCGCCAACTGGGCCTCCTGGATTTTATTTGTCCATCTGGGAAACAGAGTGATGATAATACTCACACCAGATTACCATTTTGGGATAGACAAAAATGCACATAGAAGTGTTTTGAAATTGGTGGAAAATAAATCCAACCATTTGTAAGCCAGTATCATGAATTTTACCTTCGATAAAACTGTCAGGATCTCACGGTACCCCATTTAAGGAAAAGGAAAATCAAGGCTCAGAGATAATTAACTTGCTCTTTCTTTGTCATGCTGCTAATTTTTGTAGTTGTTTCTGTTACTGATGTTACTAGACTCAATCAATATATTTCTGTGAATTATACATCAAACAAAAATGTTACTATTGTAGCTTCCTTGTTTTTTTCCCATGAACCAAATTCATTTTTGTCAATTTTTATTGAGAATTGAACCAAAGTACTCATATAAAATCACTTCCATATCTACTATAAAAGTATTACTTAATGCTTGTTTATTAGGCAATTAAACAGTGCTTATGCTAAGTACCAGGAAATCAATTCATTTAATAATTTCATGGCAGGAAATAAGTTTGTATTTCTTGAGTAACTGGCATATTTCTTTTCACTAGGTGATGGGAACATTCCCATCCACCACATTTTCTCTGTCACCAAATACATAAATTAAAGAAATTAGCCGGCGCCGCGGCTCACTAGGCTAATCCTCCGCCTAGTGGCACCAGCACACCAGGTTCTAGTCCCGGTTGGGGCGCCGGATTCTGTCCCTGTTGCCCCTCTTCCAGGCCAGCTCTCTGCTGTGGCCAGGGAGTGCAGTGGAGGATGGCCCAGGTGCTTGGGCCCTGCACCCCATGGGAGACCAGGAGAAGCACCTGGCTCCTGCCATCGGATCAGTGCAGTGCGCCAGCTGTAGCGCGCCGGCCGTGGCGGCCATTGGAGGGTGAACCAATGGCAAAGGAAGACCTTTCTCTCTGTCTCTCTCTCTCACTGTCCACTCTGCCTGTCAAAAAAATAAAAAAAAATTAATTAATTAATTAAAGAAATTAATATGTATAAAACAAATCTATACTTAAGTAACTCAAAATGCTGTGCGTTCATTCTTGTTTTACTCATTCATTCTTTTGTCATCCATTCATTCTTTTTTCATTCTTTAACCAAATGTGTATTGAGCATCCTCTGTGCCAAGCACGATTACAGGGGCTAGGAATACAATAGTGAAAAAATAAATACAGATGTCTATGCTTTTAGAGATTATATTTTCATGGAGGAAACAGAATATAAACACATAAATAATAAGCATGCATAGTATAACAAATGGTAAGCACTACCCAGAGGGAAAAGAGCAAAGCAAAGAAACAATGCATGGGAGAGGGGTAATTGGCCGCTGTTTTACAGGCTGCCATGGGCAGTATAGAGGTGACATTTCTCCCACTTCCATCTGTGGCCTAACTAGCTGGTTAAGATCAACCTGAGGACATCAGGAAAACAGAACTAAATGTTTTTAAAATATTTTTCTTGAAGAAATCAGAGAACTACTCAACTTGAAGGACTGTGGTCCAGAGAAGAGTAAAGCACAGAGAAGCCCACCTCCCCTTGAGGTACTGTGGATTTCTAAATGATGACCCAAGAGCCCAAAATGTCAAGAAGTGATGGTACTAAAAGGCTGAAAAACTGAAGAGAGATTTCAGTCATCTCAGAGGCTCATAGAGACGAAAACTGCAATTCACGGTGTATCAAGGAAAAGGGAAGTATGTAAATGCTCAGGTTTTCAAGTGAGACCACTAAAGGAGTACACTCGAGATGTTTGGGAAAATAAGAAGTTACCACCACTTATAAGGACTCAAAACACAGTGTCAACTCAGTTCAATCCCAGATGAGTTTATTATTATACTTCCCAACTCTAACTTCCTATTAGAAGCAAAATACATCCTCTCCAGAATCAAATAACTTCATCTCAGAGTGTCAAATTTTCTGAAAAAAAATTTTTTCATACAAAATGACTGTAGTTCAGTGAAATTTACTAAACATACCAGGAGAAGGAACTAAATAACTAAAACCAAGAGAAAAAACAGGCAATAGAAATGGACCCAAAGTTGAACAAGTAGTAGTTTTGAGTAATGGTGATAACATGTACAAGAAAATAGACAACCAAGTATAAAATTTAAACAGAAAACTGGACTATATTAAACAAGAATCCAATACAAGAAATACGGCATCTTAATTTAAGAATATATTATATGAGTTTTTCAACACAGTAGGAAAAATGGGAGAGAGAATTAACTAACTGGAAGATAGGTCAGTAGAAAATATTTAGTCTAGTTATAGAAAGACAAAAAAGGTGAAAAGCTTAGAAACGAATAAGTTGTATTTGACATATGGTGAGACAATTCAGCAGTGATTAAAGTCCCAAAAAAAGAGAGGAAAAAATTTGTTTAAAATTAATATTTGAAAGCATCATCACCAAAGGTGTTCCATGACTAATGAGCCAACAAAACATCAAGCTGCACTTCTTCAGCAAAGTTCTGAGGTAGCTGAAGAAAGAACCAAGAGGATAACTTTGTGCTGGAGGCACAGCTGGCAGCAAGAGCAAACATTCTGAGACAAGGATTCTGGAGGAACGGGAGAGGAGTGAGCAAGAAGGAAAGTAGCAAATTAAGTCAAATAGATGACAGGGCATAGTGCCAATGTGGTCTTGTGGAACCCTTTAACATCTGTGACTCTCAGCCAATATGAAAGTATATTTTCAAAAGAAGAAAGGCAGGATAAGAATTATCTTTGAAAATGAGCAATTACTAAGAAAAGAACCATTTTCCCATTATTCTTTCCACTGTTTTCTATTGTTGCTTTAAATAGTGCAGCTTTGTTATCACACTGTTCTGTAGGTCAGGATCCCAGGCAGGCTCAGTTGTGCTCTCAGAGTCTCACAAGACTAAAATCAGGTGTGGGTCAGACAGGACTCTTATCTTTAGGCTATGGGGAAGCTATTGCTGCTAAGGTTATTCAGGATGTTGACTGTTATTGATGGTTGTAAGACTCAGACCCTCATTTCCTTGCTGGCTGTAACAAGGGGACCACTCTCAGCTCCTATAAGGCCACTTGTATTCCTTGGTACATGGCCTCTAGCCAGCAATGACATATTGAGTTCTCCTTTTTCAAAGCTCTGAATTATTCCTTTGTCACCAGCTAGAAAAAAAATGTTCTGCCCTAACAGAGTTCATCTGATTGCATAAGGCCCACCCAACTGACTTAATAAATTAAGGTTAACTGATATGGTATATTAATTACATCTGCAAAACACTTTCACAACAGAACCGAGATTAATGTTTGAGTAAGCAGGGGGAAGGAAAATTGGGGACACTTCTTTCGCATTCTATCACAGTCCTATTTTGCAAACAAGAACAATGAAACACAGGAAGGTAGCAGTAGACTGTCCAATGCCACATTATAATGACTACTTCTTTGTTTTACTATTTATGTTTCTTTTTTTTTTTTTTTTTTTTTTTTTTTTTAGTGGGAAGTAAAATAGCAAGGTTTATTAGGGAAGGGACATCCATAAGGATGGATGGGCACCTCTCCAGACAGAACCTGAGAGACTGGGTGGGGGGGAGGAGCGAGGTTACATGGTTGAGTGGAGAGATTACACCTGGCCAGACCAGGCGGGCAAATCAGCAGAGAGGCAGAGGGCTGAGCGCACAGTCCAGTTGAGGTGGGGGGGGGGGGCAGGGGAGCTTAAGGAGATGAGTCTTGCTTCCCCACCTCTGCTCCTCTTAGAACAAAGGGCTTTTTGGATGTAAATAGAAAAACTTCTCTCTTGAAGGTCTGAAACAAAGGACTTTATGGATGCAAATGTGAAGAAGCTCCTCCCTGAGTTTTCTCTTGAAGGTCTGAAACAAAGGACTTTTATGGATGCAAATGTTATCAGACAGGAAGAAGGGTGGGCAGGACCCCCTAGAGAATTGGAATCCGGGAGCAGGGTGTTTGAAATGCAGATACTGGGCTGCACCTGGGAGATTGTGGAAGATTGTCAGGTAGAAGGGGTGGGGACCTCCACCTGGCAGGTTATCAGGTAGAAGGGGGCAGGGTAGGGCAAGATGTGAATACCGGGCTGCCCCTGAAACACCATCGGGATGACCTTGAGATGCAGCATATGCTGGACATAGATGTCTTCTCTTTAGGCCTTTATGTCGCACACACATAAGCTCATAACTGACTTCCTACCTAACATTCCCCCCTCAAGAGGCAATTCCCAAAATTTTTCTTTGGGATTATGGATGGAGATCCGTTTTCTCTAACTTCTTCAAAGCTGGCATGTGGGCGTCGAGGGGGTTTTGGGTATTTCCTCTTGCTATCTGTCTTATGGTGTGTGACAGTGGCCTTGGAAAGACTGTCCTGCTCGGTCCAGAGGGCTGCTCAGGTCATCCAGTGGAATGGGCTGGAAGCCTTGTCTGACGACAATTTGGAGTTCGACAGCTTTTAGTCTGTTAGAGACAAAAACGAACAAAGGCATTAAAAACACATGGTCCAAAGAGAAGCATCAAGATTACAGAAGTTATTGGGTCAAGGAGAGGAAATAGCCAGGATTTCCATGACCAGATGTCAGGCCAGAAATCCCAGCCCTGCTTGGCCTGGTCCTGGAGCTGTTTGGCTTTGTCCAGGAAAAGTACCAATTTGGATTTGTACCTATCTAGTCTGATTGACCCAGAAACAACATTCTTCCTGGAACATGGCACAGATACCTCCTGGAGCAGCAGTTAGCATGTCCAATATTTCTTTCTTTCATAACCTTTTGTGACTTCTGCACACCTTCTTCAACTTACTTGAAACATCCCTTCATTTCCATTCCAGTCTAGAGTAAACTAGCCATCAGGATTCTTACAAACCATGTCATTTCCTTATTTAAAAAGCTCTTTCCTTTTTAACCCTTCTTACCAACAACACTCTTTCCTTCTAAACCTTTCTTACCAAGCACACATTTCTATACTTGTGATGTTTTCCATAGAACCTGGTTGGCTCTTTCTACCTTACCAGAAGACTAAGGTCTCCATGCAGAGTGAAGGTGCCTTACAAATCCCTTGTGTGATCTTGAGCTCTTGTTAAAGCAGTCAGTTCTGCTAACTGAGCAAAAGTTCCTGGGGGCAGAGCATGTTTCAATAACGTGCCATGCTGTAACTGTTGCATACCCTGATAAGCAGGTCCTGTCTGACAAAACTGTTTCTGTCTGTGAACCAAACCTCATCTGCATTAGTCAGGGGGCTGTCTTTTAGGTCCTTTCTGCTGGCATAGATCAAGCCTGTAGTCTCAGTACAGGAGTGGAGGGGACCACTTTCCCCTGGAACTGGCATTAAAGTAGCTGGGTTTAGAGTAGAGCAATGCCTTATTTTTCCTTTAGCTGAGCAAAGGCTGTGGTTTGCTCTTTCCCCCAAAGGAGGAGACTCTGCTTTGGCTGCCTGTCAAGAGCCTGGTTTAGGAACTGTGCTATTTTCCTGTATCTAGGAACCTATAACCTGATAGAGAAAAGCTAGGACTGCCTGAAGTTTGCAGAAGTTTACTATTTATGTTTCTATCCTATGAGTTTAAACAGGAAGTGTAGGGAATGGAAAATAACCAGTTAGAGCTCTATTACAGAAATCTGTCATTGTATGATGGGTCTCTGTTGTGGTTTCACCTTGCAAAAGTTTATAAATTTGTAATTGTGAAACAGTGATGAATTTATGTTACAAATAACTGCTTAAAATCATGTTCATTGTAGAACATGCACTAATAAATATCTTTAGAATTGATCTCTATTTAAAAAGAAAAATAGAGCTCTATAGCAGTAATCCAAGCTGGAGGCAATATGGCCTGGAAGAAGGTGGAAATAGTAAAGAGGTGAGTTCTGGATATGCCTTGAAAATGCCCACAATATTTGAAGATGGATTAGATGTGGGGTCTGAGAGAAGGTGCTAAGTATGACTCCCAGGTTTTCCATCTGAGCTGCTGGAAGGACTTTCACTGAGAACACATTTACTAAGTTTAGGAAGTCTGGAGGACGAACAGGTTTGTTGGGGGAAGATCTGGTTTTAGATGTGTTAAATTAAGATGTCTCTTCAGCATTCAAATGAGTTGTCTAGTAGTATATAAGTTGGCAGTTCAGAGGGGGTTGTCAGTGGATAGACACTTCTTAAATCCCCGAGATTAGATGGGATCATGAAAAGAATATAAGGATAGTTAAAGAAGAAGGAGGTCCAGAAACTGAGCTCTGGGTACTCAAGGTTTAGAGTCAGGAAGAGAGGAGTACAAAGGGTGATCAGGAAGGAGCAGCCGTGGAAGGAGAGGAAATTCAAGATCATGGGATGTCCAGAAGTAAAGTCAAGAAAGTGTTTTAATGAGGAGAGAGTGAGTGGTTCCCTGTGCACAGTGATACTGATAGTTATATAGGTGAGGGCTCAGAGCAAACCACTGTGCTTAACAATACAGAGATCATTGGCCACCTGAAAATAGAAATTTTATTGTGGAATGAGGAAGGCATAGCCTTCTTGTAGTAGACCTGAGAGAAAATGGAGAGGGCTATATTGCAGACTGAACATAAACATCTCTTTCCATGTGTTTTCTCATTAAAAACTGAATTCAGTATAGGAAGAAAAAGCTGAAATGAGCATCATTTCAACCCTAACAACAAAAAAAAACCTGAATAAACCACAAAATTATAACTTCCTTGAGCCTAAGGATAGCTAAGGACACAGAATTACTAAGTAACCTGAAATCCTAGGGAAAACAGACCTTAAAACTTGCAGAGCTGTGGCAGGCCACAGGAGAGAGGAGAGATATTGGGCACCATGCAAGCACCAAAATAATTTAACACATTGCTAAAGGCTGACTGTGGGCTGGTCTGAGAGCTTACAATGCTGGGAGCTACTAACAGAAAAAGAAGTTTGCACCCACTCACAGACTTTTCTCCAAAGACCTTACTGGGTCTTTAGAAGAAAGACTAAAGGAGGAGCAAGAGACAAGGGAGAGCCTCCCTCCATGGAGTTATCCTGTGGGAAGGGAACAGTGCGCTGTGCGAAGGGCACCCAACTCTACCAAGACTCTTATCCTCTATGAACAAAAGCCCAAGACGCTGGGGAGGGAAAGGAGCAGCAGATCTTGAGCTTCAGGGAACAGGTGAAGATACTTTCCTGCTGAGGAAGATTAAAGATGATATCTTCTGTCACAGGAGAAGCAGAAAACAGTCTCTCACAGAAGCAACAGAGAAGACCCCCACAGCTGGAATGAGGAAGAAGGGCAGAATAAATGAGAAAGCCCCAACCCTGAAATACAGGCATACTTTACCTAAATAGCAGAGAACCTACCACCACCCACCAACAGGTTAATGAGCACAGAGTAGTAGCCAACAGTGTTCTAGCACTGTGGAAAGGGTAAGAACATGGAAAAAGATTCATTCTGTGTCACAGACATCTGAAGATGCAGCAGGGACATGGAGAAGAACCCCCTCCCAGCATCCCAGCTGCCATCCTAAGACTGATGAAAGCCATAGCAACAACTCCTGAAGAGATTGATGCAGATGCACATATCCATGGTGCACCAGAAACAGCATGCCTGACTTACTCTGTCCCTACTATTCTAAACAGAATGTGCAGTATTTAATCAAAATTTAAGAGACACACACCAAAAAATTTTTTAAATGTGTAAAAACAATACAATGTAAAGATGCAACCTAATGAACAAAATTAGGTTCAGAGCCAACCCCTGACACTATAAATTTCAAACAGAAATGTTATGTGATATAATTAGTATGTCAAAAGCTGTAGTGGAAAAACTAGAGAACTAGGCATGATGGAGAATTGCAGCAGAGAGGATGAAATCTTAGGAAATGGTCAAAATGAAATGCTGGAAATAAAGAGAATGCCTAGTAAGTAACACATTAACAATGTATTTGATAGGTTCATTAGGACATTCAACATAACTTAAAAAAAATAGGGAACTTGAAGATAGGTCAACAAAACCATCAAAGCAGAAACTCAAAAAAGAAAAAAAAGCAAAAAAAATAAGGGCAGAACAGTTCATCCAAGAGCTGTGATGCATACTATGAAATTCCTGAAGCAGAAGACGGGAAAAACATTTCAAATATTTGGAGAGTAAGTATTAAGAAGTTTCCCCAAAATAGTGAAAGGCACCAATCCACAAGTCTAAAGACTTCAGAGAAGTCCCCAAAGGATAAGTATTTTTTTAAGCCACACATCATATTCAGACTGCTGAGAACCAAGATAAGGGGACAAATAATATAAATTACATAAAGAGGAGCAGATATTAGTGACAGCTGACTTCTCATCAGCATCTATGTAATTCAAAAGACAATGGAATAACTCCTTTAAAATATTAATGGAGGGGAGGCACAAAGCCTTTTAATCCAGAATTCTATATCTAGCAAAGATATTTTTTCAAAGATGAAAACAAAGAGTTCTCCATAAAAATAAAAGAAAGCCTAATTCATTACCAGCAGACTTGTGCTGCAAAAAACATTAAAGGAAATAAATCAAAACAGAAAGAATATTGTACCAGATATAAATTCTGATTTACACAAAGAAATTGTTTAAATGATAAATTTTAAAAATTTTACTGATTTTAATTTTCTAAGAGATGACTATCTAAAGCAAAATTATCAGCAATATATTGTGAATGTAAAATATATGACAAGAACAGTACAAAGTGTGGGAAGCAAAATTGGAAATACATTATTTTAAGATTTTGACACTACATAATATTTGAAGTATAAATTAAAGATTCATATTTTAAATACTAGAGCAATTGCTAAGACATTTTTAAAGAGATTTAAATAATAAGCTGGTAAGAAACTATAATGTGGGAACACAAAAAAATTCTCAAGTCATCCATTAAAAGGCAGTTAAACAGGAAGAAAAGGAACAAGACTAAATGAATCTAATAGAAAACTGCAATCAGATTTAAACTCAACTATATGAATAATCATATTAAACATGAATGGTATGCTGTACACAAGAAATTTGTTAGAATTAATATATTGATGTAAAATGATGAAAACTATACAGTTGTAGCTAGATATACTAGGGGCATTGGTTCCATGGCTCCAAATGCTGAAGTTCTTTGTATAAAAGGATTTGGTGTACCTTAAAGGAGATGTGAATAGTGGCTACACTGCATTATTTAAGATATAATTATAAGAAATGAAAGATCTGTGCATGTTCACTAAAGATGAAATTTTCTTCAAATATTTCCAATCCACAGTTGACGGAACCCATGGATGCAGAAATCATGGATACAGAAGGCTGCTGGTATACCAAAGTCATGAGAAAGCAAAACAAGAAAATGCAGAAGAAAGCTGGAATGACTATACTAATATCAGGCAAATACCATACAAAATTTGACAACCAGAGTTCAAAACAAGAGATAACATCAGGGATAAAGAGGACCATGATATAAAGCTAAATGGATAAATCCTAAGTATATATACACTAACAGAGTTTTCCTAAAAGCAAGAAAAAGTACCAGTAGCTGGAGGAGAATACTGACTTGAGACAGTGTGTTTGCTTTTTAAGATGACCAAAATTACATTATATTTGTATGTGTTAGGGACTGATCCAACTGAAAAGAGAAATGGCAACTTAGGAAACAGGAGGATTTGTGGAATGGAAGGAAGGCAGTCGGTGATTCCTACAGGACTGGCAATATCTCTTTGCCTCTACTTTGCCCAGGAGTTCCTATTCTTCAATTTCTTTGAACATCATTGCTGTGTAAGAAATATTAATTTTAAGGCACTTCAAATGCTCTGGGAAAAAATTTTTGGAATGTATATATGTATATGTGTACATATATATAAATTTTAAAGTCTAACAACTCTCTTGAAATTTCAGAGGAATTGAGCATGGATTGGGTAACTTGGTCACAGGAAAGAGAAGCAAAGCTCTAAAGCATGGCAAACTCAGAAGGTGGACTCCTGTAGAAAAAGAGAGGGGATGCAGGGAGGGGTCCTGTGCAGCAAGAAAAGCAGCTAAAGTCTCTGGGCCCTGTTCAGCAAACAGCCCTTGAGGGTGTGCTATGTGCCAAGCAGAGTAAGGCAGCACAGCCCCTGCCTGGTGGGGAAGTAATTGCAAGGGCAAAGAGCTGCACTGAATGTGCAAAGGGTAACAGTGGAGAATCCCAGAATCCCTCTGTTCCTCTTTTTTTACCAGAAAAAAAAATGGGGCAAAAAATCTTGCTCCCCAACCTCACAGGGTCTTTGGAAGTTTATAGGACTATCATAGGTTGCAAAGTCTTTCACAGAAATGTGATATTTTATGGGATTAAGTGCCAGGAAAGGCTCATCCTAATCTTGGGGTTTTTTCAATGATGACATGAGAACTAGCTGATGAGACTGGAGAAAGCACCAGTCTGTGCAAGTGTGGCTTTCAGGTTTTCTGGATGGAAGGAATGTATGGAATAAGATGCCATGAGATGGGAAGGGAGATCTCTGCCTGTGGGGAGCAACCAAGTCTAGACTAAATTACTGGAACTGCTAAGACTAACACTATGCATCTGATCTCCCATCATATGGCGCTGAGAGAGAGTAAACAACTTCCACACAGCTGCCTCACCAATTCAACTAACAGGCTGCAGGAGCTGATCCTGCTCCTGATTGGAGGAGAGCAGCATGCTCGGCGTGTGGGCAGCAGAGCACGGATTGGTGGAAGAGGACTATAAAGGAGGAGAGAGACAACACACACCAGGAACATCTGGGCAACCCCTGAGAGAGCTGGCCGGCAGTGTGCCGCTGCTCCACAGAAGCAGGGAAAGCGGCGGGGGTGCTGCCCCTCCACAAAGGCAGGGGGGCAGGCAGCTAACCGGGAAGGACCAGGGAAAGAGAACAGCGCAGGGTCCGGTGTCATTCCTCTGCGAATGGGGGAGCGACCTCTGCCCACAGACCTTCCCATAGTCTGACTACTCCTTCTCACTTATGGGTCCGTTCAAATGCAAATCCTTAGAGAGTCTGTCCCTAATTAGCCAGACTAATACATCCCCCACTGCCACTTTGCAGCTTCATAAAATTTACGAGTGTATAAAATAATATATTTTGGGTTTGTTTTTTAAGGTCTGTGTGACCCTGCTCAGAGTGAGCCTGGAACACGTCTGTCTTCTCACCTCTGTGCATGACTAAATGCATGAAGCCATGAACTGAAGATGACACGGGTTTTGGAGCCAGACCCAGCAAGATTCCAACGTGCTGCCTGCATTATCTTGACAGTTACTTTTAGCCTTAATTCCTTCCTGTGAAATACAAATCACAATACCTGCCTCAGGTAATCCCAAAGATGAAAAAATGTAATCAGGACATGTAAAGTACCTGCTACTCTCAAAAAATGACCACTCTCATTTAAGGTAGAAGGAGGTGTGCAGGTGCCAGAGGAAAGAGAAGCACAGGAGAGCTTCTGCTGTGCCCTCCTGTGTGAAGCCAGGCCCTACAGTGGTGTGGGTGAGTACACATGGAGAGTGGGTGCTGTATCGCATTGCTGATGCAACCCAGCTGTTTTCCCAGTTCCCTGACCTTTGTCTTCTCCAAATGACTGAATTCCATCTGTGATCCTTCCAGTCCTGTACCATGTCCTGGGGGCAGGATAAGAAGGCACTTGACATTTGAGTACATCTGCTGTGAGCTTCTTGGGTTCTCCTTCTCCTGGGAATCCGCAAGCCCAGTCTGTTTGACCATCTCCTTCCTCTCCTTTCCCTCATCTACTTCCACCTCCTGACAGAATGCCATCCTACCCCGTGATGATCTGGCAAGAAGATGATGCCACCTGAATTTCTTCAGGCGTTTTTTTCCAAAGGCATTGGGGCAGAGAGGGAAGGCAGCAGAGTTCTACAGTCTTGCACCATGTCTTTCTTGTTATAAATTGCTTTCCCAAAGAAAATGGAGAAGCCACATTCTAATGCAGGAGGAACTACTTCTAGAACTTCTGGTCCTAGTCCGCACTAGGACTAGTGAATGCAGTGAATGTCTAATGTCAAGGAATAATTAGGGGTCAGCTCTGTGGCTCAAGGGGTTAAAGCCCCAGCTTCCCTTGCCAGCATCCCATATGGGTTCTGGTTTGAGTCCTAGCTGCTCCACTTCCAATCCCAATACCAGCTAATGTGCTTGGGAAAGCAGTGGAGGACAGCCCAGGTGCTTGGGTCCCTGAACCTACATGGGAGACTCAGAGGAGGCTCCTGGCTCCTGGCTTCAGCTGGGCTCAGTTCTGGCTGTTATGGCCATCTGGGGAGTGAAGTAGCGGATGGAAGGCCTCTCTCTACCTCTCTCTCTCTCTCTCTCTCTCTCTCTCTCTCTCTCTGTCTTTCCTTTTCTCTAGGTTAGTTTGCCTTTCAAATAAATTAATATTTTTTTAATTTATTTGACAGGTAGAGTTATAGACAGTGAGAGAGAGAGAGAGAGAGAGAGAGAGAGAAAGGTCTTCCTTCCGTTGGTTCACTCCCCAAATGACCGCCACGGCCGGCGCTGCACCGATCCGAAGCCAGGAGCAGGTGCCTCCTCCTGGTCTCCCACGCAGGTGCAGGGACCCAAGCACTTGGGCCATCCTCCACTGCACTCTTGGGCCACAGCAGAGAGCTGGACTGGAAGAGGAGCAACCGGGACTAGAACTGGCACCCATATGGGATGCCAGCGACCCAGGCAGAGGATTAACCCAGTAAGCCACAGCGCTGGCCCCATGAATAAATCTTTTTAAAAAGAAGTAATTAATGGATAGATGAATAGATGGCTGAATGGGTGGAAATATGATGTGAGAAAAAGAGGAAAAGGGTTGGGAATGTGAATGGGAAGAATTAGAGACATCTGAGACTAGGATCTGAAGAGTACTGAGACTTTACACAGAATTAAGATGTGTCCTCTGCACTGAGATGTGGTGTGGGCTCCAAGGCTGCTAGATCTTAAAACAGCAGGGCCAACAGAAGGGGTGAGGATCTTCAGGATTTAGAGCCAACTAGTCACATTTTCAGAAATCTCTTTCTCCCTTATTAGCACTTCCTTCTGCACTGAACAAGGTTTCCTGGATTCCCCAGAGCTACCAGCTCTTTGCCTTATTATCCTTTATTTCCTTCCATTCCAAGAATGTATCAAGCCCCCAGCAACATCAGGTGCTCACTAAATAAGTAGTCTGTCCCACAGGTATTTTTCTCTTAGTATGGGTCATTAGAGATCTTGTTAGATGTTCACAGTATGACATGAAGATGATGTTTTCCCAAGGGTCCCAGGCAAGCCCCTTTATTCTTTTTCTTTTCTTAAGCTGAAGGAAGTAGGGTAGTTTGTCATTGAACTGGCTCAAACTGGCTTATTGACAATCACATCTAGGAAGAAACTGAGTTACCCTCTTCCCTGCCCAGGGTCCCCACACTAACCTGAGTAGGCAGCAATGGCAGGTGGAGGGAACCAGATGGTAAAAAGAGGCATGCCATCCTTCACTCTGGATCTAGGAACGAACAGATGTGCCTGGTCTTTTTTTTTTTTTTTTTTAAGAATTCCCCCAAAAGTCATGAGGATTAAAAAAGAGAGTTTTGTTGGTTCCAGAGAAGTAAACATTGAATAGAAATACCACTGGCATGAGAACTGGGAGACCAGGATGCCCAGGGCTACACAGCTTTGGATCAGCCACTTCTTTTGAGAGTCAATTTCCATTTATGTAAAGTGAATAGTCTCCTAAGGTGGCTTCCAGGTCTTGAATCTGTTATGCACTGATTGTCTTTGAACTTCCTGCGACCATCAGCAATCCTAGGATGGGTAGAATGGTACAGAACATACTCAGTCTATAATCTCCAGCCTGGAGGTGGGCTTCAGCACTGCTGTCATTCCCATGCCTCTGTGGACTTGGTTCTGTCCCAGGCTGGAGAGCAATAGACGTGGCAGATGGCAGCCCACATTCACCACAGAGGGAACACCGGTGGGTGCAAGTCCAAGCCCCCAAACTCAGCACACAGGGCCCTCTTTACCCTCTTTCTGCCCTACAAGGTTCATCTACTATTTCTGCCCTGCCCTTTCACACTCAGACTAGTGGACTTACAGAAGGTACCCATGCCCCATGCTCTCCGTTGTTCCTCTATGTTGGTTCTTTCAGCCTTCTCTGCCAAGAATACCTTCCACTTTCTTTCCCTAACCAGCATCTACTCAACAGTCGAGACTCTGGTCACATAAAGTCTTCCTTTTCCCTAACTCCCAATTCAGGCCAGCTGAGTAAGAAACAGAACCACTCTAGGTGTTTCTAGCAGGCAGTGTTAGAGGAGCTTCCACCCCTGCCATTGTCAGGAAGGTGATGAGTCGGGGGCCACCACTGGGAGTATGAAGCTCAAGGCAGAACCTCAGATCTTCTGTGGGGCATCAGAAAGTCACTGCTGCCTCAGCTTCCATATCCACAAAGTCAGAGGCTGGACACTGAGATGTGCTCACTGCCCACGACAGCATCTCCACGACCCCGCAGGTCAGCAGCAACAACCAGAGAATCAGCAGTCTGCCTGCACCTTCACATCCCCTCTCCCAGAACTTGTGCCAGGGGATCCTGGTTGCAAAGGAGTCTGGACAACATTGCTTTGAATCTCCAGCCATAGCAGTACACGGAAGAGAAGAAGGAGGTGTTGTAGAAATGACAGCCAACTCTTTCATCAGTGTGTGCCAAATATTCCATATTGTTAGCATATTTAAGGCACACAGATACCCACTAGGTGGGCATCATTGTTGTCCTATTAAAGATGATGAGACTGAAGCACAGGGAGGCGAGGTGAGTTACCCAAGGTCTCCCAGCAGTGGTCAGCAGGCGTAAGATCTACTCCAGGCAACACAGTTTACCTCGTGGCCTCTTTACCATCACCTTGTCATGTCCTGAGCAGTACCCGCTGGATCCATGTGGCTATGGAGTCCTTGAAATGTGGAATGTGGCTGGTGCAACTGAGAGGCTACGTTTTTCATTTAGGTTATTTGAAATAGAAAATGGTAAACGACACTGAAGCTCACTATTAGGGAATCGTTAGGCTTGAATCATTGTAAATCTATCTTTTTCTTCTGTTGATTTTAGGAAATTTAAGTACAGGTGAAAATTTTCATTACAAAGTTAAAATCCAAATAGAGATGCACTAAAATGTACAAAATAGACACCAGATTTCAAAGAAAATGTATTAAAAAAGGAACGTAAAAAATGTCGTATTTTTATATTGACTACATGTTGAAATGATAGTATTCTGGACACAATGGCCTAAATAACGTACATTATTAAAATTAATTCTGTGTGTTTGCCAGCGCCGCGGCTCACTAGGCTAATCCTCTGCCTTGCGGCTCTAGCACACCAGGTTCTAGTCCCTGTCGCAGCGCCGGATTCTGTCCCGGTTGCTTCTCTTCCAGGCCAGCTCTCTGCTGTGACCAGGGAGTGCAGTGGAGGATGGCCCAAGTACTTGGGCCCTGCACCCCATGGGAGACCAGGAGAAGCACCTGGCTCCTGCCATCGGATCAGGCCGCGGTGGCCATTGGAGGGTGAACCAACAGCAAAAGGAAGATCTTTCTCTCTGTCTCTCTCTCTCTCACTGTCCACTCTGCCTGTCAAATATTTTAAAAAAAATTCTGTGTGTTTCTTTTTGCTTGTTTAAATGTGGCTTCTAGGAAACTTAAAATTCTGTATGTGATTTGCACTGCGTTTGAACTGGATAGCGCCACTGTCTGCTTTGAAACCCTGAGAAACCCGAGCTTGTCTGTTGGACATGGGTCTCCTTAGTGCCCTGCTCAGTGGGCTGCTCCTGAGACCTCCTCCCAGCCCCAGAGCTCCAGGCAGGATTTCTGGCTCTCAGAATCCTCTAGCAGAAGAGACTTCCATGGAACAAGGCCAGGGCGGGCTGCAGCCAGTCACAGCTCCCTCCCTGGAAGGCTCTGCTATTTATAGCTGAGACCTTCTGTGGGAAGGCACAGGCCCTCAGAATTCTCAGAGTTTGCTGTTCAATAAGGGCCCAGCCTGGTTAGGAAAGCAAAGACCAATGTGTGAGTATTTTTAGGCTACCCGAGTACAGTGGGGAATGCTGAAATTCGGATCTGCTCTCCCCCAGGAGACTGAGTGCAGCTGCAAAGTCAAAAGTGGGCTTTTGCATGAGGGGAAATAATTCAGTTCCCTGTCAACAGGCTCCATGGAGGAAGTGGTGCAGAGTGGGAGCCACACCCAGAATTGATAGAAGCAGCCCTTTCAGGGGACTCGGGTGGGAGCTGCCTGGAGGGAGAGATTGGATTTGCAGCTCATCCGTCGACTCCCTCGCTGATCATTTCTGAACATTGCTCAGTGCCGAGTGAGAAAAATTACAAAGATAAAACTCTTCTTGGAAAGCCCCTAGAGTGAACATTCTCTTGGTTCAGAGGTGTTAGTTTGAAATCCTGAGAGCCCATGCAAAGACTCCCTCCCAGTTCTCAGCAAAACTGTGCCTGGTGTATTTCAAGGAAAGAAGCAACTTGGCCCAAAGTGGCCCACCTTCCGCTGTGGTGGTCATGGGTAGCAATTTCCCCATGGAAGGGTCCACCAGGAGCCACCGCCGGTGGAAAATCCCCAGCTGCTGGCCAGGGCTGCTGGCACTAATTAGCTGTCTGCCAGCACCAGGGTCTGCTTCGCCACCTCTGGAAAATGCAGTGCTCTTCAGCACAGGTAGAATTTCATGGCATCTCTGAGCCAGCATTGGGTAGGCCTGGCACTCTCTCCACTCTTGTCTTGAGGACAGCCTAAAAACAAGCTCACCAAGAGGCCATGCAGGTCCACACATCCCTTGTCATGTACAGAGCTTATCCCAGTTTGCATAATACTCATGCATCATAGTTATTGCATGGGTAAATGCCTGCTTTTATTATCCCTGTTCTAAGTTGAAGAAATCGAGCCTCAGTTAGGCTCCGTGACTTGTTGGAGTGACAGAGGACACAGTCTGTTAATCAGGACTAAATGCACTTCATTCAACTACCAGGTTCGGGCTTTCTTTCAGGTATAAAAGTTTCTCAACAGTCATTCAACAACCACCTATTGTGTTTTTACTCCTAAGGACTTTCTCCCTGCTGTGCGTGATTTATTTTCCACACATTTGCTCACTCAGTCCTCAGCAGCTTCATGAAACACGTGCATAGTGGGAAAGTCCCGCAGCTCCCTGTTAATTACAGAGAACGGCTGCAAGCTTTCATCCTCTCTCCACGCTAATATTCCGCTAAAGAATGACTATGTTCCACCTCATTAAAAGTCGCCTTTTAATCAATTTTCCGAGATTTCCTCATTAAATGCTCACAAAATCCTACAAGCGAAGTCTATTATTCTCATTTTACAGATGAAAAAACTGAGGCAGAGAAGTGCTAAGTAGCTTGCCCAAAGTTATACAGTTAAAAGTAATAGCACTTCAAATCCTGTGGTTTTTTTTAAACTTTTATTTAATAAATATAAATTTCAAAATTACAACTTTTGGACTATAGCGGCCTTTCCTCCCATAACCTCCCTCCCACCCACAACCATCCCATCTCCCACTCCCTCTCCCATCCCACCTCTCATCAAGATTCATTTTTAACTATCTTTATATACAGAAGATCAACTTAGTATAAACTAAGTAAAGACTTCAACAGTTTGCACCCACACAGATACACAAAGTATAAAATACTGTTTGAAGACTAGTTTTACCATTAATTCACATAGTACAACACATTAAGGACAGAGATCCTACACGGGGAGCAAGTGTACAGTGGCTCTTGTTGATGTATCAGTTGACACTCTTATTTATGACATCAGTAATCACCCGAGGCTCTTGTCATGAGCTGCCAAGGCTATGGAAGCCTCTTGAGTTCTCCAACTCCGATCTTATTTAGACAAGGTCATAATCAAAGTGGAAATTCTCTCCTCTCTTCAGAGAAAGGTACCTCCTTCTTTGATGGTCTGTTCTTTCCACTGGGATCTCACTCACAGAGATCTTTCGTTTAGGTTTTGTTTTTTTTGTTTTTTTTTTTTTTGCCACAGTCAGACCCTGTGTTCTTTTTTTATTTATTATTATTATTTTTTTTTTTTTTTGGACAGGCAGAATGGATAGTGAGAGAGACAGAGAGAAAGGTCTTCCTTTTCCATTGGTTCATCCCCCAATGGCCACTGCGGCCGGCACACCGTGCTGATCTGAAGTCAGGAGCCAGGTGCTTCTCCTGGTCTCCCATGCAGGTGCAGGGCCCAAGGACTTAGGCCATCCTCCACTGCACTCCTGGGCCACAGCAGAGAGCTGGACTGGAAAAGGAGCAACCAGGACAGAATCCGGCACCCCAACCAGGACTAGAACCTGGAGTACTGGTGCCACAGGTGGAGGATTAGCCTAGTGAGCTGCAGCGTCAGCCAGACCCTGTGTTCTTAACCTCCATCATTGTAGAGGGGTAGAAAGTATTTAAGATATATTTTTTAAAAAGAAAAAAAGATGGAGGTGAGCATTGAGCCTACCTGTTATGTAACTGCTTAAGAAGCCCAGGTCTCTCAGTGTGTCTGGGTTCAATTCTAGGCTTCAGCTCCTCATCCCAGCTTCCTGCCAATGCAGACAAAAGGAAGTGATTGGGTTCCAGGAACCAAAATGAGAGACCTATACTTTGTTCCTGGCTCACAGCTTTGATCCCAGCTCAGTCTTGGTCACTGGATACATTTGGGGAGTGAACCAGCAGAAAGGAGTATTCCTCTCAAATATATAAATGTTTAATTTAGACCATACCTATAGAAAATCCATAAGCAGTTGAGGGATTTCATCAAAGTTCTGAAAACAGAGCAGAGGGCCGTAATTGATGCCACCATGTGGACAGGGCCTCAGTTTCATGGGTTAGCAGAGCACACCATGTGTGACAAAGTTACAATTGGCACCACAGAGCATTGGGAAAGTCCAGGACTTGGGTGAGCTGTGAGATTGAACAATGATCATACATGGACTGGCACCAGAGGAAAAGGCTGAGAAATTAAGAGCAGAATATTTTTTTTTCTCTCTTTAGATCCACTCCCAGTGGGCAGAGCTCTGTCCACCATGTGCACGCTCAGCTTTATCTCCCAAAACCTCTACCGCAGGGCTTCCTTACAACTGAGGGCTCTGAGGCCCTCAACCAGTTCACAGAGATCCTTAGGCAGGAAGTTCCGAGATGCAAAGAGCTGCAAATATAAGGACCTGAACAAGATGAAAGAAAAAAGAGACACAGCAACTTGGTCTGCCATTTGCCCACAGGCTAACACAGAAAAGAAATGCTTCTAAAAGCTTGTGGAGGAGACACCTTCCAAAAACATCCTCCCTGAGGGGAAACACCATATTCCACCTGCAGTAACTCTCACAGACATCTTAGCACACTCTGTGGGAACATGGACCGCAGAGGGAGGGAAGCAGATGACTTGGAAGAGAAAGCGTCTCCAGCCGCAGCGCCTCCACCGAGGGGAGTCCATCCGCTTTTCCCCTGTGTTACTCCAGGAACAGAGGAAGATTTCCTAACGGAGAGCACCAGGTGCTGCAGAAGGTAGGGGCAGACAGGTGCAGCAGGAGTCCTGACACAGAAGAGTGATGGGGAAGTTAAAACCATAGCGATTCAAACTCTCAGCTCCCCACCTGAGCCGTGCCATCACAGGCTCATTCTCCTGGAGTATCTAGTTGAGCCTTGAAAACAACGGCAAACATGGAAGTCTACGTCTCTGGACATTGGGGGAGGGGAGCCACAAATGTGAAGATCTTTCTAGAGAACAGTAAACCTGTGCCCAGAAAAGACCTACAAACCCCCAAGGAAATTGTCACCCGGTCTCCTCCTAGCCTTCACAGCAACCCCCATCCCTGTGCCCTCGGAGCTTCCGTCCTGTTTTCCGTAGCCTACTCATTAGTGTGAACAGGCAGCTGAGAATTCCTAAGAGCTGGTGAGCTCATCCTACTTGAGAAAAGAGATCGGAGCAAAGAACAAAGAAGACAGAGGCAACCGAATTCACACAGTGCAGAAAATGTGATTAATATCCTCAGAGGAATAAAAGGGGATCAAGAAAAACACAAATGCATTTAGAGAACAGGTGAGAGTTCTTGGAAGTTAAAAAATACTGTGACTCAAATTTTAAAGAAATCCAAAATAAGCGTGTAATAATAAAGTCAAGAAAATCTCCCTGAAAGTAGAATAAAAAAGGCAAGCTATGAGCAATAGGAGAGGAAAGACATGAAAATTAGAAGATCAATCTGGGAGGCTGAACATCCTACTAATAACAGTTCCCAGGGAGATCAGAGAAAAGGGAGGGAGGACATCATCACAGGGAAAAAAATCCAACAGCACTTCCCAGAATAGAGGTGAGTAAGTTTTCTCCGAGTAATCAATAAAAACGAATTATGAAAGTCCAAAGTCCCAAATCAAAGCATAGACCTCACTGTGAAATTTTGAACAAAAGGAGACCCCAAAGGCTTCAGTAGGAAAAAATTATTTTAAAAGGCATAGAAATGTAAATGACATTGGGCTTTTCCACGGGAGCACAGGAGCTAAGAAAATGCAGCAATTAGTTTAAAACTCCACGAGGAAATAATTTACACCTTAGACATGTATAGCTACCCAGATCGTAAGCCAAAGCATAAAACCAACAAATGCTTTAACAAGTCATGTCCCTAAACACATCAGCCACCCTCTTCACCCTTTCCCAGGAAGCTACTGGAGGAGGTATTCCAACAAAACCAGGGGGTAAGCCCAGGAACTGAGGCCCCATGCCAGGTGCATGGCAGAGACAACCGCAGGATGATGGCTGGCAATCTCTGGGATCCTAGCTGAGAGTGTCTATACAGAGAGCATGGGTCCCCACCAGAGCAGGAGGCTCAAGGGGAAAGCCAGAGCTGGTAGAGCTTTTGACAGATCTGAAGTCCTGAAAAGTCGGAGACATGTGATTTAACAGAGCCATTACAGGGTGTGAGGAAACTTTACCAGATGATGAGAGCAAGCATAACATCTACTCTTTTTAGCATCTTACTGGTGAGTGAGATGCCTACAACTGGTGTGGAACCATGAATGGCACTGGACCAGGGAATGATGTAACTGCTTCAAAATTCTGAGGTTTTCATCACAGTCCCCTCCATTCTGGGAAGAGGGCAGCAATGCATCCTGACTGTGATAGATTCCCAGGCTGAATGTGGGGTTGCTTCCTCTTTGCACCAAAACAAACCTAATCTAATTCCACTTCTCACATTCTGTGAAGTGCACCCATATAGCACTCACATGCCATGGGGTCCACTGGACCTGCTGCAATCACCCAGAAGCTGCAGCCCTGAATGGCCAGAGAGATGCCCTCGGGGGGGAGCAGCTGAGGCACCTGCCGGAAGATGACACCCCGTGAGAGGGGGGTGATACCCTTGAACCAATGGCCATTGCATGGGCATCTGTCCACTAGGAGTTAAAATATATGGGTCTGAGCAGCCAGTAGAGGTAGTAGGAGTGCCTTCCAGAATTACTCTCAGTGACCCACTTGTGGGATTTGGACTTCTGATGGAACCAGAGACCCTGGTTCTCACAGTGAGAAAGGTTGCAGCTAGCTGATAATAAGGGAAGACTTCCCTGCTTTGAAGGATGTGGCTATTTTTGACCAGTTTGACCACCTAGCAATGGTAGACCAGTAGGACAGGAGGCTGTTCTGGCTTTAGTGCACTAGTGGAGATCATTGGTATCATCCCATGAGGAGGCGATAGTCCCGCTGTACATGGTGGGGCAGGGAGGAACATGGTGGCACCTAGGTGGCCCACCTGGCAATCCTTGTCTCCCCCATCTCCAGTCTTCACTGTAAAGGGACAATACAAAAACCGTGCCCTGGAAAGTCCCTGTGGTCATGGGCTCGGGCCTGTTGAGGATGAGGGTCTGGACCACCTGTGGAAGAAGGCGCTTAGCTCAGCAGAATCACGAAAGGAGAGAGAGGACATGCAGAAGGGGCAGAGAGCAGGCAGTGAGTCATCGTAGGTGTGGCCTGGATCCAGTCGCCATGGGGGAACTGCTACTCATCCCAGTGACTCATCTGAGTTTCCCCAGGAATCACTACCCATCAAAATTCTAGAAAAGCTGTGCAGGGACGCGTAGAATTTTGGTGAGAGGACACTCTACATGGACAGAGGGAGAGTGGCTATCATACACCTTCTGGTGCTCAGCCTACAACCTCATTCCTTGGCCGAGTGCTAATGGCTCTCCTCTCAATCCTTCTAAAAGGACTTGCCTTCAGCAGTGCATGGCCTGGAAACACCTGTGAGATTATGCCCTGTCCTCCCACTCAGAGGCTGGCCATAGCCAAGGACCAGCTGGTACACACTGGGCACCCCAGAGCTCTCAAGGATCAGACTGAGACGAGACATCAGCGAAATACCACCTACCTCACTGCTTCCTCTGCCCCATGTCGCTTCCCTCAGTTCATGGGGGGTTTCTGCAGACATCACTTTCTCAATAAGTTTCTGGCTTAAGAAATTCTTTTTCAGCCTCTGCTTCTAGAGGATCTTTGGGAACCTGATTAATATCAAGGATTTTTGGACTTTCAAAAATGTCTATATGAGGCTGGCACCGCGGCTCAATAGCCTAATCCTCCGCCTTGCGGCGCCAGCACACCGGGTTCTAGTCCTGGTCAGGGTGCCGGATTCTGTCCCAGTTGCCCCTCTGCTATGGCCCGGGAGTGCAGTGGAGGATGGCCCAGGTCCTTGGGCCCTACACCCGCATGGGAGACCAGGAGAAGCACCTGGCTCCTGGCTTCAGATCAGTGTGGTGCGCCGGCCGCAGCATGCCAGCCGTGGCGGCCATTGGAGGGTGAACCAACGGCAAAAGGAAGACCTTTCTCTCTGTCTCTCTCTCTCTCTCACTGTCCACTGTGCCTGTCAAAAAAAAAAAGTCTATGTGTAATAATTCAGTTATAATAATACATTTTTAAAAATTTATTCATTTATTTATTTGAGAAGTGAAGTTACCGAGAGTCAGAGGGAGAGACAGACAGAAAAAGCAGTCTTCCATCTTCTGGTTTACTCCCCAAATGGCTGTAACTACTGGAGCTGCACCAATCTGAGGCCAGGAGCCAGGAGTTCCTCCGGGTCTCCCATGCCGGTGTAGGGGCCCAAATGCTTGGGCCATCTTCTGCTGTTTTCCCACACCATAGCAGAGACCTGAATTGGAAGAGAAGCAGCTAGGACTAGAACAGGATCCATATGGGATGCCAGCTCAGCAGGTGGAGGTTTAACCTATTGTGCCACAGCGCCAGCCCCACATTTTTAAGATAACATAAGCTTCCAAGAAAACTAGAAAGAAATATTTCTATATTAGTTGAATGTACTACAGCTCTCAAAATGAAGTGTAATAAACTGAGTGACTTAAAAAAACACTGAAATTTGAGGTTGGCATTGTGCCACAATGGGTAATGCCACTGCCTGCTGCCAGCATCCCATGTGTGTGCTGTCCAAGTCCCACCTGCTCCACTTCTGATCCAGCTCCCTGCCGATGGCTCGGGAAAAGCATCGGAAGATGGCCCACGTGCTTGGGTCACTGCCAGCCACGTGAAAGATCCAGATGAAGCTCCTGGCCCAGTCCTGGCCATTGCAGCCATTAGGGAGTGAGCCGGCAGGTGGAAGATCTCTCTCTCTCTCTCTCTCTCCCCCACTGTAACTCTGACTTTTAAATAAATAAATCATTAAAAAATTTTCTAAAAAAAAAAAAACACAGAAACTTGTTCACTCACAGTTTTGGAAGCTAGAAGTCCAAAATGAAAGTGTTGGCAGGGCTCCCTCCAAAGCTTCTAAGGAAAGATCTTTAGATGCAGGGAATGCTTGGCAGTGGTAGCACAGCTCCAACCTGTGCTCTCCAATGTTCCCTTTCTTGTTAAGGATGCCAGTTATGTTGGGTTAAAGGCCCACCCAACTCCAAATGACCTCACCCTCACTCATCCCATCTGCAACAAAGCTGTTCCCAAACAAGGACTGAGGCTTCCATCTGGATAGAAGGACTTCCGGAAATCATTTCTGGGGGACACAACTCAAGCCCTAAAGGTCTCTGAGACAGGGGATGATCATCCGCGCAGTGGAAGGTGTCTTGCCATGAACACTGCGTGCGAGAGGAGCAGGGAGCGTGTTCTACATCCTGAAGTCAGACCCTTTCTGTCCTTCACCTGGCTCAGCCAGGAAATAATTCCATCAGACTTGCAAGGCCCTGCAAATCTACTACCTTTTAGGAAGCAAAGAAGAGTGTGCTTTAGCAGAACGAGAGAGTAACCCAAGGAGAGGGAAGCCTGGAATGCAGGAAGCGGGGGCCCCAGGCAGGTGAGGGGTGAATGGAAACTGGCTCTGCCTAGAAGAGAGGACTTCAACAAAAGGCCCAGAAGAGTGTCTGAGCAGCTAGAGCTCTGCAGAGAAAAATATGGGGGGAGTTATAAAGAATATGCCACAACGAGAGGGGAAAAAAGGAGTGACAACCAGAAATTTCAGGAAAAATGAAACAAGACGAACAATACAGTAAAAAAATAGTATTGTACCACCTGGCTGTGAGCAAACTGTAAATTATCATACTAGTGAAGCTCTTGCTTAAAAAGTTAAATAAACACTATCATAGAAATGTATTGAGAGGACACGAGGGTATTTAAGTGGGATATTTGTCAAAGGAGTTAAATCCTAATTAATTATAGCAATACACTAACAGATACTACCTTAATGTCTAAAGCAAAAAAGAGAAATTGTAGCACATTGTTTAGAGAGAGGTTCCCAGATCCAAGAGTGTCTTCCCTTCAGAAGTATACAGAGAATATGAAAGCATGGGGTGCTGCTCTTTTGGGTTTAAAACTGTGCTATTCTATTTCCTTTTTATTAAAGCCATTGTTACCCATTCACAAGATTAGAAAAGGCCTGTATAGTCCACACACAACTACACAACGTGTAAAAGATGGTGTTGGCCAGCTGCCCTGCAACGCTCTCACACTGAATCCTGAGCTCTTTACTGTATCCTTTGGTGTTTACTCATTAACAGGCTCTGTGCCTTACCCTCAGGACATAAAGTAAGCAAACTGCCCCCTGCCCTAAAGAATTTCACAGTCTGCATCAGAGCTTAGAGATAAGAGGCATTTGGGTCCCTTTAGTTTTGTTTATATGAAGATCCATTTACTCTCAAATATAAGATCATGTTTAGTCTATAAAATGGCTGCTCTCTACCTCTGAACATGGGGCTAATTAAACTTCTCTTGAAATGCTGCCCTGAGACAAAACAGAAACCAGTCAATCAAGGTTCCCAAGAAACCAGGCTCAGAACTACTCCCCACTCCCCCAAACCACTACAAACTGACAAATTGTTGGTATCAGTGTTTGGTTTAATTAGGAGATTGGATAACACACAATGGTCCTTCAGCACATTGATCAACCATCAGGCTGAGCTCCAGTGAATGGATTTTCTCATGTTGAACCAGGGCCACCTTGAAAAACTTTGGAATTTGCAAAACATGGGACACCAGCCGGCTTCCTGCAGGAAAACAGCTGGAGGTCCCACTCCATTTAGAAATGAAAAGTTAAAGGCACCTGTTGGGTTGAATGGGAAAGTGCCAGCCAGTGCCTCCTGACAGCTGAGGGCAATGCAGACCCAGAAAAAACGGTCCCTCCAAGGACAGGAGCTGAATGGACTGCAGGCATGTCCCTGACAGAGCCCAGAGAAGGAACAGTGGAAGGACCCAGAGGACAGCAAAGCATGGAAGCCAGGGGCCATGCCAGAGTCACCATCACTGTTATGATGCACAACACCAGCCGCAATCCCCGGGGTCACACCCGGTGACTCCCATGGAGACCTGGTCCTGTGGGCGGCCATCCTATAGGGGTGCAGAGCAGAGGGAGGGTGTCTCTGTCCTTCTGTGGGCAGCATAGCATGCCTGGCAGGGACGGAAGCAGACTTTAGGGCCAACATTCCATCTCTCCTGGGAGTCACAGGCCTACAGAGCCCCGAAATCAATTCCAAACACCTCTGGAGGGAGTTAACAACTTTCTGAGAGTTTTGGAAAACCTCACAATGAATTTATTTGTAAAAGTAAGGGGATGTATTTGCAGGCCAGCTAGTGACAAAATCCAACCCTTTTTAAAAAGAGTGAGACCTGCATGAAGTTCACCCTGGCCTGGAACACATGCACAGAGTAGGTGTCCACAGTTGCATCCCAATATTACTTTAGAATCAAAGAAATGATGGCTGGAGGCAGGTGTTTTTAGCCTACCAGTTAAGAGCACTTGGGCTCAATTCCAGCTTCTTGATGTAGACCCTGGAAGGCGGAAGTGATGGCTCAAATAGTTGGGTTCTTGCCACCAAATGGGAAACCTGGACTGAGTTCCCATCTCTTGGCTTCTGCCCCCCCCCCCCCAGGCTTGGGGAGTGAACTAGCAGATGGGAGTTTCTCTCTCTCTCTCTCTCTAACAAGTTAATTTTTTAAAAAGAACTGATAACTGATTCCTTATACTTCGTAAAGCTTTTTTCCCACCCAGACAGAAGATGTGACAGGTGAACCAGAGACTGACAAGGTGAGATCCTTGGATCTTGGGGAGAAAACGACTCACCGGGTGAATGATGCTCCTGCCGACCTTGACCAAATGGCAGTCCATCACAAATGACCCTTATAATTTTTGTCATGTTTTTGTACCTTCTCACCTAGAGTGTTATTTATTTAACATATAGTTTAATTTGGCTTGCTTTTTTTTAACATTTGTAGTTTTCTTGAAACTTCATTTTTCAGAGAACAATTTTATGTTCACAATAAAACTGAACAAAAAGTACAGAGATTTCCCATCCACTCCTTGTCCTTACAGAGGCATAGCCTCCCACATTGTTGAAATCCCCAGCAGAGAAGTACCCATGTTACTGTTGATGAACCTATATTGACACGACTTTATAACCCAAAATCCATACATAATACTAGAGTCCACTCTTGGCTTTTTTCTTAAGTTTTTTTAAACATAGAATTGTCAAGTTTATTCATCTATGTTTATTTGAAAGACAAAGAGAGGGAAACAGAGACAAGGACACAGACCGAGATTCACCCTACCTGGTTCACACTCCAAATGCTTGCAATAGCCAGGGCTGGGCCAGGCCAAAGTCAGAAGCCAGGAATTTAATCTGAGGGTGGCAAGGACCCACATACTTGAGCCATCACCTGCTACCCCCCAAGATGCACATTAGCGGGAAGCCGGGATCAGATGCAGACCTGGAACTCAAATCCAGGTGCCCAAAGCAGTGTCTTAATCACTGCATTCAATGTCTGCCCACTCTTAATGCTTTGCCTCTTGTGAAATTGGACAAATATTTCTACCATTGCAGATAATGTGGGAAACTGTGTGGACAGGCCTTTTCAGTAATGGATGCTATTCCATTGCCTATATATACCACCACTTATCTACTCAACTACTCAAGGACTTATTGTTTGCGCCCAGTTTTTGCAATTTTGAATAAAGCCGCTATAAACAAATCCTTGTGTGCACATAAGTTTTCAACTCTTTAGGGTAAATGCCAAGGAGCGTGATTGCTGGATCATATGGCAAGGGTATGTTTAGTTTTATGAGAAACTGCCAAACTGCCTTCCAAAGTAGTTGTATCATTTGCGTTCCCATCAGCAGTGAGTCAGAGTTCCTGTTGCTCCACGTCCTTGCCAGCTTTTGGTGTTGTCAGTGCCCTGGATTGGGGCCATTCTAGTTGGACTGTGGTGATGTCTCGTTGTTGTTTCATTCTGCATTTCCCTGATGCAATGTATGTGGGTATATGACAGGAAACATATTGTCATATGCTTATTTGCCATCTGTGTATCTTCTTTGGCGAGATGCCTGTTGAGGTCTTTGGCCCATTTTAAAATTGGCTTGCTTGTGTTCTTTTTGTTGGAGTTTAAGTGTCCTTTAATTTTTGGAAAATAATCTGCTATCTCACATGTCTCTTGCCAATACTTTCTCCCTGTCTTTTCATTCTCTTGACAGTGTCTCTCACAGAGCAGATATTTTTAATTAATGAAGTTCAGCTCATCAATCTTGCCTTTCACGGACTGTGCCTTTGATATTGTTCTAAAAAGTTATCACCAAACTCAAGGACATCTGGATTTCTCACCTATGTTATCTTCTAGGAATTTTAGAGGTTTGCATTTTACATTTTGGCCTGTGATCCATTCTGAGTTAGTCTTCATGTAGGTAAAGTTCAGATCTAGATGCATTTTTCCATGTGCATGTCTAGCTGTTCCAGCACCATTTGTAAAGAAGACTGTCTTCTCTCCATTTGCTTTGCCTTTGATCTTTGTCAAAGATCACTTGATCATACTGATGTGGATCTATTTCTGGGCTCTCTATTGTATTCCATTATTCCACTTGTCCACTCTTCCACCCATTCCACACAATTTTTTATAAAAAGACAAGTTCTACTCACATACTGTGGGCTTTTTGTGTTGGTGATTATTTTTCTAATATTCATTAAATTTAAAATATCCATTTGTACAACTCCTAAAATTATCTAAACTGTTATCCTGGCATGTGTTCCCCACGTGCAGGGCAGCATGAAGAAGAGACCTGGAGAGCAGAAGGATGGCGTGCATGTCCCCAGCCTGCCCACAGACTCCTGTGTGACCCATGTGCCTGAGCTGTGGAAAGCTCCATTGCCTCACCCAAATGTCGCACTGTGGGTCACCCAGAGCCTCTGCCGCATGGCTTTTGCTCTCGTTGTCAAGAACTGCTGCTGGCCTTTCCCTTCCTGCCACTCCCATCCCACAAGGAATTTGCAGCAGTCATATTTTTGCCTTGATACTTCGGTTGCAGATGACTGAAGCCTTTCCTGGCCATCTTGAATTATCTAAGAAGAATTCTGGGTGGCTGAGTCCAGCCACATAACACATCTACGTTATGCCATCTTTTTACAATGAGATGTGAAACAGACTTATGTGGGGGAAAAGGGAGAGTGAGAGGGTGAGGGAGAGGTAGAGAGAAAGGATTTTTTTTTTTATTTGACAGGTAGAGCTATAGACAGTGAGAGAGAGAGAGACAGAGAGAAAGGTCTTCCTTCAGTTGGTTCACCCCCCAAATGGCCGCTATGGCTGGTGCTACGCCAATCCGAAGCCAGGAGCCAGGTGCTTCCTCCTGGTCTCCCATGCGGGTGCAGGGCCCTAATCACCTGGGCCATCCTCCATTGCCCTCCCAGGCCACAGCAGAGAGCTGTACTGGAAGAGGAGCAACTGGGACTAGAACCCAGCGCCCATATGGGATGCCGGTGCCACAGGCGGAGGATTAACCAAGTGAGCCACGGCACCAGACCCAGGAGGGAGGATTTAAGGTGACCATGGAGCTGCTCGCAGAGGAGCATAGGTGGAGGCAGCAGGGGAAGTCCATTCAGACTTGCAGGCTAAAGTTCAAGGTCCCCCCTCAGCGCTGCTGATCCTTGCTCCTTGAATTTGTGAGATACTCTTTGATCTTAATAAAAAGCCCCCACATCCTCTAGGGGTTACTAGTTTGACCTACTTCCTGCAAAGGAGACAAAGCCAGGTCACGGGGTTAATAAAGTTCCTGCCCTGGGCCGGCGCCGCAGCTCACTAGGCTAATCCTCTGCCTGTGGCGCCAGCACACCGGGTTCTAGTCCCGGTCGGGGCACTGGATTCTGTCCCGGTTGCTCCTCTTCCAGGCCAGCTCTCTGCGGTGGCCCGGGAGTGCAGTGGAGGATGGCCCAAGTGCTTGGGCCCTGCACCCCATGGGAGACCAGGAGAAGCACCTGGCTCCTGGCTTCGGATCAGTGCGATGTGCCAGCCGCAGCGCGTCAGCTGCGGCAGCCATTGGAGGGTGAACCAACGGCAAAAAGGAAGACCTTTCTCTCTGTCTCTCTCTCTCACTGTCCACTCTGCCTGTCAAAAAATAAATAAAAAGAAAAATAAATAAATAAATAAATTTCCTGCCCTGAATCTTTGAAGATCCAGGGAGAAGAAATACCCAAAGTGCTTCCCAGGGGCGTCTCGGGAGAGGACCAGTGTTACTACCCCAGTGGCACCCCTTTACAGGCCTTCATCCCCTCCTACCCCTTCCTGACTCCTGAGGACCAGAAAGGAAACAGCCACCAGAGGTGAGAGAAGATAGTAGCAGAGGGTCCATGGGCAAGAACCCGGGGCCCTTGCAAAGAGACAGGCAGGATGTGCGACCAAACCCGTGATGAGGAAGCACTGATGAGCCCAGTATTATTAGACAGGAGGTGACAAGCCTTTGTGACTGCATGTAGCCCCGTTACCGTTTCTAGAGGAAGCACAAGGAAGAGTGGAACCAAAGGCAGGTCCAGGGCTGATGCCTGTCTGCTCTGCCACCTCCAGCATCCCACCGTCGTTCATTTAATCAACTGGAAAACTCCCACCAGGCCCGGAACCACGGTGAAGGCCCACGTTCTCCTCATGGTGAAAAACCGAGTGTAAGAAGCAAATACAAAGTAAGCGCCAGGAAGGGTCCGTTTGCTTCCTTCCTTGTTCATGACAACGTCTGGGCCCAGAGCAGAGAGGCTGCCCCAGGGGTGTTCCCTCTGCCTCCCCAGCCTCAGCCAGCAGCTTCCTCATGACAGTCTCCCTTCTGCATGGGCTGTCGGCTTGCTCCTCTGCCCCCACACGCTGGTCCACACAGTGACTGTGCTCACCCTCCTGCTGCAGCTCAGACTTGCCTTCCTTCAGGAAGCTCTGGTTCTTGTTCATAGGCTGCATCGGGATTTAAAATTACAGATTCATTCATTTGCTCACTTCTTTCACTCATGCTTCTCCCTCCTCCAGTACAGTGGTTGGACATTTCCCCCTCCCAACCCTTAGTGAGGCATTTTCTGCCAGGTGTCCTCCTTGGCCCCATGGACCCCTTCACTCCCCACAGCACCTGTCCCAGCAAGGCTTGCAGCTGCACCTGTGTGTTATGTCAGGTTAGAAGGAGGGGAGAGGGGATGTCTAGACTTCTTCCCAGCCCTGACCCCCTTTCCTCTGGAATGCACCCTCTGCAGTCTCTTCTCAGTGCACACTGTCCCTGGGCCACACCAAGATCCTGCCCCCTGTGACGGGCTGTTCCAAAGCTGCCACCCAACAGCAGCCTGCCGAAGACTCACTGGACACTTCCTCCGGTGCCCAGATCTTGCTAACCCTAGCAAGACTCCTCTCTGGAGGAAGGTGCCCCAGTGAGAAAACCATGGTCCTGAGAGGCAACGTAGGAAGCCCAAACTGCACAGTAGCATGGGAATGGAGCATCAAGGCACAGCAAAGGATCCAGCCCCTCTCCCGGGGGGGCTTTCTTTCGCACCATGTTGGTGTCCCTCGGAATGGCCCTTGAAACAAATGAAAACACCACTGGTATGGGCCAGCAAGCTGGCCAGCATTAGCAGCAGCCTATGTGGTGACATCTTAGAGTGTCTCCATTTGGGTTCACCCACAGGCAGGGCCTGGAACACGGGTTGGAGGGACCTCGTTCCTCTGGAAAGTGCAGGACACACATGCATCAGAGTAGGAAGTGATGCCGGGGAAGAGAAGGCACTCAACGCCTGGTGTGTAAGTAACAGCGAATGACATGAGTAGCTGCTAGCGTAGGTATAGGACGGGGCTTCATCCTTCCAGAAAACGCTGGGAAGTGGTAAAAATTTCATACTCAGAGGCATCCCAGCTGCGGGCAAGGGAGCTGAGGTATCTGCACACCTCCTGAGACCACCAAGATGGCAGCTGCCCCTAGGGACTGCTAATACCCCAGATCCACATGGACAGAGCAGCCTTCCCTGGTTCCAAAAACAGAAGTCACTCAGTCTTAGAAACAGGGTCCTGGGCCAGCGCCGTGGCTCACTAGGCTAATCCTCCACCTGCGGTGCCGGCACCCCGGGTTCTAATCCCGGTCAGGGCGCCGGATTCTGTCCCAGTTGCCCCTCTTCCAGGCCAGCTCTCTGCTGTGGCCCGGGAAGGCAGTGGAGGATGGCCCAAGTGCTTGGGCCCTGCACCCACATGGGAGACCAGGAGGAAGCACCTGGCTCCTGGCTTTGGATCGGCATGGTGCACCAGCCGTAGCACACCGAGAGTAGCAGCCATTTGGGGGGTGAACCAACGGAAGGAAGACCTTTCTCTCTGTCTCTCTCTCTCTCACTGTCTAACTCTGCCTGCCAAAAAAAAAAAAAAAAGGAAAAAGAAACAGGGTCCTGGCCGTGGACAGTGGCCAGAGTGTGAGGCTTCAAGGTGTGGTGGGACTGCAGCAGCATCGTCTGCCTCCCACGCCACACGTTGTCTGTTACTGATGCCTGAGAGTCCACATGGAGACCCAAATCCCTTGGCATCCAAAATGATGGCAGCTGTTACTGGCACAACACAGGTTTGCTATTCACCAATCTCTCCCGCCAGGTTTGGCTCTTGCATTTCAACTGAAAAGTCCTGAAAGCTGTCTTGACACTCATTTCATTAGTCCTCTACGGCGACTCTAACAAATTACCAAAAACCTGGCTTAAAATCACACACTTGTATTGTCCTTCATTTCTGGACATCAGAAATCCAAAATGTGACTCAGTGGGCTGACATCAAAGAGTCGACCAGGCTGTGACCCTTCCAACAGCTTAGGGAGAACGCCCGATCACTGAGCTCCATTATCAGCTACTTCTCCCTCCCTGCAAACTCTCCTGTCATCATGTCAGCTTCTCCAGCCCAATCTCCCATCTCCTGCACCCTCTTACAAAGTCCTCCACCCCATCATCTGGCAGAGGGTTCCTCCTCTGGGTGAAGGCACACATCCCCAGGCTCCAGGGTTGGCTTATCTGCTGGGGAGAAAGGCATTCTACTGCCTACCACACCCATCTTGTAGACAAGAAGATGGACACTTGGCCATAACTGGACCACTGCTCACGTCTGGGCAGGCCTGGAAGCCAAGTGCTGCCAATCTAAGTCCAAGCCCTCATTACTGAGCGCCTGCTTACTTGGTAATGAACAAGAGTTCTCAGTCTAGATTTCTCATTGCCACACTGATAACCATGGCGGAGGGACAGATAGGCACTATGTCCAACTATTCTTCCTTCAGTGTAAAATGGCTTTATTTCACCTTGCAGTGTCTTTTCCCAACAGAGCCTGCTGCAGGAGAGAAAAGGTGAGGAAGTGGAAATATAATGTTAGGGATACAAGGGAGCAGCCACTGAACTGGAAACCTCTGAAGTAGACGGGGGTGGGGGACACCAATCCATCCCCGCCTTATTTATTTGATTCCCAAAGAAGTGTTTATATACCAAAGTCTGCATGATGGGCCCAGCCACGTGCCAGGAAATAAGGCAAAAATGCAAGCTCAGAACATCTCTGGCCCAGGCAGGCAGCAAGTAACAGTTTGTGCTATGATTTAATGAATTGCTGATTTCTACAACAGCGTGAGAACTTCTGCACACCAGGAGGACCCATTGACTGAATCCCCAGTTCCCAAAGACTGAGTGGCCTCAGGTTAATTTCCAGATCGTAGCTCCAGTTTCCTGCTGCCCGCAACCGTGTGGCAGCATTGCATTGCATTGCTCTGATTTGAGGCTAAAAAGTGTTCTTTTTTTTTTTTTTTTTACTTTTAATGTTGTTTTTTTCCAGATCATTTTCTGCTAGTGCACAGACGTCTGCAGCCAGGAAAAAGTTGGGAAGATATTCTTGACTCAGAGACAAATGGGAGGGGCCCCAGTTCCCAACCCCAGGCATTCCCCCACATACCTTTCTCTTGCTTTATTTCACCAGCAAGTAAAGGAAAAAAAATACCTTTTTAAAAAACCATCCTACCTCTAAAAATGTCATCTCCCTCATTTCCTTTTTCTCCCAGCCCCCTTTCAGTCCAACACCTGGGTATCTAGAGAAACAAGGAAAATCTTCTGAAAGTTTGGAGAGAGATGCTGAGAAGGGGTGTAGATGGAAGGCGGAGCCCGCTGGACCCGACACAGTGGCCTCCTCCAGCCCTGCCCCTGCCATGCAGCCATGTGCCAGCCATGTGGGAAACCCAGGAGAAGTTCCTGGCTGCTGGCTTCAGACCAGCCCAGATCCAGCCATTGTGGCCATCTGGGAAGTGAACCAGTAGGTGGAAGATCTGTCTCTGTCTCCCCTGTCTCTCTCTGTAACTCTTTCAAATAACTAAATAAATCTTTACAAAAAAAAAAAAAAAAAAAAGCAGGGATGCAACCCCGACAGCTAGGGAAGCTGTGAAATTCAGATACTGGCTGATGAGTGTTTGAGTCAGAACAGTCAGCCAAGTGTCAGCCCCAAGGCACAACTAGCAAGGGTGGTTGTTTCACTGTGGTTGTTTCTGCTGCTGTTGTTACTTTTGCATTATGGATTATTTTTCAAGTTCTTATGCTTTCCAACATGCTGTCATAGATTCTACACATTACATTTTCCTAACAACAGCCTAGGGTTGCCACTTGGCCATTCCTATCTGCACATCTAAGGTGCAAGAAGCCCAGCAGACTGAGAAATTCAAGCCCATGCTGCCAGTGAGAGGCCATGCAGAGGCCCTCCCTCGACCCTAGGGCCTCTGCACTCTTGCACCGGGCCCTTGCCACCAGCCCAAACCAGCCCCCTCTTAGTCCAGGAGGGGAGAGTGAGGCAGCTCGGATTCTTAATGAATAAGTCTCTCACTGGCCAAGAGGGTTCCATTGTTCTGTGCCAGGAGTGTGCCAAGTCAACTCTCCACTGGGCTCTGAGTTCTTAGATGTGGGACACAGCTGACCACTTACAAGAGGCAAAGACTGCAGATAGAGAAGTGTCCAATCTGGTGCCCTTGAGAAAGGGGCAGAAGCTGTCCCCTGGCAAAGCACAGCAGCACTGCAGAACTGACAACATCCAAGGGCAGCCCTGTTGTTTATATATGCAAAAGGAGCACTGTCATTCTCCCTCTCCACCCCTCCCTTTTGATAGATAGATACGAAGATAGATATTAGATACATAGACAGATACCTAGAAACATGGCTGATAGATATATGATAGAAGATAGATAAACTGTAGAGATGGTAGATAATAGATATAAATGTCTCTGTCTCTCCCTTTAGTGTCTCTTTTCTTTTCCTCCTCCCCCTCCTCCACTTCTCCTCCTCCTCCTTCCCCTCCTCTTCCTCCTCCACTTCTCCTCCTCCTCCTTCTCCGCCCCCCCCCACCTTCTCCCTCTGGACAGGGCAGAGCAGTGTTGAAACCTGGGCTGGTCTGGTTCCCAGTCTATGATCTCTCCACCACAATATGCAGGGAGTATAGAAGGAGCTTCATCAGAGCAGATGGGTAGAGAAATGCACTTGTCTTCTTGCCTTCCAGGCTCCAAAGCATGAACTTGACTTCTTCATTCCACAGTTGTATGCGGACCACTCAGTTTGTGGTCAGGTCATGAAGCTAAAAAGGGTGTATTCTCCAGAAGCTAATTAGTAGAGGAAGTAACAGGTCTATCATGGAATAAAGCAAGGAGTGATGCACGCAACAAGGGAGAATGGTTGGAAGGGACCTGTGGAGAGGAGAGGCTCATGAATGTATTAAAGGATGTGCAGAAATGTATCTGCCAGTCAATAAGAGACATAGTATTTAGGAATGGACACATTTGGTTGAACTCAAGGTGGCATGGAGGACGATGGCACATTCTAGAAGCTGTTTGTAGCATGGTATTGAGGGAGAGTGATGCAAGAGAAAGGCAGTTGAGTTAGGCTTATATTAATTCCACACCAAACATTCCTGTCAGAGGGTCAGTCCAAGCAGGTTCTCAAATTCATGCCTGAATCACCAGTTTAGATAATCGCCATGCAGATTTGGGAGGGGTCCACACTCAGAAATTCTAATAGGCTTCCTGGTGATGCTGCTGCTACTAATCCATTGACCAACCTTGGGGCAGAACTGGTCTAAGCTGTACTGACCACTCTGTCCTTACCAATGCAGTGATTGGTTCAGGGATGAGTGCCTGACCTAATGCTGGTCATTGAGGAAGGAAGGGAACTGTTGGAGAGGTTTCCAGGAGAGAGCTATGAGATCAGTCTTTCTTCTTCTTTGGAATCCGTTGTTTAGATGTGACTCCCAGGATCTTTGCAGTCCTTTTGCTCTTAGTGTAAGGATGAAGCCAGCACCAGGGACAGCAGGCAGAGATGGGGAAAATACTTGAATCTTTGAAGCCACGGTCAAGTCCCTAATAAGCCAACAGGGACTCAATTAATAGGAGACGATTCTTTGGATCTGTCTAGCCAGGGAAGAGAGGGCGTAGTATTTCAGCCATGATTGGAAGCGCAGTGTTAGAAGGAGTCTGGTGGGCCAATGAGAGGAGCAGGAGGTAGAGGGGCTGCCTCGAGCAGAGAAGTGGTGAAACAGGGTGGTCTCAGAGGGACCTGAAAGTCAGCTGGAGAAAGAAGTTCTGACGAGCATAGGAACGGGTGCCACCTGAGGTTCTGCATTCAGGAAAAGGCATGGCACAATGGGTATTAAAGGAATACTCCATGCAAGAATAGATGTCCCCTGTGGAGCAATGATAGAGAAAGAACTGGTATAATAATTATTATGGTAACAGGTGATAAGCACCTACGGATGCCAGGCAATACACTATCATTTTCAATGGGTGAAGGGTAGTATGCCATTCTGGGAGAGGGAGAGGAAGAGGGAGAAAGAGAGGGAGAGGACGGTGATCTGTACTATAAAATATGGCTGGCTGTGTTAGAAGGCAGAAGGAGGCTCCAAAGGAATGGCATGATGGGAGGGGTCAGGAGTAGGAGGAAGTGTATAAAAGGAGTTTCGATAGAAAACAGCACATTGCATTGAGTCTCGTCTGCCACGTAACATAGAGTAAGAAACTGGGAAGGCCTGCCTGGCTAAAGTTACTGCCTGAGCAAAGGCACAAAGGTGTGAGATGTCTTGATGTCTGGAGCTACCAGGAGACCCAGTGAGGGTGGAATTAGAGACAGACAGGGAGGCCGAGGAAGCCCTGATATAGGGTGCAGACTTTGAGAGCCATGGGATTGTGTGACGCTTGGCTGTGACAGGGTCAGATTTGGTTGTTAGAAAGATTGTGCTGGTGGCAGCTGGAATGAAGACATCAAAGTAGAGGCTGAGGGAGATGATTAAAACCAGTCTGTGGCCTTTGGCTGGATGTACCCTGATTACTTATCTGTAGTTATCACATGGTGGATTGTGAGATCTTGAGTGACATAGAAGTATACCTTGCACTTATTAGATACTCAATAAATATTATGTGGATTAATGAGGAGACAAGAATTCCAGAAATTGTGTCATTGATTCTTCAAATTTTATTGCATTCTTACTGCATGGTAGTCCCTGTACACAGTTAGTCAAGAACAGGGACTCTTTTTTCCCAAAGAAACTTTTTGTTTAAGTAATACAAACTTCATGCATTTCATAAATATAACTTTAGGAATATAGTGATTCTTGCCACTGTACCTGCCCTCCCACCTACACTCCCATCCTTCTTCCTTCTCCCTCTCCTGTTCCCAGTCTTACTTTTTACTAAGGTCTATGTTCAATTAACTTTATACACAGAAGATTAACTCAAAACTAAGTGAAGAGTTCAACAAACTGTATATAAAAAAAAACAGGAACTCTTAACCTTTCATTTCCATCAACCTCTTTGGCAGTCTGCAGAAACCTATAATAGAACACTTCTCATAACAATGTTCTTAAAAGAATAAAACTAAAGGTTACAAAGGAAAGTGAATATATTAAAATGTAGTTCTCAAACTACTAGAATGTAAAGGGATGGTAAAAAATATATATGTGCGTCTTTATTAGCACATTAAATAATGAGATGAAGCAGCTGTCTGTAACACCTATAATTTCCATGTAATGAGTGTAAATGATATTTCGAGTCCAGAAACAAGTGTAATGTAGTAGGAAAAAACACATTATTTTTCTTGGTGGCAAAGTCATGGATACTACTATTAAGAGTGCCGTGTGATTCAGTATTCACAATAATAGTGAGTAGTATGTTGGTTATTGTCCTCTCGGTGTAGTCCTAGCCACATCAGCATCTTCTAGGAATTGTCTGAAATGCAAATTCTCAAGCCCCTTCTTAGCCCTACTGAATCAGACAGTATGTGGTTGGGGTTGGGTGACCAACTCATCCTAATGTTCCAAGATGCTCCCAGCTGCTCAGTGTCATCTTCATGCTCCAGCCTGGTAATCAACATGGCAGAATGTCCCACATGTGAAGGACGTCAAATTCTCCTGCCTGGTGGCCATCCTCTCTGCCCAGGGACTCTGCTATTTCCCATACTCACCAAACATAAACACCCAGACAATGTAGGTCCCATCATGGCTGCCTGACAGAATCCTCTTACTATACCCCATAAAATGTCATCCACCTGTCGGGAGACAGACACTTGTTCTCTCTGCCAATCCCTACCTGCCTTACAGGGGACCAGAAACCAAGTGGCAGAATCCACAGACGCTCTTTGTAGGAGGTGATTATTTTTTCTCAACTAAGTGCTTGGAGGCAGTTGGATATTTCCGCACAGCAGCAAGAATAGATTGAAGGCAAAACTGTAGAGGAGGGAGAAGAATGATAATAAGCAAAGGAAATGGATACTCACGATGAATGAATCATTTTGTACTATCAAGCAGTCTCTGGGCCAGGTTCTTTGCTGGGCTCCTAAAGCCCACATATGGCACACAGAACCCACTCCTATGATAACAGCCCCTGTAGGAGGTTGATATGGTGTAGGGGATGCAGGGCCAGAAAGGCAACATGTGAGCCAGGCCCTGCCTCCTTCTGTAGCAGCTCTCCAGCTTGAGACACTTGTGGCCCCTACTCTACCCCCTAGGCCCATGCAGCAGCTTGCAGGTCCCTATCGGTGCCACCTGCCTTCAGACCATCCTGGCATATTCTCTACCCTCTGCCTGGGCTGGCTTTCATCATGTCAGCCTCTGCCATTGCCCTAAATCCACATACATGCTCCGCCTGACCCATGCCTTCCTCGTTTTCAGCTATCACTTTAGGTACTAGTTCCTCCAGGAAGCTTACCACAGTACCCCCAAAATAGGCTTGAGGATCCCTCCTTTGTGTGCCCAGGCCTCTATGCTTCACACACTACTGGATATGTCTCATGGTGTTGCATTTACCCCAACACAATCTGATGCTACCAGCAGCCTATGGGCTCCTGAAGGCAACATCTGGGTGTTGCCAAGGGCTTGCCCCCCTCCAACAGTTGGAGGCAAATATACCACACAGATAGTTTATTAGAAAGATGATTATGCAAAGGAGGAGTGTAGGATCTGGGAGAATGAGATAGAGTTGTGGAGAAGCCAACATCAGGGTTGTTGTGGCAAACAGAGGCTCACTTTGATGTGCCCAGAGTGCCTTCCAGGACCATCTTTCTGAAATACAGGGGTAGAAGTACTTGCCCCTCTGTCCCTGGCCCTTTCCATTGGTTTTGACATCTACAGAAACAGGGAAATGGGAAGTATGTGTCATTTTAAGCTGAAGATTGTGACAGCAAAGACAGGAAATGTACACATTGTGTGTGCACCAGCTAGCACCCATCAGTGAGGTCCTCGTGCTCAGCTGAGACATGGGCAATCCAGCTCCCATCACCTGCTCCCTTGAACCACTTCAACAGATTTGGTGTTCCAGAAAAAAACATTGAGATAGAGATTGGAGTGTGAGATGTCAATCAGAGACCTGAGCTGTGAGAGGGAAGGGAAGAAGCAAGAGTCTGCCAAGGGAGGTGAATGGCAGTATAGCCTTGAGAAAGACTTTGCCAAGCCCACACAGGGCTCTGGAGTTGTCTGGTGTGTGGCCCACATGGCCAGGGCTTTATAACATCCCTCACTTACTGACCAGATGCAACTGCTCTCCAGGAGGACTGGACTGAGGATGAAGTCGGCTCTGATTGAGCCAACAGTGAGAATCTGACTTCTGACCACTCTCTGTCCCTGGGTGGCAAGTCTTACCCTGAACGGGGATTTGCATGGTGCATGTCCACATCGATGATCACAGTTTTTGCTTGTTAGAAATCAGAAAGACAAATCTCAGCAGGATTAATCTATCTTCTCGGTGTCACAAGAAAAATTATAAGCAGAGTTGGGATGACAGCCCAAGCTTCCTGAAGCTTATTCCAGTACCACCATCTGACTGTTAAGTAGATTATTTTCTTTGTTCCTGGATGAACCAGAAACAAACATGAGGTCCTTGAACTTCAGTCAAGAGGGACTTTAAGAAACCTTCAGTAAAATCCCTGACCCAAGAGAAATACACTAAAGAGCACCCTTCATGCTCCCTGCCTGGTTCTCCTGTCCAGCTTTCCACTGAAAATGTACTGACCTTTCTCAGCTATGATTCCTGGTGATTTATTAGACGAGTCCGTGTCTGTGAAGGCAGATTTGAAAATTGCAAAGCATGATACCTCACAGTCTCCAGAAAGTGTTTGTGTCTCCCCTATTTAAGATGATGCATCTGTCTGCATTCAGGCAAGAACCAAAGATCTGCATCACAGGTGGCTCTGTACCACCCATTTTTCTATGTCCCCTAGGTCTCTGCTCCGGTCTCAGCCAGGGGTACTGACTGGCCTCTTTTTGGTCCAGTCTGCTTGCCACAGCATGGTCTATACTTCTCTACAGCAGCCTACTGTTGGAAGCAGGACATGGGTTTGCATAAAAGGAACAGAATTATATAATTTCTAGGCATGTCATATTCATGACAGAAGAGATGATGGCACACAGTGAAGGACACATTTGGGTATCACATCCTGAAGGGTATGAACATGTAGGATCACATCATGACAAGATGTTCTGGGATAACCAATTATGGACCCCATGCCATGGAAAGCTATCTCCTATATGCATGGCCCATTACTATTTACCAAAAATTCTATGATGTCATCCTGGTTCTTCCCATAACCCTATGGGATGGAAGGAACATATTTCACTCTCCCTTCACAGGTTAGGAAATTGCAGTTTGGAGAGTTAATGAGGCTTGTCTACTAAAGCCCACACATCTTGCTACAAGAAAAATTATTAGTGGGTCCTACATCTTTAGTCTCCCGGGTCTTAGTCTAGAGCTCCAGGCCACTGCTGTGATAAGAAATAGCTGAAGGGAACAGAGAAGTTAGGTAGGGATGGAGTCATGTTCCCATATTAATGACCCTTTTCTGGAAGAGACACTGGAATTTGGGAAAGACTGGATCTTTGCACTCAGCGTCACCATCACCACCACACACGTGGCCTCGTACTCTCACAACCTTGTTGTGCATAGAGGGCCTTTCCCACCTCTTCACTTTGGGATCCACGATAAGACTTGATTTGCTCAATGGTAGAAGTGACAGAGCCCCTCTCCTGAGCCTAGGACTTAAGAGATCACGCATGTTTCTTTAGCCATTTCCAACACAGGAACATAGCCCACTCGCCTGGGGAAAGACACATGACACAGAGCTAGACAGCTGATGCAGCCAAGAGCAGAGCTTCCCTATGGGACATAGAGATTTTTTTTACTGTTCCTAGAACCACAGAGGCAAAGAAAAATGCTCTTTGTCCTCAGGGGATCTGAGTGTGGCTCAAGGAGATGGCATCATCAGCCTCTGAGTTCACAAAGCTGGTAGTGTGTCTCTTGCATCTCCTGGTAGGTGGCTTCTTGGTTCCAAATATTGCTGCTCTTCCCTGAAAGAGAATGGCCCGTCCTGCCACGTTTGTGTCCACATGGGCCATGTGGCTACCTTGACTGCTGATGCATGAAAGGAAGCAACGTGTGCCTTTCTCAACAGAAGCCGTTGCAAGGCCACTGCATCAATCCGTCATTTCTCTCTGCCTCTGCGTAAGATGGAGCTCCACCTCCAGCCTCAGTTCCAGAAGGAAGACCACGTGGATCAGAGATCCATGGACTGGCAATGGACATTAATTGATCAAAAATAAATCTTCAAGATCTGGGTTTGCTTGTTAAGATAGCAGAGCTTAGTCTAAGTGAGCGTATTCTGACTCATCGAATCTCACTACTCCTCCCAGCTCCAGCACCCACATCCTGAGTGCAAGCCTCCGTTCCTGTCCCCACCCCCGGCCCCAACTCTTGTGCTGGCTTCCTAACTGGCCCCACTCTGCCCTGAGACTCCCCCTGCAGCACATCACGCCATCCCCAGCTCCCAGTGCACCTGCAGGTCAGGGCATCTTCCTCTCCTTGGCTAGCACACGAGGCCATTCTTGACCCCGTCTCTGGCTCCCACTCAGCCCTCTCTTGGGCCAGACCCCAGTATGAGGGCTTCTCTCCTTTCTCACAGAACCTGTCTTTCCTTATGTGCATCCTGCCACTTCCACCACAAACCCCTGCTCATGCCCAACCTCTCTCCACCCAACTGCCTCATGATTCCTACCCTCTGCCAAAGACCATCTCAAGCTCCACTTCTCCAAGACTCATTCCCTGACCCTTCCTCCCAGTATTGTCCTCGGTCTCTGCTGCAGAACAAAATCTCCAAGGGAGCTTGACAATGAAGCCCTGACATTCAGGTCCCAAACTGGAGACACTGAACTCATTGGCCTGAGATGGGACCTGGACCACAGCAGGCTTTAAAAGCTCCCCAGGTGATTTTAATCTGCAGCCTAGGCCACAAACTATTTGCCTTCCTCCGCTTTAGTTGCTCCTCCTCTGAGCTCCCCTGCTCCCCATGCTCCCCAGCTTAGTTCTCAGTCTTGTAATTTTCTGCCCATTTCTCTGACTCCCTAACTTACCTGAGGGCTCTCAGGGCTCTGCACAGCTGTTCTATCTTCCATTCTCTGGGGGCTCAGCTCACAACACACATGTACCAGTCACAATAGCCTCTCTTCAGTCCTCCCCACCCATACGTCCAAATCACTGCCCAGTCACTGTACAATCCAGCTCCTGAGCAGCTGCTGCCGAGACCGGCTGTGTCTTCCTCCCATGTCTGTCCTTCTACCTCTGCTCTCCCAGGCTCTGGCCCACGGGCTCTGCAGTGCTCCCAGTAACAGTGTCAACAGCAGCTGCTTTGCCTAGGAGCTCTCCAGTGAGGTGTTAGGAAACTCCTGGCAATTGCTCCCCCCTCCAGCCCTCCCAATGTGTTCACTTTTGACTTAATTCAAAATTGTTAGCCTCACTCCATACAGGAGTCAAGTTCAGCGAGAGACCCTACCCTCTGGCTGTGACCTCAGGTTACTTAACTTCCCAGGTTGGAATAAGAACAAAGAGTTTCTATCATCGTCACCACAATACAGGGTGGGGTACTGCACTGTGCCATTGAAATCCAGAGCCTGTGGTGGAGCAGGGAGGCAGATAAGAGACAATTACAGAGTTGCAATGGGAGGAGGGCCACAGGATGTCGTGGCAGCTGAGAGGACAAGGAAGGCTCCTAGGTGCTCCTGTCAGAGGGTCAGCAGGCAGGGAAATTATGGTCAGGCTAGGTTTCCAGCGGCAGTGGCTCCCATCAGTCAGGGGAGGGACCTGGTCAAGGGGAGGAAGAGAGCACATAGCCGTCCCAGGCCAGTGCTGAATGTTGCATGCCAAGGCAGCAGCACACACCAAGGCTTGGGAAGGACAAGGTGTGTCTTAGTCAACCTGGAGTCCTGAGGCCCTGGCATCGTAGACAAAAGAAGGAAGACAGAGATCTGCAGGGCCTTCCCCACCTCTCTCCCACCTTCAGAGCCACTGAAAACTAGCCAAGGCAGCCCTGCCTCTCAAAGCAGGGTGGAGCAGCTGGAGCTGGCCAGAGGGCAACAGACAGGGTGGCTCTGAGTCAGACGGACCAGGGTTCACATCTGTGCTCTGTCCACAGACGCTGGCATCAACCTCAGTGTGTTTCTCCCCTGCTTAATGGAGGTTCCTTTTTCCTCTTCCGCCTAAAGGAACTGGAAACATTGACATCCTGGAATGATAGTGAACAAAAAGGTGTAAACTAACAAAATCCATACAGGTGGGCAGAGCGGGGCCTCTACTACCCAGAGCAGCAGTGAGCCTTGTTCCTTCCCATGGACAGCACTGACATTTATGCTACCTCCTCCCAGCCCTGAACACTGTGGGCTGGCTGAGCAAACTGCTCTGTGGAGTGGGGTCCCACCATGATCAATTTCCCACCAGTGGCCACGGCAGCTTCCCTCCTGGGCACCAGGTTGAGACTCTGCAAGTTCACAGTGAGAACTAACAGGTGAACCCCATCACAGGGAGGTGCCCATGGTCCTCTCTCACATAGGATCCTTCCCCTCTGCATTTGCTCCTAGAAGGAGGGGACTGGTCTCTGGCCAGAGCTCAGCTACTCAACATCTTGCATTCATTCTCTGCCCCAACTCCATACATCAAAGCAAGACAATTTTGAGCCTGAGGATCTGGTTTCCGTGGCACCTGCCTCCTCTGCTGTGTATGCCAGGGAACTCAGAGCTGAGCCATGTCTTCAAGACCCAGCTCCACCACGTCTGCCTCAGCCATCTGGGCAAGTTGCTTGACCTCTCTGGCCTTCTGGGCGACTCAGCCAAATTTCAGGTATCCAGAAAAGCACTTCTCACCTTTCCATTAGCTTAGCCATTGTTGTTCCTGAGCAGAATGAGCCCCCACTGGAGCTCCCAGCACCCTCAGCACTCTGCCTCCTCTTGGACCCCACCACAAGGCACCCAGAATTCACATGGCGTTCTTACATTTCTCACCAGACTGTGAGCTGCTGGAGGGCAGACCGATGACCTCTTCCCTCAGTGTCTGCGGCAGCAGCCAGCACACCTCTCTCCACTGAGTGATGCCACTCATCTAACTCTCAGATGCCAGATTCCCTCTCACAGCAAAGGGACAGCGCACAGGGCTGTGAAGAGCAACAGTGGGTGGATACGGCACTGCTTCAGGAAGCTCCCAAGACCATGGTGGGCGTGATTGCTACCGTAACTCCCATTGACCGAGCTGGCTGACCTGCCACGGCTTACACAAGGACACTCCAGTCTTCACAGTGAGTGAGCTGGATAGTAATAGATTCCCATTTTACAGGTGATGAAGCTGAGGTACACAGGGCTTAAGTGACAGCTAAGATTTCCAGGAGCTGGAAACCCAAAAGCTGAGAAGATTCCAGAGATGTGAGGGGTCAAGAGATCTCCCCTCTTGCAGATATTCAGAAAAGTCTTTGTGGAGAGGATGACAAGACTTGAGTCTTATACACATGTCCCATAAGTCAGTGCAGGGAACAAAGCCTGTCTGGTGTAGACCAACAAGAACCTGCATTATTACTGGAAGTAAAACAGAACTGTGGCCTGCTCCCGCAACCAAGAACTCTGTATCACTCGGGACTTAAGGGATATCAGATCCAAGGGGGTAGAGACAGGGTTTTGACACAGGCAGTGGGCAACCCCTGAAGATTTTGAGTGAGCAGAGCTGTTTTCTGGAAGTTTAATCTGACAATGCGTTCTTCCTGAACTGACAGAGACTGGAGAAGGCACACTAGTTAGGAGATACATTAAATATTTAACAGAGACTCACTGAATACAAAGTGCTAGAAGAAAACTTAGAAATTAAATTTTTGAGAAATTTGGAAGAAAATTTAGTAATTTTGCCTCTTACACTGGACAGAACTCTCTGTGTGCAAATGCAGGGGTACAGTCAACACAGCACCCGGTGGGAAGGTGGTCCAAGTGTCCATTCTGAATGAGTGAATGAACTGATGGGTGAGCAAATGAATGACATCTTCCTTTTAACAGTCAGAATTTCAGATCTGCACTTGTGAGGAGAAGCCAACAGGAGCAGAGACAACTAGACAGACCCGGAGCATGCTCCATTGTACCCAGAGTGAAGAAGAAGAAACAGTCTCAACAATAAGCGTTTACCTGCCCGGGCCTCCGTTCCCCATCTGCCCAGCAGCGGGTGGCAGAGAAGGTTGGAGAAGGCAGTGCCCAAAGTCTCTCTGCCTCCTCTTTTCTGGGATTTGATGAGGATCCAACCACTTTCCCTCCACCTTGAAGCTTCCCTTCAGTGCTAAACAGGCCTGGGAGGAGGGAGGCTCTGTTGACAGAGAGCTAGCAGCACAGCCCCGCAGGTCAGAAGCCAACCTCTGCACCTGCCCCTGAGGGTAGCCTGGCCCAGGTTATTCTGGGCTGGCGTCATGGCTGCAGGCTCCCTTTCTTCTCCCTGCACAGGGCTTTTATAAAAGTCCCTAACAAACCCTGTGCCATTATGCATTTTAGAAATCTCATCTAATAGGGGCTCATGGAGTATAAATTAACCCCAAGGAGCAGAGCTGCATTAATCCCTGTGGTGATTATGCATTAGCCAAAGAATTTCTTTGCCTATTTTAAGCATCTGAACCAGACTGTCTGGGGTGCTTTTCTACTTTGTCTCTGTTGCCAGCCACTCATTTAGATCATCCCATTCTACGCGTCCTCTCACTCCCACCTCCACCCACCTGCCATGCCGGCTGTGGAGGCCTGAGAGACCATGCGGTTGGTGCAATGGAAAGGGCAGGAGCCCTGTGTCCAGTAGATCCCAGCCCCCTCGGGCCAGTCCATCACTGTCCACACGACCTTGGTCAAGTTCTGAGTTCTGGCTGCCTGACTTGAATCACTGATGATCATGTCAACTTTCCAGGGTGTGAGTTTCAGGGAGAGCCTTGTAGAGCACCCCCTGCCACCTGCTGTCACCTAGCTTGTGTTAATATGACCAAAGCCACGGCTTGTTGGGAAAGCAAGTCCCTCGTGGTGGGAAAGATCCCGAAAAGTCTCAGCTTCAGGTTCATGTTCCATGGCTGAAAATAGACTTAATTAACATTCTGAATGCATTAATGAGGTCTTCAAAATCCACTAAAGAGAAAAATCTCTACCGTACACTCATCAAAGGTGTGCTGTACCTAGCTGAGCACTTTCTGGGAAGGAAACCAAGATGCACCACCTTTGACACCCACGGCCTCAGGCTTGAGTCATGCTGTTTTCTAAATCAAAAATTGTAATTGCAGACTTGTCCTGTAAGCGGGCAGAGCCATTCTCTGGAGAAGTCCAGCAATACAGCGATTGCGAGAACAGCAATGCCAAAGGAGCGATCCCGCGTGGACCCCCAGCCTCCCGGGAATGAACTTTCATTTCCCATCGCAAACATGGAAAACCAGAGGCACACAGGACGCTGCTAGTGACCCAGTGCCTGACCCAGTGCCTGACGTGACGTTCACCCACACCTCCCAGCATTTTAGCAGTCACAAAACCGTCTCCAGTTTCCACCTCCCAAGGCAATCCTGACCATTCTGAAGGGCAGGCTGGGCAGGAGGGAGCATCATGTTGAAGGCACTGATATTCGGCAACTAGGACAGAATTTCCTGAGATCGCAAAGGCAAAGACAACTACAGCTTGGCTGCATGTTCTCTGTGCCACCTCGGACAGCCACAGTGACAGGTGGCCTGGGACATCCTCTGCCAGCTCTCTAAGTAGCACAGCTCTGCCAGTCATCTCTGAGAAGCACAGCTTCCCAATCGGCCGGGATGCTCCTTAGAGACTTGGATCTTCAGTTCCATTTTTGACAGTGAAGAATATTGAGCATAGGATCCATGTTAACAAAAGGGTAGTTCAAATGCTCATAAAAAATTAAATATAAGTTTACCTTTGTGCAAAAGAGTGTAATATTCATGCATAGTTTTTTTAAGATTTGTTTATTTATATTTGAAAGGCAGAGATACCGAGAGAAGGAGAGAATCTATAACCATATTACCCTGAAAGCACCCCATCTAGTCTGATCTCGGAAACTAAGCGGGGTCAGGCCTGGTTAGTACTTGGATGGGAGGAGTGAGAGAGAGAGATTCCAACTGCTGGTTCACCCCGAAATGACCACAACCGCCGGGCCTAGGCCAGGACAAAGCCAGCAGCCAGGAGCTTCTTCCTGATCTCCCATGTGGATACAGGGGCCCAAAGGCTTTGGCCATCTTCCACTGCTTTCCTAGGTGCATTAGCCAGGAGCTGCATCAGAACTGCGGCAGCTGGGACTGAAACCAGCGCCCATACAGGATGCTGGCACTGCAGGCAGAGGCTTGGCCTTCTATACCACAGCTCCCGCCCCACACAGTTTTTTCATAATACACATCTTCCAGGAAATTTTTGAAGAGCTCCTGTGTGCATAGATTTCAGAACTGCTTCTGCACTGAAATAAACATGCCTTTTCACTCCATTTCAATGAGGTAGCCTCATTCTTCATTGTTGCTTAGGAATTGTGCATCAGTAAATAAGTTACCATAACCTGATCGCATTCTGTACTTACTCCTGGAAGCATACCTGTGAACTGTGTACTATTAATCCCCATTTTACTGAAGACTCTGATTCTTGGCGAGGGTAAGCTACTTGAACCCCCAATTCAAGTAGGAAGCAGCAAACCTGAGAGTACCCTGTGACTTCTGTTCCTTCCACTTGAAGTATTTGCTTATTTATGCACTCACTCAACACTGGTATGCCAAGCCCAAAACACCATCAGAGTTGGCAGGTGTGTGGTTGAGGGGTTGCTGCACCCCATCTGGCTATCACTCATCTAATCCAAACACCCCCATAGAGAAGTGGCCACAGGAAACAGGCCTTGATTTGTGCAGCAAGTCATTGGTACACAAAAGCTTGTGTCTCCTTGGTTTATGATCTTTGTGAAGACTCCTCTCCTTTATCTTTGGTTCTTCCTTAGTGAGAAGGCTGTCCTAACACTTTTTTTAAAAACATTTATTTTCATTATTTATTTGAAAGGCAGAGTTACAAAGAGAGAGGAAGAGATAGAGAGTTTCCTTCTGCTGGTTCACTCCCCAAATGGCCCAGAGTTGGATCAGACTGAAGCCAGGAGACAGGAGCTTCATCTAGGTCTCCCACACGGGCACAGGAGCCCAAGCACTTGGGACATCTTCTGCTGCTTGACCAGGTGCCTTAGCAGGGAGCTGGATCTTAAGTGGAGCAGCTGGGACTTGAACCCATACGGAATGTTGGCATAGCAGATGGAAGCTTACTTGCTACACCACAGGGTTGGCCCCAGTCCTAACACCTTTGCAGGTACCTACTCAAGGGTAGGGGGGGTTTTGCATGAAACAACAGTGAAAGCAGCAAGTTGGAATTCACAGACCTGGGTCCTGTTCTCCTTTTGGTCTGACTTATTGGGCTTATGACCTTGAGTCATCTAACTTCTTCACCTTGATACTCACTCATGAAATGAAAAATTGGATTACAATCTCTATTTTATAAGATGGAACACATAAATCCTTCTAAAAAATCAAGAGTCGATTTTTTGATTTAATTTTTTATTGTGGTAATGTATCTGTAACATAAAATTTCACCATCGTAATCAATTTTAAGTGTACAGCTCAGTGGCACTAAGTACATTCACACTACTGTACAACCATCACCACATCCCAGACTAAAACTCTGTATTCACTAGACATCAACTTCCTACTCTGTCCTCCCCCAGTCCCTGGTAATCACCGTGAACTTGGACATTCTATGAGGTACCTCATATGGGTGGAGTCATACAGCATTTGTCCTTTCATATCTGACTCTCTTCACTCAGCATAAGCAAGAATTTGTTGCAAATACAAGGATTGTCCCTTCACATGGACCCCACACATTTGGAAAGAGTTCTCTGTCTCTCTTTTGTGCCTCACAACAACCTGAGACATTGTCTCTGCTTAACCAGACAGAAAAAGGAGAAGAGGCAAGATCATAATCTGGCCAAAGGGGAGCAGAGCTAGCTCTGTCCGCAGATCACCCAGCCCAAGTTCAGGACCCTTTCAAACTCATTGCCAAGATTGAAACGAGAAGAAAGCCTCAGTTAGCCAGAGTCTCCTTGGAAACCCTCAACCAACTGGACAAAGCTCCCAACCACCACACAGGCGACAGTGAAGGATGCTCTGTGACTGCTTTAGTTCCAAGTAAGAGGGCATGGGCAGGCAGAGAGAATGCTATTCATTCAGCATTAAGAGGGGGTAGACCCTCAACCACACCCCCATCAACCACCCACCCACCCATAAATCCCCCTGAAAAGGCTGTAAAATCTGGGACCCAACACTGACTTCCTGGGGAGACTTGAGCTAAGCCAAGACCCCCATATTCCAACTTCCCCGTCTCTAACGGGGGCTGAATAAAATCTTGCTTGACCTGCATTTCTAGGGTTCATGGGCCTGTGAATATTGGAGCCATTAGGAAATCTAGGCAGCTGTCACAGACTTGGTGTGATAGAAAAGACATGGACAAGGTCTGAGTCCCAGCTGGACCACGTTCAGGTTGGGTAACCTTTAGGGTACCGCGTTCTCTTCAAACATGTGTGGGATACCTTGGTGTGCCAGGTACAATGCTGGGTGTGGGACCCCCATAGCGTTAAGAAAAAAATCCCCACCCTTTGTGGTAAGCAGAACCTCATTTGTGAAACGGAATATTCAAGACAGTCATGCCAAGTACTCAGGACCCTGTGCCCCGGCTGGTAGTGCCTGAACCTCCACAAATAGTGAGCAGTTACCAGAGTCTCCCAATCCAGACACGGTTGACTTTAGGGCTTTATAATTCTTTGTCATATGGCATCCCAAGCTTTGTAGGATGTTTGCCAGCATCCCTGGCCTCTACCCGCTATATATAAATGACACCCCCAAGTTATGACACCAAAACCGTCTCCAGATGCCCCTCAGTGTGCCCAGAGGCACAGTTGCCCCGGTTGAAAAGCACTGCTTCTGTACTATGCAGGCACTAGGATATTGTAATGCATGGGATGAGGATTTCCCTCTGGGAGTCCCTGGTCAAGGAACGCAAACATGAGAGCCAGTACTTCCTTTAAGCAGCTATGAGTAGTGAGAGATTGGCATGAGAGATAATGAGGTATTACACAGAGTGCTTCAATTGCAGTGAGATCAGAGGGAGCAACTGACAAAGAACACAGTTAGGGGGAAGCCGTGGCCAGGGAGAGGATGGCCAGGACTGAGGGGCACAGGCTGGAGAGGAGGGGACAGACCCTAGAGGCCAGCCACTCGGGATCTGAGCACAGGCGTAGAACAGAGGGTGAGGCTGCAACCGCATGTGGCACAGGGTGGGAACTCCCAGGCCCCTCTCGCCATCATATGCTGTGACTCTAGTGCTGCAGGACAGCAGTCCAGGTACTTGCATGCAGCTCTTCTTCCTCCCACTCACCCTTCCCCTGTACCATGAGTCTGAAGAAGAGAAAAGAGGAAACCAATGTTCCCTGTGGATGCTGGGAGGCCTAGACCTGGGACCCTCCCTACTCCCCAGCCTCTCACCAGAAGGGGTCCCAGAGCCTCCTCCAGCTCAAGGCTGCAGAGTGGAACATGGTGATTCACACGGAACAGATAACGAGCTCTGCTGACAAGGGACCGAGCATCAAAGAGAAATGTGCCACCTCCTCTGGGACTAGGGCTGAGCCCATGGGGCTCTGTGGAACGGAGGCTGAGTGAGTTTGACAGCTCCTAGACATCACCCTAACCCCACCAGCCCTACCAGGGCTGCAGGAAGTCTTGCTCTTTTAAATGGTACATTCTGCAGTTAGAACAAGGAGGCCCCCTGAGGCTTGGAATCGGAAGCTTATGCTTGACTTGGGCTAAGTTCTTCCTTCAAGCACAAGCATTATTGCTGTCTCAACACCTTAAAGATACAAATGTGTGCTTTCTCTGTCTACCTGGTCACTGATCCTCTGGGCTTCGTCAACCCACTCACTCCACAGACCTTGCCTGGCCATGGAAGCCAGCTGTGAATCATTTCCCAGGTTCCAGTAGCCACAGGGGGGTGAATGGTGCATTCTGTAGGAGCAGGGTCCTTGAGGCCATGCAGCTGAAAGCACCCTGTGTCTGTAGTGTTGCATCTACAACATTACAGTCACAATGAACAATTAAGAGAGGAAGTGGCACCAGAGCATGGTGCTCAGACAGAGAGAATGGAGCCAGAAGATGACACGTTTTCAACCTGCCCTGAAATAACCCTGCGCAAATAACAAGGACACTGGGCCAGGGCCTGGTAGAGGAGCAACAATGCAGGAAACTGGATAGGGGAGAGTTTGGAAAGGAACCAGCAGGTGATAGTACAGGGCCCGAGGGCTATCAAAAACAGAAAACACCGACCACCTCCAAGTCCACAGAGGCAAAGGGTGGAAGAAGTTCCCAGAATCCAGAGAGAGTCACTGCCTGGAGGGTCTCCAACTGGACCTGAGAGCTTCAGTCAGTGAGGGCAGTCCAGCAGGAGGGTGCCCCAGCTCACTGTCCCTCCTCCCTCAAATGCCCTCCCAGAACTCCATACAGCAACCCCAGTGCTAAGTCAACACACAGATGGGTGCATTGATGCCATCGCACAGCCAGCCTGCCTGACTTCTCCCCGCATCTCTGCCCTGGACCTCACAGTCTGGCAATTCTTCACTGCAGACAGAGAACAAGGGAAGAACAAGGGGTCCCTCAGGGAGGACAAGGCATGAAGTCCGCCCCTCCTGAACCCAACCAGTTCCTAGAAACGAGAAAGTGATTTTAACATCTTCAGCTGAAACTTGGTGGCCTCCCTGGCATCTCATTTTCCCTCCCTCTTTCCTGCTGGTTCCTAGAAAGCTGACTCCAGCTCCAGGTCTGGAAGATGCAAGCTTAGCCATGCCAGTCTCTGGAATATTCCATTCCCCTGGACCCCTGGAAAGAGAATGAGCATTTTTGACTCCCTGCCTTGATGGCTGATGGTGATCTCAACCATCTCAACACAGCTGCTCTGAGCTACTGGGCTAGGCAGGAAGAAGAAATAAGGGCTGTGAGCAGGGCTTGAAACTTGAGCTGAGCAGAATAGACTATGGGGACCTTGAGCCTTCTTTATTTATTTTACTTAACAAACATTGATTTTGTAGCATCTGCTATATGCAAGAATCTATACTGGGTAAAGAATTAACCATTGCTTCCTTCAATAAACATGTGCAGAGCACACGCTTGCCATGTATTGTGCAAGATATAAACACAAATAATGCAGGAATCAAGGCCGTTCCACTGTCTGCATCACAGAGTTCCCCTAAGCATGTGTGTGGACACACAAGACTTCAGATTTTTTAAAGTGTCCATGGAGAATGTTTTGTTTGTGCAGAGATAAAGCAGTGACCATCTAAAGAACATGGAGGGAAAGTCATTCCATCTTTCACTTTTTTCCTACGTTTAGCACCTCCTTAAAACTTGGTAATTTTCTTTACTGGAGGGTGGGAGTGGCAGAGAAAAAGAACTTGCCTTAGGTCTAGAGACTTCAAAAACAAAATATCCAGCAGCACACTATTGTTTTGTTATCCCTGGTTTTATTTTTTGTGATATCCTCTTAAAATAATGCTGGTTTTTAAAGAAAAATGGAAAGTAATAATAAGACAGCCGGCACCTAAGTAAGGTGGAAATGTAAAGGTGGGGTATAAATGATGGAATTTTAGAAAAATTAAAGTATGGTATTTATCATTTTAGTCTTCATCACATTTTTAACTCTTTTTCCAAAATGCCTCATCCTATAGGAAGAATAGGCGGCCCCACCCCAGTGAACGCAGGAGAGGTAGTGGGACTGCTTGGCCAACGGGATGTGGGTAAAGGCAAGAAAAAATCTGGAGAGCCATTATGGAGCTTGCCTGCGTCTCTCCTTTCTCTCTTCCATAGCACAGGCCACGTTAGGTGTGGCAACAGTCACATTGTCTGTATCTTGTGTTGCAGATGACATGGAATGCAGACGGCTAAGCCATGATGAACATGAAACACGAATGAGAAATCCACTTCTATGGTAGCCACTGAGACTCAGGGTCAGTGGTTAAGGTGACCTTGTGTGGTCTGTCCTAGTGGGTACAAAGAACATAACATGGCGAGGAGAGGCACTTCTGGAAAACAGCTCAACACACTGGCCCCAAGGCCGGGTGTCCTAGCACGAAGCACAATGCTCCCAGTGGGACATCTACTCAGGAGCACAGCAAAGGTCAACAACCCTCATGCCTAACACCAGGACACCAATGATGGCAATGCAAGCCAGACAATGGGATGGGCGTGCAATCATCAGAGCAGGAAAATCACATTTCCTACACACTCCTGTATACGAGGGTGATGTGCCAGGCACTGCATCCCTGTCTCTCACTGCACCTTCTGTGGAGCTAAAAATGTCTCCTATTGGAAGGTGAAAAAACTAATGCATTGTCACACGGCTGCACAGCCAAATCCAGAGCCCCTTGAGCTCAATGCAGCACCGCTTCCTGTTGTGGCTTCTCTACGAGATATTGTCTACATAAGCCTGGAAAAATGCCATCGGCTGCACATGTTGTCATCATTCTGCGTGTCGATATTTATGGGAAGTGTGGAATAGGAAGGCTTCAGTTAATGAAATTATATTAAGCCCCCATTTATCATCTTTTCTTCATCTGCAATACCCACTTGAGTCAGGACCGGAGATGGCAGGATTTACCAGGATCAGTATAATTCAGGGAGTGCTGCAGTGGTGTTTCTTAACCATCCAGGCCGGCTGAGTATCACAGTGGCTGGGGAACATACTACCATCGTCTGAATCTGGGAATTAAATCTCTTTAGGTCAACTATGACACGTAACTGTAAAGCATCAGCGATGCTCTCAGGACCCCTCCCACATTCTCTTCTCCCCTTCCTCCCTTCCACCGTGCTTCCCTACTGCTCAGCCTCCATCGTTAATCCTTTTCGATCCATTCTCTACTGAGTTGGCTGAAATAAGCAGAGGAAGAAAGAAGAAAAGATGGGTGGAGAGGAAACAACGATGAAAAGTGTGGAGAAAGAAACAGTCAAGTGCTCGCCTGCCGCGTGCCCTGCAGCACTGCAGACGTGAGTTTGCACGCATGCTCTTGCACAGCAGGCACTCTTCAGACTTTGCTAACACTGATCATCCTGCATCTGCTGGGTAAGGAGAAAACATGCCCTGACGGCAGGCACTTGGTGCCCACCAGCAGTTAAAGACACCATTTGGGACCTGCTGTATCCTATTTGGAGTGCCTGGGTTCAAGTCCTAGACCCGCTTCTGATTCCAGCTTCCTGTTAATATGCCCTCTGAGAGACAGCAGGTGGTAACTCAAGTCACTATGTGCCTACCACCCATGTGAGGGACATGGGTGGAGTTCCCAGTGTGGGGCGTCAGCCTTCCCTGCCTGTTGTGAGCATCTGAAGAGTTAACCAGATGCTGTGATGTGATGTCTCTCTCTCTCTCTCCCTCTCTCCCTCTCTCTTTCTATGAAATAAAATAATTCTTTTTAAAAAATATTGTTGAATATTTATTTATTTGAAAGTCAGAGTTACAGACAGAGAAGGAGAGGCAGATCTTCCAACCACTGGTTCACTCTCCAAATGGCTACAGTGACTGGGGCTGAGTCACACCAAATCCAGGAGCCAGGAGGTTCCTCCAGGTCTCCCACGTGGGTGCAGGGGCCCAGGGACTCGGGCCATCTTGAGCTGCTTTCCCAGGCACATTAGCAGGGAGCTGGATTGGAAGTGGAGCATCAGGAACTTGAACCATCACCCATTTGGAATGCCGGAGCAGCAAAGCATAGCTTAACCTGCTGCACCACAGTGCTGGTGCCAAAAAAAAAAAAAAAAAAAAAAAAAAGATATTTAAAGGAGTAACAGAGTTGGCTCTTATCCACCTCACCCAAAATAGCTAACGAAAGAAGATGTGTTGTGTGACATAAACTGTCATATAAAATCTCCTTGAAGATAAACCAAGATTGCCCATAACCTTACAACCTACCATGCATTCTACCACACTTAAATGTGCACAATAATCTTCAGGTTTGGTTTATCTTGTCAACATCCAAAAGGTGAGTATTTACTGAGTGCCAGGCACACTAGCAGGCATTAGGACTATAGCAGCATGTGCAACAGTGATGGGGCTAGGGCAGTAGGCTAAACCCCCTCTTGGTATGCCTGCATCTCAGATCTGAGTGCCGGGGATCAAGTCCAGCCTCCACCTTCCACTCCAACTCCCTGCTAATGCACTAGGAGGCAGCAGATGACGCCTAAGCACTTGAGTCCCTGCCACCGGTGTTGAGGAACCTAATATTCTTGGCTCTGATTTTAGCCTGACCCAGACCCAGCTGCTGCAGGCATTTGGGGAGTGAATCAAAAGAGGAAAAAATCTTTATGTATTTATTTTAAAGTCAGAGTTAGAGAGAGAGAGAGAGAGAGAGGTCTTCCATCCACCAGTTCACTCCCCAATTGGCCGTAACGGCCAGAGCTGCGCCAATCCAAAGTCAGGAGTCAGGAACCTCCTCCAGTCTTCCCACGAGGGTGCAGGGGCCCAAGGACTTGCACCATCCTCAACTGCTTTCCCAGGCCATAGCAGAGAGCTGGATCGGAAGTGGAGCAGCTGGGACTCGGACCAGCACCCACATGGGATGCCGGCACAGTAGGCAGTGGCTTTACCTGCTCCTCCACAGCGCCGGCCAGCCCTTCTCTCTCTCTCTCTCTCTCTCTCTCTCTCTGTGTGTGTGTGTGTGTGTGTGTGTGTCTTCTCTCTCTGTCACTCTGCCTTCCAAATAAGTAAATCATTAGGGAAGAAGAAACAGTGACAAAAAAATTATGCCTGACTGCAGCTTACAAAGACTGGAGACAGACATCAAACAAAATAATAACTAAATTATATAATGCTTTAGAAAGTGCAAAGTGTCGCAAAAAAAAAAAAAAAAAAAAAAAAAAAAAACAAGAAAGAGAAGATGGGACTGAGGAGGAAGATGGAACGTGATTTTAAAGAGAACTCTCAGGAAAGGCTTCCCTGAGCAAGGACTTAAAGGAAGCGAGGGAGCGAGCTGTGCAGATGTCTGAAGGCACAGGGCTTCAGGCCAACAGAACAGGATGTGCATGGGGCCTGAGGTGCAAGCATGCCTGTGGGCTCAATGAACAAAGAAGTCACTGTGGACCTGGTGGAGTAAGTGAGAGAAGGGGTGACAGTGGGAGACTGGATGAGAAGGCTATCAAGAAGAGAGGTACCTGGCAATGGCCTCACAGGGCTTCCTCAATGTGTTTCCCTGAAGATAGTTGGGAAGCAATTGATGGGTTTTGTACCTAAACATAGCATAAACTGACTTGCACCTTAGCCAGATATGATTGGGTTAAAGCAAACTAAGAGACAACAGGGAGAAGCAGTATCACGGGCCACAGGCTGCTCTATTAATCCAGGCAAGTTGACTGAGTGGTTAGGAAACTAGCTGTACTATTTCTGTGATTTGAGAATTTGTTTGTCCTCATCATTTCCAGGGTCTCTACCACAGGCCAGGCTCTGACTGTCAGTAGCCTTGGCTGTCATGCTGGCTTCTTAACTGGTCTCTGTCTCAAGTTTTGTCCCTGAGATGGTCAGGACAGGAGTCTCTAATCTGCAGTCACAGGTCAATCCTGGAATCTCGGGGACCTGACATGAAAAGGGGGCATTCTCATCTTTGACATCATCTGATGGCATCAGGCTGGCTTCTTCCACCTTCTGTCTGTACCCTCAGCAGCATGTGGCCTCCAAGCTCTTCCTGGAAGAGGATTTTAGTGAGAAAAACCTCAGAAATGGCTTACAATTCTCTGCCACATCTGTTTGAACAGAGCCGTACCTGGTCCCAACCTATGTGCACAGAAGCAAGAAAACATAGAGACAGAGAGTAGCCCATGATTACTCGCTGTGCATCAAGATTCTCCTCCATATATCCTTCCAACCTGTGCTCTTGCAGAACTGGGGCATGACCACAGTCCTCTCATGTGCATAACTTGGTGAGTTATGTTAACTTGTCCTGGAAGAGTTCATCTTGCTATGTTAACTGGGTCTTTTTTAACTTCCCCCAACTTCCAAATGTCTTCTGCTTTGTAAACAGATATTCCGGCCTAATCCATCCTGACTTTCCTTTCTGTTTTAGTCAATAAAACCATTACCACAACAATAAATAGCTCTTAAACTTTAATGTGTTCTGTGGAACATCATTGATATTTTTCAAAATTAATTCTCAGGCTTTGCCCCTAAATGTGGATTTTAAAACAGAAAGGTGGTAGTTCACTGGCCACATTTTTTGAAAACTGATATAATTCAACCATGAACATGCACTTTAGATGAGAAGTGCGGTAGATTTAACTTAGTAGTTAAGACTCCAGTTAGGAGTCCTGGGTCCCAGCTCAGTGTACATGGCTTTTTTTTTCTCAGCTCTGTGTCCCGACTCCAGCTTCCTTCTAATGCAGACAGTGGAAGGCAGATGTGATGGCTTAAGTAATGGGGTCTTGCCACCCATGTGAGATGCCTGTATTGAGTTCCTAGTTCCTAGCTTCAGTGTCATATTGCAGCCATCTGGGGATAAACTAGCAGACAATAGCTCTAGGCTCTCTCTCTCTCTCTCTCTCTCTCTCTCTCTCTCTCTCTTTCTCTCTCAAATGAAAGTAACTTAAAATAAATAAGACTATTAAAAAAAAATAATCAATGCTCAGAAAACTCAGGTGACAAATGAATGCCAAAGTCGTGCTTCAAACTTAGAGTTATTTGTCTCAAAACTCAGTGCTTCTTTAAATTCAGGAAAGACACCATAAAGCAGTGTGGATATGGAGATTAAGAACAATCATGGGCTCTGTGATTGCCTTTGAGTGTATCCACTCTCCATCCAATGGATTCGCAGCCTGTGGAGGCAGCTGTCAGTTGCACAATCCCAGGTTTCACTTTCAATGATGGGATGGGAGCAGATACCCACAGTAAAGAGAGAAGCTGAACTATGAATTTCATTGAGATATATTATTAGTCTCAAAATTTGAGACCCATTATCTTTGCCAAGTGCCCCCTTTTTAAAAGGTTTATTTATTAACTTTGAAACTCAGAGTTACAGAGAGAGAGAGAGAGAGAGAGAGAGAGAGAGAGAGAGAGATTCCATTCACTGATTCACTCCCCAGATGGCTGCAATGGCCAGGAGAGAGGAACTTCACAGGGACCTCTCTCCATTGTGGGTTGAAGGGGCCTAAGCACTTGGACCATCTTCCATTGCTTTTCCCAGGCCATTAGCAGAGAGCTGGATTGGAAGTGGAGTAGCCAGTACACAAACTGACGCATATATGGGACATCAGTGTCTCATGGAGAGACTTTACCCACTACGCCACAATGTCAGCCCCCAAGTGTCCCTTTTAATTGGTTATTTGTGTATCTGTCTTCCTTAGTAAACCTTGAGCTCCTCCATGGCAAGAGCCAGGTCTCACTTTCCTCTGTATATGAGATAATTGCATCTGGAATAAGTCTTCACCTACTGTTTTTTATTTATTTATCTGAAAGGCATAGAGACAGACAGACAAGAGCTCCAATCTTCTGGTTCACTCTTAAAATGTCTGCAACAGAGGGTCTAGACCAGGCCAAAGTAACTCAACCTGAGTCTCCCACATTGATGGCATGGACCCAACTACTTGGGCCATTATCTGCTAACACCCAGGGTGCACATTAGTAGGAAGTTGGAATCAGGACAGGAGCTGGAACTCAAACCCATGCACTCTAATATGAGATGTGAGTATCTTCAGTAGAATCTTAACCACTGTTCCAAATGCCTTCCCCTGATTTGCCTTTTGAAAGAATTAAGGTAGAAAGAATGGAAAGGAATTATTGATCTAACAATTTCTAAAGATTTGTGGAAGGTTCTAACCCTGGGAGCTATAGCCTATGGCTTCATTGAATACTCTTGAATGAAGTGACTACATTGTGCCAAACACTAGGTTAGCCTTGAACTTGCAGTGATAAATAAGCCATGTCCCCACTCTCAAAGAGGTCATGTTTAGGCCCAACAGCTTCCTGAATAGCTACAAACTACCAACGTCTCCTCATTCCTTCACCCCATGACTTCAGTCTTGGACACCACACCCACATCCAAATCTAATGCCTCAAATATCAGGAAGGGCTTTGTCCACAGAAACTCAGATTTGACCACTGTTATCACTAGTCTTTGATTCACGGAACCTAAGGTTCTCTCACTCCAATGTCACTTTCTACAACCCCTCACCATAGTCTTACTTTCTCCATATATTAAAAGATAGAATTGGACCAAAGAAATTCTAAGATTCCTCCAGATCCAGAATTCAATGCAGACCTATTGGATGTCACACAGAGGCCATCTTATTAATTCAAGTATATAGCAGAAACTCTCCTAAGTATAGAATCATTTACCATTTGCAGGAAGAACTGAGCAGAACTCAAGCTGTTCAAGTTCCCTTCTCCTTGGCCAAGCACGATTTCCTTGCAAAAGTCTTGAGTGTGATTTTTTTAAGTTTCCAAAGAGGTTTTAAAGACTTTTTGGACATTTATCTGTACTTGTATACCATATGGCTTGAATTTAGTAGGAAGAAGTCAAGAACAGACAGAATGAGCCACTTGTGCCAAGTATCCGGTAATTTAGAAAGTTCCAAGAAAATGGATGGTTCAAAAATGCCAAAAAATAAAAATGAAAAACAATTGGGGGCACCCTGGACATGCCCATACAGGCAGAGGAGAATGAATGTTCTGACAGTCTGATGTGTCAGATTTTCTGCAAAACAAATCATCCCAAAACACAGGGCTTAAGTCAACAGCCATTTATTTAGCTCACTGTTCTGAGAGTCAGCAATTGGGTCAGGGTACCTGATGTTTTTTCTGGTCTTTATTGCAAGCTCATCTCCCAGGGTTTGGCTACAATGGCTCATCTTTGCTTTGTAAGGCTGTCATGGGTCACAGGCCAGCTTGTTCACATGTGAAGGGATCCCAGGAGAGCAAGCACCAATGAGCTGATGCTTCTCAATCTCATGGTTGCTACTGTCCCAAGGCCAAACCAATGATAAAGCCACCACAGATTGAAGGGGTAAAGAAAGTCCTAACTCTTTAATGCGGTGAGCTCTTGAAAGTCAGATAAATATGAAGTCACAGGAAAAGGAAGAGTTTGTGGTCAGTTCTGCCATCTAGCACAACAGCGCATGTGAGAATTAGTTTAATTTGCTGAGATTTCCCCCTGAAAAAAGAAGACTGGAGGAGTGCAATGTTGGAAGAAATGGGAGGTCAGAAACATAACCTTTCTTGTTAAATATTTAAAGGGATATTACATTGATATTTGCATCTGTTCTGAGTGGCTTCAGACAGCAGCACCAGGGGTACCATAGTTAATGGGCACAAGACACACATGGGAAAAAGAAGGACATTTGAACCATCAGAGCTGCTCATAATAGGTAAGGAAGAAGAGTGCAAACATGAAGCAGATGTTCCCATTTAATGGTATCAATAATACATTATCCTGTACATTTTAGAGATGAGTCCCAAAGGGGTTAAGTGTCTGATCAACGAAAGGTATAGGATTTGAACCCAATCTCTTTTTCTCATATTTATTTTTAGGTATTTGAGAGAGAGTGAGAAAGAGAGAGAGAGAGAGATACAGAGATCTCCCTTCTGCTACTTCACAAATGACCGCAACAGCTGAGACTTGGCCAGGTCAGAGTCAGGAATTGGGAACTCAATCCAGCTCATCACCTGCTGCCTTCCAGGGTGCACAGTAGCTGGAAGCTGGAAATGGGAGCAGATTTGGAACACAAACCCAAGCACTCTGATGCAGGAAGCGGGCGTCCCAGGCAGCATGTTAACCTGTCTCCTAATTATCTTTGATACCAAATCCAGGCTCTTTTGGCAGTATCATACTTACCCATCACAGCTACATTAACTTCAGCATAAAAGGGGCAGAGACACACTCAGGTTTGTTATGAAAATAGCATTGTCAGGATATATGGAGACATGCAACCGTGTGGGGAAACATCCCAGCAGCCCCTCAGACTCCCTCGCCTATCCCCTGCTCTGTTTCTGGCCCCCTATCTGGAGGGGGCTTTATGATCTACAAATCACATTCACGGTCAGTTCAAAGACTTTTTCCTGAAGGGGTTGCATTTTAAAGAATCTCCAGTACTAATTTCCAAGATGTCTTAATGAGATCTACCGTGCTCTTGGTACTTCGTATGTCATCCTAATCTTCATCAAAGCCCACAAAGTTACTGACATTATTACTGTTATTACCGTTTTACAGGTTAAAAAAGCCAAATCACGAACTAGAGTAGAGCTCAGGATTCAACATCAAGCCTAAAAAACCAAAATCAATACTTTTCTTGGCATGCCTCACTCCCTCTTGAAGAAGTAGAAATTGGAAGCCTTCCAGGCAGTATGGAAGTGGGTGGTATAGGTAGCATTTTACTGAGGGAGATTTTCTTGGATAATACCATATCCTATCAGAGCTGATGCATGATAAATTCTGGTCATTTACAAATAAATGGGATCTGATCATTCTTGCAACTAACTTTAAAAGGATTAGCAGATTTTTAACATTTTCTTTGTTACAGGAAATTGTAAACCTATACAAAAGTAAGGCAAATAGCATGAGGAACCCACTCTAATCTATCACCTACTTCAATCATTTTCAACATATGATTAATTTTGTGTCCTGGCAGATTTTTGAAAGATTAATCACAATGTTATGATTGATAATGAGCTGCTTCTACTTTCCCAAAATTAATAGCCAAGAAGTGTTGGAGCAGAAAATCCCTCCAAGCATCATCGTGGGTGAGTCCCTCATGTTTAAGAAGGCTAGGACCCGGAGACAGGACTGGGTATGATCAAGGTCACATATTGAGATAATGGGAAAGGAAGGATTAGAATTAGGTCTTCCTAGCCCCAGAGACCAGCGTCTCTGAAGCAAGAAAGCGCTTGCTTGGTGTCTACACCTTCACAGCCACTGCCACTCCAGAGGAGAGATACGAGGTCAATGCAGATTGGATCTGGCCTCCATCCAGGAGGCTCAATGGACTTTGTCAGCCATGCCCTCCTCTGACCTCTTCACGCTTTCAAGGATAATTAACCAAATGGATTTTCTGTGCTGAGACTTGGCGCCCAAACAATCACACCCTCCTCACTACTGCTGATGACCAAACCACCCAGGGAAGGTCCTTATCAGTCCTCCACCGTTGCAGCCTCCATCAGCTTGGCTATCCTAGTGTGAAGACACGGCACTTCACAACGGCAGCTGCTGCAGAGGCAATGCCCTCTGCCCGTTTAGGGGTCTTTGAAAAGCTCATGGAAAATGCAATTAGAAAATGAGTTTCCTTTGGTGTGAAAAAAGTTTTGAAATCCATGTATGTTTTTTCATAAAATGCATTTTCCTTGGATTTTTTAGGAAAAAGTTATGCATGGGTTAAAATTTTTGCACCAAAATAACATCCTTTAATTCTTTCTCCATGAATTTTTGAAGTCTCTTCTTATTCCCTGTGGAGAAACGAACTGCTCCCCTAAGACGAATGAGAGATAACGACTAGGAGATTACATCATATAGTGCTCAGACATTCAATAATCATCTCCTCAAAGTGGAAACCCCTGGAGATGCCTAATGCCTTGCCGGGGAGTCCTGGGAACCATGAGGTAAGTCGTGTATGGACCAGAAACTCATTTTGCAAGCAACAATTACATCCAGAGTTTCTGGGGTCTGAGCTGCCTGGTAGGCACTCTGATACGTGTAATAAATTACATCCATTGATTCATTACTACTCACCTTAACCCAGTGAGATAGATGCTATTGCTATTCCCATTCTATAGAAACAGTGGCATAGGGAGATTAAGTAACTTCCAGAAAACCACACAGCTACTAAGAAGGCAAGAGTATTAACCAGGGCTTAAAGTGCTGCACAAACCTTAGAAGGGGGTTATCACATGTGTAAGATAGCTATTAAAGCCAAAAACCTGAGAGTTGAGCCAGTTAAGAGCATAAGCCAAGTATATTTCAAGTTTTCAACTCTGTGGACCAGATGGAAAATTTCAAAGGAATTTAGAAAATTAAAGAATAATAAGATTTATTGGAGAGAATTTCAGGGTGGTACATAATATTTGGAAAGTAACTATATTCACAAAATATTTTCTCGGCTCTTGCCACCCAATATTAATAATAGCTCTTCATCAGGGGACTAGCATAACCACTATTTTATAGACGAAGAAACCAAGACCCAGAGCAGATGAGCTGCCAGGTGCCTAACTAAGCATTAAGCCTGATTTCAAATCCTGAGCCTTTGCCAGTCCATCTTGGCAGAGCTCATTTCAAATCTGAGGGTGTGTGCTTAGTTCTCAACCAGTTACTTCAACTCTGGCTCCATGGAAGCCCACAGAGAACAGAGTGACCATGAAGTCTTGCTTTTTCCAACAAAGTCATCTTTATGCTTGCTGTCTTTGTATACATAGTAATAATGCAGCCTTTTGTTTCATCCTGTCCAGATGAAACACACTAAACACCTTGACTCGGAGCTTCCCCAGTGTCTGAGTCTGCAAAGTAGAATAAGGAATTTCTGCAAACTTCCTTTCTCCCAGGAAAGATATTGGCAAGCTCTTACTGAGGGGTGAGAGCTACAATCGAGACTAAATTTAGGACAACTCGCATAGAGAAATTTTCTAGTTTATTCCACCCACTCTCACCTCCAGCCCCGACTAACTGGTAGAAGTGATTGCTCTCTGCGTGGAAGGTTCTGAAAGAAAGAAAATAAGAAAGGGAGAGGATAGAGAAACAGAACGGCTGTCCGCCCTCCCTGGCCATATCCCTGGATTCATTAAACATTTGGGAGTTGGAATCCTCGCTGCAAATCACCCAGCTCCCTCTCTATTACTAAGGTGACCCAGGTTCCTTTGACTTTTGGACCATTTTACAAATCATTGCCAACAGCCTTCTGAAAACCAATGGCACCTTTTACGAAGTGTCCTTCCCTCCACCTATCCCTTTCTCGGGCAGTCAGGCTTATGAAGACCAGAGAAAGCAAATCACAATGACTCTGAAGCCCCAGAGCAGCCATTGTTAGATACAAACCCTCCTTTCTCAGGGTATAGGCTGGCAAAAGTCCAGTGCAATGAGTGGAAAGAACAGAACTTCAGGTCAGGCAAGCCTGGGGTCAAACCTCAGGCTGTAAGTTGGCTATGAGCTGCAATAGAATTTTTCTTGCCCAAGGGAAGAAGAACACATTGTTCCATGCTGAGACTGGAGACTATAGCACTGGGAGCTCTCATGTTCAGTTCCAAAAATTTACCTGATCACAAGTTCAGACAGTGGATGGCGTTGTGGCATAACAAGTTAAGACCCCTATAATGCCAGAATCCCCTATGGGTGCCAATTTTAGTCCCAGCTGGTCCACTTCAGATCTAGCTCCCTGCTAATGTTCCTGGGATAGCAATGGAAGATGGGCCAAGTCTTTGGGCCTCTGCACCCACATGGGAGAACCAGATGAAGCTCCTGGCTCCTAGCTTTGGCTTGGCCCAGCCATTTGGGAAGTGAATGAGTAGATAGAAGATTCTCTCTCTCTCTCTCTCTCTGCAACTCTGCCTTCCAAATAAATAAAAAATAAATCTTAAAGAGAAAAATCTCTCAGGTAGTCACTGAGTTCACCTCAGACGCTTCGTTGGGAATCAGAAGTCATCAATAAGGACATCTTCCCACATACCACTTGTGGAAAGCATTACAGGGTCAGTATTCTCTGGTCCTGTGAACAGAATTCAGACAGCTCCTTCTTACCTGTTCATAGGAGGGAACAGGAATAAGCCAATGCTTTTCTCCCTTCTTCCTCTGTGATACCAAGGGAAGACCCCAAAGCCTAGTGAAGCTGTGCTTAGGTGCAAGACTTTGGACCCAGGTAGACTGGTGCCCCAACAGGTAGCTGCAGACACTCAACTAATTCAATTAAACTCCTTTTACCCCAATCCCTACCAAGCAGAGTTAACACCCATTTCATTTGGTTATTATAAAAATTAGATAATGCAATTGTCTCAGAGATGCAGGCAGAGCAAATACAGTGCTGCCCATCAAAAAATCCTATGTGATCCTCTGCTCTCTGTCCCTTGCCGTCTTCTGCCCTTGCTGCTTGGAACCCTTCTACTTGGGCATCTGAGTATCTACAGGCAATAGGGAGTGTTGCCATTTGAACTTTGCATGAGCCAGAAATAAGTGTTTGGTTGTATTAGACCATTGTGAGCTGGGGGATTATTTCTTATAGTACATTATCAGCTATTTCTGTGAAGTAAACAGCTCTTAGATTAGTGGTTGCCATGAACTAAATGTTTGTGCCCCTCCCCATAAACTCTTGTTGAAACCCTAATCTAGAACATGGGGTGAGGCTTGGAGAGATAATGGGGTCCTGAAGGTGCAGTCCTCATGATGAGACTGGTGCCTTTATAGCAAGAGTCACAGAGAGTCTGCCTCTGGCTCTGCTCTGCAATGGACAGAGCCAGAAAGGCTCAAACCAGAAAGAAGGCCCTCACCAAGTCCCAGCCATGCGCTGGCACCCTCATCTTATGCTTCCCAATCTCTAAAACTGTAAGGAAAAAAATTCTGTTGTTTGAACTACCCAGTCTATTGTGCCATATTATAGAAGCCTTGGATGACAAGAACAGTGGCTTAAAGCAGAAACCACTTATTGTATCTCAGAAATCAATAGGTCATGTGAAGAGTTTTTCTGATCTTGACTTGGCTTTTTTTGACCCCAGTTGGGTTTGATCACTTATCTGAGGTCAAGTTCTGGGTCTAGAAAGGCCTGGCCTTTTAGGATTATTTCACTTTATTCCTTGTGGTCACTGATCCTTCGCCAAGTTAACCCAGGCTGGTGTTTTCATGGCAATGACAGGAGCACAAAGGACACATGGACGCAGGCATGACCTCTTGGTGCCTGGGCTGGGAATTGAACATTGTCACCTTTGGCCGTTTCCAGTGGCCAAAGCAAGTCACAAAGCCAGCCATATTCATGGGGTGAGGAAATGCAGTCCATGTCTTGATTAGAGGAGCAATAAAATCACATTATGGGGGCCAAGGATTGGGGCCATTGTTGCCATCAGTCTCCTCCATAGCAGCTAGTGTCACCTTAGCTACTACTGTCACACAGTCATGATTCATTCCAGACCTGCCTACAGTAGAAGCCGGAACCTCTTTTATGTGTATTATGTGACAACTTCAGGAAAACAAGAGCAGACTTGATAAAAACCAGTAAAAGCATCTTCGTGCCTACATCCTGAAGCCTGCACAGAAATGGAAAACTGTCCCCCTTCCCCTCATTACCCAAAGCATCCTCAGGCTGCTACAGAGAGGGAAGCAGCTCTCTTCTGCTGCTTTTCATGTTTAGTTCTCCAGACAGGGAGTCACCTCCCTAATTAGCTCTAATGAGATTCATGGTTCATGTTAGGTCACAGCAAGCCCCAAAGTTGAGTGATTCTAAAGAAATCCAGGAGTCAGTCGCCATCAAGCCAGCTTCCTGGTTACCTGGGTGATGGCTGTTCAGCTTCCACCTGATTTGTCGGGTAGATGACTGGATTCCAAACAGGGGCTGATCATTACTGAAAGATGGAAAACCATGCCTTCTGTAGCCCTCAGAGCCTCTTCACGCTGGAGCTAGGATGTTCTTCCTGGTCCAGATTGGCTTTAAAAGAAGCAAGTTCCTCCACTTCTCCACTCAGACAGGCCTCTAGCAGCTTCAGACATCCCAGGAAACTCCCACCTGCAGCCTTCTTGAAGACTCACCGTGCTGTTGGCATCTGATGCAGGAGGACATGATAAATCACCCTTTCTGTAGAAGAGATGACTGCAGTCTCAAGATGAAAGGTGACTTATGCGAGGTTTGGCCGCTGGCGAGCAGGAGAACCAAGGCTTTGATCTGGATGTGTAAGGGGGGAAGCACTGTCTAGATCCAGCCAGATCTAAAATCCAGTAACAGCTCCCCCAGTAACAGCTGTGTGACATCGGGCAAGTACCCAACCTGTCTGTGCCTTCATTTGCTCATCCTTTAAAAAGGCACAGCTTAGCTTTCTGCAGAGTCATTGTGATTGAGTGAGACGGCATATATATAGTACTTATCAGACTCCCTGGTACATGGCAGGGCAGGGGAGTGGAGCGTGGTTTGACCAGCACGGGCTACCATTAAGCAACTCAACAGCCAGTGTAGGAATGGAAGGAGTAATGGGAAAGAAGCAGGAGCTTTGGGTATTTTCTAAGTGACAGTGGATAAAAATGACTTCTCCTTAAATGCATGAGTCCCTACAATGGAATACAAGGTCCATAGAGAGCAGAGACTTGGTCTGTTCTGTCCACTGCTGCTTTCTCAAAGCCTGGATGTGGAGGCAATAACCTTTAGTTGAATGGATGGATCACTCCTGGTTCTCTGGAAAAATAAATTGAGCATATGTGGTTCTATTCTGTCCAGTGGGCAGGCTGGAAACTCAACAGATAGTCACTGGTGAACTCCATAGCCTCCTCATTGGATTAACACACAAAGCAGGCAAGCAGTGCAGCTCAGAGGCCATGCAGACAGGGCTCAGCGCACAGAGTCCTGCACTGGAACCCCAGCTTGGTCGTCCAAGGGCAAGGCCACCTCAAATGTGTTCTTTTTTTTAAGATTTTTATTTATTTATTTGACAGGTAGAGTTACAGACAGTGAGAGGGAGAGACAGAGAGATAGGCCTTCCTTCAGTTGGTTCACTCCCCAAATGGCTTCTATGGCCGGAGCTACTCCAATCCAAAGCCAGGAGCCAGGTGCCTCCTCCTGGTCTCCCATGCAGGTGCAGGAGCCCAAGCACTTGGGACATCCTCCACTGCCTTCCCAGGCCACAGCAGAGAGCTGGACTGGAAGAGGAGCAACTGAGACTAGAACCCGGCGTCCATATGGGATGCCGGCGCTGCCGGTGGAGGATTAACCTAGTGCGCCATGCACCAGCCCCTCAAATGTGTTCTTCACCCTCTTGGAGCCTCCGTCGCATTTATGTCCCAGGGCAGAGTTGCTGACTCAGCCTGGTGCCTGATGCAGAGGCAGGGTCTATCCATGGGGGCTGCACCATACAAACATCACAGCCCTCTCAAGGTTGGGGAGGTGAGGCTGGCTCCTCTGGTAGGCATCCCTGGGGGCTCCTCCAATGACACTGACTACACAGAGACCCCAGGGCCTTCCCAATGCCCCCTGCTTCACTGTGTGTTCACACTAGCTCCCACAAGGTATCCATAAGCCAGGTAAGGGAAAGGAAACAAAATGTATCTAAAAGGCACCAGTTCTTGTCAGGCCTGTGCTGTGTGTCATAGCCCTCGCTGGAATTAAGGATAAAAGCAGCCAAGCCACTGAAGCTGCTTCCTCAGGAGGCAAATAGCCAACCACATGATTCCATCTTAATGACTGCTCGAGGCCCGAGGTTTGCACACTTACGTCCTTTCTGTCTTTCAAGCTTATTCTTTTTCTTATGTTTTCTCTTTCTGTCTTATTATATCGATTCTGATAGCATGTCTCCAGTACTTTGTGAAGCACAGATAAGTATTAAAAATCGATAATCCCATTATTCAGCAACCAGGGAAAGGGCACCCTCAGGGCCCCCCATTTACACATACAGTGAACAGGCTCAGGGAGCGCGAGCCACCGGCCCAAGGCCTCGTGACTGCTGTGGGAGGCAGTGACAGTCAAAGTCAGTCTCACCTCAGGGCCCACCTCTTCCCTGCACCCGTGCCCTCTCCCCAGCAAGGCTGCATCCTTTGCTCTCCTGGTCTCTCCTGGTCTCTGTTAGCCTCTTCCTCCTCTATCAGCAGGAACCGTTCAGGACCTCATCTTTGGGGTAAAGACTCAGGAGGAATCATGGAATCAAAGACTGTGAATATCTTTCCAGCTCTTGCCCAGAGCTGGGTAAAGGCTGGCCAGTGTGTTCCCAAGGCCCCGGGAGGGAGCTTGAACCACAAGCCCAAGAAGCCGGTTAGCGTTAGAGCGAGAACTGCTCCCTCCACGGCCTTTTCTGTAACCCAGAGCGGCTCCCACATGTGCAGTGCTTGAAGGAACTGCAAGAGCTACCCGTCCTTTCCTGTAATCCCCCTGCCCAGACGTTGCCATTGTAATCCCCGGCAGCCGCCATGCAGAGTTACAGCCTGGAGGTTCCTACAAGAGGCAGAAAACAAGCACCAGCCCAAGACTAACCTCAGACGAGGGATAAGGAGGAAGGAGAAATGATTCGCCAAAGCTGACTCCAGTTTTCACTCTGTGCCCAGGCTCTCAGGTGACCAGATGACCCTGATTGGCAGGGCCCTTCCTGATTCCACTTGTTAAGTTGGATTGATCACTAATAGCTTCTCCTCAATCCCCAAAGGGTACAGATTTGAATTGTAAGCTCCGTGATTCCCTACAGCTAGGTGGCTCTCCATTCAGGGTTTTGATGAATGACACAAAATCAGAAAGCCATCCAAAGCTTGGGTTCTGGATTCTGAGTTTGTCACTCAGCTGGGTGACCACGCAGCAAATTATTTAACCTCTTTGAATTTCAGGTTCTTTATCTACAAAGTGAGGGACAGTTAGGACCTGCCTCATAGGGTCATTGGTGGGAGCCCGGGCAGTAAGGGCTTAAGAAGGTACACCTGGCACACAGCAAGCACACAGAACAGCTGACCAATGATGTTAGTTCTTTTAAACAATAACTACTCGCTCTAATGCTTCTGGAGTCACATTTTGGTAGGCTTAACCCATCATAAAGTTCAAAAGGCAAAGATCCAAGCAGTCGCATAAATAAATAGCCAGTGGGAGCTTCGGGCATTTTTGATCATTGCAGATTCCAACTGAGAATGTTCACACCAGCGAAATCTCACCCTCAGTGTCGCTGGTTGCTGGTGATTGGTGGCCTTTTCTTCCACCCAGGGTGTGTTAAATATTTGCAGTTGGTCAGCATTAGACGGAGTCCTGCATAGCTGTTTAACTTGGACTGTAACAGCGCTGGCAGGAGTGAAGCTGCCCGTGACCTTGGCTATTCATTACCCACTGTTACTCTGTCCTGAGCCGGCCTCTCCTCCGTCCACACACACAGAACAGGGAACATGAGCAGAGGCTGCGGGGGTGTGGGGGGGAGACACATCTGCACAAAGTCCAGGGTCTCCAGATGGCAGAGTTGCAAGGGGCTCTGCCTGGAGACCACTCTCATGTCACACATCGAGAAGCTGGGGTACAGAGAAGCTCTGGAACGTGCTCAAGGGTGCAGATTAAAATAATGGGAGCGTAAGACCTGGGCCTCTGGCTTCTGGTCATTCCTGCTGCTACACCACACTTTGTGAAGTTCAGTTCAAATGTATCCTTAAAGCTACCCTGGATTCTCTCAGGCCCCTTGCCCCACTGGCTCAGCCATGATCTGTGTGACTCTAGGAAGATCACCTAGCACCAATCACGTCGTTGAAGACGTCCATCATCACTCCCGAGGGGCCTGTGTGTGCTTCCCCAGTGTTACCACAGCAGCCATTTGTCAACAGACTCCCTGGGCTTGACCAGCCACACCCTCCACAGCCATGATCCTCACTGGCATGTGGCACCACCCAACGGTGTCCTGACTCATGTCTTACACTACCAGCCTCCTGCCTCATGTGCAGGGTTTCCCAGACAACACAAAGGGGAAAGAAGCTCAAATTCACTGTTTCATAACCACTGACTCGCCCAGCAAGGCCCAGGAGGTTGCAGGCTGGTAGGAAGTACTGGAGGGGACGGCTTTGTGGCACAGCAGGTAAAGCCACAGCCTCCAGCGCCACATCCCTTACGGGCACTGGTTAGAGACCCAGATGCTCCACTTCAGATCCAGCCCCCTGCTAGAGCATCTGGGAAATCAGTAGAAGATGGCCCAAGGCCTTAGGCCCCTGCACCCAGGTGGGAGATCCAGAAGAAGCTCCTGGCTCCTGGCTTCAGATTGTCCTGTCTCCAGCTGTTGCAGCCAGTTGGGTAATGAACCAGAAGATGGAAGATTTCTCTCTCTCTCTGTGTGTGTGTGTGTGTGTGTGTGTGTGTGTGTGTTTTCCTCTCTCTCTCTCTCTCTCTAGCTTTTCAAGTAAAATAAATTTTAAAAAGGAAGTGCTGGAAGCTCACACACCCTCCACTGCCCCCTGAAGAGAATCAGGTAACACAGCCCAGCATACAGGAGACTTGACTCCACTGGGTGAATTCTGTCCGCTGAAGAGATGGGAGAGAGAAGGATCAAGCTTTAAATGCCTCTCACTTCCTTCACTGGATTGACTCTTCTGAGACTCAGTGCTTCCCTGGGGCACCTTCAGAGATGTCCCACCCAACCACACAATGGGTTTCTGTCAAAGCCATGGGCAGTTCAGGCTCACACGCTGCACTGGTTTTTCTTCCTTCCCTGCCTCAGTCCTCCCTGAGGTCTCACTCACAGGAAAGCCTTAGTGCGTGTGTTCTGCTTCTGGCTGTACTTCCTGAGAAACCCATGCTAAGCAAAGGTACGTCCCGGTGAAAAACACATCAGGGCCTTGGTCACGGCAGGGCTGACCGAGTGCATGAGGTCACGGATTGCTCGCTGCTTCATTCTCTGATCTAACCCATGCTTCTAGCACAGCGCTTGGAGACAGCGGCACTCACCAAGTATTTGTGGAACAGGCATGAGCAACTCTGTACATTTCTACAAGGCTTCGTCATCAAAAAGTGCTTTCAAATACATGATCGTAACACAAGTTCCGGGGCCCCTGTGTGAGGAATGGGAGGAGGTGTGGTACCATTTTTGCATATGGGGATATTGAGCCTGGAGAGCTTGTCCAAGATCCCACCACTGGCTGATAAGATAGCCTCAACTTGCAAACTTGAACAGTCACCTTTTGGGGAGTTTTCTATTCTACTGGTTATCATGTCCTAAGAACAGGCAAGAGTTGGAAGAAATTATCTGACAAAGCAAATATTACAGATTGAACAATTCAACTCACAATAGATAAGATATGGAATCCACCCAGATGTCCATCAACTGACAATAAAGCAACTGAGGTGTAGGGTCCAGTGCTGTGGCATAGCAGGTAAAGCCACCACCTGCAGTGCAGACATCCCATATAGGTGCTGGTTAGAGACTCGGCTGCTCCACTTCCAATCCAGCTCCCTGCTGATGAGCCTAGGAAAGTTGTGGAAGATGGCCCAAGTGCTTGGGCCCCTGCACACATGTGGGAGAACCGAAAGAAACTCCTGGCTCCTGGCTCCTGGCTTTGGATTGGCCCAGCTCTGGCTGTTGCAGCCATTAGGGTAGTAAACCAACAGATGAAAGGGGTGTGTGTGTGTGTGTGTGTGTGCCCCTCTCTGTAATTCTGCTTTTAAAATAAATAAATATTTTTCCTCTTTTTCTCCGATTTTATTTAATTAATATAAATTAGTGGCTTTTGCCCCCATAACCTCCCTCCCACCCGCAACCATCCCATCTCCCACTCCCTCTCCCATCCCATTCTTCACCAAGATTCATTTTCAATTATCTTTATATATAGAAGATCAACTTAGTATATACTAAGTAAAGATTTCAACAGTTTGTACTCACACAGAAACACAAAGTATAGAGTACTGTTTGAGTAGTAGATTTACCATTAATTCACATAGTACAACACATTAAGGACAAAGATTCTACATGGGGAGTAAGTGCACAGTGACGCCCATTATTGATTCAACAATTGACACTCTTATTTATGACGTCAGTAATCACCCAAGGCTCTTGTCATGAGCTGCCAAGGCTATGGAAGCCTTTTGAGTTCACCAACTCTGATCTTATTTAGACAAGGCCATAGTCAAAGTGGAAGTTCTCTCCTCCCTTCAAAGAAATGGGCCTTCTTTGATGACCCATTCTTTCTGCTGGGATCTCACTCACAGATATCTTTCATTTAGGTCATTTTTTTTTTTGCCAGTGTGTCTTGTCTTTCCATGCCTGAAATACTCTCATGGGCTTTTTAGCCAGATCCAAATGCTTTAAGGGCTGATTCTGAGGCCAGAGTGCTGTTTAGGACATCTGCCATTCTATGAGTCTGCTGAGTATCCCGCTTCCCATGTTGGATCGTTCTCTCCTTTTTAATTCTATCAGTTGGTATTAGCAGTCACTAGTCTTGTTTATGTGATCCCTTTGACACTTAATCCTATCCTTATGATCAATTATAAACTTAAACAATTATAAACTATAAACTTTGATTAATAATATGGTATTGGTACATGCCACCTTGATGGGATTGAATTGGAATCCCCTGGCACGTTTCTAGCTCTACCATTAAGGGTAAGTCCAATTGAGCATATGCCAAACTGTACCTCTCCTCCCTCTCTTATTCCCACTCTCATATTTAACAGGGATCACTTTTCAGTTAATTTTAAATGCCTAAGAATAATTGTGTGTTGATTAAAGAGTTCAACCAATGGTGTTAAGTAGAACAAAAAAAAAATACTAAAAGGAATAAAAATTACCATGGTCTGGTGGTAACAGCATCAGAGGGAGGAAGTGACGAGGTCACCTTGCCTGGGTGACCAGGAGACCCTCTGTCTAGAGATGTTCTACATTGCTAAGAAAGCAAAGATTCCAGGCAGGCCAGCAATGTGGGGAGGGAGCCATGGTAAGGTTCAGCAAGCACTCAGAGTATCTCACTTCATACAGCCATCTGAGAAATGAGTGAATTAGGTAGCTATTGCTGTGTAGCAAAGCATCTCAAAACATAAGAGCTTTAAAAAAAAATCACCATTTACTAAGTTCAAGATTCTGCAGGTTGGTGGTCTGGACTGGACATAACTAGTCTAGAGTAGCTTCTTTGGTCTTATTGGACTTACTCACACATGGTCTGTGAAGTCTGCTGGGGGCCAGATGATGTTGGACGGCTTCTCCTGGGGTGCTCACTTCTACTTCTCCAGCAGCAGGGCATGGCTTGCTCTTACACAGCAGACGAGGGCCAAGGTTACTAGCAGAAGCACAGGAGACTCCTGGAGCGCCAGGCTCCACACTGGCCTCTGTCGTTTCCCCTGCATTCTTCCAGTTTCAACAGAAGCACTCAAAAGGCCTGCTCCGACCCAAGCCATGGAAATACAAACTCCGACTTGGAAGGAAGACATTGCAAAGGCACATGTCAAGGCCACAGGACTATGATTGTCCCGCCACAATCTACCCCTGCACTGCCATCCCAGCTTTCCGGCTTAGGACCCTGGAGTTCCTGGAGGTGAAAGATTTGCCCAAGGCCACCTAGCACAAACACAGAAGGGCTGGAACAAACACTGAGGGCTCTTCCTTCTAATCTGGAGAATCTGCTATGGCAGAACCCTGAGAGGATCCATATGGCCTATCCAATGGGCACTACCCTGAGACCCTCAGGTGAGACCACAGGAGGGAAGCAATCAGAATGTCAAAGTCCCAGGGGGAGGTGCTAAAACCTACTTGGGGAGGACAGGGCAAAAGTTATTCTGTGACAAACTCAGATTTATAACAGGAATGAGAAAAATACCCATTTTCCCTGAGAGCAACTTTGTGCTTGAATGTTTGTTTTGAGGGCATCAAAAAGAGTCATTTTAAAATTCAGAAGTGACTGGATTGGAGAGATGTTTATCTGTGGGACAAAGTCCCTCTTGTTCTGGAAGGATCTTCATCAATGTGCAAGCTTCCAATGTTCTTGGGAAAACAACCCTTAGCCTGTCAAGATTCCAGTGCTCAAGTGGGCTGGCCTGCAAGTCTTTAGAAGAAGTTAGCTGGAGACTTGAAGAGCTCCCCAACTCACCTTACAAAGCAGGCCAGAGCTAAGTTGTTCGAGAGCTCCCCAACTCACCTTACAAAGCAGGCCAGAGCTAAGTTGTTCGAGTGGCTCTGTAAGTGACTGGGGGTCTGGGTTTAGGCTTCTGAACATCAAGAATCTGTGGTGGCAATGGAAATTCTTGTGCTTTACTTAGAGGGAGTTACCAGGAAAGAGAGATGAGCCCATCACAATCTACATCCGTGCTGATCCATCTGAAAGAGGCACTGTGCTATGGATCCTTGGCTTAGGCCCCAGCCTAGCGAGGAAAGATGAGCTAACACCATGACTTGGTTATAAACGGACAGCGTCGTGGTATTTTGCTGTCAGACAGTGGTGAAACTGGGACGTATTAGACAAACATGGTTGGTTGCAACAGAGCACCCAAAATGTAATCAACTGTCCATAGAAATTGGTTTCATTCATTATTTAGGAAAAAGTCATGCAGAAGAAACAAGAGGTTATTGAAGAGAGCAAAACCCCTTTTCTTCAAGGGAAGTGATCATCTCAGAGATTCAACTAGACCAGCTGTAATTGCTTTTCTTTTTTAATTTAATATTTTATTTATCGTTTTTGAGATAACATATTTTTAATTTACATTGTGAGTCAAAGGCTTGGTGCTCCACTAGAGAAAGAGTTCAACAAATGAAACGTAGAAGGACCCTGGGTCGACAGGAACACAGGCAAGGGCCTTCAACGATAATCAAGTGGAAAGATGTTCAGCTTCACTCACATGCAGTGAGCTTTGGAATAGCCACAGACCATCACAGTTCTACAGTTTGATGAAGATTTAAAACAAAATTTCACAAAACACCATGTTTGTAGTAATCGCTTTTCTTAGGGTCTGCAGCTTCTTTCTGAGGAGAACCTCCCTTCCCGGTGGCCAAATGGCCAACAGCAACTGCCACGTTCTCTCCTAAGAGCAACTTCCCTGTCAGCGTCCCAGCAACCTCCTGGTGCTTCTCCTGGGCTCTGATTGGGCAGTCACTTGTCCATTCCTGAGCCGATGCCCTGGACTACAAGTAAATGCAGGTCCACCCACAACAGCAGCAATGAGGAGCCAGAGGAGACAACGGCTCTGCACACACAAAATTGCAAGTTCTAGCAGGAAAAAGAGAGTACTGATGTTGAGAGAGGCCAAATGTATTTTATCCAAGACTCATGACCTGGGATTTCTGAATGAGTCTTATTGAGCCGCTGTTTCCTTGTGGACAAAAAGGTGATTATAAGGAAAACTTTGGAGGGCTGTGTGCATGCAGCATAGGACTGTGTCTGGCAGAAGGCAGGAATCAAGACTGTCGCATGAAATCAATTCTTTCCTTTTAGTTTTAGTTTCCTTTTATTATATAGGGATTTAATCCCTTCTGTTTACAAAAACTTGTCAGCAACATCTCTATCAGGACGCAAACATGCCTTCTGCTGGGAAAAAGAAAAAAAGTATGACCCCAGCCTCAGTGGGAGGAGCCCAAGGTCAGCCACACTCGCCAACATGCACCATGAGGGAGGGCAGAGAGCTGAGACCCTGGGAATTTTCCACAGGCCTTGAAGAGCGGTGCCAGTTATAAAAAGAATGTTCATGTTTAAAAATTAAATGTTTGGCTTAAATATTTAAATGTTCCATTTTCCCCCCTGCCTGGTTGCTAATTCAGTACTAACACAGAAGGGGACTCGCTTCACAGCCAATGACACTGGCCGCCGGGGCTTTCTGAGTGAGAGCTGTGAACTCCTTCTTCCAGTCGTCACCTTGTTTTCTGAGCACCTGCTCTAAGTCCAAGCCTCAGGATGGGTGCTTCTCATTTGTCACCTCGTTTCTGTCTAAAACGTAGCTCCGCAAAGTAACTGTTACTCCCCATTTTACAGGTGAGCAGAGTAAGGTTCAACAGGTTCGGTCCATTTGTCCAAGAAGACCCAGCGAGCCTGTGGGATGTTAACTGAGACCATACAGTCTCTATCATTGCATCGGTGTGAACTGACAGCTCAGGAGATCAGATTTCAGAGCTGCCAGGAGGTGGGTCTGCACCATTCCAGGCTACCTCTCGGGCCTTCCTGCCAGGTCCCCTAACGGATTTATAGAAATCAGATTAGAGTCCAACAAAGTGCCTGCAAAAGATGAAGGACTGTGAGCTGAAAACGAAAGCTTGTTGTAAATCAAGCACAGCCAAGACAGGCATTCTGAAGTAGCACTTAAAGTCACATCATCAGCAAAGTAATGAGATATTTATTGTTTTCCAGATTTACTGGCACTCTAATAAATGCCAGCGTTGACATCCATCGGTGTGGGTGTAGGATCCTGGCAGAATGATGCGCTGGGCCTCCTCGAGTGCTTGGGAGGCACTCCAGCCTTAGGAGGCTTGAGCTCACAGGCTGGGCCCCTCTGGTTCAGCTGAGGGCCTGGTAGGGGAGAATCTTCTGCCAACCTCAGAGTCTGCAACCTGAGGCCAGAAAGGGACCCGAAATGCTTTCCCAGTGAGAAGAGACACTGGAGCCAGAGCAGGGAAGTATGTTGCCCAAGGCTACACAGCTATATTTTTTAAAAAGTATCTTATTTATTTCATTTAAAAGGAAGAGTGGAAGAGAGAGAGGGAGACGACAGTGAATCAAGCCTAAGCCAGGGATTAGGAACTCAATGTCGGTCTCCTATGTGGGTGACAGGGACCGAGCATTGGGCTATCACCTGCAGGTGCATTAGCAGGAAGCTGGATCGGAAGTGGAGAAGGGACTGCATCCCAGGTGCTCTGATGTGGGATGTGGCATCCCAAGGGGTAGCTGAACCCACTGCATCACAACACCCACATGGCTTTTTTGGCCTGAATATATATATTTTAAGGAAAAGGCAAACTTCCACAGTTAATGCCCCTGAGAAGCTGTGTGTTTGGAGCCCTGGTTCATCACTGAGCTACATCCACTTGGTACCAAGACATGTTTTGTGTGAAAGCAAAGCAACTGCACAGTAATTCAGAAACGCCCAAGGGTAGCTTTAAGAATTCCAGCCGGGGCATTCAGTGACCAGATGCTTATCATCACCGTCTGTAAAAGTTTTGTAAACATCCACTTTTATGAACCATGTCTGAGCTCTTCCAGTGGACGAGGTCCTAGAACCTGTGTTTAGCCAAACAAATCTCTTCCAGGATTCTGTGATTTTACAGGTGAGGGAATCACTTCCACCTGGAAGTGGCATTTTTGTTGTTGCTGTTATTTATTGATTACTTATTTTAGAGGCTGAGACAGAGACAGAGTTTCCTTTCACTGATTCACCCTCCAAATGCCCACAAGAGCCAGGGCTTGGGCAGGCTGGAGACAGGAGCCAGGAACTCATCCCAAGTCTCCCACATCAGTCGCAGGGACCCACGTACTTGAACCATCCCCTGCTGCCTCTCAGCTGTGCATTAGCAGGAAGCTGGGATAGAAGCCTAGAGCTGGGACTTGGATTTGGCCATTCCGATATGGGACGCGCTCATCCCAACCAGCAGCTTAACCACTAGGCTAGACACTTGCCCCTTTTGTTATTAAAAGTCAGAATGATGGCCGGCGCCTCGGCTCACTAGGCTAATCCTCCGCCTTGAGGCGCCAGCACACCGGGTTCTAGTCCCAGTCGGGGCGCCGGATTCTGTCCTGGTTGCCCCTCTTCCAGGCCAGCTATCTGCTGTGGCCAGGGAGTGCAGTGGAGGATGGCCCTGGTACTTGGGCCCTGCACCCCATGGGAGACCAGGAGAAGCACCTGGCTCCTGCCATCGGATCAGCATGGTGTGCCAGCTGCAGCGCGCCAGCCGCGGTGGCCATTGGAGGGTGAACCAACAGCAAAGGAAGACCTTTCTCTCTGTCTCTCTCTCTCACTGTCCACTCTGTCTGTCAAAAAATATATAAAAAAAAAGAAAAGAAAAAAAAGTCGGAATGACACTCTTCTTAGCGTCCCACATCTGCAACAGTGGGGAATTCACTGGCACAAGGATTAACTTCGGTATTTTTGCAATAGTTAAAGCTATCCACATTTATTCATCTACTAAGAGCCATTTTATAAGTATAATTTGAGAGCCAAGTTTTATCAGTCTGTACCTGAAGAGATGAAACTGCTCCACAATGGTGAATCATGATGTCCTCCATGAGGGAGAGGGAAGGCCGTGCACCCTTCCCGCAGTCACTGCCTGAAGCTCTCTAAACATGTCCACCAGGAAAGGAACACAACAGGAAATCGGGAGTCCTGCCATGCCGCTCACTAGCTGTGTGACCTCAGGAAGATCACTTCATTCTCTGTGGCTCAATTTCCTCATCTGGAAAATCCAGAGCCCCGGTGCAGAGGAGGGGATGGGAAGAGGGGGATGGAGAGAGGTTGGTCAACAGGGGCAGAGTTAGACAGGAGGAATGGGCTTTTATGTTGTATTGCATAGTAAGCTGATTCTACTTAATAATAACATTACGTATTTCAGAATAGCTAGAGGAGAGGATTTGAGTGCTCTCACCACAAAGAACCGATAAATGTTCTAGTGAAGAAAGTGCTAATTACCCTGATTTGGTCATTGCACAGGTATACAGGCATCGAAACATCACAAGCACAGCCTTTGAAAAGCTATGAATACACAGTTGCACAACTATCATATAAAGCAAAATTTTAAAAGATGGGAACTCGAGCATAACCCAGTCTCCCCTGGACCACATAGACAGCCCCAAGGGACAATCAGAAGCAGACTGAGGCTGATGGTCAGGTCACCTGCAGGGCACTATCCTCCCAATAGGACCGGCAGCCCCTCTGCCTGAACCAAGCAGCTACCTTGGGCCACGCCTCTTCACACTGTTTCCTGAGAAGAGACCTTGAGAACACACAGTCTTGCTGGATCTGCGCCCAACTCAAGACAAAACCTTGGATGTTGCCTCCTCTTTGGGGCACTTACTTTTTCTCCCCGTTGGGTGAGTGGATTTGACTAAATGAATGAAGAAGAAGTAATGGGCCATGAGCACTTGTGAGCTGCGGTGGGCACAGCCCACTCAACTCTCTTCCTTGCTAATGGCCTGCCTCTGATCCAGGGTGGCTGTATGCCAGCCAAGGCTGACAACTCAGGATGACTCCCGGGGCCTTTGCCAGATGTCTGCTTTGAAAGAATTACTAGCAGCTAGGGGCGCTGTGGAATCCAGTTCTGACCAAGGAAACGGGAGTGTCTGGGGAGGTTTTTGACTTCCTGGTGGCAGGGACAGACAGGAGAGAAAGTCTTGCTGGCTCTGCTCCTTTACCCCACCTTGGCCACACTCCTGGTCTCTGGGGGACAGCTACAGAAAACCAAAAGGCAACCAGCTTAAAGAGAAAGCTCAGGGTGGCAGGAGACAGAGAAGCAGTGGGTCCTTGGTGATAAACTCAGCTGAGCTTCCCCACAACCCTAAAAACGTCTCCCTGGGGTTTCTTTGTAAATAAACATTAAATGTCCTTTTGGCTGAAGAAACTATTAGTTAAAGATTCTGTAAAGCTACACAAACGCAAACATCTGCTCGCTTTGCTTGGGGCTGGGATTACATCCATTGATGCGGTCATGGTGATTATCTCCCGCTGATCGGAGCCTCTTATCAGTGGTTACCATGTGTCTTTGAGCAACGTGAAATGGTCAAATGCAGTTTGCTCAGTAGACAGAAATATTTCCCAATCTTGAGCTCCTGAGGGAACAGGAGAAATATTATAGAAGAATTGTCGGGGGTGAAGGAGAAAAAGGAGGCCACTATTCCCGTGCCAGGCAGTTTTTCGGTTGAACACATCCGTCGTGGAGCATGAACTCTGTGCTAAGCACTCTGCAAAGCCACTGAGGCTGAGCAGGGCAGGCATGGAGTCCACAGAATGGTGCAGAAGGCTAGTGTTTTGGCATGGTGGGTTAAGCCACAGCTGGTGACGCTGGCATCCCCTACAGGCACTGACTCAGGTCCTGGCTGTTCCACTTCTGATCCAGCTCCCTGACAATGCACCTGAGAAAGCAGCAGATGATGGCCCAAGTCCTTGTAAGCCTGCTACCCTGTGGGAGACCTGGATGGAGCTCCAGGCTTCAACCTAGTTCCACCCTAGCTGTTGCTACCATTTAAGGAATAAATCGGGAGATGGAAGATCTCTTTCTGTCTCTGTAACTGTCTTTCAAAAAAATAAATCTTTTTTAAAAAAGGAAGAAGAAATTCTGGACAAGAGAAAGTTGTGCAAGAGGAAGCATGAAAGCAGAATGCGCTAACACATGGGTAGGCAGCAGGAGCTTCTCTGAAGAAGGGACTTTCCAGCTGACACCTTGGGAGTGAGAGGAATTAGCCCAGAGTGGAAAGGAGATAGAAGGCGCCAGGAGGATGGAAGAATCACATTGGCTCTTCGGGCAATCCTATGCTCCATACATGAAGAGAGATGATCATTTCCATTCATTGCATCAGGACTGCTTGCGCTGTGCTGTGGTAACAAACGACTCTGAATCTTTAGAGGTGGAAAGCAAAACCTGTTCCTTTCTCACTCATATTTACACATGCATCACAGGACGGCAGGGGTTCTGCCCGTTGTGATTCGGCAGGGCCTCAGGCTGATGGAAGCCTTGTCTGGACCCAGACTTCCACAACCAGACAGGGGACAAAATATGGCACATCATGTGCCAGTTCATTAAAGCTTTTATGTTTAAAGACTTTATTTATTTATTTGTCTGAGTTACAGACAGAGGGAGGGAGAGACAGAGAGAGAGGTCTTCATTCGCTGGTTCACTCCCCAAATGGCCACAACAGCCAGAGCTTGGCCCATACGAAGCCAGGAGCTTCTTCCAGGTCTCCCCAGAAGTGCAGGGGCCCAAGCACTTGGGTTATCTTCTGCTCCTTTCCCAGGCCATAGCAGAGAGCCGGATCAGAAGAGGGGTAGCCAGGACTAGAACCTGTACCCATGTGGGATGCCAGTGCCGCAGGCAGAGGGTTAGCCTACTGCACCACAGCACAGGCTCCTCATTAAAACTTTGAAACATTTTATGAGTCAAAGCAAATCACAAGTTCACAAGCCTAAGAGGCAAGCATGAGAGATGAGGATGTGTGATCCATGATGTCTTCTACCACCCCATTGTGCGGATGAAGAGGTAGAGGTTCAAAGAGGTTATATGACTTGTATGAGGTCACCCAGCCAGAAAGCAGCAGGGCAGAGGGTTGAAGTCAGGATTTCGAACCCTAAGGCTAGGGCACTTTTCACGCTCACCCAAGAAGAACCGAAGTGGCCCCTTGCCTTGGAAATGGATAGCACACACCCAAGAAACCCTCACTTCCTGGGTGGGCTCACTGGCTCTGTGTGCTGGCGCTGGCCACCCAGGGCAACACAATGTCCACAGTACCCGTTCAGAGATATTTCCCTGGAGCAGCTTGGCTGCTTCTCCTGTCCTGCTCTGTGCTCTGAGCTGTGCAACCCTTCTCAAATCTGCTGCTATGAAACTTAAGGACATCTGTGGTCTGTACTGCCAGGACCACAGCCCCCACCTCCTCCAAAGAACCTTCTTAGAACAGCGGGTGCCTGGTGTTCCCACCACGGAGGCTGCTACCACCATGGAGGCTGCCCCCAGCACGGGTTCTGGCTTCTCCGCTCCCCAGACCTGAGCAGCCGCCTCAGCTCCTTGGACTGCAGCAGCATCTTCTTGGTCCCTGTAGCCGATCCACGTCCAAGACCGGGTAATAGCCACATTCATTTTAGACACTGGTGGGGATTAGCCAAGACCTCGGCTGGTCTCACAGTTGTGGCAAATTCGTTCTTCACTGCTGTAATTCCACTGTCCAAAGAACAGTGCCAGGCTCACGGTAGGGATTCACAGTACTTACAGAATGAAGGATTTCTACAGCATCTAAAGGCAGCTGCCCTCGCCATGAACCTCCCTGAAACAACAGGGAAGCACACACTTTGGGGGAAAACAGAGCTGGATTCCAATCCTGGCTCTGCCCCCTACTGGCTGCAACATTACAGGACGGTTCTTGACACCTCTGAGCTTGGTTTTTCTGCAAAATGACACCCTTAGCATTTCAGCTCCGGCCCAGTATGCTTGTTTAAGGACCAGCCGCAGCTGTCTGTAATTACTCCGTGAGACTGTGTGAATGCCACACAGCCCAGGGAAGCAGCGGCAGGGCTGCCTGAGGCCACCAGAGCTCAGTGCTCGCTCTGGTAAGGCAGGCTGCTCACACAGCCCTTGCAACTCCAGCTTTGCCTCGACCAACTTAGAAATTATCATAGGGCGTGGGTCTTCCAAGATGCCCTCAAACAGAATCACAAGGTTAAGCCTCCGACATCAAGGTTTCCAGATATATTCATTAACGCTGGAATGAGAAGTAACGCTGTGAGAAGTGGCAAGGAACACTTGGAGAAGACTCCTCGCATGTTGTACAGACGCCCGCAATAGCTTTCCACCGAGTGGGGTCCGCACGGGACACGACCCTCACCCAGAGCCCCTCCTCAAATTTGTAAGACAGTGCTTCAAAAAAACTCAGGGAAAATGAAATTAAAGGATTCGTTTATGTTGATGCAAAAATATTGTGAATCCCAAGTCTGACTTGTTCATAAAATGAATTTTTCATGAAGTGTGTAAAGACCCCTTGAGGGCGTGAATTGCAAAAACTTTTGCATCAAAAATAAACTTATCCTTTAGTTCTATTTTACATGAACTTTTTAAAGTGGTCTCATACACAGTGGACTCCTTCCTTGCTGCAGGCCCTGTGGGACAGAACAGAAGAAGGCTTGGGCACCCCTCTCGTGAGCCCCTGTGTGACAGGTAAAGCAGAGGGGCTTTCTCGAACCTCTCTCTTCTCTTTCTTATGCTTAAGCCCACACTACTCTTTGAGCGCAAGAACCCCAGATGCTACTCTGGCTCGTGGGGGCACATCTGAATTTGCAGTGGCCATTCTATTTGCCATTGTCCACTTTGCAAAACCTGCCCTGGACCAGGGCAGATGGCAAACCAAGACCTTCAGCCTGAGCGGCCACCTTGAACTGTATCCCTGCCCTGTCTCCCTCAACAGTAGCCACACGTGGCCATTGCAGCGTGCCCCAAGCCCTTCTTTGAGGTGGCCCAGCACCCTTATGGCCAAGCTGGTGCATTCTGTCTCCACCGCGTCAGGGGGTCTTCAGAGGTACTTGTGTGACCATCAGCTCTGTGTCTCGGGCAAGCGTGAATTCACAGAAGGTTCATGGACTTTGGGGCCAGACATCCTGGGTCAGTCCCTGGAAAGGCAAAGATTATTTTGCAGTCAAATTATTTTATTACGGAGTCAGTCTCGACAGACCTGCCTTATATATCTTCGTGTTTGGATGGTTGTCAAAGTTCGTAAGGTATGCTTTAGCTTACTTTGGAAAGTTGTAAAATATGGCTAAGTTAAGAAATAAGGATAGTTCATAAATTCTACTTATTCTTGCTCATTTCGGGCACAGCTGAACTCAAACTTGCCAGTTTAAAATAAATTCTTATTCTTTCTCTCTAGGTGTTTGCTGTCCAACCACTGTAAAAGCCGTTAGTTTCTGAGATGAACAGCCCAATTCAATGTCTTCTTCCTGCAGAAGTTTGCAGCAAGTTTGAATCAAATCAAAATGCTTTTGACCATTTCTGAGCCCAAAGCCACAAGGAGCCCAGTATACATCTCAACATGTGGGAACTGTGAAGAGAGTTACACAGGTGCCCCTGCATGGAGAGGCAAACTGTGCCCCAGAGCGGAATTCGACAGGAATTTTTTGGGACCTAGGATTTTAGTAAAATCCCCAAGTTCCTCCCAGGCAACTGCACACAGATCACACGCTGGAACAGTGGAGAGGCTGGGGAGAGCAGTCCAGGCTGGGGTGTGCAGCATGAACAAAATCCAGGGGATGGGTTGCTCGTCAAAGAATTGCCAGCTGTTCGGAACAGGGTGATGATGGATCAGGGGAGTCCAGCCTTCAGGGCCTGGACCAGTCCACGTGTCTGCTATAAATGACCTCCCCGGGAAGGGCCAGACAGATACTTCTGAACTTGACACTGGCCGATGCTGGTTAAACAGCACGTGAAAACCATGCCCTCTGGTCTCCTACAGGCCCGTATTTAAAAGCCTAAGTATGTATTCATGTACTTATTTCACTGCCTCTGATCCTGATTCCTCACCCTCCATTGTTTGCCAGTAGTGAAGGCTGAGATTTCCCTGTGTCTTGTGCCTTTTGTCCTAAGAAGAAAGCAATGCTCTTCCTGCTGTATCGCAGCTGCCCAGGGTGGTGCCCAGGGTGCCCTCCCCTGCAGCCCCCACCCCAGATTCAGTGCCGTGCCTGCTCGCTCCTCCATGGCCACGTTGTGACAGAAATGCACTTGGCTTTCTCTGCCCCTTCCAGCCTTCCACATGCTCTTTCCCGGGATCAATGGCATTAGAGATGGCTGATTTAATTAGTCCAGTTGCAGCCTGGCTTTATTACTTTCCCATTTACAATGAAATAATGGGGAGCAAACCAAAGGGATTTGTCATTATCTAAGGACTCGATGAGGCTGGGGAGGATGCCAGTTTCTGCACTCGGTGGCAGCCCTTACCTCAAGGCAGAAAAGAGAAATCGCTGCCTTTCCAAGAAAATCAGGATCTGTAGCAGCTGAGTCCAGCAGGCAGCTTCACTGTGCAGAAAGGCTGGGCCAGCAGCCCTGGACCTCAGTGAGCCTAATAACCCCCCAGGGGACCTGGGTGGGCCACCTGCTTCTTCTGCTCGCTGTGTAGCCATGGAAGTCCAGGCCTGGGTCCACATTGAGTCATCTCCAGAGGTGTACTTCCTAGTGGCACGCAGGTGCCTCGCAGGGCACTGTGGCTCCCCAGGTCCAGCCGGGGCCCTGGAGTCTGCCTGCTCACACGTGTCCAGCTGATTCTGATGTGTGCTGCCCCTGGAAAGCCCTGACCTGGACAGGCATAGCCCTTGATCACAACAAACCACATTGGTATCCCCTCTTCCCACGCAGTCACACACAGCCTAAGAGAAAAATCCCACGAGGTCCAAATGCCGCTGTGTCCCTACCCCTCCAGACTGCACGCCTCCTCCTAAGATGTGTCTTTCCACCCCCCCCTCACTACTCCTTTCTCCAACTGGCAAGCTCCTCCTCATCAGAATGCTCCATGAATGGCACCCCTTCCATAGGCTCAACCTGATTCTTAGGGCAGAAGACGTCACTCTGCGTGTTCTGACCACTTCTTACAACCCTGTCACAGAACACATTTGATTAGGTTTTTCTAGTCTCTCTCCCAAGGAACAAACAGGATCCTTGAACACGTATCCTGTTCATCTCAGTATCCCCAAAACCCAGAATAACGTCTGGCATATTAGTGAGCTTTCAAAATGTATATATTGAATGAGAGTGAACAAATCAATCATCAATCAATCAGTCGATTTTGAACCAATCTCATTGTCTTATGCCTCAGCTTTCAGCTTGGGAATGATAAAATGTATGGTTGTCTGAGTGATGTGATTTCAGAGAGATCAATAGCTTTCTCTACACCCCAAAATAGCTTCCCTCAAATCTCATTATAGTGCATGAAATTCTCACCAGTAGTTTACTCATTTAATTCAACAAATATTGATTGTGACAAGAACTCCACAAGATAAACTTGAAATTGTGGTTGGACCCAGTCTGCTATGGCTGTCTGAGCACAGCATGGGGAGGGGCTATGCTTCCTAGGGAGGGAAACACTTAATCATGGGAGGTTTCCAAGAGCAGTTTCTGGTGCCTGGGGAATTGGTAGCCCATTCTCTGAGGAAGTGGGTTGGAGGAGATCATCGGTTCTTTCAGGGGTATGTTGGGTTGAAGGCCTATGGTGCATCCCACAGGGCCAGCCAGTGTCTGATCGGGACAAGCAGAGATGCTCAGAGAAGTGTCCTGGAAGATGATGGTGAGGAAGCCACCCAGCCAGATCCCGACCATGCCACGGAGGAAAAGAAACCACAGGATGAAAGGGTGCAGCACACGATGGAGAAACAGCCAAGACCAAACCTGGAGACGTTAAGGCGCCTGACAAACAGGTGAGCTCTTCAGCATAATCCTCCCAACACACCAAGCAATGTGCTCACCAACTCATCTTGTTTAATTAAAATTTCTCAAGTGAATTGAATAAATGCACTAAGTATTGAAATTACCATTACCATCATTACTTTTTTTTTTGGTAAGGTAGCCTGAGCTTAGAGAGCAAAATGGCTTAACCAAGATTACAATCAGAAGTAAAACCAAAATTCATACTTAGGGTCGTCTGAGTTAGGTCTTACTTTGCTATCCTTTTGCTTTTGTCGCTTGGGGTGAGAGTTGCTGGCATCCATACTAGCCCCTGGCCGCTCCAGGAAGAAGCTGGATGTGCTGGTGGTCCTCCTATCAGCTCTAGAAGCGACTGTGCACAGCTCCTCCCAGGACTGCCATCAGGCGACTTCCGGCTGGGAGCCCGAACTGAGGTGCTGTTAGAAATAGTCATGTCCCGGAAACTGGCAAATGCCGCAAATTAGATTTTCTGCACTTTCTTCTTAGCTGGTTTTTATTTTTTACAGTGTTTTTTTTAAGATAGGTAATTTAATTAGTAATAATACATCAATATTGGCACATTATTTGCAATTACCATAACATGGTAAAGTAAAATAACAGAGAAACTGGAGCAGCGTGTATGGACTGTCTCTACAATCTTTACAACTTTCTATAAACCTTATATTGTTCTCAAAAAGGAAGACCACAAACAACTAAAAGAATCTGAATTGCACTCCTGCATCTTCTGAATCAAAGCTCCATTCCCCTCCCTAACTACCTTGTAGGTTCTGCAAGTTCTTCATTTGGAAACACATCCATGTGTTTATCTCCTACAGCTTCCTTCGTTAGCTTTGGGTCCTTGGCCATTGAATTTTCTGCCTTCCACTGTGGGTCTTCTATCTTACTGTGGAAAATTGGTCCTGTTTTCCTGACATCTCTTTCTCACATACTGGGTTCAGCCTTCCCGTAAGTACTTTAAAACTGACATTTTACTGACCTGAGCTGCTCATTATTCTTTAAGAAATTATTGATAAGTAGCTGAAGTTTCACTGCTTTCTTAACTTGGGATACAGAAAAAAACACTAGCCTATCGCTTGTATTGATTCCTTACCATTCATCTTCCTCAATGCTCAGGCTTGAGGATTAACTTCTTCACTCGTATACCTCATGCTCTCCTCTAAAAGCTACATAGCTCAATGACGAACTCTTAGTTTGGTCATTTCACCATATTAAAATAAGCAAAACTGTAAAATATTGTATTTAAACAATATCAACCTAGAAAAATTATAACAGGACTTCTTTTAAAATTTGTTTAAAACTAAACAAATTTGCTTCCTATAATCATGTGATCTCCTATTTCCTTGTATTTGTTATCTTTCTTATGAGTCTTCCTACCAACTTTTTAATTAGTTTTAACAGATTCCACGTGCTCTGTGGATGCAATTCTAAGAACATAATGCTTCCTTCCTCCTTCCTTCCCTCCTCTTCTCCCTCCCATGCTCCTTCATCCTCCCTTTCTTTTTTTTCAAGTCTTTGAGATGACATACTTTAAATTCACATTACAGAAAAAAAAAGGCTTAATACTTCACCAAATACTTAGTCGGCTTTTAAATATCTACTGGGACACCAGTGGAGGAAGCCAGGCCACATCAATCCCATGTTACAGAGACAGACTCAGATAGTTAAAAGGCTAACTTATGAAAGTGATTGCGATACCCATTTGTTCTGCATGTGAGGGGAATGAAGCTCCCAAAATTAAATGACTCAGACAAGATAAAACAGCTAGTGAGTGAGTGGCATGTTGCACATGGCTGGTGTTCATTTATTTTCCTTACCATGAAATACCAAGGTAGGAGAGACAGAGGGGGCGGGACTAGTCATCCTGTTGCAAGTGATAAGGGGTGCATTACATACAGAGAATTTAAAACCAACCGTAGAGTGTTCAGAAGGTTTGCCTACTGTTCTTCATCACCACATGCTGGCTGTGCTGAGCAATGTCCACAGAAGAAGTCTTCTCCCCATGAAGTGGTTACATCCACGAACCTCTCTTTGCATACTCCTAAGCTGGGGTTTTTAAAATCAATGTGTCTGTTTAACATAGTTTTCAGACATGTTAGCCTAAATTGTTCATAATAACTTTATTTTACATTTTAATGTCAGCTATATATTTCTTTACTAATATGCATTTGTAAATCTCTTTTTCTTTCTTGGCCCACCTATGCCAAAAGTTTGTGAATTTTGTTAATCTTTGCCAAGAACCAGCTTTGGAATTTGCTGATACTTACTGGTTTTTCTTTATTTTCAGTGTCATCAATTTCTGTTTCTATTATTACTATCTTATGCTTTTGCTTCTCTGGTTTATTCTATTGCTCATTCTCTAACTTCTTAATTTAGAAGCTTTGCTAACTTCTAGCCTTTATCTTTTTCTAATACAATTAAAGCTGGAATTTATATATATGTAACCATTTGATGAATCCCACATGTTTTCAATGAACTATTTTTATTTCATTTCATACTAAATATTTCTTCTTTGACCCATGAGGTATAAAAAATCAGAGGCTTATTTTTAAACACACAAAGGATTTTGCTATTTTTTGTTAATGATTTCTAGTTAATTCCATGGAAGTCAGAGAATATGGCCTCCTTGATATCCAGTCCCTGAATGCTTTGTGGTCCAGTTTCAGAAGTGTTTCTCGTCAGGTTGAAAATCGCTGTTTTCTACAATGGTTGGTTAAATTCTCTACACATCTCTTTTAGCTTGGTTTAATCTCTGAATTGTGAAAATCTTCCTTAGCTAATTATTTGGTCATTTACACTAAGAACTATTGAGAGACAGTGTTCAAAAAAACTCCAGTGGGGTTGGAATTATCCATTTCCCCTTCTAGCTCTGTCAATCTTTGCCTTGTATATATTGAGGTTATATAATTGGATGCTTTCCTAGACCATCAGCAGGGAGCTGGATCGGAAGTGGAGCAGCTGGGATTCCAACAGGTGCTGTAGGCAGAGGCTTAACCTTACATGCCTCAGTGCCAGCCTCTGTTATTTTTTTCTAAATCAATTCTGTTGTGGTCAGAAAACATATTTTGTATAATTTTAATTTCCTTAAATTTATTGAGAATCATTTTATAGCCTAGCATGTGGTAGTGGATAATACTCCAGATAAACTTAAAAAAATGGATAGTTTTCCTATACTTAGGTGGAGTGTTCCACAGAGTTCACTCAGGTCAACTTATATGATGGTGTTCTTCATATCTTATTTTTTATTATAGTTTCTATTAGTGAGAGTCACTACTGAAGTCTTCAATGATTATTGATTTATCTATGTCCCCTTCAATCCTTTCGGTATTGCCATTTTATTGTTAGATATATATATATATATATATATATATATACGTCTATAATTTTTAAAGGTTTTTGATAAATTGACTCGTTATAGTACCAACCATCTCTCTTTGTTTCTAATAACATTTTTATTTCCACCTATTTCATCTGATATCAGTGGAGCTATTCTAGCTCTCTTATGATTTCTGCTTGATAGTATATTTCTCCATTTTTACTTGCAATCTATCCCTGTTTTTAATCTAGAGTGGTTCTTTTAGAGACCAGACAGTTGGATCCTTTTTTTATTTTAATCCAGCCGTATAAACTCTGCCTTCTAATTCCAGTGTTTAATGTAATAATTGATGTGTTTGGATTTGTGTCTGTCATTCTGGTCTTTATTTACTATATCCCTGGTCATTTTTGTTCCTCTGTTTCTCCTTTACTGCCTTCAATAATTCCTAACCTAATATTCTTTAAAACTCAGTTGCAGTTACCTCCGCCTGGAAGCGTTCCCTGACACCACCCTCCATCAAGCACATGCCTATGATTAGACTGGCATCCTTTCTTTGGGTTTCTGTGGTTAAAGCAGAAAGACCACTAAGCCATGAGCTCCTCCAGGGCAGTAGCCATTCTTTGCCATCACTACATCTGCAGGAGGGGCCTGAGACATAGATGCATTCAGGAAACACTTGCTTAGGAGCTCCAACAATAAGTAAGTGGGTAATAACAACTTCGTGTGCTGAGTCTGAGAAGAAAACAGCACAAGGTGCTCAAAAGACCCCAAGGAAGGCGATATCTAACACAGTCTTACGGTCAGGACAGCCTTCCTGGCACTTAAAAGATGACTATAAGTTAGATTATCAGAAAAGAGGGGATAACACACAAGGAAGATGGGACAAGTACAGTGTTTCCCAAAAGGGGGAGTATGTGTCACCATGGAAGACAATTTTAGGTAGTGTAAGGAAAACCTCTATTTTTATTTCAATTATTATGTTTATTTTTGTGTGAATTTCAAAGATTATGAAAATATACATCATCATATACACATACGTCCATTCTACAAACCCATGCTCTCATAGTCATTGCTACAAAGTTAAAATCTACTTTTTAAGTAACAACTAATCATAAAAACATATTAACTGCCGGCGCCGTGGCTCAATAGGCTAATCCTCTGCCTTGCAGCACCTGCACCCCGGGTTCTAGTCCCGGTCAGGGTGCCGGATTCTGTCCCGGTTGCTCCTCTTCCAGGCCAGCTCTCTGCTGTGGCCCGGGAGGCAGTGGAGGATGGCCCAAGTTCTTGGGCCCTGCACCCGCATGGGAGACCAGGAGAAGCACCTGGCTCCTGGCTTTGGATCAACGAAGTACTCCAGCCACAGCACACCGGCCGCAGCGGCCATTGAGGGATGAACCAACGGAAAAGGAAGACCTTTCTCTCTTTCTCTCTCTCTCTCACTGTCCACTCCGCCTGTTAAATATATATATATATATATATATATATATATATATATATATATATAAACTGTGGGCCGGCGCAGCACAGAGACGCTGTGGCACATAGGATTAATGCCCTGGCCTGAAGCGCCAGCATCCCATAAGGGCACCTGTTCGAGACCCGGCTGCTCCACTTCCGATCCAGCTCTGTGCTATGGCCTGGGAAGGCAGTGGAAGATGGCGCAAGTCCTTGGGCCCTTGCACCCACATGGGGGACCCAGAGGAAGCTCCTGGCTCCTGGCTTTGGATCAGCACAGCTTTGGCCATTGCAGTCATCTGGGGAGTGAACCATTGGATGGAAGATCTCTCTCTTTCTCTCTCTCCCTCTCTCTCTCTCCTCTCTCTGTGTAATTCCGACTTTCAAATAAATAAATAAATCTTTAAAAAAACATATTAACTGAATAATCATAAGGTCATTCATGAAAGCAGAAAAACTGTGAAGGCAAAATTTGAGTATCTGGAGCTTTGCAAACACAAAGGTAAGTCAGGGAGGATGGAGCAAATCGATTGCCAGAGGCGTTTTAAACTGGTGGGACTGTAAATGAGGGGTGGGGGCCCTTCAGGGAAGAATCCATAAGACTTAGGAGGACCACCATGCAAAGCTGTCAACCCTCGCCAAGTCGCATGGAGCTTCCGCCCAGGGCAAGAGCATAAGGGGTGAAAACAGAGGAGTTGTCAGGGCGTGGGTTTGAGCAAGTGAGACGCTTAGCCCCGTATTTCAGCATCTTGAGAAATGCCTGCCAACCCAAAGAGAGATGTGAGTCCAGACAAATGTACAGGAATATTGCTGGTAGCAGGAAAAGCTACAAGCAAGCTAAACGTGGGACGGAAGACGAGAGCATTGCCACAGCTCCGTGCATGAAGGATGCAGTCCTCAAAGTCGTCTGTAAGATATAAAGGAGATGGAAGAAACGCTCACACAGGGATTTCAGTAAAAAACCTGAATGCAAATCTGTGTATTCAGCAGAATACATAGATTCATTATGTAAAAGATAAACTAGATGGGACTGTGCACGTACGCATAAGTATATTTATATACTAAGTAGATCCAGCAATATGATAACAATTCTTCTTCAAAAACTTCCAGTACTCTCAAAATTTCTACCACAAATAATACTATTTTTATTTCTTTCCATAGGAGAAAAGGTTATTCTTTAAAAGAAAATGATATTTTCATGCAGATCAAAGACAACATGTTCATGTTGACTGTGAGCGTCACAACCAGTAAGAACCAGATCAAACAAGTTGCTCTGGAGCTCTGTGACCTTGACCGGCCAAGGTCAACACCTTGATCAGGGCTGATGGAGTGAAGAAGAATAGATTTGATTGGCCCCACTAAGATGCTTTGGATATTGTCACCAAAATTGGGATCATCCAAACTGAGTCCAATTGGCTAATGCTAAAAATAATAAATTTTTTCACCACCAAAACAAAGAAAAGGAAGTCACTGAGGACCCTTCATTGCTGCAATAATCTCCCCAGGAAAGAGAAGAAAGAACGGATCTTGTGACTAATGTTAAAAATCAGAGATGTTCAAATTCCTTTTATACTCACTGCCCTTTTGTCTCCTGCCAGCTGAGTGCTCAGACAAGGAGCTGGGCCTTTGTTCCTGCAACCCAGGCTGATCTTCATCAATGATGGCTTGTCGGATCTATTTTCTGAATCCAAACTGGGGCCATGGAACAGGAAGAGGATTTTTGATCAGACCCCAGCATTTGCCCCTGAACAAGTGAACTCTCAAAGGGGAACAGAGAGAGAAAACGAAAATTAAATGTAAGAAAAAAATGATTTTCTTTATACTCATGCTCATTAGTTTAATTATCTGATCTTTTTTAAAGTAATGCAGATAAATTTTAAGCTTGGAATGTTTCAATATTATTCTTTTCCTCTTTGTTCATTGGTTAAATCATAGATTCTCAGGGTTGGGAGAGGCCTACAAGCTCATCTGTTCCAAAACCTTCCTTTCATAGAAGGGAAACTGAGGGTCCAATCTGATTGCATTCTAAATTTTGTAAAGGAAACAACACAGAGATGAAAATTTAGAGGGACAAGTGGGGCATGGTTTAAAATTATATGGTTTGACTCTGGCCTCAGAATCAGCCCTTAAGGCATTCGGATCCAGCTGAAAAGCCCATGAGAGTATTTCAGGCATGGAAAGCCCAGACATTCTGGCAAAAAAAAATCTCTGCTAGTGAGATCCCAGTAGAAAGAATGGGCCATCAAAGAAGGAGGTACCTTTCTCTGAAGGGAGGAGAGAACTTCCACTTTGACTATGACCTTGTCAGAATAAGATCGAAGTTGGCAAACTCAAAAGGCTTCCATAGCCTTGGCAACTCATGACAAGAGCCTAGGGAGATTACTGATGCCATGAACAAGAGTGTCAATTTGTTAAGTCAACAACAGGAGTCACTGTGCACTTACTCCTCATGTAGGATCTCTGTCCTTAATATGCTGTACATCGTGATTTAATGCTATAACTAGAACTCAAACAGTATTTTACACTTTATGTTCTGTGTGGGTGCAAACTGTTGAAATCTTTACTTAATATATACTAAATTGATCTTCTGTATATAAATATAATTGAAAATGAATCTTGATATGAATGGAAGGGGAGAGGGAGCAGGAGTTGGGAGGGTTGAGGGTGGGAGGGAAGTTATGGGGGGGAGCCATTGTAATACATAAGCTGTACTTTGGAAATTTATATTTGCTAAATAAAAGTTAATAAAAATTGCATGGCTTGAAATGATACTATTTCTTATACCCATAATCTTAAATAAATGTCTTATTAGCTTGGAGGTTCAACCGTACAAAACATTATCCCTCATAGTATTTTTTTTTTGTCTGTTCTACTTAATATGACTGGTTTAATTCTGTAATTATCACACAGTTATTCTTAAGTGTTGAAAATTAACTGAAATGTGATCCCTGTTAAACATAAAAGTGGGTATAAGAGAGGGAAGAGATGTATAATTTGGGGCATGCTCGGGCTGACTTGCCCCAATTGGTAGAGTTGGAAACATACTAGGGGATTCCAATTCAATCCCATCAAGGTGGCATGTGCCAATGCCATCTCACTATTCCAAGTGATCAATTTCAGTTCACAATTGATCATAATGAAAGGACTAAGAGTCAAAGGGAGCACATAAACAAGTCTAGTGTCTGCTAACACTAACCGATAGAATAAATAAAGGGGAGAGTGATCCAACATGGGAAGTGAGATACTCAGCAGACTCATAGAGTGGCGGATGTCCTGAATAGCACTCTGGCCTCAGAATCAGCCCTAAAGGCACTCGGATCTGGCTGAAAAGCCCATGAGAGTATTTCAGGCATGGAAAGCCAAGACACTCTGGCAAAAAGATCTCTGTGAGTGAGATCCCAGTGGAAAGAACAGGTCTTCAAAGAGGGAGGTGCCTTTCTCTGAAGGGAGGAGAGAACCTCCACTTTGACTATGACCTTGTCTAAACAAGATAAGAGTCGGAGAACTCAAGGGGCTTCCATAGCCTTGGAAACTCATGACTGGTGCATAGGGAGATTACTGATGCCATAAACAGGAGTGTCAATTTGTAAAGTCAACAACAGGAGTCACTGTGCACTTACTCCTCATGTAGGATCTCTGTCCTTAATGTGCTGTACACTGAGGCTTAATGCTATAACGAGTACTCAAACAGTATATTTCACTTTGTGTTTCTATGGGGGTGCAAACTGTTGAAATCTTTACTTAATGTACACTAAACTGATCTTCTGTTAAAAAAAAAAAAAAAAAAAAAAAAAAGAAACTATCAATTCCCAACTTGACTCTCACTGGGATTAAACATGACAATAGGTCTGATCTGATTTCATCATCATTTAAAAAAAAATCATCTATTATTTTTCACTTTATGTTTCTGTGTGGGAACAAACTGTTGAAATCCTTACTTAAGGTATAATAAGCTGATCTTCTGTATACTAAGATAATCGAAAATGAATCTTGATGTGAATGGAAGGGGAGAGGGAGTGGGAAAGGGGAGGGTGGTGGGTGGGAGGGACGGTATGGGGGGGAAAGCCATTGTAACCCATGAGACGTACTTTGGAAATTTATATTCATTAAATAAAAGATAAAAAAAAAAATGAAAAAAAAAAAAAAAAAAAAGTAAATGGAAAGAATATTACACACTGAGCACATGTCTAGACAAACAGTGAGTGAGCACTGTGCACACAGTCAGGTCTCTGCACCAGCTAGATGCTTGCCAACCTGTGACACACACGTAGGACATGATGGCACGTTGGGGGCTCACACCAAACCCAGGAGACAAAGCCAACATTCACACACAACCCAGAAACCCCAGAACTGGAGCTGTTAAACGCTGGCCCCCTCAGCAAGTCTGACCTCTTGTTCTTTTAAAACCAGCAGTAAAAGCACCACGAAAATCATCAAGTGCTCAGCATTTAAGGGTTTATCATTTTTTCTAAGAATCCGGAGCAGCTGGATTTCTTCCTCGGATTCGACCCTGATCTGAATCATCCATCCCAGCTCCACAATGCTTTGCTAAGTGATAACTTGGGCTCGTTCCAAGAGGGTTATAAAGGTCATTTGATTTAGATCTGCACAGTCAGATCTGATTGCCTTGGTGTGGGCACACAGGACTAATGAGGTCTGTGTATAAAGAGAAAGTAAAACTCTTAGCAGGGAAGCCTGCCTGGGAGACGGGAGCCCCACAGCCCTATCTCCGGCTCTGGCTCTTAACAACCCTCACAACCACTGACACAGACACTGAGCTTGCTGAATCTCTCTGCATCCATAAAGAGGGAACCAATAGCAAATCAGGACAAAAAAATAAAAATAAAAATAAATTAAAAAAAGAAAAAGAAAAAAGAAAAAATAGGCCGGCGCTGTAGCTCAATAGGCTAATCCTCCGCCTTGTGGCACCGGCACACCGGGTTCTAGTCCCGGTCGGGGCGCCGGATTCTGTCCTGGTTGCCCCTCTTCCAGGCCAGCTCTCTGCTGTGGCCAGGGAGTGCAGTGGAGGATGGCCCAAGTGCTTGGGCCCTGCACCCCATGGGAGACCAGGAGAAGCACCTGGCTCCTGCCTTCGGATCAGCGCGATGTGCCGGCTGCAACGCGCAAGCCACGGCGACCACTGGAGGGTGAACCAACGGAAAAGGAAGACCTTTCTCTCTGTCTCTCTCTCTCTCACTGTCCACTCTGCCTGTCAAAAAAAAAAAAAAAAAAAAAAAGAGAGAGAGAGAAAGAAAATCAGGACAAAATAGTATCACTTCTGAGTGTCTCCATCAGATACTGACAAATGTACAAGGGAACTTCAAGATCCCTCCGTCCTGGGATCACAAATTGAACGCTGAATGTCTGTAGGGACAAGGGAGTTGACATGGATGAGGGAAACAAATTCCGTGTACAGCAATAGGGATTGGTGGAGATTGTGGCAGACAAGGGAGACTCCACAAAAAAGCACTAAGTTCCATCTCTGTGCAGAAACGTAAGCTCAGGACTTCCGTATTTCTGCCATTCCCAACAGAAAGCAGACACGCGATGTTTTATTAAACCTGTTCTGAATTTTAAATGTGGACAACTCAATTAGGAGTGGGAGACTCTGTTGGCCAGACAAATCTGAGGGCTTAGTTAGGCCCTTGGGCCAAGGTTTCCACCCTCTGATTCTGAGGGTGGAATCTCTTCACTGAGATTCAGTGAAGGGACTGGGGTGGCCTCTCTGCCAGGCCTGGAACCCTGAGTCCCATCCCCTGGGCATTTCCATGGCATGTTGCCACCTGTTCTTTGAGACTCTGGACAGGACTGGAAATAGGGAGATTATGAATTCAACACAGCAAGCAGCAAAGCTCAGCCTGGCAGCGTCATCTGGCCAGGGGCAGGGCACGGAGGAAACCACCGGCTTCCTCACCGCACGGCATACCCAGAGGTAACCAGTGGGCGGGAAGAGGCACCGGGCTCTCAGTGTCACCATGGCAGGGAACTGTCTTTCCGTTCCAGACACTGGTGCTTCTGCGTATCCATGCAAGTCTCCATCACTGTTCCCATAATGCCCACAAGTTCCTGTCTGTTTTCTCAGCGGTCACCTCCTTTCTTTCCGCTGCGCAAACAATACCCCAGCGGCTGCACTCCTTTTTCCCCCTGAGACACAGGCTGTGGCCAACAGAACCTGCATCAGAAGCCAGGAATGGTGGTGATGAAAAGACATCAGGTTATGCAGGGACAATTATGCCCAAGACCCTTGTTGGATTATCAGGCCCCCAATCCAGCTTTAGGCAATTATCTATTCTAAGCCCATGAAAACATAGAGCACAAGTTGTCCTTCCCAGCAAAGGGGAGGGAAAGGCTTCTCTTGCGATGTGTGGGAGAGTTTGTATTAATGAGGCAGAAAACAAATTCTGGAAGGAAACAAGTCTATACAGCCACACAATCCCGCTGGTGGGTTTTCTTCCATTGTTAAAAGGTTTTTTTAAAAACTGAAGAAAGCCAGTAATTTAAATCTCTATTCATAGCTCAGTTATATTTCTGGACTGAAGCCTGCAACAGACAGGTAATTCTTTTCAAACTTTAAGCATTACTTCTTGTCTCCTGTGACTCATCAGATTTCCAGTTCAAGGCAGCATGGAGTGTAGACCTCCTGGGTGTTAACCCCTATGCTGGGTACAGAGTTGAGTGGGATTAACCTGAGACCCCCAAGAGCCCAAAATCTTCTGAGTCTGCAGCCAACTGGATGGAGAAGCCAGCACCATACAGATCATTACGGAACAATACAACTCATGTGAGCCTGGGTGTCCACACCAGAGGACAGAACAAGCAGTAGTGCCAGAGGAAGTCAGGGAAGGCTGCACGGAGGAAGTGACACTAACGGACAGTGAAGGATGAGTAGGAGCTTGCTGGGCCAGCAATGTAGTAGATTGTCACTACATTGAAGTGACTGTGAGAAGACAAGGTGGAAAATCCCAGCTGATCCAGGGACGCTGTGTGTTTGAGAAGTGGATCCTTCGATGCTCAGGGTGGCAGGCAGCTCCTTTGGTTTTGGGTCAGCTTTTCCCACCCTCATTATCTCGTGAGCCCTCGAGGCTCAAACTGAGCTCCCGCCATTTGTCTGGGAAGGGGGCAGGTGCTTTGCATTCATCACTGCAGGTACTCTTCCCATCAGGCCTTGCAGGAGATTTCCTTCCCGTCCCCACCTTGCAAACCAGGAGCCTAAGGCAGCCTGGTCCTGGCTCACTTGGCTAATCCTCCACCTGCGGCGCCAGCACCCCGGGTTCTAGTCCCAGTTGGGGCACCAGGTACTAGTCCCAGTTACTCTTCCTCCAGTCCAGCTCTCTGCTGTGGCCCGGGAGGGCAGCGGAGGATGGCCCAAGTGCTTGGGCCCCTGTACCCGCATGGGAGACCGGGAGGAAGTACCTGGCTCCTGGCTTTGGATCGGCACAGCGCCGGCCATAGCGGCCATTAGGGGAGTGAACCAATGGAAGGAAGACCTTTCTCTCTGTCTCTCTGTCTCACTAACTTTGCTTGTCAAAAAAAAAAAAAAAAAAAAAAAAAAAAAAAAAAGGAAGAAGCCCCTGGGAAGACCAGCCGGCTCCAGGGACCATCCCTGACACAAAGCAAAGCACATGGTGAATTCCTGCTGTGAGGAAGACTGAACCTCCGGGAGGCAAGGAGAGCCTGAGGCCCCGGCTAGCACACAGACTGTCCTGACCCCCGCCTCTCAGGAAAAGCTTGCTAACCCACACATCTGTGCATCCTGGGCAGGACCAGCACCAGAGGCTGCAGCCAGGATGTCCTGGGAAGAGTTCCTGTCTAGAGAGCTCAAGTGTCCTGGCTGTGAGGCCCCGAGAGAGGCTTCCAGAGAGATCCAGGCAGCTGGAAACCTCTGCAGAGAGCAGCAGTTTAAGCAAATGGGTCTCAGACAGCACCAGACCCCGTGACACGTCAGACCAGAGGCCGCCTCCTCCAGACACACCAGCACCAAGCGCCATCACAGGCTCCCCGTCAGCTCTCAGAGCCACCCACAGAGGCCTCCCCAGGACACTCACGTCTGTCTAATTCTCCCCATCTGTGCCTCTTCCTTCCTCTCTACAAACTGCCACCACCATCCCACCAGTCCCCAAGCCTTGTAGAGCGGGAACTGGGCCGCTGTGAGGCCGAGAGTAACTCTGAATCCTGGCTCCATGTTTTATTAACATCTCGGGATTAGTGGTCCCTCAGCTCTGAAATGGGATTTATTCGGGCAGCACATATTTCTGGAGCACCCGTAATGTGCCAGAAACATAAAATTCATGGCCAGCAACACAAACCGCGTCTCTGCCTCACAGAACCTGCAGCGTAGCAGGAAAGGAAAGCAAGGGCACCCACCGTGTCAGTCCACTCGACAGGGTCTGGCAGGGGAAGCCCAGTTCCCAGCCAGGAGGGCGGTATTGCCAGTCTTATCCAGGCTGTTGGAGGCACGTCTTCTCCATCCAATGCCTGAGAACATTTGGAAGGAAGCATGGGAGGAATCAAGAGGCCATGGGCAGAGGAGGGGCTCAGGATTCAGACAACCCCAGATACCACCACTTCCCAGACACTGAGCCTCATCTGCAAAATGGGTACAATAGCAAAACCCATTTTCAGGATTAGTTGGTTGCTTTCTGAGCAAAAAATGGAGCAACATCGGTTCTGTACCTGGCACTTAGCACATCTTCAATCCTCTGTGCCCACAAATGCACATGACAGCCCACTGCAACCACCGAGCTTCCCTTCACCCGGCTGGATGCCAGAGGTCCCACGAGCGCCCACAGCCAAGCCTTTCCTGGCCTGGATATCACGTTCATCCCTGGGCAATTCTGCGCGAAGATTCTGCTGGCATCCCTAAAGCTCTGCCCATCCCTGCCTCCCACAGCAGCACCAGCAGGCTCCCTCCTCTCTCCGTCCACATGCGCTGTTGTCTTCAGCTCCCTTTCCCGTCTCATACAGGAGCGTCGGTCCCACTGCTGTCTGAGACCAGCCCCTGGGCCCACACCTGCTGTCCTCTCTGGCCCCCTCCTCAATATCCCCGTGAGGCTGCAAGCACCCTCTCGGTGCCCCTCCTCCACTAACAAGCCTCAGATGCTCTCCTTCCCCACCCCCTTCCCACACTCCCCATCAAAGATGAAGACAGAAAGAACCCACTTCCTGCCTCTCCACTAATTCCTTTGGATGCAAACCTCCAGGTTCTTCTACATCTCGATCCTTCACCCTGACCTTGACGTTCAAGTTCCCTTGCTCCAGGAAGCAGCGGTCCTGGCGACTGACCAGTGCACAACCAGCAGAGCTGTCCCCCAGTATCCCTAGCAGGACAGTTCCCACTCTGCTGCCTCACGGTGTCTCCGAGAGTGCTGACCATGGTACTGCTGATTCCTTGTCATCTGGTAAGTGAGCCGGAAGTCACCCAAACTGCCCTCCTGGGGGTCATCGGTGATGTCCATGGGAAGCCTGGAGCAAGCTGCTGTCCTGACCTTGGAAGACCCCAGAAGCTGGAAGACTGGCAGAGAAGCAGGGACTCTGGCCAGAGCTGCAGGCAGCACTGAGTCAAGGAGGAAACTCAGAGCCAAACAGGAGGGAGTAGCTGAGGGCTGGGAGCCCGAGGAGACACCGATGGCCTGTCCAGCTGAGGGGAGGGCTGGTAAAAACATAAGGATCAGGTGAGGCAAGGGAGTCCTGGAGCCCAGTAGTCACCTACAGAGTGTGTTAGACCAAGCTGCTCAGTGTCGGGTGGACCCAATTGGTCTGGCTGCCCATATGCCTGCGCTGGCATGGTGCTGGAGAACAGAGATGGATGTGGCCCACCTCCTCCCGCTCAAGCCCAGTGGTCACTTCTCAGGGTTCTTCCTCCTCACTGACCACCCTGCTGGATCCTCTAGACAACCCTTCCTACCTGAAACTCTCCGCTCTCACAGCCTCCCAGTTCTCTTCTGTGGAGCCAACCTTCCCTCCATTCTCTCCTCTTCTCCCTCCACGATGCCCCATGGCCAATAAGCTCATCATGCTAGTAGATGTAAGGACTGGGACTGGATACTCCTAATTCCCATTTCTCTTGGAGAACATACAGTAAACAGTCAATGGATGAAGGCATTCAGTGTTGCATGTGTGTGGGCTTTTGTCATCAAACACTTTGTATTACACAGGAACTGCAGCAGGTGAGTGGAGAGTTCTGACATGAGTGGCTTCCAAGGAGCTTTAGATTAGAGGGTGGGCATTTTCACAGCCAGAGACCAGGCCTCCTTTGCATGCGACCCAGAGTCTGTTTTTAGGAACAGAAGAGGGCCCTTCTCTAGGGTTCTGATGAGCGTGTGCACCCACAGTCATTCCCACATGCATTTGTACTCAAATTGGACTCCACTACAGCGGCTGCTGCATGCTGTATTTGCAAAACTATCAGCTTCACCATCAATCCCCAAGCTTGTATGGTCTCTGAATTATTTAATGCTACATTCCAAGAGGCTGTGAATAATGGAATGGGCTGTAAATAATCTTATCTCTGTCTCTACATGCGGAGATGGCAAAGGGGCACCTAAAGTGCCTCAGAGCTGCCAGAGTCTTACAGCACCTGTGCATGATTAAAAGCCAAGCCGAATGCCCCCTAGATAACTGCTATTCCCTAGCGGGTGAAAGAAACGAGCAAGTGCCTCATCATATTCCCCACGGGGAGAGAAGCAATTAGATATCAGGTTTCAGGTTCAAATGCCTCCTGGATAATTACAGTGCTTTAGAGTCCTACAGAGCCTGAGACTCCAGATCTTTCTCTGGCCTCTGAGGAGGGTAGGCTGCCTCTCCTAACTGACAGGCAAGGATGCAGAGCCCCAGAGAGATTACCTGGCTTCAACAAACACTAGAGTGGGCAAGAGACAGGGCTGGGGCCCAGGCCTTCTGACCACTCTGGCAGTGTGCTTTCCTCCCCTGCCAGGGCTGCTCCGCCATCATGATCTCCCAGTCATCATGCACAGTGGACATGAACTTGTGTGGACTACACGGCACAGTGGGTCCATCCTGGTTTCAGGCAGATGGTTGTGTGGACGTGGGGAAGGGAATCCTGTGTTCTTTGATTCCCGTACCCAGAGTGTCAAATGCTTGGCCTCTATGGTAAAGAGAGGCCATTAGCAAAGGAAAGAAAGAAATGGGATCAAAATGGCATTGAGTGCTTTATAACGGGCAGACTTTGGTGCACTCTGGTGTGGCATAAGCAAGTGTTGGGCAAGAGTCAAGAAACCTCGGAACAAGTTCAGATGCTGCCAGTGTCTGCTGTGTGACCTTGGAGAAGTCTCGCATGGCTCTGAGTGTGCAGTTGCTCAATCAATAAAGCAAGGCAAATTCCAGTTTGCCCCACAGCGTTACTGTGTCACTGAGGTGAGAACCACAAGTATCTGTAGACGCATCATCGCCTGCTTGTTATCTTATGGCCCTAGGCTTGCAGGATGATGCACAGACTAATGCTCATCAGCCTGTAGTTATTTGAGAGACTTCTCAATCCTCACAGAGGCAAGGGGACACGCAGCAGCAGAAACATGTCATCTCCAGCATGAGCCATGTGTTCCCAGCTTAGCTGTTACGAGTCCCTTCCTAACGTCAAAATCCCCTTCCTGATGAAGAGGGAAGAGAACATAGTCAGAAACGATGGGAAGAACAAAGTCCACCTGTGGGGAGCAACTGGGAGCAACTCGGACTAGACTAAGTTACTGGAATTAAGACTTATTCTATGCATCTGCTCTCCCACAATATGGCGCTGGGAGAGGAGGAAACAGCTACTACACAGCTGCCTCCAGTTCAACCAATAAACAGCAGGACCTGCTCCTGATTGGAGGAGAGCAGCGTACTCGGCGTGTGGGTAGCAGAGTTGGGATTGGCGGAAGAGGACTATAAAGGAGGAGAGAGACAACATGCACCAGGAACATCTAAGGGGAACATTTATCTGAAGGAACACCTGTGCAGCCCCCGAGAGAGCCGGCCGGCGGTGTGCTGCTCCCCTGCGGAAGTGGGGAATGTGGCCAGGGGGAACTGCCCTTCCACGGAGGTGGAAGGGATAGTAGCCAACCCGGGAAGAACCAGCAGCAAACCCGGGGAGGGCCGAGCAGACGAAAGAACAGCGCAGGGTCCTGTGTCGTTCCTCCACGAAGAGGGGGAGCGACATCCACCCACTGCCATCCTCAACCTCCTTGCTGAAGCATTTATCCTCAAAGGTCTTCTTTTTTGGGATGACTGCTGCTACCCATGTGCCCTTCAAGGGATCCATTTGGGTCTGTAGTTCAGTGGGCACCCTGACTCCTCGCTCACATCCACCTCAACTGGACAGTGGATCAGTATACTCACTTAGACTTCACCTGGCAGGTGTGGGGGCAGCATTGTAAGCTAACTAAGAAAAGCAGGCTATGATTGGAAGGCTCTATTTTTTAAAAATGAAACCCAGTATGAGGAAGAGATGAGATGTCTTCTGACTGGGAGAACACTTGGGAAGAACTGCTCGCCAGAACAGATTCCATGCCAAACACCTCCACCGTTTAAGTGTCCAGACCTGAGTCTCTCCTCCAAGTCTGATCAAGGGTCCTGCTTCCTCATAAGCCCTGCGAAACAGCCTCAGTCTGGGTGAGGAAGCATTGCATGCACAGGAGGCTCCTGCCTCTCAGGCTTGCCTTTTCTCCTCTTCTCTTCCCAGGTTTATTGCACCACTGAATTGTGGTCGCATCCCTGAGACTCTCATGCGCATCCTGAAGAGAGAAAACGCACCTCATTCTTCTTTATTAGCTCAGTCATGTGCTGACCACCTCTAGGCCATACCAGTGGTCCACAGACATCTTGAAAACAAAATCTCTAAAAGTGAGTTCCTTCCCTGCCTCTCAGATCTGCCCTCCCTCCCAACAACCCCATCTCTGCACCACAGAAATCCTAGCCACCAAGAAAGGAGGCAAAGGGTTCCTTTGACCCCTCCAACTCCCGTACACCCTGTGTCCTTCAGCCCTAAAGCTTATCAGTGTTTGTCCTAGTATTCAATTAATCCCTTGATACATGTTGAGTTTTTTGCTATGTGACATATGCATCTTTCCAGTTTCAGGGAAATCTTGATGAACATAACACCTGGTCATGGGTTCAAATCCTGCTTTGTCCCTTACTAACACAGGCAAATTACTTATCCCCTGTGTGGCTCTTAGTTACCATCTGAAAAGTGGGCATAAAAATAGTACCTACCTCATAGGATTGCTATGAAGATTAAATATGTGAACTCATACGTATAAAGCACTTAGAATGCAGTAAGTGCCCATGTAAATGCTCTATGTTTCTCTATGATAATATTAATCCCAATGGTAATAAGAGGTAATGAAGAAGGTTGACTTCCCCATGGTGCCCTGGTGACCTTACACACAGCCACTTAAACCAAGCAGATAAAGCCTGAAATCACAGCTTGGCAGACGCTTTACAGCTCTCTACTGAGTCCTGGCAGAACCCTTTACGATTCTTCTGCAACATAAAGGAATGGGTGGCTCACAAGGAACTACTTCACATCCATCTCCGCTCACCTCCATCTCTGCCCCGAGAGGCTGTTGTGAAACTGTGTTCATGACCACTCAGGTTCGGAGAGGAACATGGCTTTGCACCCCTCCCCTGAGCATGGAGCAGACGGTGAAGCCACACAGCTGCACTCAGCAGTGGGTGTCGCACAGTTTGTGTCGTGTTGTTGTCCAGTTCCTACGAATGGGAGTTCTCCTTATCAGTGTGAGGAACGAGGACCAAGGAACTGGTGCCTTTGGCTGCTCTCCCTTTCACTGTCCATGAAAGTAGTAAACTACTTCATCTAAACACAGCTTGCTGACCTTTACCAGATAAATCTGTCTGGCCTTGGCCTTGTGCATAACGAAGTGTTTTGTGCAATTAAGAGAATAAAAGAAGGACTAGAAAGGCTCTCCATCGACCAGCCCCACGTTTAATTCATTGACAAATACTGTCATTTCTCCTCTAAAACACACCATCCGGTCTCTCTGTCTCCCTCTTGTTTACATCCTGTCTAGCTTCCACAGACGAAACAGGACCATATTTTGAAAACACAAAGAAAATCAGGCCATTGCCCTGCTTCTCCAGGTCTTCTTCGAAGATTTCCACTGACCCCAAATAAATGCAATTTGTAACTATGGCCTACAGGGCTTCACGGCTAGCTTCTGCAAGAAGGACTCAGCAGTGAGATCAGAGCTCACAGAAGATGAGGTCTCCCAAGTAGTCAACCGTCCCCCGTGGTGTGAGGTCAAGGTGGCCTCATGAAGACCACATGAGGTGTCTCTCCTCCATCTGGGGGCCAGTGACAGGGCACAGCAGGTTAAGTGGCTCCTCCGCATGCCAGCATCCCATATGAAAGCGCTGATTCAAGTCCCAGCTGTTACACTTCTAATCCAGCTCCCCACTAATGCTGCTGGGGAAACAGCAGAAGACGCCCCAGATAGTTGGGTCCAGCCACCCACATGGGAGACTCAGAAGGAAATATGGATTCCTGGCTTAAGCCTGGATGGGCCCTCATCATTGTGGCCATTTGGGCGGTGAACCAGTGAATCTCAATCTCTCTCTCTCTCTCTCTCTCTCTCTCTCTCTCATCCCTCCCTCCTCTCTTTGTTACTCTGCCTTTAAAACAAATATTTTTTTAAAAAAAGACTAGTTCTGACAAAATGAGGAGTGTGAGGAGTAGGAAATGTGAAAGCCAGCCCAAGATGGGTCAAAGTGAATCCAAAAAACATAGTGTGAGAGGCAGGCTGAAGATGCAGGAGATAAAGGGGAAACCAAGAGCGGGGTTGAGAGAGGGCAGGAGAGGGTAGATTTGGGAACACAAAGAAGTGACCTTAAAGATCTCCAGAAACCAGAGTGAAAGAGAGAAGACAAAGTGTTTTAGACGCCTTACTGGCCATTTATCTTTGTCTTGGTGCTAGATTGCTCGAACACATCACTGGCAGTCTCTCCTGCAGCCTTTTGCCCTGGTTCTCTGTGAGGAATAGCTTTTCTACCCACCTTTGCCTGCCAGCTCCTGGTGGCTCTCAGCACACACCTGGAAGACAGCCCTTCACCACCTGAGTGCTGTGTTTCTCCATTACCAAAGCCTACTCTGCATAATTTTGTCACTGCACTTGCCAGTCAGTTTTACAGTCTCAGTCTCAGCTGTCTATTTCCACCACGAGGGCATGAACTCCAAGTGGATGAGAAGCAATCCTATGTGGGTCTGTATCCCCCGGGATTTCTACCATAGCATTGGAACTCTGCAGACATTTTGTGAATGATTGGAGTCGGAAGCACTGGGCTGAGTCATAACTTCCCGACTTTTTTCCTCTGGGCAGTTTTAAGCACATAATTTCTTTTATCTGAGCATCAGCTGCTTAAACGATGCATAAGCAGACCAAACCCATTTGAGAGACTTAGATGGGTACTAAATATAATAGGGCTTTAGGAAATAGAAAACACAGTAATTAAAATGTTACACATTATCATCATTGCCATTTTGTCTTCTGTGGAGCTGATCACTTAAATCTAATTGGTTCCAGTAAGAGTATCCACAATGGGGACTGGAGTTGTGGCGTAGCTGGTGAAGCCACCACCTGCAGTACAGGTACCCGATATGGGCCCTGGTTTGAGTCCTGGTTGCTTCACTTCCAATGCACCTCCCTGATGGGTCTGGGAAAGCAGCAAAAGATGGCCCAACTCCCTGGGCCCCTGCGACCCATGTGGGAGACCCAGAAGAGGCTCCTGGCTCCTGGCTTCAGACCAGCCCAGCCCTGGTAATTGAGGCCATCTGTGGAGTGAAACAGAGGATGGATGATCTCTCTGTCTCCCTCTGTAACTCTGCCTTTCAAATAAATAATAAATCTTTAAAAAAAAAAAAAAAAAGGGAGTATCCACAAGGATAGTGGGTTTTGAGCTTTTGAGAAGTTGGAGAGGTGGCAGTAGGGTAGAATAAGGCCTAGAATTGAGATCAGGTTCCTAATTAGACTTGGGACTTGAGCGGATCATTTAATTCATCAATTTCATCAGCCATAAATATTTACTGAGCACCTGCCATGCTTCAGGCAGTGAGAGTCTGCCATCCTGGGAGGGGAAGGGGGAGAAAGACACACACATGGGTGTTAACAGTCCAAGGGCTCATGGCCACCGCAGCTTTGAAGGTAGGGGAGGGAAAGAAAGACCTCAGCCCTACAAACAAGTGGCTGTTGAGGAGGCTTCTGAAGCCGGGCACAGCTGAGAAGAAGTGTGGAGGAGGGTGGGAGCTGGCTACAGAAAAGCAGGGAGAGAGCAGCATGGTAAGGGGGTAGGAGGGGGTGGCAATTTCAGGTGGCCCCCTGACCCTCACCCACTGGGAAGCAGGCTTCTGTGTCTCTCCTGTCCTGAGTGTAGACAGGGCCTCCTCCCCCCAGGGGAACACGGCCAGGGGGATGAGCTGTCACGCCTGGAGTTGCATTACATCACACACGACCCTTTCTTACAGTCTGCCCTCTCCAGGGTCTTGCTCTGCAGCTGCCTTCGAAGGAGAAAGCCACCACGATTCCTGCAGCTGTGAGAGACTGAACTCTGCCAACAGCTGAGGCAGCTTGGAAGGAGCTCCTTCTCCACTTGAACCTTTTGAAGAGAATGCAGCCAGGAAAACCCCTGACTGTATCCAGGCAACACACTGAAGCACACCCCCCAGCTAGGCTGGACTCCTGCTCCTGACTCTCAGAAACCGGGAGACAAGTGTGTGTGGCCGACAGCACTGTGCTGTGTTCATCTGTTATGGGGGGTCCCATGGGACCCAGAAGGGGCACAGCTGTCTCCTCTGCCTTGGTTTTCCCAAGAAGCCAGGAGCTTCTTCCGGGTCTCCCACATGGGTGCAGGGGCCCAAATACTCGGGCCATCCCCTCTGCTGCTTTCCCAGATGCATTAACAGGAGGCTGAATCAGAACAGCTGGGACTTGAACCAGCGCCCATATGGGATGCCAGCACTGCAGGTGGTGGCTTAATCCACTATGGCCCCTGAAGAGTCTTTTTTAAAGTTCTGAAAATACATACTCTGGAAGAAAACTCTGCATGCAATTCAAAGGTTTTTTTGCACCATGATAAACTTGTTAAATTCCATTTGTTCAGGAACATTTTGAAGTTTCCTCGTGTGTGTGTGTGTGTGTGTGCATAGTGCAGGTAGAATTCCCGGCCATACAGCCCCTGTGTGAGCAGGGAGGCAGGCACTCCTGAAATCTTCCCCCAGGGAACTGCATCCACTTAGAAGAGGATGCAGGGACCAGGGACTTGCTGAAGCCTTTTCCTTAACAAAACCCAGTGAAGAGCGACTGGCTTTCTTACAGGTGCAGTCAGCTCTCCTGCTCCAGGCCCCCTCGGGCAGCTGCCTGAGTGGCTTTCCCTTCTGAGTTGGCAGCTCAGCCGCAAGTCTTAGGCAGTCCTCCTGAGAGGTGGGAGGAAATGGGGGTGGCTGTGCTGGTGTTTAGATCTAGAAAAGGAAGCCTTAATTAGGCTGAGACTAGGGCCATTCCCACCAGCTCATGGGAGGCATGAGAGAGACACAGGTGCAGGCAAGGGAGGAAGGCGCAAATTAGTTTAGAAAAGAAGCACAGGCCCTGTGGGCCCAAAGGGGCCCAGTGGGGCTAAAGACAGACAGGGAGGGGGTCATACTTCTGCTTCACTCCTCTCCAAAGAGCCCTGGGCTGTCCTTGGACGAATCCATAAACAGAGCCAGCGCCTTCCAGTTCTCACTCCACTTGCGAGCGGGGCTCCGGGACCATTCCAGCTGGATTTTAACCCCACCCTTTGCCAGACATTGGACCCAAGGTGAGCCAACCAACCAGGCAGAAAACCATTTCCTGTCTAAAAATAGAAATAGTAGTCTTAGCCCCGTGGAGTCATCCAGACAAACGAGATCAAGCGTGCATGCAGCCTGGAGTGTACTAGACGAGGTACAAATATGAGCCCCACGTCTCTCCAGACCCTTGCTCTGGGGACAGCAGCTGCTTGAACCCAAAGGGAAATGCATTCTTGAAAGAAAATGAGATTCCACGTGGGGAGAACTTTGAGTAAAACTCCAATGTGCAAAGTGCGGTCTCTACTGAAGAAAGCAGTATGGAAAGCAACAGCAGCACAGGGAGGGAGGCTACAGGCCTGAGAGCCTGCTGTGCGAGGGCCTCGGGTGTCCCCCAGCACCCAGGGGCACCTGCTGCTGACCTGCGCACAATGTCAATATGCCCTTTATTCCTCCCTCAAATGAGAAAACTGGGGCTCGGGTCCTGCAATGGCTTTCTCAGAAGGCAAAGTTGGAACTCAGGATTGGACTAGAAATCAGTGCATCTTCCCAGAATTCTGTGCCCTTTCCACTCCCCATGACCACTCTTCTTGTTTCCAACAGGGGGGACTCAGCTGCAGAGTGCCCCTCCCTCACCCTGCGTTGCCCCCACTATGGAGCTGTCACACACAGTCCCCTGGTCTCTCCTATAATTTCTAGATTATTAGAACAGTCTCTTACAATATAACAAGCTGAACAGAAAGAGAATTCATTGACTCCTACTCCTGAGATGTGCAGAGATTTGGGCTTCAAGCACAATGGGATCCAGGTGCTCCATGGATGGTGTGAGCTGGTTCAAAAGGCAAGTCCCACCTGCTTCTACGAGTGTCTTCTTTCCCAGTCCCAAGCGTTCCCTCAAAGAGCCTTTCAGGGCAACTCAGTCTACAGGGCACCCCCAAACACAGTGGAGCAAATACACCTCTGAGAATTGCCTTAGGAGGTAGGGCCTCTGAGAATCTCTCACTCCCTTCTTCGCCTTTCTAAGACCCTGGTACCACACACACCGGCAGCTCTTCCCTCCCCATCACGCCTCCTCCAGCCCTCCTGGCCCTGAGCAGCCCTTCCTGCTGTCTTAGGGGCTTGGTATGTTACGTGGCTCTGATGAAGCAGACCTGCCTTGAGTTGCTGTTTTTAAGTAAGACACTATTACTGTTTGAAAGTTTCTCACTGCCTTTTTCTACGTTTCTAAATGATACAACATACTCTTAGATCAGGGTGAGGAGCATCCAGCCCAGGATAATACCCATGAAATCATTTGGGTATGGCTCTGCTAAGGAAACCACAGACAGAACTCAAAATTCAATAAACCTATAACAGCTAATTTTTAAGTTGAGGATTTTGTATAGCCCTCAAATGATGTTATAGATAACCAGATGGCCCTTGACACAAAGAAGGCTTCTCACCGCCTGAATTAGATAAACCACTTTAGTGGTGCTTTTCATTGGATGCACAGGGTTTTATGCAAGTAGGAATGGTATAGTATGGACTTAATTTGACAAAAACAGTCATTCTCCTCTAAGAAGCACCCAGGAATCTTGGCCTAGAGACCCAACAGCTCTCAGGAACAAAGCAATGTTAACCCGACTCCCAAATCCGTTGGTGTTCAGTGTTTATAGAACTTGTCGGAATGCTGAGGGGTCTTACATACTGGTAACCAGCAGGGGCCCCTTACGAAGAAGGCCTCACATGCCAGGCTCCATCTTGCACCCACCACCCACCCAGAGCCTTCTTTGGGCTCTGTTCTAACCCTGGAGTGGGTGGGTGGATAATTCAGGCCTCTGCCGCTCAGCAGATCTGGTCTGTTCACTCTAATGAGGAGGGGTAGAAAGATTCACCTTGGTCTCAGGCAGAAGCCATGGTCTCCAGCTCAGTCTAATAGAAGCCCTGTATTTAGAACTAATAGAATTAATTAGCCATGGCCCCATATTTTAGAAATACAAAGCATTTGCCCAGAGTCATAAAGATGTAGTTTCTCATTTGCCATCTGGCTTTTGTGGCTCTCCTCAGTTTGGACGCCACACACAGAGAACAGCAGAGACACTTGGTACCTTAGAGCTTCAGTCCAGGCCTCTGTTTTGCTTTGCTTCATTTTTCCTCCTGGGCTGGTAACAGCAAGGACAAAACCCAGAGGAGGATGGAACTTCTCCCTGGACCCAGGGCTGGTGGAGTCGCCCACGCCTGCAGGGTCTGTGTCCTCTCGGCCTAATGCACCCAACTCTCATAGGCACACAAACTCTTCCTTCCTCAGCCGCACTCTGGCGTGTTTATTTGTGATACTCAGTGTTTAGGATAAGGAAAGTGAATTAAAGAAACCTAAGCAGCTAGCCCAAGGTCACATCATCCATCAGCCGCAGCACCAAGCTTCCAGCCAGATCTCCACACCTGGGGCTAGTACCCCAGGTGCCTCTTTATCCAGGTGACAAGGTGGCACGTGACACCTGCTTCTAACTTGTCAGGCACTGCCCCTGTGCTGTTGATCACCTAGCGCATAATAAAGAATAAGATGTGCCTTAAAAATAATTTTCAAATACCATTTGTCACGTTATTCAAGAAATTAAACATACAAATCAACTTTTTATTATGAAGTTCATCTTGTCCGCATTCTCCTTGATTCTTCTAGAACCCTGCCTCCAAAGTAAATCAAAAGAAGTTCTGGGCCAGCGCTGCAGCTCACTAGGCTAATCCTCCGCCTAGTGGCGCCGGCACACCAGGTTCTAGTCCCGGTTGGGGCGCCGGATTCTGTCTCGGTTGCCCCTCTTCCAGGCCAGCTCTCTGCTATGGCTCGGGAGTGCAGTGGAGGATGGCCCAAGTGCTTGGGCCCTGCACCCCATGGGAGACCAGGAGAAGCACCTGGCTCCTGCCATCGGATCAGCGCGGTGCGCCAGCCGCAGCACGCCAGCCGTGGCGGCCATTGGAGGGTGAACCAACAGCAAAAGGAAGACCTTTCTCTCTGTCTCTCTCTCACTATCCACTCTGCCTGTCAAAAAAAGAGAAAAAAAAAAACTAAAAAAAAAAAAAAAAAGAAGTTCTGAAGGGCAGTGAGTTCGCCCTGGGCTGCACCTGTCTGTCTGGAGGACTTCGTCCCCTGGCAGGGTCATACCCCACCGACCCCCGCTCACACTCCAGCCTGCACTCTGCCCCCAGCACTCCTAGCTCCCGTGCCTTCTGTGTTGCTGTCCCTCTGCTCATTTTATGTCTCTGTCACCATCTCTTTCCTCCTTTCCCTGTCTTATTATACATACATATTATATTATATTATACATACATATTATCATACACACACACATAGACTTCTTTCATGTTTTCTACATAAAAGCTAGATTTCCTCAGTACAGCAGCGTGTCAGGAAGCATCCTGGAAACATAAGTACAACATGCCAATATCACCAGGCGGTGGCAGTTTTCCCTGAAGTCCTAAACTTCCCCTCTGTGTCACGGGATTCTTCTGGGAAGGACAAAGGTGTCTACAGAGGTTGCTGCACTGAGCCCATAACGCTGCTCCCTGCAGCTTTGCTGGCCTGCCTGGCCTGCTCCTGTGGGCCCACAACTTCCCCAGACCATGAAGAGAGGCTTCCCCACAGTCCCACAGCCTCTCCTCGCCCCTCCCTGGGCTCCAGGAGAGCTCGGGGCTGCACAGGCTCTGCCTGGGGCACAGCTCAGCTGCAGGAGGCTCAGCGGAGTGGGGAGGTGAGCTGGGAGGGTCAGCGGTGGGGTGTGGCAGACTGTCCAGCACTGATGGTGTCCTGCACTGATGGGAAGCCTGACCCTGCCAAGGTCAGCTCAGCTGTGCAGGGCCCTTCATCTGTTACAGCTGAAGATGCCCACAGCTGGCCAACACTGGGGTGGACCCCCAGGGACTCCCATCTCAGAACTCTGCAGCTGCAGTGTCAGACATGACACATGCAAGCCCTGAGTGGCAGGCCCTCTGTCACATGCATTGCCTCCCATTCAAGTTTACTCCCATTGCCCCGCAATGCTGAATTGTGTTCCTTGCTCTTAGTGGACCTGAGGACATGTCAGACATGCATGACAAAGAGAAAATGGCTCTTCTTTTAAGATTTATTTATTTATTGGAAAGGCAGAGTTACAGAGAGGAAGAGACAGACAGAGAAATCTTCCATCCACTGTTTCACTCCCTAGATGGTCACGACAGCTGGAGCTGGGCCAATCCGAAGCCAGGGGCCAGGAGCTTCTGGGTCTCCCACGCAGATGCAGAGGCCCAAACATGTGGGCCATCTTCCACTGATTTCTCAGGCCATAGCAGAGAGCTGGATCAGAAATGGAGCAGCTGGGACTTGAACCAGTGCCCATATGGGCACTGAAGGCAATGGCTTTACCCACTATGCCACAGTGCTGGCCCCAAAACTGGCTCTTTAAGCTGTCAATGGTCATCCAGGCACAACCCCAATACAGGTCCCATGACATCACAGAAAAGGGACGGGCTTAAAGTGAGGATTTGATTCCCATCCCGGCTCCGTCACTTCCAGTTGTGTGTCTTGGGTCAATTTGTCTCTGGGTCCTGGCAGAAGGCTGAATAATGTGAGGAGGTTTGACAAAGGACTGTTTAGAAGGTCAGGAAGACTAAGGAACCAACGACAGGCAGGGCACTTAGCAGCCTAAGACTTCAAGGGCAGAGGGAAGTGGCTGCCACAGGGGGACTGCTGTCTGACAGGAGCAGTGGCCTCCAGCACCGGGACGCAGCCAACCCAGCGTAGACACACATACTTGCTCTCCTCCGATGACAAGGCAGACCAGAGCCAGAGGGCAAGGGGCCGGTGGAAGCTGTCCCAGGGGGTCAGCTCCACAGCCAAGGACTTGGAGAGGGGACAGGAGATGTCCATCAGGGGAAGTCGAAGCTGTACTCCCCGTATCTGCAAAACAAAGTGACCATCACTACAGGATGATGGAGAAGGGTCAACAAAAGAGCATGTGCAAATCTCAGCTGCCCAGGATCTCTCTCCCCCAGGGCCCTGCACTGAACTGGATCTGCCCTAAACCCAAAAATCAGTACACTTCCTTCAACCAGGAGCACTCCAGAAATGGTGTGGTTTACGATGAGAGCCGATTCTCCCCATCACGGCTTCTGCTAGCATCTCAGGGCATCTCTGTTTAGAGAGCATTGATACCTAAGGTGTTTTTTTTTTTTTTTTGACAGGCAGAGTTACACAGTGAGAGAGAGACAGAGAGAAAGGTCTTCCTTTTTCCGTTGGTTCACCCCCCAAGTGGCCGCTACAGCCAGCGCACTGCGGCTGGCGCACCGCGCCGATCCGAAGCCAGGAGCCAGGTGCTTCTCCTGGTCTCCCATGCAGGTGCAGGGCCCAGGGACTTGGGCCATCCTCCACTGCCCTCCTGGGCCACAGCAGAGAGCTGGACTGGAAGAGGAGCAACCAGGACAGAATCCGGCGCCCCAACCGGGACTAGAACCTGGGGTGCCGGCACCACAGGCGGAGGATTAGCCTAGTGAGCCGTGGCACCAGCCGATACCTAAGGTTTAAACAGTGGCTTACACAGTGCTTGGTCTGATTCAGCACTCAGAGCAGCCCTGCTAGTTGAGTGTGTCAGTGTCCCCATTTTACAGATCAGGAACTGAAGCTCAGGTTAATCCCGTTGTCCCAGACACGTGTGGCTTGAATATGAGAGCCAAGACTCACATGTCAATCTTTGCCTTCCAGGTCTGCATCTCTGTTTCTATTCTACACTCACACCTGCAAGGGAAGGCATTGTCTCCCTTGGGTTTCTGACCCACCCAGAGGTATGGGATCTTCCCCTATGGCAAACACTGGTGTATCCCACCCAAATCCCTGCAGAATTTTGTCATGGCCTGTCGCTCCCCCATTCGTGGAGGAATGACACAGGACCCTGCGCTGTTCTTTTGTCTGCTCGGCCCTTCCCGGGTTAGCTGCTGGTTCTTCCCAGGTTGGCTGCCGTCCCTTCCACCTCCGTGGAAGGGCGGTTCCCCCTGCCACTTTCCCCACTTCCGCGGGGGAGCGGCACACCGCCGGCCGGCTCTCTCGAGGGCTGCTCAGGTGTTCCTTCAGATAGATGTTCCCCTTAGATGTTCCTGGTGCATGTTGTCTCTCTCCTCCTTTATAGTCCTCTTCCGCCAATCCCAACTCTGCTACCCACACGCCGAGTACGCTGCTCTCCTCCAATCAGGAGCAGGTCCTGCTGTTTATTGGTTGAACTGGAGGCAGCTGCGTAGAAGCTGTTTACTCCTCTCCCAGCGCCATATTGTGGGAGAGCAGATGCATAGAATAAGTCTTAATTCCAGTAACTTAGTCTAGTCCGAGTTGCTCCCCACAATGGCCAACTGTGCCCACGCTCCCATGGGCTTTGGGCTCACAATCCCCAGCCTGAAAGTTGTCAAAGCAAGACCCCCGCAGGGTCCGCCCCGAGGTCACTTCATCCTTGCTCAGGGAAAGAGGGTCATGCCTGGGGTTCTTACATCCTGCCATGGTGTTCTTCAGTTTATGATCATGACCGGGTGCTGGAGAACGGGTTATTCCTCTGAGGCTGAGGCAGCTCAGGGCTCCCTATGCGATGAGGCAGAGGGATCCCCGTCAGGACATCCCTGAAATCACGCTATTGCTTGGCTTCTTGGGGTAGCACTTTCCAACAAATCATCGGCATGCAAGTCTACTCTCAAGACCTGCAACTGGAGAGCCTACCCCAAGATGTGCCAGTGCTCCCAAGCTCTTCCTTGGCACTGACTATATCCTCCTGGTATGGTGATGGTCAGACTGGACCACATCTCCCAAACCAGGAGTGACCTCGTTTCTGCTCCAGATCCTCAGCCCTTCTGTGAAGCAACACACTATTCTAAAGTTGCACCAAAAAAAAAATTGTTCTCTACAAGCACCTTAAGTATGCAGGAAAAATCTCCACAATTTGTGGCAGCAGGTCTACTTATGTAAGCATAACACAAAAAGTTCCACCTTGCTCTTCCTCAGGGATACACAGATAGTCCTAATTCCCCTCAAATCCCAGATCCCCTGTAGGCTCATACCTGAAATTTCACGATCAGCGATTTGCTTGCTGTTCCAACTCCACAGCCTACTTGGAGTCACACTTGAATCTGTTATCTCAAAGCTGTTATACTTTAACGTGAATGGAATATCTGGTTCTTCATCTACAGGACAAAGAAGCCCCGTGACCTTGGGGACCTGGAGTGAAGATATAAAGGAAGGCTACAGAAAGCTATCAACACATCCACCGGGACACTTTCACCAGCCTAGACTTTCTAGGCTGAAGGTCATTACTGCTTTCACCGCTTCCAGCGTGAGGCTGGGTAAACCTAGCCATCTAATTGCAATGTTTCTCTCCTGCAAGGAATGGTGCACTGACTCAGAATGGCTTTCACAATGAGGAAGACTGATCAGTGCATGACCCAATCTCAGCATAGGCTTTCCAGGGCTGGTAAAGACACAGCTCAGTGACTTCATCAAGGATGCAGGGTCACCAAGGATGCCCAGACTTCCAGTGTGCCAACTTCAGTCTGATGGTGTGTCCCTCATACTGAGTACCCTCATGGCCACAGGGCAGCCTCAACATTGCTAGTCATTACCATAATGCAAATGTATACCTCAAGGAGACACCCTCACACACCTATTCAAATGAGAAAGAGGGTTTCAACTGATTCTACCCAACATTGCTGAATATGTGGGGAGCTGGAACTTGTATACTCTGCATGTAAGAATGTAAAATAACATAACCATTTTGGACAACAGATGGCAATTCTGTAAAGAGTTAAACATATACCCACCATACGATCCAGCCATTCCACACCTAGGTATTTATCTAAGAGAAATGAAGGAATGCATATACCTGTATGTTCATAAAAAGATTTGTTCATGAATGTTCATGGCAACCCAAACAGGAAACAACCCAAATGCTCATCAATGGATAGCAAATTGTGGTGCACTCATTCGGCTGAATAGCACTTAGCAAGGAATAGGAAAGGACTGTCATTACACTCAATACCGCAGATGAGTCTCAAAGTATCTATGCTGTGAAAGAAGTCAGGCAAGAAAGAACACAAAAATGACTCGCTTATATAAAATCTAGGAAACGTAAACTAGAAGGTTATGGCGGAAGCAAATCAGTAGTTTCCAGGAGAAGGGGTTACAGGAAGGGAAGAAGAGAAAGCTGACAGGCCGGCGCCATGGCTCAATAGATTAATCCTCCACCTGTGGCACTGGCACACCAGGTTCTAGTCCCGGTCGGGGTGCCGGATTCTGTCCCGGTTGCCCCTCTTCCAGGCCAGCTCTCTGCTGTGGCCCGGGAGTGCAGTGGAGGATGGCCCAAGTGCTTGGGCCCTGTACCTGCATGGGAGACCAGGAGAAGCACCTGGCTCCTGCCTTCGGATCAGCGCAATGCGCCGGCCACAGTGCACCGGCCGCGGCAGCCATTGGAGGGTGAACCAATAGAAAAAGGAAGACCTTTCTCTCTGTCTCTCTCTCTCACTGTCCACTCTGCCTGCCAAAAAAGGAAGGAAGGAAGGAAGGAAGGAAGGAAGGAAGGAAGGAAGGAAGGAAGGAAGGAAGGAAAGAGAAAGCTGACAACGGGACATGTGGAGACATTGGGGTGATTCACCTGTTTGTTGTCTTGATTGTGCTGATAGTTTCACAGTATATACGTGACTTAGTCTGTCCCTGTGACTGTGACAAAACACCTGAGACTGGGTAACTTATGAAGAACAGACGTCCACGTCTCACTGTTCTGGGTGCTGGGAAGTGGGCAGTCAAGATGCCAGCAGAGTTGACGTCTGGTGAGGGCTGCTCCCCACTTCTAAGAGGGCACCTTGATGCTGCATCCCCCAGTGGAGAGGAACACTGTGCCCTCACGTGGCAGAAGGGGCAGAGGGTGGAAAGGGACCCTAACACAGCATTAATCCATCCATGTGGGTGGAGCACCCCAAGGGTAACACCTCCCAAAAGGCCCTACCTTCCAACACTGTTGCAGGGGGATTACATTTCCAAATTTGAGTTTGGGCAGACATATTCAGACCATAGCAGTAATAGGCCAAAGTGTATCTCACCATAGGCTTTAAACACATGACATTTACTGTATATCAATTTTGTCTCAATAAATCTCTTCTTAAAAAATTACTTGAGGGGCTGGTGCAGTGGCATAGTAGGCTAAGCCTCCACCTGTAGTGCTGGCATCCCAAAAGGGCACCAGTTCATGTACTGGCTGCTACTCTTCTGATCCAGCTCTCTGTTATGGCCTAAGCAATGGAAGAGGGCCCAAGAGCTTGGGCCACCCAAGTGGGAGACCCAGAAGAAGCTCCTGGCTCCTGGCTTTGGATCAGCACAGGCCCACTATTGCAGCCATTTGGGGAGTGAACCAGCATATGGAAGACCTTTATCTCCTCCCTCTCTCTGTAAATAAATAATAAAAATATTTTTTTTTATTTTTTGACAGGCAGAATGGACAGTGAGAGAGAGAGACAGAGAGAAAGGTCTTCCTTTGCCGTTGGTTCACCCTCCAATGGCCGCCGCGGCTGGCGCGCTGCGGCCGGCGCACCGCGCTGATCCGATGGCAGGAGCCAGGAGCCAGGTGCTTTTCCTGGTCTCCCATGGGGTGCAGGGCCCAAGCACCTGGGCAATCCTCCACTGCACTCCCTGGCCACAGCAGAGAGCTGGCCTGGAAGAGGGGCAACCGGGACAGAATCCGGCGCCCCAGCCGGGACTAGAACCTGGTGTGCCGGCGCCGCAAGGCGGAGGATTAGCCTAGTGAGCCACGGCGCCGGCCTAATAAAAATATTTTTTAAGAAATTACTTGAGGCCGGCGCCGTGGCTCACTAGGCTAATCCTCTGCCTGTGGTGCAGGCACACTGGGTTCTAGTCCCGGTCACTCCTCTTACTGTCCAGCTCTCTGCTGTGGCCCGGGAAGGCAGTGGAGGATGGCTCAAGTCCTTGGGCCCTACACCCGCATGGGAGACCAGGAGAAGCACCTGGCTCATGCCTTCGGATCAGCGCGGTGCACCGGCTGCAGCAGCCATTGTGGGGTGAACCACTGGAAAAGGAAGACCTTTCTCTCTGTCTCTCTCTCTCTCACTGTCCACTCTGCCTGTCAAAAAAAAAGGAAAGAAAGAAAGAAGGAGAAATTACTTGAACAGAAGGGAGAACACAAAAACAACAAGGTAGAATGACCAAAAATCAAAATTAGTCCACCTCCACTTGGGAAAACTCAAAGAAATCTTTGAACACAGATCAGAAACCTTCGTTCTGGTGACCACAGGCATGGCATTCACCTGTGCACCCAGTGATATTTCTATTTTGTTAGCAGCAAATAGAAGCTGGGGATGCAACAACGAAGTAGCCTGAGCTCCAGCAGAGAAGGTCGGGGAGGAGCAGCCACAACAAAAAGGTGCCCACACTCACTTCCCAAAGTATCTGCACGCCAGGGTCTGCACACTGACCACTTTAGCCCCTCTGCATCTCAATCTCTTTGCTGACCAACCATTTCCACACAGAGGAACTGGAAACCCACCATTCCTTTTAATAATCTTCTATGACTGATGAAGCTACCTATCTTGCCTTCCATTATTAGATTGGAAGGAAGCACCTGCAGCAAAAGCAGCATGGGTTGGGTGTCAGACTGCTGAATGCCACGTTATCTCACCACCACACTATCTGTGTAGCTATGGAAAGACAGGAAACCTCCGTGGAGTTTTCAGTCTGTACAAGGGATGATATGTAAGGTCCAGGGTTGGTGAGAAGACAAGAGATAATGCATGTGAGCATCAAGTACAGTGCCTACATCTCCACACATGCTCAGTAAACTGAAGCTATCACTATGGCAATAATGATTCCTTTTCAAACTCCAGGATTCATTAGCACGGATTATATCCGCTGGCAATGATGTCACTGCTGTCATGTCCTTTCTTCATTTAAAATGTGAGGATCACAGTGCTTATTTCCCAGGTTATATATGAGGCGCACCATGAGAGTCACATTAGACATTAATTGCATTAGCATACACTGATCACATGATAATTGCCAGCAATGTGCTTAGTGTTCATGCAGGAGAGATTTTTAGAGAAGACATAGTCTCCAACCTCTAGCAGCCTGAAAACTGTCAACTGAAAACTAGAGTGAGAAAGAAGGAAGCTGTGGAACTTAGATCCACTTTCCCTAGTCTGGGGAAGAGGAGAGATCAGAAGAGGAGAGATCAGATTATTTCAGAGCAAGGCTGAGATAATCTATGCCATCTATCCAAGGAACAGAGGAGAAGAAGTGTTTTCCAGGCAGATGGTCAGCAGGAGCTAAAACACATGAGACAATCATGGCCTGCTTGGCATGACTGGAGCTGGGGGGTGACCATGAAAGGCACCTGCCACCCTTCCACTCTCTTCCCCACACAGCAGCTAGCACAGAGCTGTGCTCAGGGTATAAGTTGGTCTGTGACTATCATTAGACTGATCTGTGCGCAGGCATCCCCTAGGGATGAGACAACCCTTCTCTGGCAGGCACTGTGATGTGACTCTATGCTAGCAGCACTTACACAGCCTCTGACAATGACGAGAGGGAGAGGGGGAGAGAAAGAGAGAGAGAAGGGAAGAGAAGGGAAGGGGAGGAGAGGGGAGGGGAGAGGAGAGGAAAGGAGAGGAGAGGAAAGGGGAGGAGAGGAAAGGAGGAGAGGGGAGGGGAGAGGAGAGGAAAGGAGAGGAGAGGAAAGGGGAGGAGAGGAAAGGAGGAGAGGGGAGGGGAGGGGAAGGGAGGAGAGAGGGGAGGAGAGGAGAGGAGAGGAGAGGAGAGGAAAGGGGAGGAGAGGAGAGGAGAGGAGAGGAGGAGAAGGGAGGGGAGGGGAAGGGAGGGGAGAGGGGAGGGGAGGAGAGGAGAGGAGAGGAAAGGAGAGGAAAGGAGGAGGGGAGGGGAGGGGAGGGAGGAGAGGAGAGGAAAGGAGAGGAAAGGAGAGGAAAGGAGGAGGGGAGGGGAGGGGAGGGGAGGGAGGGAGGAGGAGAGAGAGAGGAGAGGAGAGGAGAGGAAAGGAGAGGAAAGGAGAGGAAAGGAGGAGGGGAGGGGAGGGGAGGAGAGGAGAGGAGAGGAAAGGAGAGGAAAGGAGGAGGGGAGGGAGGGGAGGAGGAGGAGAGGAGAGGAGAGAGGAGAGGAGAGGAGAGGAGGGAGAGGAAAGGAGAGAAAGGAGGGAAGAGGAAAGGAGGAGGGAGGGGAGGGGAGGAGAGGGAGAGGAGAGGAAGAGAGGAGGAGGAGGAGGGGAGGGATGGGGAGGGAGAGGGAGGGAAGAGGAGAGGAGGGGTGAGGAGGGAAGGGAGGGGGAGAGGGAAGGGGAGGAGAGGAGGAGAGGAAGGGAGTGGGAGGAGGAGAGGGAAGGAGGGAGGGGAGGGGAGGGAGGGCAGGGGGAGAGACTGACTCTTAGCATGGAATTTTCAGGTGGGTGCTATTATCCTCACAGCACATTTTCCTCCCGTTTGTCCTCCACAGCCTGCAACTCCAGGCTCATGAGTAGTCAGAGTGCTGTTTCTCCAGAAGAGGCCGGGACAGAGAAAGCTCAGAATGACTTTATCCTCCAAGCTCCTTGTCCAGCTGCCGTTTGCTCCCCATCCTACACCCCCAGCCTTACTGACCCACTGAAACAAATTGGGAGCCAGGAACGAAGCGGCCCCCAACTGGACACACACTCAGCACTACAGAGCACCCTACCCTGTACCCATGGTCATACTGCAAAATACATCAGCATGCCCACTTTACAGATGGGGAAACTGAGGTCTACTGAGAAAAGGTGTTTATCTGAATCACAGAGACGGTAGGCAACAGAGCTGGGATTTTAGCTTTACTGTGCTTGGCTCCAAAGTGCTTCCTACTTCATTCATACCAAAATATGTTCTGGACCCAAAAGTCAAGTGGAGATGGAAAGTATGAATTTGGTTCTGGTGGAAAAGAAACCCTCCTACAGCCCATCAGCGACCCCTGTGCCTCCTCCTGAGGCTGACGAAGCCAGTGGTGAGGATGTACACAGAGCCTCAGCAGCCAACTCCAAAGTTTCCTAAGTTGGTGAGTGATGAGCTCTGCTTGACATTTTTAACTTTATTTTTTATTTAAAAGTCAGAGAAAGACAGAGGCAGAGAGACAGAGAAAGAAAGATCCCCCATTCACTGCTTCATTCCCAAATACCTGCATTGGCCAGGACAGAGCTGAGGACAAAGCCAGAATCTGGGAACTCAATAAAGGTGTCCTACTTGGGTGGCAGAGACCCAAGTACTTGAGCCACCACCTGCTGCCTCCCAGAGTGAGCATTAACAGAAAGCTAGAATCGAGAGCACAACTGGAAACCAAACTTATCTCCTCTGTGTAGGATGCAAGTGTCTTAACCACGAGGCCAAAAGCCCACTCCTGTCACATTTTTAAAAGCACACTCAGGGGGCTGGTGCCATGGTGCAGTAGGTTATTCCTCCACCTGCGGTGTCGGCATCCCATATGGGCTCCGGTTCTAGTCCCAGCAGCTCTTCTTCCATTCCAGCTCTCTGCTGTGGCCTTGGAAAGCAGTGGAGGATGGCCCAGGTCCTTGGGCCCTGCACCCACATGGGAGACTCGGAAGAAGCTCCTGGCTCCTGGCTTCGGATTGGCACAACTCCAGCCATTGCAGCCATTTGGGGAATGAACCAATGGATGGAAGACCTTTCTGTTCCTCTCACTGTCTGTAACTCTACCTCTCAAATAAATAAATAATATCTTTTTAAACAATTTTTAAAGAAAAGCACACTCACTGGCCGGTGCCGCAGCTCAATAGGCTAATCCTCCACCTTGTGGCACCGGCACACCGGGTTCTAGTCCCTGTCGGGGCACTGGATTCTGTCCCATTAGCCCCTCTTCCAGGCCAGCTCTCTGCTATAGCCCGGGAGTGCAGTGGAAGATGGCCCAAGTCCTTGGGCCCTGCACCCGCATGGGAGACCAGGAGAAGCACCTGGCTCCTGGCTTCGGATCAGCGCGGTGCGCCGGCCGCAGCACGCCAGCTGCAGCAGCCATTGGAGGGTGAACCACCGGCAAAAGGAAGACCTTTCTCTCTGTCTCTCTCTCACTGTCCACTCTGCCTGTCAAAAAAGAGAGAGAGAGAGAGAGAGAGAGAGAGAGAAACTCAGGTAGCCAGAGACCAGTTGTGAGACTTTTATAAAAGCTGGAGGCTGCAATGGTAGCAGCAGGGTGGGTGGAGAGAAGAGGATAGACTGAGTATCCTAAGTGTAACACCCACAGACTTTACCTGCAGGCTGGATGTGGAGGTGAAGTGGTGACATGAATTAAACAGATTTCTGGGACTGGGGCTCGAGTGACTTGGGAGATGGTGGTGACATTTACGAAGATGGTGAACACCAAGGGAAGAGCAGCTTCGGAGGTGAGGTGGAAATTAAGACTCCTTGATGTATTAAGTTGAGGTGCCCATTAGTCATCCAAGTGGAGATGTCAAGTGGCAGGATGTATGAGTCTGCAGCGATGTGAGTGCTGGAGATATAAATTTGGAAGTCATTATCACGAATGTGGTATTTAAAGCCATGCAGATGGATGGGGTCACTTAAGGAGAAGCTGTAGGTAAAGGAGGAACAGGGACCCTGAACAGAGCCCTGGAGCTGTCCAACACCCAGGCCCACGGCCATAGAGAGGGATCCAGAAAAGACCAGAGGGAGGCAACCCGGGAGGGAAGAGCAAGAGCTGGAGAGGGCTGTGTGAGTGAGGCCAAGGGTGTCGTCTGTGCTGATGATGCTGGGAGATACAGGTGATGGCAGAGAAGGGACCCTGGACTTGCCGGTCTGCCGCTGACCGTGACTGACGAGGAAGTTTCTGCAGAGCGGTGCGTCAGACTCAGCCCAGCTGGAGCAGGTGGAAGAGAAGGGAGATGGGGGAGGAGAAGCGTCGAGTCATGAAGGAGAGCAAAGGACCACATCAGGAGCTTCTAGAGGGTACACTGACCATGGGCGACGTCAGCACCTGCGATTACCCTGCAAGGATCATCCCAGAACAGGAGCAAAGTCCTCTCATCTGAAGGGAGCTGGGGCAGTGCATCCACTGGAGTGGGCACAAGGGAAACAGCGCAGAAGCACACACTGCAGGGAGGTGGGTCTGGCAGCAGACAGGGAGGGTTCCCAATCTGATGGCTTCTCATCAAAGACAGGAGCAAGCCAGCAGTGGGGAGTGAAGGTGGTGAAGGAGGGGGAATGCACGTGGTGGAGCACGAGAAAGAATATGCAAGTGTGCAGGGTTCTCAACCACAGCAGGGCATCTGTCCCAGGGGACCAGCTTGCCACGCTGTGTGCATCTCTCCCCAGGTTCAGTCCAGACTGAGATCTTCACCGGGTGAGGGAAGCAGATGAGGGGCACACAGACAGGAGTATCTGAAAAGGGTGGCCGTATTGATAGCCTTTGAGCCCTGTGTGCCACAGAGGACATGAGTGGGTGAGAAATTCAAGCGAAGCAGGTCGCTGGGGGCCAGTGGGATGGGGCCATTTGGGAGCTGGGACACTGCATGCATCTTCTAGAAGGGTGGGCAGTGGTGACCAGAGAACCGCATATTCTGAACAGAGGGTGCAGCTCTGCGGTGGAGTGGCTGGAAATGGCTGGGGAGGAGGTCAAGAAACCAAGAGGCCAGTGTGGCACATGGACGGTGCTAGACTCCACCTGGAGGCCTCTGGCCAGGATGCCTGTCACCATCTTCAAATCGCCTGGCTTGTTACCATCAAGCTCCAACTCAAGTGTCCCCTTCTCTGAAGCCCCCATCCCACATCTAGCCCCCCACACTGCTCCATCACCATGCCATGTTACTCATGCATGCATGATTCTTTTATGTGTGTATTCACTTATTCGCTTCCTCTCCATTTTCCCAAGGGAATACAAACTCTCAAAGATAGGGATCTACATCTCCTCTTTCCCCCAACACAAAAAATGCAACCGGCAAACCTTTGCTAGATAAATGAGAGGAAGCAAGTTCTTACCAGTGCCTGGCATGTGGGTGTTGCCTCCCCTAGGAGGCTCTGTCCCCATCGCTCTTCCTCACTGCAGTCATTGAGTTGACACAGGGGGTGGGTGCTTCCACATTAGTCAAAGTATGCAACAGGCAGACATAGACATGGGATGTGGAATCCAAAAATTAACACACAAAGAGGCAAGCATTGCCAGCACAATTGGGAGGCCTGTGCTCATGACCCAGGTCTGAACCAGATTCTCCGTTTGATCTTGCAGCACGTCGCTCCTCCCCACTTCACCCTCCACCACCCGGGCTGTGTGTATCATCTGTTAAAGGAAAGAATTGAGCCGGATCTGTGGTTTGCAAGCCTTTCTTTTTTAATTAGCACAACTGCTTTGACAAAACCTTTAGAGCTCCTCTAAGATACAAAACAGATCAACAGGGACTGGTCTGATTAAGGGGCTGATAGAGTCCAGTACCCATAGCTCAGCCATCCCAGTACCCCCAGGTTGGTTGCTCAGGCCTCTCCCAAGGCCCAAGGGCTCCCAGATGCATAATTTGAAAGCTGCTGGTCCTGACCCCTTGGACTTCTGCAGAGGAGATATCCTGCAGGTGCCTCCCCTGGCGGGTCCCCAGCCTCTCACAGAGACAGTCTCCCGGTGACAGAGCTCGGCCCCACGTCCCTCTCCTGGGCCGTTGCTGTCTCACTGATCCTGATGGATGCTGGCAGCCATTAGCAGAGAGAGAAATTTCCCCGTAGAAAGGTGGGAACGTGTATTAGGCACTCCACACCAGGAGCCAGAACACAGCACAAAATTCATTAGCAGTTAGCAAGCAGTGCCGCTCTCACCCAAGGGTTAAAGGGAAACCCAAACTCTATAAATAAGGGCTACTAAGGCCTTTTAAATCTTGGCTTGCCCCAGAGTGGAGTTTCCATCTCTTTAATTTGCAGTCTTATTCCCTGGGCCTGTCAGAGCTGATATGTGTTTGGGGTTTTTTATTAAATCAAGCACCTGTCAGGGGGCAGTGTGTTTCATTGTCAATGACTTGGCCAATCCAGCCATCAGCAGATGTCCAACAGGAGCCTGGACTGTGGAGCTTCCGAATGAGCTGCCTCCTCTGGTTTCCTAACGGCTCAGCTTTTTAGCAGATCTCTTTGAGGGGCCTTGGACTTTCCAAGTCCTGGCATCTTAGGTCTCTTTCATCTCCTGTCCCTTGCTTACATGGGTGTGGGTGAGTCATTCCATAGAGCGCCTGCTGTGTAGCAGAGACTCTGCCAGAGCCTGGGAGGTCTAGAGCTGCTTTATTCCTGCCTAAATGGTCCCTGCCCTCTGGAATACAGTAGTCTTAGGGGTAAGGAGGAAAGGACGAAGAAGAAACCGAACTCTGCCGTGGAGCGCGATGCTGGCGTAGTGCGTGTCTGTGATGTCACCGTGAGGACCGCCTGGTCCTGTCCCAGAAACGTTCAAGAGAACACCTCCAAGTGACAGCACCTGAGGAAGCGGCCACCCAGTGGTGGAGAGCATTCTCAGGAGTGGGAAGAGAAAGTGGGCAGGCCTAGGGCATGACAAGTGTACAAAGGCTGGAGCACAGAGGACAGGGGACACAGGAGATGAGGCCAGGTCATGAACGCCTGAGGCCTGAGGTTTTGCCTGAAAAGAAGGAGGAATCATAGAAACGTCTAATGTGGTGGTTATACTAGCCTTTTGATGTGGAAATCATACTTGCAATGGTTAAGATCCTTTTAGCCACAAGTTACAGGAACTCAACTCCTGCCGGCTCAAATGGAACATTCTGGAGATTTTGTTGGTTTCATGCATGGATGAATCCAGGTGCTTAAGTGATAGCATCAGGACTCGGTATCCCCAAGTCTTAGCTTCGATGTCAAATGACTTCTTCTCTCAGCACCTGCAGGCAATTCCAGGCAAACCTAACAGCTGGCATTGGCTAACACTACTGCCCTGACACTATTCTAAGTGTCCCCTGAACATCCAATCATTTAAAACTCAGGACAACTCCACTAAGTGGAGTCCTTTTTTTGTAGATGACGTTGCTGAGTGGGGAAGTCATTTGTGCAAAGTCTCACAGCTGGTGAGTGGCAGAGCTGGAAGGGCAGGGTTCTCACATGGACAGGGGCATTAAACCACAACCCACAAGGGGGCCTGCAGTTTATAATCACAGCACAGAGTCCCTCTTCCTGACAGTTCCTGCACAGGGTTTCATGTCATCAAACAGACTGGGGACCCATGACCATCCTGAAATCATTTGCTAAATCTTGAGAAATATAATTTGATGAGTAGAATTTGACAGTAGAAGGGGCCTGGGTCCCTCCTGAATCCAGGAAAGGGGGTTATCATCACATCAATCTGATGAACTTAGAGCAAAGGAAAGCCACAGTGATGTCGCTGATAAGAAAGAGAAGGAGGGTCGGCACCACGCTCACTAGGCTAATCCTCCACCTGCGGCACTGGCACCCCAGGTTCTAGTCCCGGTCAGGGTGCCAGATTCTGTCCCGGTTGCTCCTCTTCCAGTCCAGCTCTCTGCTGTGGCCCGGGAGTGCAGTGGAGGATGGCCCAGGTCCTTGGGCCCTGCACTCCATGGGAGACCAGGAGAAGCACCTGGCTCCTGCCTTTGGATCAGCGCGGTGCGCCGACAGCAGCACGCCAGCCACAGTGGCCATTGGCGGGGTGAACCAACGGGAAAGGAAGAACTTTCTCTCTGTCTCTCTCTCTCACTGTCTGCTCTGCATGTCAAAAAAAGAAAAAGAAAAAGAAAGAGAAGGAGTTACCAGACAAAACAGATCGACAGCAACAGTGACAACAATAACCTCACACATGCACCTCTTCCTACATGTTACAAAGCATTTTCTCATTCATTAGGTCTGATCCCCATAACCAACAAGAAAACAGCAGATCCAAGTTTCAGATCTAGAAGTGCATTCAGAGCAGGAAGACAACTCTCCCAAGACCACAGGGAGGAGTCGAGGCCCCAGATGAAGTCCTTCTCAAATACCACTTGCCTCCTCTGGTCCTGTGTCCCCACCCCAGAATGAGAGGTAAGTGGCAGAAACTGGACTTGAGACCTGGCTTTGCTGGGATCACTTAATTCTCCCATCAACCCCAGGCCCTGGGTACAACTGGTCAACCTCTCTTCAGATTCAAGTCTCAGGGAGATGGATAAACCGCTAAAGTCACACAGCTGGACAAGGCTAAGCAGCATCATCCCCACAACAAAGCAAATTCCTCTTTGCATTCCCTGAGCCTCCTCCTGCATCTCGGGCTCCCTCCCCACCTCCTCGTGCAGTGCCATTGCATGGAACATGATGCCTAGGCAGACAGCACCCAAGGCTGAGCTGCCAGGCAGAATGTCCATGAACCTGATGTGGTCGAGGCCAGGTGAGACAGGGAGGGTACTGGGAGACAGTGAGAGAAGAAGAAGGCTGTGAAACTGCATGCATTAGGAAACCAAGGTCAGGTCTCAGAGACAGAGAGGAGCATTTGTAAAATTATAAAAATAAAATAAAATTCCATCTACAGTGTCTTCCAGGTGCTGAAGACTGCAAAAAAATGCTTTAAACCCTTGCATCCCTCATCTCACGTCACCTCTGCCACTGCACTGTGAAGGAGCCATCAGGATCCTGGTCCAGCCACAGTTACAGCAAACCTGTGGACAGCCCCACGTCAAGCCCCCACCCCGTGTTCGCTCAGTTAATCCCCACCACGCACCATGAGGTGAGAGCTATCCTTCCCCCAGCGAGGTGAAGTCACCTCTCTAAGGTCTTTCACCCAGAAGTGCACAGCCAGACTTCCCCCACGCCTGGAGTCCCCCCAGCCCCGACTCTGACCCCAACATCAAGTCTCTCCTCCCCAAGTCAGAAGAGCACAGTGAGGCTGGGAAGGAACTGGGGCTGGGCCGGAAGCCGGGGGAATTGGAGCAGGCACAGGAGGGAGAGCAGCTAGGAGCAATGCCGGCCAGTGCTGTCCAGTACAGGCTCCGTCAGCAGCAGCAGGCTGGAGCCCTTCCCTTGGTGAGGGGCAGAGCCCAGCCAGCTCGGGTTTGTCCTGGATGCCCTGTTCTCTCTGCCTCTCTGTGGATGCATGGGCGGGCTCCTGCTCGCTACACCCCTCCCGCCCTCTGGAAACCCCAGCCATCTGTCACTCCAGGCCCAGCTCTCACCTCCACACAAGGCCTCCTGCCCAACCCCACAAAGCCCTCCCAGCCTGTCTCTGCCCCTTTCCCAGGCAGCACCTCAGTCTGCCCTGACTTGGGAGTCAGAGAAGTAGGCAGGTCAGAGGTCACTCCTTCCACACAAATGCATGGGGATACGGAGGTGAGTGAGACTCAGTCCCTGCCCACCCCCCCACACACACATACACACTGCTCATTCCTGCCATGGTCCTGCCAGTTTGCCCAGAAGGTCCCTGCTGGCCATTCCCATGCCCAGCAGCAGACATCTGTCTGCCTGATGATGCTCTCAGACCATGAGAGCCAGAATGTTCCAGAAACCACTGAAACAGGAGCAAGCATGGACCAGTGGGGGCTGGGAGTTGGTGGATTCAGACAGCAGCCTCCTTGGTGTGAAGATGAAGGTTCTGAGATGTGCTACAGGGAGGCTCCCAGAGGTGGCCAGTGAGAACCATGTCCCACTAAGCAATGACCCCAATACTCTTTCTGGGGCTTTCTTCCCCTTCCTATTTCCCTGCCCACAGACTGCACCCAAGGCTTGTCTAAGGGCCTGTTTTGCGAGTGACTGCACTCATGTAGAGCTTATAGTCTAGCCAGAAGATGGCATCCAGTAAAATCCTAACTCCTCATTTTACCCTTGAAGAAACTGAGACGCCAGGAAAGGAGAAAGTTCCCTTGGTATGCTCAAGTATTCTCCATGGCAGGCACTGGGCGAGCCACGGGCGACATGACCATGAGTAAGATCCTAAGATCATCACTCCCTGGGCACTTATATCCCAGCAAGGGAGACAAAACAAACCGGAGAGTGGGCATGTGGCACAGTGGCTGAGTCATGGCTTAGGACACCTGCTCCCACATTGGAGTACCTGGTTCCCATCCCAGCTACTCCGCTTCTGATCCAGCTTCCTGTTAAAGCACACTCGGGGAGACAGTTAAAGTGCACCAGATGATGGCCCAAGTATGTGGCTCCCTGCCATTGAAGCTTCAGCCTGGCCCAGACTGGCTGTTATGGGCATTTGGGAAGTGAAACAGCAGATGGAAGATACCTCTCCATCTCTCTCACTCTCTTGCTGTATAGCTCGCTCTCTCTCTCTCTCTCTATCTCTATCTCTCTCTCTCTTACTCTCTTGCTCTCACTCTCTCTGCCTTTCAGATAAAATGAAAATTAATGAGTGAAAAATTTTAAAACACTGCAGGAAATAAAGGTGACCATTTTCAGTCTCCTCACCTGTGACATGGGAAGGTGGACCCTTCCTCTTGGCACTGCAGAGAGGTGTCTCGTGTCCAGCATACAGAAGGGACTTGGTCAGTTCAGTGCCTTTCTCTTCCCTCCTCCAGGTCTGATGTGAAGGGCTTCCAAGGTAGAGGGCAAGGCAGGGGCAGGGATTAGAAACAGCATCTTCTACTCCAGGTCCCCCTCAGCTCTTACCCTGTCCACCTCTCTCCAAGAGGAAAGAAAAGGCCAATCTGCCCGGCAGCTTCCAGGACTGCAGGACAGCCTGGCAAGGGATGAAGCTTTCAACAAGAACAGTTAAAAGATCAACATGGAAATTAGCTTTCATTTCTCTTCCTTATCAGAGTCCAAAGTGTAATTGGTAGGATTAGCCCTAAGCTCAGGTCTCTCTCTCTCTCTCTCTCTCTCTCTCTCTCTCTCTCCTCCCTCTCCCTGGTTGTTTCCTCTCTGATGGAAAGCTCAAGGCAGCTGAAGCCTTCAGCACACTTCCTGCCTCCTTCTCCCCTGTCTCTCCCTGGCTCCTCTGGCTCCTCATCCTCTGGGTTCTGGAGTAACTCTCTCTTCCAGGGCTTGCTCGCTGAGATAATAAAGGAAACAGGTCATGGAGATGAAGGCTGGGCCAAACTGCCAGGCTCACTCACTGACTACTGTGTGACCTCAACCAAGTGACTTAGCCACTTCACAGCCCTATTTTCCTCACCTATCAAGTGGATGAAATAGCAAGGACTTTCATGTCAATGGATAATGGAAAGGCAGCTCAAGGGCTGTGTGTGAGCACACAGAAGGGGCTCTGTAATTGCCGGCTTCTTCTAGTTCTAATAAAACGGGGTGAGGAGGCTTCTCAGGCTATGAGCAAGGCCAAGACACCCCCCGCACACACCAACCTGCATTCTGCACTGGAGTTTGTGTCTTGGCCAGGCAACACCATGGACAGCACCCCAGTCCCTAGTCCCACACAGATAGATGCCTGATGTGACGCCTTCTCTCTGTGACTGGCATGGCCGAGTTGCGGCTCAGGCACTGATGAAAGCATCCTCCGGCTACCCTGGTTCTGACAAGGCCACAAGCCACAGAAACAATCGCTTCACTCTGTTTTGCTAAGGCCACCAAAGCCATTAGGAATTGCCTTCCCCAGACTACAGGGCTAGGGGGAATGGGCTCCAACTCCTAACCTCCTTGAACTGTGGCATTGATTGAACTAATCGGAGCTTCAGATGGTGACCGTTCAACCCAGAGGCCACTGGTGCTCCAAATTTGAAAACCCATTCACTGAGTAAAAGCAGAGTCCCACAGGGAGTCCATGGATTTGAGTTCACTGAGCATTGCTTTGGGCAAATAGCAATTTTATTTCCTCTTCCTCACCCCCTTCAAAACATCAATGAAGTATTTTGTGGTGTTGCTGACAGCACATGTCACTTCGAAGCTGGAAATAAAGTCTTCTTTGAGCTATTTATAACCGACTGGCAAACAGAAGACAGTGGGAAGGGAGCTCAGAGGAAGCTAGGAACCACAGGGTAAGCTGAGAGCTGGCCCTTCTAGCACAGTCCTGCGGAGCTTCTGGACTCCAACCCTCACCTGCCAAGGAGGGTGGAAGACCTCTGCCCCTCACTCAAAATGAAGGTAGAAGGTATGAGGTGGAAATGTGAAGAAAGAAGAGTCGGCAAGGGAAAGGACAGGCGCTCACTTGGCAAGGAAAAGGGGTGTGCTTAGTAAACTGTCACATGCCCATGCAGGCAGCATTTCAAAGATACTCTTATGAAAGCAGGTGTTTTTAACCTGAGGTCTGGGACCTAAACAGCTTCAGAGACTCTAGGTATCACCAGTAACTTTATGCAAATGTTTGAAGTGCAGCATCATCTCTCCGGAGAGAGGGTCTTTAACTTACATTCAAATCTTTAAAGAATAATTGATTCCTCTATTTGAAAGACAGAGTGTCAGAGAGAGAAAGAGAGGTGTTTCATCTACTGTTTCACCCACCATTGTTAAAACAGCCAGGACTGGGCCAAGCCAAAGCCAGGAGCCAGGAACACCATATGGGTCTCCCACATGGGTAGCAGGTGCCCAAGTATTGGGTCACCTGTTGCTGCTTTCCCGGGTGCATTAACAAGGAGATGGATCAGAAATGGAGCAGCCAGGACTAGAATCAGCACTCCCCCAGTTTTGAAAGTGGCAGATTAACCTACTGCACCATAGCACTAGCCCCTTACATGCTAACCTCTAATGAAATGGAGAGAGGATGGCTAAAAGATACAAACTTCCAGTTATGAATAAGTTCTGGGGGATGTAATGCCTGGGCACTACAGTTAACAACACTGTACTAGACACCTGAAATGGGCTAGGGCAGCAGACCTTCGGCGCCCTTACCACACGCACACACAACAACTATAGGAAGTGAAGGAAGTGTTAATTTTAATATGATTGTGAGTACCAATACACAATGAATCTCAAACCATCAGGCTGTGTATCTGAACACACACCATTTATGGTTTTCAATAAGACCTCAATAAAGCTGCAGAGTAGGAGAATCTCAGAACCATCCAGAGATTAAACCCAACATTCCTGGCAAGGCAGGAAACTGCAAATCTAAATGCCCACTAGATCCAGGCAGGCCACCTGGGATGGAAGATGGACAAATCTGAAAAACAGACTCCTGGTGGACAGAAGCAAAGTGGGAGCTCGTGGCCCAACCAAGAGATGACTTTCAACCAGGAATGCAAGCCCAGAGGTTCCTGATTCTCTTGTGTTTCTAAGGAGAAAAATGAAAATCTAGATTTTTATGTATAATTCCCCTCTCTTTGCCTGTGGCTAATTCAAAGCTTTAGAAATTATTTGGGTTCAACAAAGAGCATTAGCAGGCTGCATTCATCCTAAAGATCACTGTTCTGGAGTCACTCCATGAGATGTTCTCAAAGCTGATCAAGAAGAATCCAAAACCAGTGTCAGGATTCCTCTGATTCCAAAACTGAGTCACTCCAATCTCCCCCTTGAAGATACCGATGCACTGCTTCCTCACACACCCAACTGTGCCGAGAACCTGCACACACTGGCCCTTCTTTCCTCCTGATTCCCATTGGATCTACTTCCATATTCCTTTCCACTGGTGCTCAGGGCCTTCCCAAGACCCAACCCTTCAGCTCATCTCCAAAACCGCCTGGTCTATATGCCTCTCTGGGCTACCACTGGGCTTGCTTCTACCCTCTACTGATCTAGCTTGACCTGAGATCCCCCACGGAGCTTCTGTCCCTTCAGCCTCAGACCCTGAACCCAACCTGTAGGCTGGAGTCAGGCTTAGCAGGACCCACAGCCTGACCAGCTCAGATCAGCCTATGCACAGCCAACCAGAGACCCAGGAACAGGAGGGGTGAGAGCCCTTTGCTTTATACCACTGGGACCTGGGGCTGGTAGTTCCTCTGCAGAAGAGACGGAAATACTGATGCAATGAGGGCAGCCCCAATTTTGCTGAGTTCTTTGCATCACACTCTGAATCAGATGTCATGATAGTAGTGGAAGTTTCAGTACACTGCAACATATGTCAGACGTGGGCTGTTTATATTGTTATTGGGTAAATAACCCAAATGTGTCTCAAGTGGAGTGAAAAGAGGGATATGATTAAATGTACACACAAAAGCAAAGTAAATGTTATTATCTCACTCCCCACTTCAGTCTTTTGGCAAGATCTGCTCATGTCACTTCTCCACTTAAAACTCTGTGTAACTTGCAAGATGTCAGAAGTGCAGGGAAGTGCTGGTGGGTTCACCTTGCATTTCCTGCCCTGGCTTGGCCTCTCTCCTCTGTCTCACCCCACTGATGACTCATGCTTATGAGTCAAAACTGGGCTAAAAGTGATCCCCTAAACACCCCAAAACCTCTCACCTTCTATGTATTTGAACAAGTCACTCAGGTCTCCCGAGCTCATCTAATCTACAAAGCTGTTCCCGTCTTCCTTAGAGCCAACCCTTCCCTCTTCCAGCTCTCACCCCGTTGGTAACCCTTTGAGCCTGGGCCACCTGCCAGCGTAGACTTTGTAACCCCTCATCAAACCATTCCTCCCAGGATTCACACTCCCACATGTCCTTTTCCAATAATAGATTTTAACAAAATCATCACTGTTCCAGTTCTGAGACTAAACCCCAGTTTTGCCCAGAAGCTTCCCTCTCTTCCCAACCATGGATGCTCCTTCTGGAACCCAGCCTCCAGCGTCATGAGGCATCCCAAGAAGCCAAGTGGAGAGACTCTTGTGGACGATTACGGAGGCCCTGCCTTGCAAACCAGCTTAGTTTTGGGCATGTCTCCCAATGACTCCAGCCTTATTCGGTCACCCTGAAACTCCAGCCCCATCTGAGATCCCAGTTGAGTTTCCAGGTGATGCCAACCACCCTATCACCCCAGCAAGGCAGCATGGGGAAGAAACACTGCCCAGGAAACCTACAAATCATGAAAAATAATAACTTGGTTGAAGTCATGAGTTGGAGGGTGGTTTCTTATGTACAAAAGGCAACCAAAACACTGCTATCTGTCAGGTTTCTCACTTACAAACACAGAACCCATTCAGTCTTTTTTTAAAGGAAATTTGGAAAAGTAAAGAAGATCAGAGAAGGCCATGATGGTCATGTATCTAGGAACAAAACCCTAATGATGGACTGCTCTGATGGCAACCCCATTGCTGCTGCTGCTAGGCATGGTACCTTGACTCCCACAGCAGTTGGGCCTCCTAAGATATCTCCACCTGTGCTTTCCTGGGAGGCTGGACATCTCTCCATCACCATCCTCAGAATGGATTCCAAGCTCCTCCTTAATGTTCCTCCCTTTTCAATCCAAGTTTGGAACATTACTTCTAATGCAAACACTGGGTTGTAAGCTATCCCTTAGTCATAGAGGAAACTTGAAAAGTGAGTGTAATGATTTCCTTTGACTACCATAACAAACGATTGCATACGTGGAGACTTATTTGATAGGAATGTATTATCTCACAGTGTGGAGGTCGAGAGTCACCCTGGGCTAACGTTAAGGGATTGGCAGCTCTGCTTTCCTTCGGAAGGCCTAGAGGAGAATCTATTACTTTCCTCTTCTACCTTCAAGAGGCTGCCTGCATTCCTTGGCCCATGGTTCTCTTCACAACACTCTTACGTCTGTTTCCAGCCTCACATGTCCTCCTCCGAATCTGCCTCTCCCTTTTCCCTTATAAGGAACCCTGTGTTTACTCTGGGTTTACCCAGATAATCCAAGATAATCTCCTATCTCAAGATCATTGATGTAATCAATTCTGCAACATCCCATCTGCCATGGGAAGCTAATGGTTCCAGGGACTAGGACTTTGGGTGACCATTATTCTGCCCGTGGTAAATTTCTGGCTTCAGTCTGAGACAGACACAATTTACAAAGTAGAACATTCTCCAGAAACAGGAAAGGATCGGTGACTATTCTTAGAGCTGCTCACACATATGTCATCATTCTGTCTCCCCTTGGTCACATAGTAGTAGTCTTCTCCCTTGTGCCTACTGAAAACAGTCACGCCCGTGTGCCTTGTTTTGGTCATTGGAATAAGAGTAGATGTGATTGTGGCACTTCAGGGAAGTAGTCTACCGTGTGAGATTCTCATGTTCTTCCTCTTCCTCGACCACAGTCACAAATAGTGAACATGCAACATCAATGAGAAGTGAAGATTTTGTTTAAGCCAATAAGACTTAGTGCCCTAAATTAGCTCATTCTGGTATTCAAAAGGTTCAGTGTAGCCAAAACCATGCCCATACCAACACCATTTTATACTTGCACACTTTCAAATTTGTCCCCAAGAACTCCTAGTCATTGGTCCTGAATGGGATAAGTTGGCCAAGATCCAGCAACCATTAGAGAATCCACAAATCAGTGATCATGCTAAAACTTTTCAAATCCAGCTTGGTATATCCTCCCAGAACTCCAGAATGCATGTTGCCTAGCAAGCACACACACACTCATTCACATACATGTGCATGCATGTACAGAACACACATGCACATACACCGCAAATCTCACACAGAAGCTGCCCTATCTTTACCTTCTTCTAGGCCCCCAGTTTCTTGCACAACCCTAGGCCAGCAAAGCCACTGGACTGCACGAGGGAAATGGCAATACTTATGCTCACTCACTGAGTAGCCCAGAAGCCTAAATGGGGGTGAAGAGCTAAGTTAGCTGACAGGGAAAAGAGCTGCCTCGCCGAACAAATAGACTCGACAAGCTGGCTATAATTGTGTCTGCCACAGCTCAGCAGCTCCAGGAAATGTAAGAGGACAGATATCCAGACAGCCCAGCCCTGGTGAGCAAACTAGTTAAGGACCAGAACCATCCTTCCCCTAACGTGCTTGCTAGAAACGTGGTCATTGGGTATGGCTCTTTGCCAGGGAACCAGGCCTGGAAGACAGCTTGAAGGAAAAGGAGAAAACTATTGGGTATAGTGGTGTGAGATGGGGGCCTGTGTGTGTCCGTGTCAGGGTCAGAATGGGTAGGGAAACTAGAATAGAATTTGTCATAGAATAAGCCCAAGACCTTCCCTCGAATGATATATTTAGCACTGGGCAGTTCTCAGTGAGCAGATAGATGTGTATTAGTTAGTTTCTTGTTACTTTAACTAAAATGCCATAAAGGAGCTTCTTGGGCAGAAATGAAGTTTATTTTGGCTTGCAGTTTTGGAGATGCACAGTCCAGGAATGGGTGGCCCATTAGTCTGGCATCTGATGAGGGCAGAATACTACATGCAAGTCAGGAAGCAGAGAGACATGGGAAGCACATGCTTATTCTACCCTGTATGGGGTCTCTTGTAACATCATCATGATGTGATCATGAGGCTGCACACTAACAATCTAATCCAGTCAATCACTTCCCAAAGATCCCACCTTCAGACAGAATAATTAGATCAAGACGTCATCCTCATTTATCAACTATTAATTCCTTAAACATTAACATAGACTTTGGGGTTTGACTGCATGAATTCTGGGAACCAGATCCTGTGCAGGGGGATTCTTTAATTTGGCAGGACAAAACAGTGAATGTGACTTTTAGTAGACCAGACACATCCTGGTTTAAATCCTATCCTCTGAGAATATCCAGGGAGGAAAAAAGACCCAATTTAAGCTTTGCATATGTCACACATCTTGATAATTTTCAGTGTTTTGGATGTGCACCATGTTGAAACATAGATATAATTCCTTCAGTCATTCATGTATTCATTTATTCAATCATTTTAAGAAACATGAGTGGGGCATCTACCCTCCAATCTTGAAAGAAATCAATAAGACACAATCTCTGCCCTTCAAGCAGGTACAGACAATACAAGAATACAAAAAGATAAGCACAGACTTGTGGCCTCTAATTACCAGCAATGCCTACAAAAACCATTTGAATAGAAAAAGAACATATTGGAGTTTTCAAGATGGCAGAATAAGGAGGGAACTTACTGCTCTAGTCTAGGGGAAGATAGTTTTTAAAAAGTGGAAAGAGTACAGTCTCAGGGAAGAGTTAGGGGGAAAACTACAGAGGAAACTCCATGCAAACTAGAGGGGCATTTTGGATCTATGTGGAGGATGTGGACATGTGCAGCTCAGGATCCCAGCAGCTGAGAACCTCAGCACCAGCTTTGGAGTGAGGTGAAACTAGACTGCAGCAGCCCAAGCCACTGGCGATAAAGTAGTGGGGAGAGCTGGCATAACTCCCGCCTGGAGCCCTGTGGGAGACAGTGTACCTGCCAACCTTGAGGGTAAAAAAGGGGGCATGTTTCTCTCTCCCCAACCACCAAGCACCAGCACCCTGTAACTAGCTGAGAGGGCGGGCACCATTTTGAACGTACATAACAGCTGTGCCAGCTCGTGTCTATGAGCCGAGCCACCTGCCAAGCAGAGATGGCTGAGTCTGTCCGGGAGTGTTGACAGGGGTCTGGCAGCTGTGACTGTGGGAGCCTTGTGTGCCAGGACTGTGAAAACACTGTGGCTGTGTGGGAGGGAGCAAGTTGTAGCTGAGGCTTTGGGCAATGTGGGAGCTCCACTTCCTCAGGGGTCCCTGATTCCTTGGTGAGGTTCATTGCTGCAGGATCAGTGTTAACACTGAGGACTGCATGCATCCTTTGTGTGGTTCCTTTGGCAGTGCAAGTAAAAATTATGCCCACTGGGGCTAGCGCCCAGGCATTAATCTCCATCGAAGAGAGGAGGTGTTAGACTACACCCATAGAGCAGAACAAACGTCCCCTGTGACAAAAAAAAAAAAAAGAGGACGTTTACCACACCAAACATGGGTGTCACCTTAGACACTCCCCTCACCCTAGAGAACTGAACAGAGCTCCCTGACCACACCTCACACACACACCTCTGGGTATTCACTGAAACAGTGGACACTCCACTAAACCACAGATGCACAGTTTAAGGATAAAAACCATCACATGGAAGTAAAAACAGAAAATATCACTACGAATGCCTAATAATAGACACAGAAATTCAAGAATCAAAAATAAGGAAGACAACATGACACCCCCAGAAGAACACAACACTTCAATACTAGAATGTGAAGATGAAGAAGTTGACAAAATGCCAGAAATGGAATCCAAAAAATGATCATAGGGTTACTTAGAGGTAATCAAAAGCAAATTCATAAAATAAAGAAATCCACATATGATATGAACAAAAACATTTCCCAAGAAACTGAGATTTTAAAAGGAAATCAAAATGAAATAGTAGAAATGAAGAATTTAATAAACAAAAAATATGGAAAAATATGGAGGGAAGCCTTAAAAATAGACTTGATGAGGCAGAAGAAAGAATATCTGTGTTAGAAGACAAATCTCCGGAAATTTTAGTCAGGCCAAAGAAAAAGAAGAAATTAGAAAACTAAAAGAAAGTGCCAGAGATTTATGGGATACTATCAAAAAAACGAACATACCCGTCTTAGGAGTTCCTGAAGGTGTGGAAATAAAGAATGGATTATAAGGCCTTTATAGGGAAATAATTACAGAAAACTTCCCTAATTTGGAGAAAAAACAGGATGTCAAAGTACAGGAAGGACATAGAGCTGCTAATAGACATGACTAGAAAAGATCTTCACCATGACACATTGTAGTCACTCTCCACAGTAAAACATAAAAAAAAAGATTAGTATGCACATGAAAAATTACTTTCAGAGGATCTCCAATTAGACTCACAGCTGACTTCTCATCAGAAACCCTACAGGCCAGGAGAGAATAAAGAGATATTCCAAGTCCTAAGAGAAAAAAACTATCAACCCAGAACACTGGGCAAACCTCTCTTTTAAGAATGAAGGAGAAAAAAAGACCCTCCAAAACAAACAGAAATTGAAAGAATTTGTGAAGGTAGAAAACATCCCAATAAAAGTATAAAAAATTTCAAAGTAACAATAGGAATACTTATGAAAAATGGCAGGGCCAAGTTGATAATTATCAATAGTCACCTTGAATGTAAATGGCCTCAACTCTCCAGTTTAAGATATACACTGGCTGAATGGATTACAAAGCAAAACCCATCTATTTACTGCCTACAAGAAACACATCTCACCAGCAAAGATGCACATGGACTAAAAGTGAAAGGATAGAAAAAGATATTCGATGCTAGTAGAAGCCAAAAAAGAGCTGGTGTAGCCACCCTAATATCAGACAAAATAGACTTTAACACAAAAACTGTTAAAATAAACAAAGAATGAGCCGGCGCCGTGGCTCAATAGGCTAATCCTCCACCTTGCGGCGCCGGCACACCGGGTTCTAGTCCCGGTCGGGGCGCCGGATTCTGTCCCGGTTGCCCCTCTTCCAGGCCAGCTCTCTGCTATGGCCAGGGAGTGCAGTGGAGGATGGCCCAGGTGCTTGGGCCCTGCACCCCATGGGAGACCAGGAAAAGCACCTGGATCCTGGCTCCTGCCATCAGATCAGCACGGTGCGCCGGCTGCAGCGGCGGCCATTGGAGGGTGAACCAACGGCAAAGGAAGACCTTTCTCTCTCTGTCTCTCTCTCTCTCACTGTCCACTCTGCCTGTCAAAAATAAAAAAAAATAAACAAAGAATGGCACTTTGTAATGATTAAGGGATCAATTCAACAAGAAGATGTGACTACTGTAAATGCATATGCATCTAATTACAGGTGATATTTAAAAGAAATGTTAAGGGGTCTAAAGCAAAACATAGACTCCAATACAATAGTAATGGAGGACTCCAATACTCTACTTTGAGCAATGGACAAATCAACCAGACAGAAAATCAGCAAGGAAACAACAAAGTTAATCGACACTGTAGACTAAATGGACCTAATGGATATCTACAGAACGTTTCATCCTATTATGCAGAATACACAATCCTCTCAGTAGTACATGGAACTTTCTCTAGGATGGACCACATGTTATGCCATAAAGGAAGTCTCAGCAAATTCAAAAAAAATTGAAATTATACCATGCATCTTCTCAGACCACAATGGAATGAAGCTGGAATCAACAACTCAAGAATCTCTAGAAGATATGTAAACACACAGAGACTGAAAAACATGCTCCTGGTTGAACAGTAGGCCACTGAAGAAATCAAAAGAGAAATAAAAATATTTCTGGGAGTAAATGAAGATGACAGTACAACATATCAAACCTTATGGAATACAGCAAAAGTAGTACTAGGAGGAAAGTTTATAGAAGTTTGTGTCTACATCAAGAAATTGGAAAGGCACCAAATAAATGAGCTCTCAATGCATCTCAAGGACCTAGATAAATAACAGCAAACCAAACCCAAAACTAGTAGGAGAAAAGAAATAATTATAATTACAGAAGTAATAAAGAAAATTGAAACCAAAAAATAATACAAAGGATCAGCAATGAAAAAAATGAAAAGCTGGTTTTTTGAAAAAAAAAAAAAAAAAACATGAGTGTCAATTGTTGAATCAACAATGGACATCACTGTGCACTTACTCCCCATGTAGAATCACTGTCCTTAATGTGTTGTACTATGTGAATTAATGGTAAAACTAGTATTCAAACAGTACTTTATACTTTGTGTACTGTGTGGATGCAAACTATTGAAATATTTACTTAGTGTATACTAAGTTGATCTTCTGTATATAAAGATAATTAAAAATGAATCTTGATGAAGAATGGGATGAGAGAGGGAGTAGGAGATGTGATGGTGGAGGTGGAAGGGAGGTTATGGGGGGAAAAGCTCCTATAATCCAAAAGTTGTACTTTTGAAATTTATATTTATTAAATAAATAAAAGTTTAAAAATAAATAAATAAAATTTACACACCACTAGTCCAAATAATCAAAAAAAGAGTTAGAAGACCCAAAAATCAATAAAATTAGAGCTGAAAAAGGAAATGTAACAACAGACACCACAGAAATAAAAAGAATCATCAGAAATTATTACATAGAGCTGTATGCCAACAAATCAGGAGACCTGGAAGAATTGAAAAGATTTGTGAACAAAAACAACCTAACTAAATGGAGCCATGGAGGCATAAAATACCTAAACAAATAACCAATACAGAATTTGAATCAGTAATAAAGACCCTCCCAGGAAAAAAAAAACTCAGGACTGATGGTTTCACTGCTGAATTCTATCAGACATTTAAAGAAGAATTAACTCCAAATCTTGTCAAGCTATTCAAAACAATTAAAAGGGACAAAATCCTCCCAAACTCCTTCTATGAAGCCAGTGTCAACTTTATTCCTAGGTCTGAAAAGATACAACAGAGAAAAAGAACTACAGACCAACTTCCCTGATGAACATAGACACAAAAATCCTCAACAAAATACTAGCCAATAAAATCCAACAGCACATCAGAAAGATCATTCACACAGATGAAGTGGGATTTATCCCTGGTAAGCAGGGATGGTTCAACATTCAAAAATCAAGCAATGTGATACATCACATCAACAAACAAAAACCATATGATTATCTCAATAGATGCAGAGAAAGCATTTGATAAAATACACCATCCTTTCATGATGAAAACTTTAAGCAGATTGGGTAGAGAAAGAACATTCCTCAATGTTCTTTTATGGTAAACCCAGTCAGCGTCCTATTGAATGGGGAAAAGTTGGAAGCATTCTCATTGAGATCTGGAACAAGATAACGATGTCCACTCTCACCATTGCTATTCAACATAGAACTGGAAGTTTTAGCCAGACCCATCAAGCAATAAAAGGAAATTGAAGGAACACAAATTGGGAAGGAGAAAGTCAAACTATCCCTGTTTGAACATGATATGATTCTTATATATAGGGGATCCAATGAACTCTACTAAGAGACTATTGGAACTCATAGAAGAGTTTGATAAAGTAGCATGATATAAAATCAACACACAAAAATCAATAGCATTTGCATACACAGACAATGCCACAGCTGAGAAAGAACTTCTAAGATCAATCCCATTCAAATCGATAAAAAAAAATTAAATACTTTGAACTAAATTTAATCAAGGATGTCAAAGATCTCTACAGCCAGAATTACAAAACATTAAAAGAAAGAAATAGAAGACACAAAAAAATGGAAAGATCTTCCTTGTTCATGGGTTGGAAGCAGCAATTTCATCAAAATGCCCATACTACTGAAAGCAATTTATAAGATTCAATGAGGCTGGTGCAGTGGCTCACTAGGCTAATCCTCCACCATCGGCACCAGTACTCTGGGTTCTAGTCCTGGTTGGGGTGCCGGTTCTATCCCAGTTGCTCCTCTTCCAGTCCAGCTCTCTACTGTGGCCTGGGAAGGCAGTGGAGTATGGCCCAAGTGCTTGGTCCCTGCACCCACGTGGGAGACCAGGAGGAAGCACCTGGCTTCTGGCTTCAAATCGGCACATCACGCCAGCTATGACAGCCATTTGGGGGGTGAACCAGTGGAAAAGGAAGACCTATCTCTCTGTCTGTCTGTCTGTCTCTCTCTCTCTCTCTCACACTGTCTAACTCTGCTGTCAAAAAAAAAAAAAGATTCAATGCAATACCAATCAAAATACCAAGGTTATTCTTCTCAGACATAGGAAAAATGATGCTGAAATTCATATGGAAACCCAGGAGATTCCGAATTGCTAAAGCAACCTTATATAACAAAAAGAAAGATAGAGGCATCACAATACCAGATTTCAAGACCTACTACAGGGAAGTTATACTGGTACTGGTACAAAAACGGATGGATATAGCAATAGAACAGAGTAGAAACACCAGAAATCAAGTCACACATTTACAACCAACTTATCTTTGACAAAGGAGCTAAAACAAATTTGTAGCAAGGACAGTCAAAGAAAACTGGATCTCCACATGCAAAAATATGAATAAAGACCCCTACATTACACCTTACACAAAAATACACTCAAAATGGATTAAAGACCTAAATCGATGACTCAATAAAATCACATTATTAGAGAACACTGGGGAAAACCAGCATGACATTGGCATAGGCAAATAGTTCTTGGAAAAAGACACCAGAAGCACAGGGAATCAAAGCCAAAATTGACAAATGGGATTATATCAAATTGAGAAGCTTCTGCACTGCAAAAGAAACACTCAGCAAAGTAAATAGGCAACCAACAGAATGGGAGAAATTACTTGCAAACTATACAACTAATAAAGGATTAATAACCAGAATCTACAAAGAGATCAAGAAACTCAACAACAACAAAACAAACAACACAGTTAAGAAATGGGTAAAGGACTTAAACAGGCATTTTTCAAAAGAGGAAATCCAAGTGGCCAACAGACACATGAAAAAGTGCTCAGGATCATTAGCCGTCATGGAAATGCAAATCAAAACCACAATGAGGTTTCACCTCACCACAGTTAGAATGGCTTTCATACAGAAGTCAACAAACAACAAATGCTGGTAAGGATGTGTGGGAAGGATACCCTAATCCACTGTTGGTGGGAATGTAAACTAGTACAGCCACTATGGAAGAGTATGGAGATACCTCAGAAATCTGAATATATACCTATCTTATGACCTAGTCATCTCACTCCTGGGAATTTACCCAAGGGAAATGAAATCAACATATGAAAGAGTTATCTGTACCCCCATGTTTATTGCAGCTCAGTTTGCAATAGCTAAGACATAGGATCATCCCAAATGCCTGTCAACTGAAGACTGGATAAAGAAACTGTGGGATATATACACCAGGGAATTCTATGCAGAGATTTTAAAAAACTGAAATCATCATTTGCAACAAAATGGATAAAACTGGAAAACATTATACTTAGTGAAATAAGCCAGTCCCAAAAAGGACAATACCATATGTTCTCCCTGATCTGTGATAACTAATAGAGTGGGAAGGATCACTATATTCCTAAAGTTTTATCTATGAAATGCATGAAGTTTGTATTCCTTAAATAAAAGATTTCTAAGGAGAAAATAAAAAAATTCAGGAAATTTTTAAAAAATAAAAAGAAAATACTAGAACTTCTGTTTCTATTTACTTTCTCTTGTATGTCCTAAATTTGTAATTTATGTATGTTTATATCATATGATAAAAGAATACAGTGGGACTTGTAAATAATCAATACATAAGGAACAAGCAAGAAAATATTTTTAGATACGTGCTCAAAAATGTATGCTTCTGGAATACATAATCAAAAACCCAGACATAGCTATATATGTTAGATTTCCTGGTTAAGAAAACCAAGGTAACTGCACTTGATTCATCCTTATCCACCTTCCAATTGAAATACTTATGAAAATAGACCCAAGAGAATTAAAGGTATAATAACACTGAAAACCAGAAATAATGTTCAGTTATCTACCAGAGCCCAGGAGGAATTTCTACTAAGTGAACAATGACTGGGGCGATGAAGCAGAAAAATAACACCAGCAGGAAGGGGTAGGAGATGCTCTATGCCCCTACCTGCAAGAACACAGCTTCTTTTCCAAAAGGAAGGAGGACCAGGCTTGGAGTCGTGGTTAAGATGCCCGTCTCCCATATCCAGGCAGACCCTCAGAGATGGTGGTGATGACATGGGAGACCTGGGTAACATTCTGTCTCCTGGGTACAACCCATGTTTTTGTTAAGTAATAAGGCAGCAAATAGCAAATGGAATATTCTCTCTCTCTCTCTCTCTCTCTCTCTCTCTCTCTCTCCCCTTCTCTCTAAGAAAAACAAACAAAATGAAGCAGAGAGAGAGTGTTAATATCTATCGCTGTGTAACACCCTACTGTTTAATGGCCTAAAATAGTAATAATCATTTCTTTGGGCAGGTGTTGTGGCACAGAGTGTTAAACATGGGTTGGGATGCCCACATTCAATGTCAGGGTGCCTGGGATAGAGTCTCACTCCTGTGTCCAGCCAAGCTTTCTGCTCATGTGCACCCTGGGAAGCAGCAGAACACAGATCAAGTATTTGGGTGTGTGGGAGACCTGAAAGGAGTTCCTAGTCCTGGCTTCAGACGTGTCCAGGTATTTGGGGAGTGAAACAGCACATGGTAGCGCTCTCTCTCTCTCTCTCTCAAAAGTAAACAATAAATAAACTTTTATAATAATCATCATCATTTGTTATCTGTCCCAGACTGGCCAATCAGAAAAAGAGCAGCAGCTTCATTGGTTAGTCAGGGCTCATGGTCTCCCAAGTGCCTACTGTCAGATATCAGCTGGAGTTTCAGCCATCTAAGGATGGACTAAGGCTCACTCACAGGACCAGCAAGTTGGTTTCTCTTCATGTGGGCTCACCACAGAGTCTCCTCCCAACATGGCAGCTGGCTTCTTTCAGAGGAAATTATCTCAGAGGTCATGGTGGAAGCTGTAGTACATTTATGACCTCCCCTTGGGAACCACACACTCTTTCCACAATATTCTGTTGGTCACACAGGACAGCCCTGACTGAACGTGAGAAAGGGCTGCACAGGGCATGAATACTGAGAAGAGATCGCTGAGGCCACCGTGGAAGCCGATTCACTGAGACCACTCCTGAGGGGTCAGGGCTTTGTCTCTGTCCCTGGTAAGTATATAAATGTCACTGGGGTAGAAGGAAAGATCCTGAGGGAATGAATATCAACACAAGCTAAGGCAACAAAGGAGATGCCTGAGCCACTGGCTGCAATAAAGAGGGAACTTGATTTTATATTTTGGAAAAAAAATATTTCTACCATTTCCATTGACCCTACAGCCTCCGTTGGTGGAAGTTATTGTCCTATGGGTCAGCAGACAAAGGATTTACTAACAGAGGACAGTTCCACAGATTTGCCAACACAAAAGAGAGGATGTCCTCCTTCCAACAAGCAGTGGGTGGATTCTTGCCTCCTGATGCTTGGCCACCTCTAAGCCCTCCCATCAGTACAAAGCTCTGTAACTTTCAGGTCCTACTCCAGCAGCAATTCCCACACCAGGGAGACAAAGGCCCTGTGCCATGGAGCTGTCTTAGCTGCAAACAACATAATTCGTTCTGCCTAACATATGCACAAAAGGAGCATATTAAAGGCTACCAGATATCTCAGAATATCTCTGACTGCCTTCACAACTACTAAATCCAAGGGCTGGCACGGTGGCATAGTGAGTGAAGCTGCTGCCTCTAGTGTCGGCATCCCATATGGGCACCAGTTCAAGTCCAGGCTGCTCCATTTCCCATCCAGCTCTCTGCTATGCCCTAGGAAAGCAGCAGAAGATGGCCCAAGTCCTTGGGCCCCTGCACCCACGTGGAAGACCCAGAAGAAGCTCCTGGCTCCTGGCTTCAGATTGACCCAGCTCTGGCCATTGTGGCCATCTGGGGAGCAAACCTGCAGATGGAGGACCTCTCTCCACCCCCCACCACCTCTCCCTCTCTGTAACTCTGCCTTTCTAATAAATAAATAAATAATTTTTTAAAAACTACCAAATCCAAACACACTTGTGGGGCCTCTATCAAAAGTGTGAAAACCATTGCTATGTAGCAGCTGGGATGATCCTGACTGAATGATGAAAATCCTACCCTTGCTGAAGTCACGGCAACAAGGAGCTCCACCACTCTCACTACCAGAAACCTCCCTTTCCTGAATTGATTCTTACTCCAAATCTCACACACAGTCATCAGACTGGCCTTTATCCCAGCTAAAAGCAAGCCTTGAAAGGCGAATTTTCTGGATTCTACTTTGAAAAGGCAGGAGTCACAATGCAGAAAGTAATTAAGAGGTAGTGAGGCTCTTCAAAAGATACCAGACAGCTGAGAGTGACATATGTCAACTGCAGAGACAAGATGAGTACAATGAATATAAATCAGTGGGAAGGAGAGGGAAAGTGTTGCCTCACCAGGAAAACACCCTGATGTCCAGAAAATACTATGATGGATTTAAGAATCATTAGCATGGTTGTTGACCGTTATTGGAAACATGAGCATATACTTTGTTTTATAACTGATGTTCTCATCCATTATGGCATTGAATTTCACAAGATTCACAAGATCCCGGGGAAATAAACCAGCTCAGGACTGTGAAACTCAGAGGGATGGAGAGAACAGATGAGACAACCATCACAGGCGCTCACATCAGCAGGAGGTACAGAAAAGCTGAGACTGCCCAGCACCTGTATCCACAACCCCAGAGGGGATTCTTTCTTTGACCCAGAAATTGAAAACTTCAGTGTTGCAGACCAGAAATGGGCCCATCTTCATCCACAACAACCTTTCTGGTGGCCTCCAGGAACACAGGTGTGTTTAAGTATCAAAACACACGTGCAAATGTGTTTGCCTATTTCTTTTCACCAAAGCCACCCATTAACCACCAAGCAGAGCTCCAGACCAACAAACAGGGCCAGAGTTAGTGTTGTCATGATTTGGCTACCTAGAATCCAAATTTATTCCCTGTTTGACAGAAATCCCCAAACCGTGTTATAATCTTAGCTTTGAGCAGAGTCCATGGAAACCTGAGGGGACCAGATCTCCCACTCAACAGTTGAGTAGTCACATGACCTTGTCTTATCCAACCCAAGGCTCCTCTCTTGGACACTGAAATACACTTGTGTGCTCAGCTACCTTGCTACCTGTGGTGTCCATCTTTTGGCTGAGTCTGGTTTCAGCCTTTTCAACAGTCCTCTATATACCAGCACACTTCCCAAGATTGTTTTCCCATTTATGTTACACAAAGTCAAAAATCTCTTGGGGAGTATAGTGTTAATGTGATACTAATCATTGCAGAAGACGAGGTTCTTTTTAGCCCAGCCAGCTTTACCTGGGCCAAAGAACAGTTTCCGTTGGAATTTCTGAAAGACCTTCCTGTTTCAACACACATCATTGTTTGCACTTTCTATACCAAAACTGTCCTAGACAATGGAGACACAAAGGTAAATAAGCAACAGCCATTCCTTGCAAGGAGTTTGCAGCTGTGGGGAGCTCAAAACTGTGTCAAAGCACCCTATGCTGTCACTACCTTGCCACACACTTAAGAATCATTGACCTCATCAAAATCTCTACTTTCATATAAGAGAAAAGGCTGACAACTAAAGAGAGGTTTCCAAAGCCTTACAGCAATTTCTAAGCAAATCTGGGACCCGAGCTTCCCGAATCCCCAGGCAAAGCCCTTTCCACTTCATCACCCACCTGCATGGGATTTAAGCAGCAGATGTCATCTGCCCTTCTGTTGATTTTTGCCAACTGGTTGACACTGAAATGCTGGCAGGGTTGCCAACTGGCTGACTTGTAAATGCCCACTTAAGCCTGGCTGGGGTCATCTGTGAAAAGGAAACGCTACATGAGGAGGAGACTAGTTCTGCGGAGGCCCTGGGAGGTGCTGAGAAGGACAGGTGTGGAGCTAGCAAGTGCACAGGAGAAATGAGACGGAGTCTGCCTGCCTGCCCTCCCTCCAGCCTCGGGAGCATATGGTTCCTAATTAGCCACCTGGGAGCCGGTTATTGAGTCACCTATGGAGAATTACGGCTTCAGGTGAGAAGCGCAGCAGGAAGCAGAGCCCTGGTAGACGAAGAAAAGCTGCCTTTATGCAGATGCCTTCAGTAACCATAAACAAGAGGGGACAGACAGGGCCAAACGTTGACAGCTGAGAGACCATTGCTCTATCAGATGAATCCGCAAGGTCTCTGAGGCCATACCCTCTCCACCGGCCATCACCATTGCCCAGGCATTCCTCACCTGTCCCACTTGAACTCTCGCACAGCTGTGAGCAGGCAATGCTTGGGGACACGGAGGAGCCTGTGGCTCCAATGACTCATGATTTTATTGGTTGGGAAAATCCACTTTACACATGAGACATGGTCAAAGTTTCTCTAAACAGGTCCCCTTCCATTCCACAGCAAGCACAGGGAGTAGGGCCGCCTCGGGAACCAGACTGTCCAGCTGTGACTCCTGAAGCCACCACTGCCCGGTTGTGCCACCCTAGGTGTCAATCCACTTCTCTGTTTCCAATTCCCTACCTGTAAAACGGGGACAATGTCACATGGGAAACCTGAATGTCTATTTTGCAAGCTCTTGGAAGGGAGCCTGGTACATAGGACACACGCAGTAAGGGCTGGTGTCTCTAGCTCTGCTCCTGCCTCACGGCTGCCTTCTCTCACTCACATCATTCAGTTTCAGGTCTCACCACCGAGTTCCTCCTCAGTCATCCTCTGACGGCACACATCCTCCTGCCTTCACAGGCACATGGACCTCACTGCAGTGCACTTGACTCCTCCGCGTTGTGGTCTTTTTTCTCCCATCTCTGCAGATCTGGCTCTACCTATTCCTCCTTCCAGACTCAGATCTGAAGAGGTTCTTCAGGAGGCATCGCTCGCAGCCACACACAGAAATAACGATTCTCATAAGTGTGCCTGCTGTATGGTTTCTAGCGCCCCCTAGCTTGTGTTATAATTATTCACGCCTGCTCTCTCCCCTACTCCCCAATCCTCCACTGCGTAGAGCAGCAGGTGCTCACTGAGTATGCATGCAACAAGTGAGCAAATGGCTAGACATGTTGGATCTGCCTAGCTTCCAGTTTCCTCTGAACAGCTCCCACCTTACCCACACCTTCTCACCCAGTACGCAAGCATCTACAGACCTCTGCTTAAAAAAATCATGTGGCAGGCCCTTGTCCCAGCTAGCCAGGGCAGAGCAAGCAACATGGGAAGACAGGAGCACCAGAGTTGAAATGACAGTATGAGGAAGTGCACTGTGGTCATTCAGGGAACCATCAGCATAGGCAAAGATTATGGAGTTGGAGTAATGGAAGGGAAGCCAGAATAGATTGCCCAGGATCAGACTTCAAAGCTCTGGCTAAAGAAAGCAGATTTTGTCCCGTAAATAGTGGAGCTCTCTGCAAAGTCATATGAGGCTGTTGAAAGAAGGTGCTTAGCATGATAACTGACCTCTAGTGAATGTGCAACAAATGTTAACTATCATCATCATTATTCACTGCATTGAAGTCTGAGGTCTAGGGAAGTAGCCACTGGATGTTTCTAAATGAAAATACGCTGGTAATAATTATACCCAAGTTCTACTGATATGACCAACTCATTGTGTGACCCTGTGCAGGTCTTTGGACTTCTGTGAACCTCTGTGGGCCTCAGTTTCCTCACTTATAAAGGGGGAAGCCACGTGTGGTGATCCCTCGCTGCTGCTTCTAGCTTCAGCAGTCGCCGATTCTGAGATCGACTGGCAGCATCTGCCCTGACCCTCACTGCCCTGTTCCTTCTGTAAGCACCACTTCTCAGGCCATGCCACACTGACCTAGGCCCATTGCTCCAGTTCCCACAGCTTCTAGTCTACCCTGAGGCCATGTCTTTATTCAGATCTCCTGGCAGGACTGACCAAAGTACTGGACACCTAGACAATTCTCAAGAATAACGAGTTGAGTGAAATAACAACCTTAGGAAGACTGGGCATCAAAACTCTGAATTGCCTTCATAAGGATGATGGTAAAATGGGGGGGGGGAGGAGGAGGAAGATCAGGAGGACAAGGAGAACAAGGAGGAGGAGGAGGGAGAGGAGGAGAAGAGAGAACTAACACTGAACACCTAGCATGTGCTGGGGCCATGCTAAATGTCTAACTCACAAAGTGGACATTTCTGCCATCTATTCATGTACTCACATTATGGTCAGTCCAAAGATTCAGCTTTTAAGTATAGCTCTTTCATTCCTAGAACTCAACTTACCCCAATGTTGTGCCCCGTCCCACGTGGGCTGTCAGGAAATCCCTTTAGGGCCCCTTCACTTCTGAAAATACGCCCAACACAAGAAATTCCACGTGGCTCCCAGAGGGGCAGCTTCATCTCCCGCCTGCTCATGTCATCCCTGTCCTCCTACCCATCAGGGTCCTTTGGGGGCTGGGAGCTGCATCCATACAACCTGACTTCAGGAGAACTTTTAACACCACCACACACCAACTCCTAGGGCCCCAGCTTCCTACTCATCTTTATCAATCTGCTCCTCCTCCTCTCCAGGCTCTGCAAGGCACCAGGACCAGCATGCAAAGCTTTATGGCCTCTTCTTGAGTAGGGAGACTCATCTGAATCTGGCAGTCATGCCCTCCACAGCTCCTCCCACCATAGAACCACCTCCTCCCTCATGACCTAGCCTCCCTCTCGCTCTTCTCATGGTAGATTTCCATCACCCACTATACCTAGAGCCTAACTCCGCCATAGGAAAGAAAAGGTCCTCCTTCCTAGAGGGCAGAAACACCTCCTAAGCTGTCCCAGAGATGCGGAAATGCATGCTCTTTAATGCAAGCCTTTCGAAGCAAGGAGGAGGAGTCGTGTGGCCCGTGTCCTCGGGAAGACCATCTGAGAGCAGAGCCTGTGCAAGCATCCCTGCCCTCCAATGTCCACTGTCCACCTGGCTCCTTCAGAGGCGCAGGCAGAGCTCAGACACCATGGCTTGAAGATCAAGTGCAACATCTCCAGGTGTGGCCACAGCTTTCCAACAATTTAAACCTGGGCTTGAAGTCTGAATCTACAGCCTTCCCTCCTGCTTCCCCCTGAACAGCAATGTGATGCCTGCTCCCTGGCACCAGCACCCACCCAAATCCCACCCTTACACCTGGCATGGTCTAGTTCTGTCTTTCACGGCCCAATGTACTCACCCTTAACTCTGGATAACATATCCACATCTGCATGTCTGTTCCCACTGACGTCCTGCGTCCTCTCACTGCCTCCCTGCCCCTGCCTCACCTGGAGTCGGCTCCTGCATCCCCAGGCTCTTGGTTCCCTGCCTTTCCCATGCACTGGGCCTTGCTGGCAACTTCCAAGCCAGCCCACCTGGCCCCTCCCATGCAGCTTCTCTGGGTAACCACCTGAGGGTCCACCATGCAGCACTAACCAAAAAGGCCAACGCCCCTGCAGCTGAGCTCCTGACCAGGCTCCCACCCCCAAGACTCCTGGGCCCTGGACACCCTGCTTCAGCCTGTGGTGTGCTTGCCTTCTTTCTGCACCCTGCCGAGGATGCTGGCCCCCAGTCATCCTGCAAAAAGGCCACACAGGAAATATTTCAGATTTTGCAGGCCATGTGACATCTGACACAAGAACTCAGCTTTGTCACTTGGTGCAGAAGCAGCCGTAGACAAAAAGGAAACAAATAAATATGGCCCTGTTCCAATAAACTGAATTTATAGACTGGGATTTTAATTTCATATAATCATCACATGCCACAAACTATTGTCTTTTTTTACTGTTTTCATCCATTTAAAATGTAAAAACAATCCTTAAAATGTAAAAGAAGAATGGAGAAGGAGGAGTCAAAGGAGAAAGAGGAGTAGGAGGGGGAAGAAGAGGAGGAGGAAGAGAGAAATGCACTTGGCCATGGGCCATGGTTTGCCAACCCTTGGTATCAAGGGACAAGCCCTTCGTTCCAAGCCTGGTAACCACACTTTTTTTTTTCTTTGACAGAGTGGACAGTGAGAGAGAGAGAGACAGAGAGAAAGGTCTTCCTTTGCCGTTGGTTCACCCTCCAATGGCCAGCGCAGCTGGCGCGCTGCGGCCGGCGCACCACGCTGATCCGAAGGCAGGAGCCAGGTGCTTCTCCTGGTCTCCCATGCGGGTGCAGGGCCCAAGCACTTGGGCCATCCTCCACTGCACTCCCTGGCCACAGCAGAGAGCTGGCCTGGAAGAGGGGCAACCGGGACAGAATCAGCGTCCCGACCGGGACTAGAACCCAGTGTGCCGGCGCCACTAGGTGGAGGATTAGCCTGTTGAGCCATGGCGCCTGCCAGTAACCACATTCTATTTCTGCCTCTACCTCCTCCAGGTCCAAAGATCCAAAGATCCTAGACAAGTTACTTAAGGTTTCCAGGCTTGCTTTCTCATCAAATAGAATAAAAACGTGGAATAAAACAGCATCTTCCTCCTGGGATTGCTGCAAGTCTTAGGACACGACATCAAGTGGCACTGGGCACAAATATACCGCATGACAAAGTCTGCATCAGGACAGCCATGACTCTTTATCATGAAGGAAAACCTGGAATCTATAATGTGGTAAATAGAAGGAGAGAAATCAGCTTTGGAATCAGGAAAGACCAGCATTGTACCTGGCTCCACCCTTTCGAGCTGTCTGATAGTTATTCAAACGCTGAGCTTCCGCCCCCTCATCTATAAATCATGGTCAATACACACATGTCACGGGCTCTCCAGGTGTTATTTCCACAGCATAAAAAGTAAGGTACCGTGCATAGAGTACACACACACACACACACACGTGCACACGGCGGCTATTATTTATTCCAGGTCTGTCTTGATCTTTTTTCTCTTCCGAATCTCTTTTTTCAGAGAAGAAGCCAGGGTTCTTTATCAAAAGCTCGCCTCCTCGCTGTCTCCACAACATCTCTTTTGATGGCTCCCTTGCGCCCCATCAACACCGCACACTCCCCCCCCCCTTCTCGAGGAAAGCATTGCTGAAATCTGGGGCAGCCCTTTGAACTGGCATTCTTCCTCCACGCCCAGAAACAGCAGCGGGCGGCCTGCGGGGAGCTTTTGTTTCCTCCTCCTCAATCTTGGAGTTGCCCTTTCTGGGCCTGAAGCTTGCCCAGGGACTGGCCTGGGGAGAAGCTGCCCCCTTGTGTGTTCTGGAGAGGGGTATTGTGTGCCCCACCCTCTCTGCAGCTGCAGGGGCTCCCCCGGCTCCTGGCGGCTTTGTGGGTCAGGCCAATTAGCTGTCCCTAGCCCAGTGTGTCTCTGATCTGGCATCCACAGTCCTGGGAAGGGCCAGGCTTTTTTTCTTGCTGAGAAAGTTTCTGGATGTGGCATTTTGGTGGAGGCCTGTTTGGGGTAGAGGCATAGCTGAAGGCTCCATGCTGCTCTCGTGGAGGGAAGGTCAGTGGGAGAAGTGCCTTGTGGTTATCTGGTTGTGCTGCCTCCCAGGGGAGGTGGCAGGGCCCCAGGGGGATGAGTCTTACAGCTGCCAGGGCTTGAGTGACCTCCAATGGAAACTGTGAGGTTCTTAAGGACAAGGACCTTCTGCTTCTCCAGTGTCCAGGAGAACGCAATGTGCAAACAGATGCACGTCTCTCCAGAGCTGCCCAGGCCAGAGGCCGTCACCTTGCACTGCTCTCCACATCCTTCCAATCACCCTGACCTGTCCATCTATGCTTGGAAACATTGCAAAGTGGCAAAGAGTTCCCTGCACCCCTGTGCACATGCTCCTTTGTAATGGGCCCTGGCCATTCTTATTATCCCACACTGGGATTTATTCCTTCACCCTTTGCATCTGCGTCTGGCCATGTGCATGTTTTAGCCTACAGGATATCAGCAAATATACTGCAAACTGGACTTGGTCAGTCCCTGTACAAGGAGGCAGCTACCACCCTGCAGTCTCATGTCTGCTCCTCCATGCTCCCCAGAAGCCTTCTAGCACCCTGAGAGCAAGCCCGGGTGGGCCAACTGGCAGAGGAGACCCCACGTGGAGGGAGTCGCTGTCATGGTTGGAGGCCCCTGTGAAGTAAGGGAAGCCGTGGTAGATCATGATAACGGCTGGCCCAGAGCAGAACACGAAATCACAGCTAGTTCAGAGTGCTCGCTCTCTCTCTCTCTCTCTCTTTTTTTTTTTTTTTTTTTTTTTTTTTTTTTTTTTGACAGGCAGAGTGGACAGTGAGAGAGAGAGACAGAGAGAAAGGTCTTCCTTTGCTGTTGGTTCACCCTCCAATGGCCGCCACGGCTGGCACGCTGTGGCCGGTGCAGCGCACTGATCCGATGGCAAGAGCCAGGTACTTATCCTGGTCTCCCATGGGGTGCAGGGCCCAAGCACTTGAGCCATCCTCCACTGCACTCCCGGGCCACAGCAGAGAGCTGGCCTGGAAGAGGGGCAACCGGGACAGAATCTGGCACCCTGACCGGGACTAAAACCCGGTGTGCCAGTGCTGCAAGGCGGAGGATTAGCCTAGTGAGCCGCGGCGCCAGCCATGCTCGCTCTCTTACACAACCACATGTGGCATGGCTGCTCACGCCTCAAACGTTAACTGACACACACGTGTCCAAACACCCATGAGAATTAGGACACCTAAAGCTGTCATCAACGAAACACAGCCAGTCCTCCCCTGCTCCCTCATCTCCAAAATACCAGCCTTGCCACCTGCAACACTGGGAAAACAAAAATGAACACAGAGATGGTTCCCTCTTTTTCCTCCATGCACGATAGACTGCAGGGGTTCAATGCCTCTCACAGGGCCAGGCCCCACCACAGAATCGTCAGCCCTAGTAAGGAAAAGAAGATGTGAAACAGGTGGGCTTCCACATGCCCGTGCACACACACACACACACACACACACACATCCCGGCATGTACACACAGCACACCCAACACGGCTGTGGCAGAACAACTCCAGCAGACCCAGGAACTGGGGGATCTGAGGTGGGAGTCATACAGGAAAGTGAAAGCAGAAACAAATGAGGCAATGAACACGCTCTCCAAGTTTTCCTTCCAGGCAAGAGTGGTGGTGAACCTGCAAATGCGTATTTGGTGCTGCATGAATCTTAGAATTGGCTTAATTACTTCGTGTGTCAGGGCTGTGCTGGGACCTGGAGATAGACAAATCAAACAGAAATAGTCCCTGCCCAGAACAGGTGATCAGTGGCTCTGTAAAATAGCTCTTCGATGAATGAGTCTTCCCGTAAGTGACCACTGCTTATTGAGCATCTGTAATGTGCTACTCTTTGGTGACACATTAGAGAATAACACAGAGTCTCTGTCTTTATTGGATTTATGATTCTTGAGGATCCACTGGGCTTGGATGCCGATGAGAAGAGGAGGTCAGAGCAGCACAGTGACTCATTGTGGCTCGCAAAGCCCCTGCCTACTGCTCATCTCAGAGGGAGGGCTGGTTAGTGCTGCCCTTGGAGGAGCTCCTCCCTCTTCTGCTTAACCTCTGGTTGGTGAGAGACCAGAGGCTTCCAGGAGTGGATGGAACGTTTGCTTGATTGAGTCTTCTTACATGAGGTTGCCCACACAGAGGTCTGAGTAGGTGCTGTCCCTTTGCCTTTCAGAAAATCTTGCTTTTCTTCTCACCTCTATCCTAGTTGTATTCTTATATATGGGAAGACAAGAGCCTGGAATAGGTGTAACTGGTGGTCTCCCTGAGCCCAGCCGAGGCTCTCAGTCCCTACAACATAATTCAGGGGTCCCCATCCCCAGAACAGATTCAAGTCCTGACTCAGCTCCGATTCCAGCTTCTGCCTGGTATGTCTTTGGGAGGCAGCAGAGCTGTCTGGAGTTCTGGACTGCCAGCTTCTGCCCAGCTCAGTCCTGGCATCCCAGGAAGTGAACCAGCAGATGGAAGATCTTGTCTCGGTCTCTGACTTTCAAAAAAACAAAAAACAAAATAAATGTTTAAAAATAGAAAATTTACATTAGCTTTTAATTCCATTTTCCACAAACTTTGAGAAGCCTCTCCATGCAGTGTTCATGGCACTTAACAGGTTTTTTCCCAAAGAAACCGTTTACTTAGTGAGTACAAATTTCATAAGTACAACTTTAGGAACATAGTGATTCTTCACTAAGTATGATGTTTTCCAGATTCATCCATTTTGTTGCAAATGACCATATTTCATTTTTTACCACTATGTAGTATTCCGTAGTGTAATATCCCAAAGTTTCTTTATCCAGTCTTCAGTTCACAGGCATTTAGGTTGATTCCATGTCTTAGCTATCATGAATTGAGCTGCAATAAACATGGGGTGCATATAACTCTTTTATGTGCTGATTTCATTTCCCTTGGGTAAATTCCCAGAAGTGGGATGGCTGGTCATATGGTAGAGTTAACACAATTTTAACAGTGATAGTTCATTTGCATTTTAAACTTTGAGCTTAAAATAATGATGCCAGTTACTTGGTGGCAAGCAACAGGAAGTAACTCTGGATAACATAAACCAAAAAGAGATGGGTGGAGGGATATGGGGTAAACCCAAGATTTGAAGGCAAAGCTGACCAGCCAGACTTCAACAAGGATGCGAGGAGAGCTTTCCAGGCCTAGGAGGAGTCGTCTCCAGCCACTTCCTGTTTCCCCTTCTGTTCTCTCGATTTCATTTTTGCATTTTCCGCTTCCCATAACTCCACTTAGGGGAAGAGAACAATCTGACCAGGCAAGCCTTTGGTTTGGTCTGTCTGTGTTATAACACATGTGGACGTGAACAATGGTTCACTGACTCTGCTTGGCTCAGTAAACAGGACAGACAAGGCCTCTGCACGTCCACACTGACATGCTAGTGGAAGAGGTAACAAATAAGAGTGTGGCCCAATAAATCAACAGGGTCAGCTTGTGCAAAGCACTACAGAGGAAACACAGGTCACTCCAAATGGTTCACGGAAAAATAGACTGAAAAGGTAAATTTATTTTGGTGCAAAAAGGTGTGAAATCCATAGTGTTTTCATGATACACATTTTTCATGAACTTTTGCAAGATCCCTGGTTCAGAAGAACAAAATGGAGCCTCCTTTCGGGGGGTAAAGAAGGCCTCTCAAGGAAATAACGTTTGGGACTGGTATAGTGCCACAGCAAGTTAAGCCACCACCTGCAGCCCCTATGAGTTCTGGTCCTAGTCCTGGCTGGTCCACTTCCAATCTAGCTCCCTGCTGATGTGCCTAGGAAGGAAACAGAAGATAGCCCAAGCAGTTGGGCTGCTGCTATCCATGCGGGAGACTAAGCTGAAGCTCCTGTCTCCTGGATCCCAGCTTTAGCCTGGCCCAGCCCTGGCCATTGCAGCCACTTGGGGAGTGAGCCAGCAGATGGAAGATCTTGCTCTTTCTGTCTGTCTGTCTCTCCTTCTATCTCTGTAACCCTGCCTTTCAACAAGAGAACACATTTTTTAAAAAAAGAGGAAATAATAATTAAATTGAGTCTCAAAAGGCGGGCCCAGCCATGGGAAGGGCTGGGACAAAAGCATTCCAGACTAAGAGACCAGCAAATGCAAAGCCACAGAGCTCTGGGTATGGACGAGATCACTGGGGAATCTGTCGGGGTTAAGAGAGAAAAGGTCAGTGAGGGTCTCTGGTGGCCATGAAGAGAGCAGCGTTTCAGAAGGACCAGAGAAAGAGGAACCCAAAACAGATGGAACCGAGCAGCCAGCACGGCTGGATGAAAACCAGAAGCGTGTGAAGTCATAGGAGCCAGAGGAAGAGAGCATGATGAGAAGATGAATAGCTCACAAGGGTCAAATGTCGCATGCCAAGAGCCAGGGAAATGCAGGCTGCCATAGCTCTCAGACTTGGCCACAACAAGGTCCTAGGGAACTTTGTTCCAGCTGTCTCAGTGCAGTGACAGAAAAGCAGGAACCATGTGGATGGACCAGAAGATCGACACTTGGTTCTGATCCTGGCTCTGCTCCTAAGGGGTCCCTTTCCTGCTCCTAGATCTGGGCTCCCATAGTGGAGGCCCCTCAGAACTGAGTAGTCTGTGATCTCCAGCAATTTGACTCAAGCCCTTTCACTTGCGTGAGCAAGTCCTTATACAACCACTGGGTTCATGTTCTCAGACATCACAGGTGCGTGATAGATGATCTCAGATATGAGTTCAATGCTCACAACACCTGGAGGGCAGGTGACATTATTCCCTTCCTACAGGAGAGGAACACAACCCTGAGAGATGATGGGATTTGCCAGGACACATCCAGTTCCTTCCCCACTCCAGAGCTCCGAAGCCCTAACTGCACCAGTACTTCCATCTTTCTGATTTTCTGAAGATTCTTTTCTGTTTTCTAAAAACAGCCCAGTTAGGTTGCCTAAGTAGAACTAGCTCTATGCTGACCTTGAAGGCCAGAGATCAGGAACCTGATGTTCCCTGAAAGCACTGTGTGACCCTGACCCCTTCTGAAGCCATTTAATCATTAAGAGTATCAACAAGCCTGGTCTGAGACCTTGCCAGGGTGCAGTGGGGATCAGATATGTTTCCAGATATAAAAATGCTTTACAAAGGAAAAACATGCAGCCAATATAATGTGGTGCTTACCCTGCGTGCAGCAGAGCCCACTGAGAGAGAAATCTAAAACCATCTGAACTCTCCAAGCGTTCAGAACTTGTGGAGAGGAAGAACAAGGTATGTAATTTTTTGTTGTCGTTACTTTAGAAGCTCAAAGAAGGACTGGGAAATCGTGACTTCCAAGCTCACAGCTTTGAGTTTCTGTGGACAGCTGGGCCTGGAGATGATGTCATCTGGCATGAGCGAGAAAGCCTCCCTTTAGCAAGAAGTGGTTTGCAGGAAGGGAATTTCTGTACTCTGCGTGTGGGCAAGAGACGAGCAAATGTTCCCTGGCACTCGTGCCTGACTCCCCATAAAATGGGGTCCCATCCTCAGCTGTCCACGGGAAGGGAGAATTATCAAACCACCTGAGACCCTGACAACCCAGACCCCACCGATGAGATCCTGTGTGTGAACACTCCTTGAAAACCAGCATTGAAGGAAATAATTTGAGATACACCCAGATTTGCAGCTATGCTTATCACATCACTGTGCCAAGTATAAGAAAGAGACACAGCCTGAAACTCCAGAGCGGTGGGTGATTGAGCCAGCTTTATGGCCTCTGCATAGATTAGGACACTGTGGTGCTACTGAAAGAATTTTTTCAAAGATTTTGTAATGAGTTGAAGAAATGTTAAAAGTGTTAAACATAACCTCAGGATCCAAAGCTGATGAACATAACAGCCACTCCCCAGAACTCACGTGGTAAGGAAGAAAAAGTGTGTGACAACAGACAGGGCAGGAAGGAAGTGGACTTTTCATTGCTGATATTTTTGGTCCTTTATGAATCTTCAGATGGAGAAGAGTCATAAATGCCTACCACAGTAATGGCAATAAGATCCCATAATGACAAGCTGTTACAACACCCTATGAACGTTTGGATAGAAAAAAATCACACACAAAAACTGGAATCAGGACCATCAAACCATTTTCAGCTAATGATTAAAATAAGACATTTCCAGTCAAAAAGTTCTCTCCACTTAGCTCCTGGAGGTGATGCTTTGGAATCACGAGAAAGCAAGCCAAGAGGAAGGAGGGAAATAACGGGTGAAGGGAAGGGCCAGCGGGCAGCATCCAGGCCCCAGGACCCGCTCCCTGCTGGGGAACAGCACTCCTGGAGGGAAGTCTGCAGGGCAGTTAATTGAGGAGGTTTGTGACATTAGGACACTTGGAAAAAGGAAACAATAGGTCTTTAGAAAACCATATTTTTTTTTGAGAGAGAGAGAGAGAGAGAGCGAGAGAGAGAGAAAGGTCTTCCTTCCGTTGGTTCACCCCCCATATGGCTGCCACGGCTGGAGCTACACTGATCCAAAGCCAGGAGCCAGATGCTTCTTCCTGGTCTCTGACACGGGTGCAGGTGCCCAAGCACTTGGGCCATCCTCCACTGCCTTTCCAGGCCACAGCAGAGAGCTGGACTGGAAGAGGAGCAACTGGGACTAGAACCCAGCATTCATAAGGGATGCTGGCGCTGCAGGCAGAGGATTAACCAAGTGAGCCACGGCGCTGACCCCTAGAAAACTATATTAATTTTAAAAAATGCAATAATTTTTAAAAATTTGTTCTACTTATTTGAAAAGCAATTACAGACATAAAGAGAGAGATAGAGAAGGAGAGATCTTCCATCTGCTGATTCACTCCCCAAAGTGCAGGCAGTAATTTTTAATTCAAGAAAATACAGTGTTCCACTTAACTCAGAGTAGGAAAACATCTACAGATTTTTGTGATGTCTGTGTAAGTTTAGGTTCTCTGAGAAACAACTGCTATAGATGGTGCAAGAGATTTATGGGGTAAGAAAATTTTGACCAGACTGAGGGGAGTCTTCCAGTCAGTGTTCCCGGTAGGGGATACACAGCAGCAGAGCGTGGCCTGGGTTGGTAGCTGTCCTGGTCCAAGTGATTGCCTGGGGGCAGTCAGAACAAGCCTCATGGGGGAGTAGTGCCCAAGTGCAGCAGCCAAGGTCACAGCATGAGATCCCAACGGTGCATTTTCAGGGACCCCACTGTGTAAATACTGACTGCGGATATAAACGCCTAACCCTGAAGGCCGAGGAGAGGGGGAATGGGAGGATTGGTGTGGCGTTGCAGACATGGGGAGCAATCCCAGACTCCTCCAGGCATCCCCTACATTCCTCAGCCTCACATGAAGTTAGGTCAAGGGCATTGACCAATAGAAGATGATGATGGGCAATGAACAGAAGTGAGAATACAAGTGCTTCATCTACCACTCTTCCCCCGGGTGGTGACTTTTCAAGCTACCTGGTGAGCAGGAGGGTAGTGTGTGATGGAGTTAGCTTAGATCCTTGAGTCATTAGAGAGAGGGCAGCGCCCCACCCAGACCCACAGCAACTCCACCTCCCCCAGGAACCAACCTGACCACTTCCTTGAGGACATGCCCTGGCTGTTGCCCCTACTGCTAACAGCTGTCCTCAGCAGCCTCCTCCACACCCCCTGTAGCAGGAGCCAAAGCAGCTCTGGTACTCAACCCAACCAGAGCAGACCCAGCCTCTGGCCCCCCAGTCACTTTTGGACTCAGTGGAGAGTTGTGCTGTGAGACTCCAGATCCAGATTCTCCATCAGTACAGAGCATAACAAAGCATAAACCCTTCCAAAGCAAACTTCTACCAAAGAGAGGCAGGAGACAAGCAGGAACCAGCAGGTGCATCCTGCCCCTTCCTCCCCACGAGAGACTGCCAGGATGTGTTACACTAAAGATGTCTCAAGTGACCAAGCAACCAAATGTGTTTCCTTTTCATGCTGAGGCGGACTTGCTGGTACACCCCTTGTCCTTGTTTTCACTCCCTGTCTATCTGCGTCTCTCCACCCTCACTCTTGCCACCCTCACACACACAAGCTTGGCCTTGGGCTCTGGGTTCTGCAGTTAAAACACTTCTGGAGGAGCCTTCTTGGGCCTGCAGGAAGTAGGGAAGTTGACAGGGAAGAAGTAACTGGATAGAATGAGGCAGCTTGCCTGAACCCATGTGCAAGGGTGAGAAAGAGAAGCAGGAAGCTGGCAGGATTTCTAAAGCACTCAGAAGTCAAAAACCACAGGCCAAAAAAAGGGCAGGGGTAATTTTGTGAGGTTGGGGGACTTTTTCATTTACCCACTTTTGTGATTTTTCTTCTCCCTGAAGTTTTCCCACAAAGACTTATAGGAAAACCAGTAACATGAGAAGAACTCACAGACTCACATTCCAAGGGGGCCAGGATAGGAGAAAGAAAGGCTAAAGGGACTGTATCCCAACCACCTGCCGGGATGGGAGGGCAGGGGAGAACACACAGTTGTAGGGGACTCCAGGACAGTGACTGAGGAGGTCCTGAGCCTGCAGAAATGTCACACACACCACAAACAACGACAAGAGCTGCAGCACTTACTCATTGCTTCCCTAAAACCCTGGTGCAAGAAATGCCACATTTCTGTGTATTTTTTGATGAAATGAAACCCATCTCACCCTCATCAGACAAGACTGGCAAAAAACACATAAAGTGAAGAAAAGTGGGGGGGGGGGGGGCTCTCTTTTCCCTAGAGACTCTAAACCGACACAAATACTTAACACGTCATTGAGCACTTAACTATATGAGGGGACTTCAAAAAGTTCACAGGAGACTTATTTTGGTTCAAAAAAACATGAAATAGATGCATAGTTTTTTTCATAATATGCATTTTCTTGGGCCAGCATTGTAGTACAATTGGTTAAGCTACTGTCTACAATGGAGGCATCCCATTTAAGCACCAGTGTGAGTGCCAGCTTCTGCACTTCCCACCCATATCCCAGCTAATAGCCTGGGAAAGCAGTGAAAACGGCCCAAGTGCTTGGGCTCCTGCACCCACGTGGGAGACCCAAATGGACTTCCAAGCTCCTGGCTTCAGCCTGGCCCAGCCCTGGCCATTGTGGCCAATTGGGGAGTGAACCAACAGAAAGATTCTCTCTCTGACTCTCCCTCTCTCTCTCTCCTTCTGTAACTATGATTTTTAGATAAATAAATCTTAAAACAAAAAAAAGATATGCACTTTCCATGTACTTTTTGAAGATCCTTTGTATGTCAGATGCCGTTCTAAATGCTTTATATGTCAATGCATAATCTTCATGACAACATTTTGGGTTGCATCCTGTTAGCCTCTCTGTGTGGTTGACAAGGAAACTGGTTAACTTGGCCGAGATCAAAGCAGTGATGGAGACAAATTTCATGTCAGCTGTTGCACCCATATATCTCAAGTCATTGACTGATACTCTCAAACACCTGTGATGAGAGGCCTTTATAGTCAAAAACACAGGCAAAGGTCTCTAGTCTTCCAGTTTCCGTGGTTGTAGCTCCCAGTCCTCCTAGTTGAATACTGTCAGGTCCATTTGAAGGAAGAGACCCTGTCTGCACGCTGGAGACCGTGATCCTGCAGATACCAGCCAGAGCCACAGCACAATAGATGGAGTCTCAGCCCACGTAGCACCTCTGCTGCCCCCCACCTCAAGGTCTTGTGCCTGGGCATCTCCCCACAAGCCTTCTCTTAGTGCATCAGGATTTCAATTCTCCTTTTCCAGGACTGGACCCCTGTTCTTTTCCCCTCTTGAGAATCGGCTTCTACCTCCACCAGAGTAGCAAAGGACTGAGCCATCATCCATCAGTCGCTTCCACCCTGTGACACAGGAGACTGGTCCCTCAAAGATGTGGCGTCTTCTCCCTCAAAGGAGGGAAGCCTTCCCCTTCCTCTTGGAGAAGGAAAATTTTCTTGGTGTTTCCCTGGAGAGATTCCAGAGTTGGGAAGGGGAGGTGTTGGAGAGGTCTCACATTCTGTTACCCCAGGAGGTGCCATTCTCACTCATGGCCCTCACAGACTTAAATAAAGAGACTGAAACAAGAGGATGAATTGAGGAAGGGAGGGTTGTTGAAATTCATAGCAGGGCATCTTTGGGGCTTAAGGTGTAACTAGTGACCAAGTTAACATTTACTGGGCAACCTAGTCCTGGAGATCTTATTTTCACTATGTTGCTTCATCTTCGAAACAATTCTACAAAATGAGTAACATGAGAACTCCCATTTTGCAGATTTAAAAATAGTTATTCATCAATAGCTATCCAGCTAGTAAGTAGAGGAGCTGGTGTTTGAATCCAGTGTCTACCTGACTTGCCAGCACTCATGCTTAAACCCCATGGATGATGGTGACGTCACTTCCAGACTCAACCTTGGGCAAGCAGTGATCAAAAGAAGGCATCCATCACAGGACACACACAATTTTTGCAGGAAGCTACAGTCCTGCATGTGTACCTTTCCACAGAGTTCATGGAGGAGTTGAACGTACAAAACCTAATGTGGGAGCCGCATTGTAGCGCCCTAGGTTAAGCCAGCATCCCACTTTGGAGCATCACTTTTAGTTCCAGTCGTTCCACTTCCAATCCAGCTCCCAGCTAATGCATCTGGGAAGACAGTGGAAGATGAGCTAAGTGCTTGATCTCCTGTCACACACATGAAGACCCATGAAACTCCAGGTTCCTGGCTTTGACCTCACCCAGCCTCATCCATTGTAGCCATTCGAGGAGTGAATCAGAGGATAGATCTTTCTCTATGTCTCTCCCTCTCTCTCTGTCACTCTGCCTTTCAAATAAATACATCTTTAAAAAAAAACTTGGGGCCACAGCTGTAGTGTAACAGATTAATATTCTTGAGACACCAGCATCCTATATCAGAGCACCAGTTCAAGTCCCAACTGCTCCACTTCCAATCCTGCTGGCTACTAATGCACCTGGGAAAGCAGCAGCAGATGGCCCAAGTACCTGGGCCCCTTTCAGCCTTGTGGGAGACCTATAAGATTTCCTGGCTCCTGACTCCTGGCTCCTGGCTTTGGCCTGACCCAGATATGGCTTTGCAGCCATTTAAGAAGTGAGCCAGCAGATGGAAGATCTCTCCCTCTCTCTCTCCCTCTCTCTCTCTTCTCTCTCTCTCTCTAAATGCCTTTCAAATAAACTTTTTTAAAAAATAAATGTAGGCTGGCACCACAGCTCACTTGGCTAATCCTCTGCCTGCGGCACTGGCACCCCGGTTTCTAGACCCATTTGGGGCGCCGGGTTCTGTCCCAGTTGTTCCTCTTCCAGTCCAGCTCTCTGCTGGGGCCCAGGAAGGCAATGGAGGATAGCCCAAGTGCCTGGGCCCTGCACCCAAATGGGAGACCAGGAGGAAGCACCTGGCTCCTGGCTTCAGATCAGCATGGTGCACCAGCCATAGCAGCCATTTGGGGGGTGAACCAGCGGAAGGAAGACCTTTTTCTCTCTCTCTCTCTCACTGTCTAGCTCTGCCTGTCAAAAAAATAACTAAATAAATAAATGTAAAAAATTTAAAAAACTCTAATTGGAAGCCAGTGCCACCACTCAACATGCGTGACCTTGGGAATGTTGCATAACACATCAGAACCTCAAATTCACTCTCCTGAAAAACTAGGGCTGATGTCAATTGCCTTGCCGTGTAGGGAGGATTAAAGGATACCTTGTATATAAAGTGCTGGGAACATTAATAAAAGTGACTTTCTCTTCCCACCACCAACTCTCCCCATTCTTTTTTTTTTTTTTTTTTTTTTTGACAGGCAGAGTGGACAGTGAGAGACAGAGAGAAAAATCTTCCTTTTGCCGTTGGATATTTGCCTTTCAGTTAAATTCCTGGAACGAGCTTTTTAAAAAGAGACTCAGCTGGGTTTTATTATCCAATGCAGATGTATATCAATCATTTTCATTTGTAAGGTGGGTGGATTTTATATATCTGTTTCTAGCTGCTGGGAGAAAAAAAAAATCTGTAACGCTTCAAGATGGGATTTTTAAAACATCTTTATAGAGGGAAAAAAAAGCAAAAGTTTAACCTTCAAGGAAAATAAAAGAGAACATGAGGTCTATACTTGAACACACACAAAACCAAAAAAAAAAAAAAAAGACTGATCCTGAGATTGCAAACGTATGACCTTGACATCAATTGTTCGGACAGTGTAAAAAGAACTTTTATTTACCTGCTCTGACAGAAGGGGCCCCAGTGCAACCTGGGAGTCCTCAGACTCCACCCTCAGCCCAACGCTGCCATGGAGGTTAAAGTCTGAGTAACAGACATCATACTTCATTCATTATTCTCTCTCTTCACCCATTCATCCCCCTGAAAATCTCCAGTGACTGCCATGCACCAGGCACTGTGTTATGCCCTAAGAATATGGAGGGTTTTTTTTTTTTTAAGATTTATGGTTATTTGTTCAAACAGCAGAGTGACAGAGAGAGAAAAACGGACAAAGAGAGAGAGAGAGAGCTTCCATCTTCTGGTTCACTCCCCAGATGGTCACAATGGCCAAAGCTCAGCCAAGTCAAAGCTGGAAACTTCATCTACGTCTCCCACACGAGTGACAGGGGCCAAGTACTTTTTTAGGCACATTGCAGGGAGCTGGATCAGAAGTAGAGCAGCTGGGACTCACACCAGAGCTCCGATATGGGATGCCAGCGACGCAAATGGCAGCTTACCATACCACGTCACAACGCCATTTCCTATAAGGATTACGCACAGGCCCTCTACAGATTCCTGCTTTACAGAGAGACAGACGTGCAGATAATCACAACTATAACATGCTACAGAACATGTTATCTTACATACATGCAATAAGGCCAAGGGAAACATAGCTCCATTTCAAAGAATAACATGTCAACAATGTGATTGTTGGGTTTTGAGGGTGCAATGACCAAGCATGGAATCAAATGAAGCCGACATGGCCTTGACCTGGGAGTTCAGAGAAGGCAGGGGTGAGGAGTGGTCTCTGAGCTGCCACAGTATCTCATCAGGAGACCAGAAAAAGCAGATCTCATGGGGAAAGGATGAATTTTGCTTCGGGGATAATCCAGGTCCTACTGATTGCCCATTCATGTATTTGCTTCCACTGTCTTTAATGACCTCATGACTTTCTGGGTCAAGCCTGGAAAGGTGTAGAACACAGGTGAGGCTGAAGTGCAGAACAGAGAAGAACGTACGGATGCCCATGGCCTCTATGTTTGTGTCCCTCCAAAACTGACGTGTTAAACCTAATTGCCACTGGGGACAGTGTTAAAAGGTGGGGCCTGCAGGAGGTGAGTGAGTCATGAGGGCAGGGACACCCTGACCCGGGTCGGGGACCTTACAAAGAGGCATGGGAGAGCTGTTTGCCTTCTGCTGTGTGAGTTTGCATGGGGGATGCCTTCTGCAAAGCAGAGGGCAAATCTGCTGTCCCTGATCTTGTACGCCCCAGCCTCCAGACGGGTGGGAAATAAATCTCTATTATTTATAAATTATTTGGTCAGAGGCATTTTGTTCCAGCATCCCAAACAGCCTAAGATAAGCATCTTCTGCTCCAACTTTGTCTTTCACAAATCAGCGATCTCAGGCTGGGAAAGGTGAAGAGATTTTCCCCAAATCACAAGGCAGTTGAAGACCGAGAACCCAGATGTCCCTCATCCACAGCTCCACCCGGGGTGTCCTACCCGCTGCTCAGAGCCTGAGGCAGTACACGGACGGCCTCCACACACCCGCTTAGAGCACCTGCTAGCATCCCATTTTACAGAAAACGGAGGTCACGGGGCAGCGAGCGGCTTGCCGAAGGCCACGCAGCAGAGGCTGCAGGCAGAACCAGCACCAGCCAGAACCCCATGCCCTGACTCGGGCTCCCAAGTGCATTCCCTTATGCCGTGCTGCCGCCTAGAGGCAGTCCCGGGAGGGAGGGCCCGAGGCAGGCTTCGCCGGGACGGGACAGCAGGTCCGTGCTGGACACGCGCGCGGGGACAGGGAGGCTGGGAGCCGCCTAGGAGGCGACTTTCATCTGCTTCCCGCCCAGCCAGGGGCGGGCTCGGTGCTGCTCCCGCTGCCGCTCACGCACTGAACACTTCCGGTCCCCCCTGTGAGTTCTATAACCCCAAGTTGCCAAACTGAAATGGGGGCGGGAAATAGGTGCAGCGCGCGCCTCGTTGGAGCCCCTGGGGCGAGGACGCAGCCCGCTGAGACGGTGGGCAGCAACCTGCGGCTTTTCACAAGAGATCTGGGACTCTGGCGCTCAGTCCACGCAGAAACAGGTTCGAGGGAGTAGGGCTGCAGCTAATGATCTGCCGCATCCGTTCATCATTGATCATCGCTGCATGACATTATACACAGTTAAGTCTGTGGGTAGCAACCACCCCGACTGCAGACCAATAGCGCGGCCTAGTGGCCGACAAGGAGACGACAACTTCATCTCCCCATCATCACAGGCTCATAGAATGCACAAAAGACAGATCCTTGTGTTAGATAGGAAATCGAATCCCAGAGAAAGGCTCACTGCTGCCCAAATCTAACAGTGTCAGACATCGCTTCAGACATACATCATTTCTTTGTGTTGGGAACATTCGAAATCCTAAAAGCTATCCTGAAATAGTCAATTCATTGTTAACCATAGTTCTCCTTCTGTGCCATCCAACCTTAGAGGTATGCTTCCTGTCCCTCTGTATCCATTCACCATCTTCTCTCCACCTCTCCTTACCTCAAGCTCTCCCCAGAATCTGGCAACCACTAGTCTATACTTCTTTGAGATCAACTTTCTAGTTTCCTCAAATAAGTGAGAACATGGTGTTGTTTGTCTTTCTGAGACTGACTTGTTTCACAAAACACGATGTCCTCCACGTCCATCCATGTTGCTGCAAATGGAAGAAGTTCACTCGTTTTGCTGAATATGATTCCATTGGCTATATATTTTCCACCTTTTCTTTATCCATTCATCCATTCATGGGCATCCAGGTTGATTCCACAGCTTGGCTATTGTGAATAGTCCTGCAGCAAACGTGTGAATTCAGGTATCCCTTCAACATTTTGTTTCCTTTGTATGCATACTTAACAGGGGGATAGCTGGATCATAGAGCTGATCTATTTCTGGTTTTCTGAGGAATCAGCATACTGTTTTCCATCATGGCTGTACTAATTTACATTCCCACCAACAAGGTGCAAGGCTTCCCCTCCACACCCCCCACTACTGTTTCTTATTTTTTGTCTCATTGCTAACAGCCATATGTTGTAAATCTTGAAGAAAGTGAGCTGCTTTTAGAAAGGTGCCTTGTGGGGTGGGCATTTAGCCTAGTGGCTGAGATACCAGCTAAGATGCTCACAACCCGTGTGAGAGTTCCTGGGTCTGAAACCTGACTCCACTTCTGACTCTGCTTCTTGCTACTACAGACTGTAGGAGGCAGTAGTGATGGCTCAAGTGGTTGAAAGACCTGAATTGAGTTCCTTGGGAGCCAGTGCAGGCATTTGGAGAGCGAACCAGAGGATGGGAGCTCTCTCACTCACTCCCTGAGAAGGCCAAAGACTCGCCTCTGGCTGGGGGGTGAGGGCATGCCTTTAAGAGCAATGAGAGAACATGCAAAGCTTAGGAAGAGCACGCTTGAGGAGTTGGGGGAGCAGGGTTGTCAAAATTAGAGGGGTGGATCACCGATTCAGTGGTACTCTGTGTCCCTACAGGGCCTCAGACCCACAAAGAGGTCATTATGAATGTGGAAAAGAGTGCAGGACTATGGAGGCACAACAGTGCAGCCAAGTGCCGTGGCCCCATAATAGCCCAGTCCAAGTCTCCAGTTCCCTTTTTTTAAGATTTATTTTATTTATTTGAAAGACTGAGTTACAGAGAGAGGTAGAGACAGAGATAGAGAGGTCTTCCATCCGCTGGTTCACTCCCCCAAATGGCTACAATGGCTGGAGCTGAGCCAACTGGGAGATAGGAGCCAGGAGATTCTTCTGGGTCTCTCATGTGGGTACAGGGGCCCAAGGACTCGGGTCATCCTCCACTGCCTTCCCAGGTGCATTAGCAGGGAGCTGGATTGGAAGTGGAGCAGCCAGGACTTCAACCAGCACCCATATGGGATGCCAGCACTGCAGGTGGGAGCTTTAACCTTCTGGGCCACAGCACTGGCCCCTCCAGTTCCTTTTCTACCCAGAATTTATTCTCAGAACAAGTTCTGCATGGACAAATGAGCCTCTGGGGTTTAACAACAGCCAGTCTCTGCCCTGTAGAGCCCATGGTTTCATGCAGGTGGGGGTAGGGGGTGGGCTAGGCATGTAAACAGAGAAATGAATTCGCAGGAGCCAGGGTTGTGCTTCAATGGGTTAAGCTGCCACCTGCGATGCCAGCATCCCATATGGGCTCCAGCTTGTATTTCAGCTGCTGCACTTCTGATCTAGCTCCCTGCTAATGCACCTGGAAAAGCAGGGGAAGATTGCCCAAGTACTTGGGCCCTTGCCACCACCATGGGAGACCAGGATGGAGTTCTAGGCTCCTGGCTTCAGCCTGGCCCAGTCCTTGCCATAAAGGCCATTGGAGGATTAAACCAGTGTAAGGAGGCTCTCTATCTCTCCGTTTCTAACTCTGCCTCTCAAATAAGTAAACATTTAAAGGGAAAAAATGCAATTAATTCTTAGAGTTGGATCTTTACCCCTGCTTTCCCGTAGGGACCCTGCAGCCCAGAAGGGGTTAAGTCCTTGAGGAAAGTCCCAGAGAATGTAGGTAGCAAAGGCAAGTGTCACATCAGAATCTAACCCTCTGTCCTCATGGTCCCTCTGGTGAAGAGAAAAATCACATAAGCAGGTTTGCTTCTTAAATTCAAATTCAGTATTGAGAAAGACAATCAACATCCTCCAGGAACACACACACGAGGAAACCTAATTAGAAGTTGAGACATTGCAAGGGTGAAGAGCCTTTATTCTGCCACGTGTCATTTGGATAATTATAACATCATTCATAGAACATACAAAATTATTAACTTAAAAATAACCCTGTTATAGATTTATTGAATTTCTGGTCCTGCCTGTGTTGCCTCAACAGGGCCAGTCCAAATGATTTCACAGCCTTTCTATGGCCCACGAGCCCAGTATTCCCCACCCCTGCTCCTGGAAACAGCCCCACTTTTCAAATCAGGCCTTGAAGCATGCAGAGGCCAGGGAAGGCGGGGTAGACAATACACAGAATGAGCCTAGGCACAGGGCCACTTGTTCTGGCTGAGGTTTGAGAGTGAAGTGGGTCATGAAGCTATAAAAGCAGACGAAGGCCAGATCTCAGGGCCTGGAGGACTGTTCTGTGAACTTGAGCTTAGCTGAACAATTGGAAGCAACAGCAGTGTTGGAAAGAAGTCACACTTATGCCTTTGCTTAGGAATGTCTCCCTCAGCCAGAGGTATGGTCTAGTAGGTTTAGCCCATGCCTGCTCGCCAGCATCCCACGTGGGCTGGCTGCTCTACTTCCAATCCACCTACCAGCTGATGGCCTGGGAGAGCAGCAAAACATGGCCCAAGTGCTTGGGCCCCTGCACTCATAAAGGAGACCAGAAGAAGCTCCTGGCTCCCATCTTTGGATCGGCCCAGCTCTGGCTGTTGTGGCCATTTGGGGAGTGAACCAGCGGATAGAAGACCTCTCTGTGTGTCTCTTTCTCTGCCTCTCAAACAAAAGGAATGTCTCCCTGAGTATCACAGGACATATGGTTTGAGAGGAGAGAGAGATTGGGGGTGAGAGACACAGTTAGAAGATATCTCCAGGCCTGACCCAGGCAATCAAGAAGAGGAGGAGCATTGCACAGGTTTATTGGAGGGAAAATGCAGACTCACCAGAGAAGGTGAGGAAATGAACATGTGTCCAGCATCCAAACCTTAAGCTTGAAGTCAGGAGAAGAAGAGAAGCAGCTGGTAGAGAAGGAAGATGCTCTGTGGGCTGGCAGCCCCTGGAGCACTCTGCCTGGTGGCTTTTCACTGACAGTGTGGCTTTCCCTGTGTCTTTTCTTACGGTGCACTCACACAGCAGCCAACCAAGGAAGCACTCGAAAACCTAAACAGTGCTCAGGAGAGTCTGAGAGAAGGCAAAGCCCCATCCACAGGTGCATTCCATCAGCCTGGGACACAAGGTCCCTCTGGTCCAGGTCCACAGGAGACCCCAGGATAAACCCCACATCTCCAGTGTCATCTCCATATGTTTTCATTATACCTTTACTGGATATGAAGTCAGCTCTAGTACTTTGAGTGTGTCCAGGTACTGAGCTGAATGTGTAGACGAATGAACAGTAACCTTTCTCTGAAGGAGCTCCACATTGAAGGAGATAAACAAATGAAGAAACAATGTAATGGACTACAGCAGAAGATGATGTGGGTACAAGCATGTATGCTATGAGAGTTTAGGGGGAACAAGACCATCTATTTTAGCCTCAGGATGGGTGACAGGGATAGAGAAGCCGTCTGAAAGGTATACAAGGAGGTGGTGATGCCTGGGCTGGGTATTGGAGGTTCAAAAAGCATTGACAAGTAGAGAAATCTCACAAAGGCCACTGCACTCCCTGACAGACACAAAGGGGAAGCACTACAGTCTAGGATAATGAAAACCCAAAGTGAAAGTAACTTACAAATAAGAATTTCTCTCATGTATTCTAGAAGTCCGGAGGATGCTGCTCTGTGAGTTCAGGGACCTACTCCTTCCATGCTGATGTCCTGTCCCCTTCGGCTTCATTACAAAGTTTGGCAAATGCAATGAAGACAGTGACTGCAGAAAACCATTATTCTGGCCGGCGCCGCGGTTCAATAGGCTAATCCTCCTCCTGCGGCCCCAGCACACCAGGTTCTAGTCCCGGTCGGGCGCCGGATTCTGTCCCTGTTGCCCCTCTTCCAGCCCTGCTCTCTGCTGTGGCCCGGGAGTGTAGTGGAGGATGGCCCAAGTCCTTAGGCCCTGCACCCCATGGGAGACCAGGAGAAGCACCCGGCTCCTGGCTTCAGATCAGCGCAGTGCGCCCGCTGCAGCGGCCATTGGAGGGTGAACAAACGGAAGGAAGACCTTTCTCTCTGTCTCTCTCTCTCACTGTCCACTCTGCCTGTCCAAAAAAAAAAATTATTCTTGTACTCAGCCAATGGGAAGGTAGAAATAAGTCCTAAAAGGTAAACCTCCCATTTGAAGTTTGCTTTCCAGCAGTCTCACACAATGCCACTCAAAATTTCACTGCCCAAAACTTAGTCACAGGATCCAATGAACTTTTGTCTCCCCAGAATCCTGAAATTCTAACCCCCAAAGTGTTGGAATTAGGAAGTGGGGCCTTTGGAAGGTGCTTGGACAATGAACCAGGAAGCAGTCCCAAACTAGACAGCAGATCAGCTGGCACCTTGACCTTAGACCTCCTGGCCTCCACAACAGAAAAGTGTATTTCTTTCGTGTGCAGTCCATTTTGTCTGTAGTGTTCTGTTACAGCAGCACAAGCAGACTAGACATGGTGATACCAAGCTGCAAAGAAGACCTTGAAACTATTGCCAACCCTCAGTACTTAGATGCCCAGATAAAACTTGGGAATCTATAGGCAAGGACAGAGGAGAATGGACCTCTCCCCATAGGAGCAAATACCCAAGCCTAAGTTTTTTAACAACCAGTTTGGGATTGTGATGGATATGATGACCAGTTTGGTTGTCATAGATGTTTTCCCATTCCACTTCCCAGTCCCGTAGAAAACTTAAATCCTCTTGGTTGTCATGAGACCTTCTCAGCTCCCCAACTTTTCTCAGCTCCCCAACTTTCTCAGCTCCCCAGATTGAATAGTTAATGGCCATTCTTTTAACCACAGTGGTCAATTAAGGGATGGGCCTGTGACACAGGAACTCAAGTCAGGGACTTTAGTGGGATCAATATCTGGATATATTTGAAGGAAGAAACTTCACATGTCCTTGGGCTGTGAAGTTGGAAGGCTGTGAATCAAAGCTTGCCAAGTGAAGTTGGATGAGTAACATGTCCCCAGAATCCATGCCCGTCTGGAAGTGCAGAATGTAGCTTAACTGAAACCACATTCTTTGCAGATGTCGTGAGTTAATCGAGTTAATGTAATAACACTCATGAATGCATGAGTCATCAGCGAATGCTAAAACCAGTGGACAAAGTTAAAGTGTAACAGGCTTTCCACAGAAGTTTCAATTTCCCCAGAATGGTAACCCTGGAATGGACAACTTTGGCCAAGTGGTCAAGGTTCACCAATTAATCTTGGAGAAAATCAACTTCACATGCCACCCAATGGAAAGCACAGCGAAGAAAAAGATGGTTATTTTGTGGTCTTTCCTATGAAAGAAAGAAAGGAAGGTAGAAGAGGGGGGGAAGAACAGGGAGGGATGGAGTGTGGGTAGGAGGGAAGAAGAAAGAAACTTGTATCTAACCTCAAAGAAATTCAGACAAAGTGAAGAAAACCCACAAAATAACTCACTTGCACTCTTCAAAAACCTCAGTGTCATAGAAGATTTCAGGACTGTCTGAGATTAAAGGAAGCTGGAAAGATGTGACAACTGCGCACCAGGCATGAACTAGGGTGGCATTGTGCTATAAAGGATGGGGCTGAGCCAGAGTAGATAGAAGAGGACAATGATACTATTGTTTCAATAGTGATTTCCTGACTCTGATATTTACACTGGGGGTTATGTGAAAGGATGTCCTTGATTCTAGGAAGTACACACTGAAGTATTCAGGGCTAAATGGGCACTGTATCTACAATTTACCCTCTAATGAGTCAGGAGAAGTTACGATGGGAGAGAGTCACAGACTAAGAATGAGCCAGCAAGAGGGAGTGATGGAAACAAATGCGATAATATGTTAGTATTTGGAGGATTTCCATGAAAGGTAATCGGCAATTCTCTGCATTAGTTTTGCAACTTTTCTGTAAAGTCTAAAATTATGTCAAAATAGAAACCACTAAGAAGGCATAATTTTGACTTTACCTATCAGAAGTGTTCCCCCGTGGACCCTCTGTATTCCCCTAACATTTTGACATGTTTCCATGGCAGCCTTCTGTCATATTGTCTCCTTGTCTGTTTTCATCATCCTACTTGTGGGTTCTTTGATGGCCGAAATGTGTCATCTTTCCTTCTTGTTCCAAATCCCCTTCAAAGGATCTTGACGTCACTTAGACCCCTCCCTCTCTGGACATCTACTCCAGACCTTTCCTGCCCGCAGTGCCTCTGCCAAACCACTATCCAGGGCTTACTGAATGCTGATGTGCCAAACATGGCATTCCAGTAGGTCCAAGGGATCTATTTTTATGTGAAAACTAGGCAATGATAGGCATTAGTCCCAATGTAAGCAACCAGACTGGTAGAGATATGAAGGCCCTGCCCAAGGCTGATGTAACTGTGGCTTAGGGCTCTGTTGTGGATGCTATATGGTGTTACCTGGACTCCTACCCCTCCTTAAGAACCCTAGGCTAATCCTCCGCCTGCAGCCCCGGCACCCCAGGTTCTAGTCCCTGTCGGGGCGCCGGATTCTGTCCCGGTTGCCCCTCTTCCAGTCCAGCTCTCTGTTGTGGCCCAGGAGTGCAGTGAAGGATGGCCCAAGTGCTTGGGCCCTGCACCCGCATGGGAGATCAGGAGAAGCACCTGGCTCCTGGCTTCGGATCAGCGCGGTGCGCCAGCCACAGAGCACTGGCTGCAGTGGCCATCGCGGCGGGGGGGGGGGGGGGTGAACCAACAGAAAAGGAAGACCTTTCTCTCTGTCTCTCTCACTGTCCACTCTGCCTGTCAAAGAAAAAAAAAAAAGAATCAGGGCTTCATTTACTCAGCTGCCAGCTGCCAACTCCCAGCTGAGTTTCCCCTAACAGGTGCCCCATGCTGGAAGAGAAGCACTGACCCAGGGTCATCCTTTATTCCCTCCACAGGGGCAGCCTATATCCAATGACTGGTCCAAACAGCATATAAAGACCTTGACCTCGTGCCCCAGTATGTGTTACTCCTCAGGGATATCTGGCCCCAGCATTCCCTGCAGGATTGGCCGAAGCTTTTGTTCCTAAATCACAGCTCAACTTCTCCCTCTGTTCTGTGCTTTTTCCCATGCTCTTTCACTGGCACTGCTCTTGAGAACCCTCTTCAGCAAGCTTCCTACCTGCATGTTCCGTCTCAGGCTTTGACACCTGGATAGCCCATACCTGTCAATGTGAGGAGCGGTCTGAAAAAGTAGACTGGAAAAAGGAGTGTTGCTACCTGCTGGCCAGCTAGCAAAGAGGATCCACCAGTGGGGAACTGACAGCCTTCTGCAACATGGCAACTGTGCATATAGTGACTGGGGCTCCACTAGGACTGTGGGGGTCTGCACAGTCCAATGTGGCAGCCACAGGCACGTGTGATTTTAAATGTGGCAGCTAGTAGAAGATACAGAGGTGCTCATATAAATGAGCATTCCAATGTGTGTATACCCTTTAAGACTAGAAAACCCACCAGATGATTATGTGCCCTATTGGAAGAAAATGCTGTGAAACATCTTGTATTCTTGGGAAAAATGGAAAGAATAGGTTCTTGGAATGATAGGAGCCAGGTGGTTTCTCCATCAGAAGTAAGGCGGATGCAAGGAGGCCTGACCCATACACAGCATTCATTACAGGAGAGGCAATAAACAAGTAGACAGAACAATTCAGCTGTTGACATCACCCAGCCTGCATCACCAGCCATTTGTCAACAGAACAATGGATGCATCAGTTGAACAGTGATGGTGAAAGGGATCGTGGTTATGAATGGGTTCAATTTGCATCTGATAAACTCACCAATTTGATAAATTACTGCAACAGAGGCGCAATATTGAACTCCTGATATGGCATCATCTCTCAAGGAAACCAACTAGCCACTTGGTGGTAAGCTGACTATGTTGGAGCCCTTCCACCTAGAAGGAACAGCAATTCATGTTTATTAGAATCAACATGTACTCCAAATATGAGTTTACTTTCCCTGACTGCAGGGCTTCAGTCAATGATGCTGCGTGAGGACTTACGAAGTGTTTGATCTACCAACATGGGACACTGCATAATGTCATACTGGACCTAATTCACCACAAAGCAAGTACATCAACAGGCACTCACCACCTGACCCTCTGGTCTGATCTTTGTCAGCATCACCCTGAAGATGCTGGACTGAGTGGTGGGAAGGCCTCCAGCTGTGACACTGCATTGAGAGAATATCCCCCAAGAATGAGGCACCATTGCCCAGAACACAGTCCACATTCTGAATCAACCATCTTGCATGAGTCCAGGAACCACAAGGTGGAAATATGAGTGACCTCACTTGGAAGCACTCCCAGTACCCCTGTGGGCGATCATGTGCTTCCTGTCCCTACCCTTCCAGGGTCTGTGCATAGGAACTCTTGACTTTAAGGGAAATGCTTCCACCACACAGAGTCTTACTAATGTATGATTTGTATGCTACCATGTCACTTCGGAATCTTCATTTTGAGAGAATAGCAGGTCAAGAAAGAGTTACCATCCTGACAGGGGTAGCTGACCAGCATCATTAGAAGGGGTAAACTACTGTTATGCAATGAGAAAATGAAGTAAATTAGCACCCAGATGATCCAGGATGGTTTCTCTTGATCTTTGCTAAGTCCTATTTGGTGGCACATGGGCAAGTGCAGGAGTGACAGTGTGAGAAGGGCTTAGTAATGTGGAACTGAAGCTGGTGAAGGTCTGGGCCATATTACCAGGAAAGTCAGTAAGTCGATCTGGGGTGCCAGCCAAGAGAGGGGGATCTGAACGTCGTCAATAAGCATGGAACATCAACCACAGACTTGACACAAGCTGAAGCATCAGGGGTTGCAGTCCCTGCCACTAACCTCCCTTGTACAAGCTTTCCCCAGGAAAGAATCCCAGCAGAATCCCAGAGGAATTGCTCTCAGAACTCACATCGAGCACATGGGTCTTAACAATGCAAGGGGTGGACGGTAGTGAATCTATAACACACACTCTACCCCTCTGAGGCTTGAAGACTCATTTCCCAGCTTCTGGGAGTGTGGTGGCTGAGGGTTTCCAGTTTGAATCCTCTCCTAAGATAACCAGGAAAAAAACCCGAAGTTGCATTCCATTCCTGGGAGCAGCCTACCTCACCTGACTGGTTAGTACAAGGCTATAACAGCCTGGCCTCCTTGCCCTAATTTGTTACAGCTCTGAAGAGCATCTCCGTTTTAAGGATGCCTACAAGATCAGCGTAGGATTTTGTGACAACTTCGTTACAGTTCAGTTTTTCCCTCTGCTTAATCTTACTATCGCCACTCTCTTCACGTACTTATCCTGAGGTTACTCCACCTGCAATTTTCTGCAGACAAAATATCCATTTCAGAATCTCATTCCTTGGAACCCCAACCACATAGGCACTATTCTCAAACATGTATGACATATAGTGAAACAACAGCTAATGTGTAATCCCCATAGGCTAGATCATATGAGCCTAGGAGCCAAGAGGTGAGAAAAAGAGTTGGCCTCTCTTATTGCTTCCAGTGACCCATTGCAGAATAACTGCTTTCTGTTCCACAACCTTGGCCTTTCTAGATCCAGGGATGAAGCCACAGGTGTCCCACTGAACCTAAAGCCATTGTTACCTCTGATTATATTGAACTACTCTGACCAGCAGGTAAGAAAAGGATTCTGATTTGTGTGAGCAGCTGGGTTTGCAGTACAACAGGGACTAGTGCTTTGAAGAATTTACATGAGGAGGTGGGAGATGGATGGAGTAAATGGAGCTCTTGGTGCTTCCAAGACCCACCATAACTGTAGAAATTGCAATAACTGAGCTCTGACAAAGACAAAGCAATGGAGGACCCCAGTGTCATGGAGACGCAGGTCTGAATCCACCCCTACTCCCTACACACACACACACACACACACACACACACACACCAGGCCGACCCATGTGTACTTGTCTCACTGAGCCTTGTGTGTTAAGTCTTTCTTAGGCTTACCTGGAAGCCAAGGCTTATGAGCTTCCCTGGATGGCAACAGTTCGCACGGGGCTATCATCCAGCATTGCTGGCATTACGCACTGCCCATGTGACTCTACTTGGGAGGCTCGTGCCTGGCTTCCCCTGGACTGCTCACTAGGTGTCTTTTTCTTTGGCTGGTTTTAATCTGTATCTTTTCACTGCAACAATGCATCACTGTGACTACACCCACCACTTTTCTGAGTTCAGTGAGGATGACCTTGAGGATCCAACACACCTGCCAAATTCTCTACTGCTACATTCCTAATTCTCTTCTCTCAAGCTCCTCTCTCAGGCTCTGCATTTAGAAGCAGCTCAGACGAAGGCCAAGAAAAACATACAAATGATGTAGCCGCATGCTCCTGAGTCTGGGTGGTAACTTTGATTTGATCTGCAAGGTTTCCAGGACAAGTGTCAACATGCAAAGGCCTGAGTATTGCTGGAAGTGTGTAGTCGTGGTTGTAAGCTGCCTCTGTTTCCCCAGTGCAATCAGTCTGCAGGAGACCATGAGCAGAGAGTGCAATGAGAAGACACAGACTACAGAAATGCTAGTTCACCCTACCCCTCTGCACAGGCAGGCCTACAGACATTACACTGTCCCTGTATTACTAGCTGGCTGTAGTCCTTAGCCCCACTCTGGAAAACCACAATCATAATAAACACAAGTGTAGCAGCATCTACTCAATTAGCACCCTCTTTTGTTCCCTAACCTTACCCGTGTAGTGTTATATGCTGTGTAAAACTTTAATTGGTAGAAATGGAAATACAATGCCATTTTATCTTGTCAAAATATGAAAAGCAAATCTGATCAAACCTCTAGATCTAATTACCACTTTACAGGCAATAGGAAATAGAGGACTATGTGAAAATAAAATCTGTCAAATCTAGACTATTGAAAAAATCTAGAAGATAAATGATGTCTGATTTTAATAAGAAATTGAGAGAGAGTAAAGGAGTGAGAGATAGAGAAGAATTATCAGATTAAATGAAGCTTTAAAAACACATCAAGGGGAACCAGCGCTGTGACGTAGCAGGTAAAGCTTCTGCTTGCAGTGCCAGCATCCCACATAGGCGTTGGTTCGAATCCTGGCTGCTCCACTTCTGATCCAAGTCTCTGCTATGGCCTGGGAAAGCAGTAGAGGATGTGAGAATCTCTGGCCCCTGAATGATGAGTGACAACTGGACATTTCTCCTTGTCAATGGGCAGTCTGGTCTGGGAAGGAGATGCCCAGTTGTGGGTGGGCTCACTCGGGCTTTTGTCTTCCCAGGACACATTCTCCTTCACCTAATTTCAGTCCATTCATTCCTTCACCAGACGTTGCCTGGATGGGTGTCTTAGTCCACCTTGTGTTGCTGTGACAAACTATTCGAGGCTGAGTAAGTTATCAGAGAAATGAGGCTGATTTAGCTCCACGCCCTAGAGGCAGAGGCGTCCAAACTCGGGTGGCTGCCTCTGGGGAGGGCCTCCTGCTGCATCAAACATGGCGGATGGAACCGCATACTAGGGAGTGCATGCCAGAGACAGGGTCACACAGCAAGAAAGAGAGCAAGAAAACACGTTGAGAGAGCCAAGTGCTTTAACAGCCCACTCACAGTAACCAATCCAGTCCTGCAAGACCTGGCCTGCTCCCAAGAGAGGGGCATTGAGCCCCACTGACCATGGTGGCCCGCAACCTAGCTACTGCCCACCCCCTAAAAGTCTCACCACTTCTCAATGCTGTTACCATAGGGACAAAGCCTCCAGAACAGGAGCCTTTGGGGAACAAGCCACACCCAAACCACAGCAGTGGGTACCATGTGTCTGGTACTATCCTAGATTCTGGACGTGGAGATGAGCAAAGAACACAATAGACAAAACTCCCTGTGCTGTGGGGCTCAAATCTAATCCAGACAGACAATGCACACAAAACGTACTCTGTAAAGGAGTTATTTGAAAGTAGGGGTCTCCGAGAGCAGAGGAAGGGAGGATGGGGCTCCGGGGAGGGATGGCTTCCCTGAACAGTGGTGCCTGGGGAAGGCCTGGGGGAAGACAGTGCTGACAGCTGTGAAGACCCTGTAGAGTTGGAGGGCAGAGTGGCTGGAGCAGGCAATGATGGAGCTGATGTCAGATCAGCAGGACCCGGCCACCAGTGTGATGACTCTGGTGCTCACTCCAAGAGGAATGGAGGAAGCTTTCCAGTGTTCCCAGCTGAACAGTGACACGGCCTGACTTCCACTTTGCAGGACATTTGCACCAACTTATAAATTTACAGAAACTAACTACTACATTGAGAATAGACAAGGAAGGGCACTAGCTGGTTGGGGGTGGCCTTGAGTATCTAGGCAGGAGATGGAGTAGACAGCAGGAGGGCAGCAGTGGACACAGGGCCAGCAGGGTTTCCTGCTGGATCACACGTGCAGCACAAAGACAAGAGACGTGATGATGACCCCACAGTCTGGGCCCGAGCAACAGGGAAGATGGTGGTGCCCATGACTGGATGGGAGTCCCCCTAGGTGAGCCGGTTTGAAGAGGGTAAGCATTACCACGTGGGCTTGCTAGGTGGTATGACTGGTGCCTTGGGAGCCTTCTCTGCTCCATGCAGTCCTGGTGGGCACCAACTCAGACTGCAAAGCCTTCAGTGTTGGCTCAGGGATGGGATCCAGCCCAAGCAGGGCCACCCAGATCCCTCCACAGGACTGAGACACAAGCAGAAAGGTCCTCTCCCGAGGAAGTGGCTGAGCTTGGCAACCACAAGCCTGGGGCTGACTCACGGCAAGAACCTGCTTGCAAAAGGAATGCACAAAAACCTGTGTATCGCGTCTTCAACTGTGCTGGCGGTCGCTCCTTGCTGTATCCTTGCTGTACCACCATTTACGTAACAAGCCCCCTCTTTGCCTAAGCTACTTTATTCCTGTTGCCTCCATCTGACCCATCTAGACTGACATGCAAATAAAGAACTCATTTAAATTACTGAAATTTAAAAAAAAAAATACTGGAATTTTGCTGAGCCCTGGCTGCCATCAGCACTCAGGGGAGTATTCTTTTTTTTTTTTTTTTTTAAGATTTACTTTATTTGAAAGGCAGAGTAACATAGAGAGGAAGAGAGAGAGAGAGAGAGAGAGAGAGAGAGGTCTTCCATCTGCTGATTCACTCCCCAGATGGTCGCCAAGGCTGGGGCTCAGTTAGGCTGCAGCTGAAACCAAGAGCCTAGAACTCTATCTGGGTCTCCCACAGGGTTGGCAGGGACTCAAGTACTTGGACCATTCTCTGCTGCTCTCCCTGGCACATTAGCAGGGAGCTAGATCAGAAGGGGAGCAACCAAGGCTTGAATCCGTGCTCCAGTGTGGGATGTCGGTGTCAAGCAGAACCAGAGCCCAGTGCACCCTCCAGGAGGTGATGCCTGAGCTGAATGTTGGAGGACACAAAGCCCCATGCACAGCCTACACCCTGGGCCACTGAGGCCTGGCCACGAGGACGGTTGATCCAGAAACATTTCCCAGAGCACCCCACTCAGGACCTCCCAGAACCTTGCCCACAATCTCCCCTGGGACAGTTGGCTCCCCCAAGTCTCCTCCTCGGCCACGTATGCACCTGACTTATGTGGCGTAGACTACCATGAGGCACCAGAACACAGGCTCTCCTCATCTTCATGGCCCAAAATCAATTGCACCTCCAACGTCTTTTGCAGTTAATGTGTCAGCATGGCTGAATTCAGCCTGGAGAATGTGGACCTACTGTGACCTCCCACACACGATCCCAACGCCCTTTCCCATCCACCAAGCCTCATGCAGAGAACACCGAGGACCAGGAGTAGGGAGCCACAGGTGCAAGGATGTGGGGGTTTGGGTGTCTATAAGGAAAATGACTGCCACAGGCAGCATCAGAAAGTGATGTGGGTGAAAAACAAGCACACTTACCGAGACTTCAGCAAGCCTTCAATCACCTAATCATATCCCTGCGTTGCTCCGCTGAACTACAGATGCGCAAGAGGACACCCTGTATCATGGGCCTCTCTCGATGCCCGGCCTCTGGCTGCAGTGCATGCTTAGAAAACACACTTCGGGTATTTGCTCAGACACCTGCCTCATTCTCCGTGTTTTGAAATTAGTTTGAGCCTCACCTCCACTGCAAACTCCTCAGGACTCACGAGAACAGACAGGCAGGGAAGTGAAAGAGCTTTTATTTTCTGTGTTGCTTCTGTCTCTGGCTCTAAGTTGTACTCTCCCATCTCTTGTCCCTGTTTTATGCTCTCTGAACTCAGAAGGGACCCTTGCTGCTTTCTGTTGTTTTACACAGTAGAAGTTACTTGCATAGGGCACATGGGTTTCTAGCAGAATTGACTGACATTTTGAGGAGAGAAGAACAGTTATTGTACCAGCACAATGCAAATAACATTAATTATTTGTGCTTAAAAATTCTTTATGGGGGTGTCATCAATGGGAATGGTGGGATGGGAATCTTCAAGAATCCAATACTCGGTAAAAGCAATGAGAACACTGTCCATTGTCAAAATCAACTTTTTCAGGACAGTGAAAATTTGTCGCAGGCTTGCAACAATTTAGGAAGCATTTATTCAAGGAAAATTGCTATTTTTTAGTGAGATATTTGGTATTTCAACATGCCCCTTACTTACCCATCCTTCCCAACTCCACAGTAGACTTGAAAATCAACAGCCATAAATCACAACAAAAACCAGAAGAGCATAAGCCCCTCAAAGGGAACAGAATGAAGCTCTTCCAAACCCTCAGTCGCTAACGACTGCCGCCATTTGGCCTTTCTGTAGGTCCCCTCTTACAGACTCCATTTGTGGGACTTATCTTTGTTTAATCTGACTCAGAGCTTGCCTAAGGGAAAATATTCAATGGCAATTGTTAAACACAATAGCTTCCTGAGGCAATGGCAATGGGGGGGGGGGCAAATAATAAGCTGACTAAATAGAAGAAAAAAAGGGAGGTGAGATGTTCACAGGGAGGCTTTGAAAAGTTCTTGGGAATATAAAAATTCACATGCTTTCCAGGGTCTATGCCTGGGAAAGGCCTAAGTAGGTCCTAAGCTCTCACCTGTGCTCACGTTGAGGTTTTTGTATAAGCAGAAAGTGAAAGCTAAGGCAGAGATGTGAACTACATGAATGAACATTTAATGTGTGTCCCAAAGACAGAACAAGCCCTTTGGCAGATCTAGGGGAATTATTGGTCCCAGGATTTAAGGAAATAACTATCCAATTATCAACTGATCACCAAGTCAACCAAGCAGAGACAGCAGTGGTAATAAACAACAAAAAATAGAGATTTTACAGAATCCATTTAGGAAAGTCACTGAACAAGCAAACAGTAGCAGTAGGAACCCTGGAAAAGTGAGACACTCTGATTTCTAGAATTTATACTTCATATATTTTAAATGTTCTGTTTTCAACAACAACAAAAATAACTTGAAGCATGACATGAAACCTTAAACTATGGCCACATACAAAGGATAAAGCAGTCACTGGAAACTATTCCTGGGGAAGCCAATAAGTGGGAATAACTAGACAAAGATTTTAAGTCAGATATGTTAAATGTGTTGAAGGAATTAAAGGAACCCATACTAAAGAACTGTAAAGAAAACATGAAACAACATCTCACAAAATTAATAATATCAATGAAGAGATACAAATTACTTTTTAAATAACCAAATAGAAGTTCTGGAGTTGAAAAGTACAATAATTGAAATGAAATAATCACTAGACAGACTCAGCAGCAGATCTGACCCAGAAGACGAAAGAATCTGCAAACTTGAAGATGGATCAATTGAGATTTCCCAGTCTGAGGAACGACCACCCCCCAAAAAATGATGAAAAAGACAGAGTTTCAGAGACCTGTGAAACATTACCAACCATATAAATACGGGTGTGACGGGAATCCCAGAAACGGAAGAAAGATAGGCAAGGGCGTAAAAGCTTCACGAAGGAATAACTGCCAAAAACTCTTCAAATCTGATTTTAAAACATTAACTTGTACCTCTAAGAAGTTCAACAAACTCCAAGCAGGATAAACTGAGAAGAATTCACACCTAGAAATATCTTAATCCAACAGTTGGAAGCCAAAGAACCTGGAAAGTAGCAATAAGGAAGTAATGGATCACATACACAGCATAACTGCTATCAATTAGTTTTAGTAATAATCTTAGTTTTAATAAGCTTTATCAGGAAGGAGGATGAAATGACATGAGGACAAGAAGGAAATAGGATGACATTCTCTGCTACAGAGGAAAAAACTCAAGAATTCTATAACAAGCAAAATATTTTCATGATTAAAAAAAAGAAGCATCCAACAAAGTAGGACTAGCAGGAAAGTTTCTCAGTCTTATAATGGACATCTACAGAAAGGCACCAGTTAGCATCGTTGTCAATAATGAAAGACTTTTAAGATCTTGAATAAGAAAAGAACGTCCACTCTCACCATGTCTACTCAGCACTGTATGGAGGTTCCAAACAAGACAGTTATGCTACAACAAAATGAATAAACAATATCATAACAGAAGAAAGTACATCTATCTCTCTACAGATGCTATCATCTTGTATTTAGAGCTAAAAAGTAAGTTCAGTGAGGTTGCAGGGTATAAAATCAATTTACAAAAACCTCTTGTATTGCTTTTTTCCCAAAGAAACCTTTTATTTAATGAGTACAAATTTCATAAGTACAACTTTAAGAATATAGTGATTCTTCCCACTATATTCACCCTCCCACCCCTACTCCCACCCCACCTCCTCCTCCCTCTCCCATTCCCAGTCCCACTCTCCATTTCCTCGACAGTCAAGATAAGGGCTGTTCAGTTGTTGCTTCTCATAGCATCAATTTCAGTTCTACAGATTTCCTTTTAGGTGCTCTATTAGTTATCACAGATCAGCAAGAACATATGGTATTTGTCCCCTTGGAACTGGCTTATTTCATGAAGTATGATGTTTTCCAGATTCATCCATTTTGTTGAAAATGACTGGATTTCTTTTTTTTTTTTAACCACTCTGTTGTATTCTATAGAGTACATATCCCATAATTTCTTTATCCAGTCTTCAGTTGTCTAGCATTTAGGTTGATTCCATGTCTTAGCTATTGTGAATTGAATGGCAATAAACACAGGGGTGCAGATAACTCTTTCATTTGCTGATTTAATTTCCCTTGGATAAATTCCAAGGAGTGGGATGGCTGGGTTGTATGGTGGGGTTATATTCAGGTTTCTGAGGAATCTCCAGACTGACTTCCATAGTGGCTTTACCAGTTTGCATTCCCACCAACAGTGGGTTAGTGTCCCTTTTTCCCCACATGCTCGCCAGCATCTGTTGTTGGTAGATTTCTGCATGTGAGCCATTCTAACCGGGGTGAGGTGAAACCTCATTGTGGTTTGATTGGCATTTCCCTGATGACTAGTGATCCTGAACATTTTTTCATGTGTCTGTTGGCCATTTGTATTTCCTCTTTTGAAAAATGTCTGTTTAGGCCGGCGCCGCGGCTCACTAGGCTAATCCTCCGCCTAGCGGTGCCGGCACACCGGGTTCTAGTCCCGGTAGGGGCGCCGGATTCTGTCCCGGTTGCCCCTCTTCCAGGCCAGCTCTCTGCTGTGGCCCGGGAAGGCAGTGGAGGATGGCCCAGGTGCTTGGGCCCTGCACCCTATGGGAGACCAGGAAAAGCACCTGGCTCCTGGCTCCTGCCATCGGATCAGCGCGGTGCGCCGGCCGCAGCGCGCCAACCGCGGCGGCCATTGGAGGGTGAACCAACGGCAAAGGAAGACCTTTCTCTCTGTCTCTCTCTCTCACTGTCCACTCTGCCTGTCAAAAAAAAAAAAAAAAATGTCTGTTTAAGTCCTTTGCCCATTTCTTAACTGGGTTGTTTGTTTTGTTGTGCAGTTTCTTGATCTCTTTAAATATTCTGATTACTAATACTTTATCTGTTGCATTGTTTGCAAATAATCTGTCCCATTCTGTCAGCTGCCTCGTCACTATGCTGAGAGTGTCTTTTGCAGTGCAGAAGCTTCCCAATTTGATATAATCCCATTTGTCAATTTTGGCTTTGATTCCCTGTGCCTGGGGTCTTTTCCAAGAATTCTTTGCCTGTGCCAACGTCCTGCAAGGTTTCCCCATTGTTCTCTAATAATTTATCTGATAATGTTCTCTAATAATCAGGTTGCAGATTTAGGTCTTCAATCCATTATGAATGGATTTTGTGCAAAACTATTGTGCTGCTATACGCTGACAATGGATATTCTGAAAATAAAATTAAGAAAATAATTGCTTTTATAATGTCATAAAATGAATTAAATACTTGGGAACAAATTTTTTAATGAAGTTCAAGACTTGTCACTGAAAACTACAAAACATTGTTGAAAGAAACTAAAGGCCTCAATAAATAGAAACACATTTTATGTTCTTGGATTGGAAGACTCCATATCATTAGGATGGCAGTACTCTCCAGAGAAACCCACAGATTCAAAGTAGTCCCTAATACAATCCCAGCTAGTTTTTTTATGGAAATTAAAAAGCCAATCCTTGGCCGGCGCCGTGGCTCACTAGGCTAATCCTCCACCTTGCGGCGCCGGCACACCGGGTTCTAGTCCCGGTAGGGGCGCCGGATTCTGTCCCGGTTGCCCCTCTTCCAGGCCAGCTCTCTGCTATGGCCAGGGAGTGCAGTGGAGGATGGCCCAGGTGCTTGGGCCCTGCACCCCATGGGAGACCAGGAAAAAGCACCTGGATCCTGGCTCCTGCCATCGGATCAGCGCGGTGCGCCGGCTGCAGCGGCGGCCATTGGAGGGTGATCCAACGGCAAAAGGAAGACCTTTCTCTCTGTCTCTCTCTCTCACTGTCCACTCTGCCTGTCAAAAAAAAAAAAAAAAAAAAAAAAAAAAAAAAAAAAAAAAGCCAATCCTAAAATCCCTGTGGAAATTCCAGGAATGCAGAATTACCAATACAATCTTGAAAAGAAGAACAAATTGGACAGCTCATACTTTAAATTTCTGAACTTCCTATTCAGAGACTCCCAATTCAGAACTTACCATAGAGCTATAGTGATAGGAGAATATGGCATTCGTATAAGGATGGACCTACAGACTGATGGATTAGCACTCAGAGACCAGAAATACATGCTTATATTTGTCGTCCTAAATTAATGAATGTGTACCTAAAATGTGTCATCTCCATACAACAAACTATTATTCCACCATAAAGGAGATGAAGTGCTGCTGCCTGGCACCACATGGACGAATCCTGAGAATGCCATGCTAAGTGGAAGAAGCCAGGTACAGTGGATCACAGCCTATATGATGCTAGGCATGTCCAGAATAGGCAATTGTATAAAGACAAAAGGTAGATGAGTGGTTGCCAGAGTAGGGGAATGGAGAGTAACTGCTAACATGATGTCCCACTTGGGGGAGATGAAATTCGCTCTGTGAATATACCAACAACATCTGACTTGTACAATTTAAAAGGATGAACGTCCGGCATGTGGATTATATCTTGATTTTTAATGTAAGAATATGTTTTATAGTATTTATGTTCCCAAATACTAGCCTCCTGCTATGTTGACTGATGCCTTCTCCATCTTTTTCCTTTTTCCCATTTCTGCCTCTCTTCCATCCACCACCAGCAGCCACAAACCCATGTAACTGTTTTGTTGATCTGGATGCTTCATCTCTCTCCAGCCATATCCCACAGATTAGCTCTGTATGGTACACTCACATCCCAAGGACTCCCAGATGTGCTCCAGCATCATGACCCATGACTTTCAGACATGTCAGCCAGAAAAGAGTGATGACCAATGTCATCAGACACTGTTCACCTGGGCAAACCCTTGACCTCTGTGGATCTAATAACAGTATTCATCCCAGGGTTTCATTGGGAGGAGTCAATGAGAAGGTTAAAATAATACCTAATTTTTCTAAAAATAAAATCTACCTTTTCTTTTTCATGCAAGTACTGTTATACTGAGCTATTTCTATATTTCAGGCATTATCATAATCAGCCATCGCAAAAAACTATCAGGTAGATATTATTATTTTTTTTTGACAGGCAGAGTTAGACAGTGAGAGAGAGAGACAGAGAGAAAGGTCTTCCTTCCACTGGTTCACCCCCCAAATGGCTGCCACAGCCGGCGCACTGCGCCAATCCAAAGCCAGGAGCCAGGTGCCTCCTCCTGGTCTCCCACACAGGTGCAGGGCCCAAGCACTTGGGCCATCCTCCACTGCCTTCCCGGGCCACAGCAGAGAGCTGGCCTGGAAGAGGAACAACCGGGACAGAATCCAGCGCCCCGACTGGGACTAGAACCCGGGGTGCTGGCGCCACAGGTGGAGGATTAGCCTAGTGAGCCGCGGTGCCAGCCATGTAGATATTATTATTTTCAAATTCCATAAGCTATTGTTACATTCTAGGGAGTAGCAGAGCATGATTCAGACCCAGGATCCTCTTAATAACAACACAGCATTGCTGTGTTGTGTCCTGTAATGCTCTATCCATTAAGAGCTATGACCTTCATTTGACAGATGAACAAACAGGGGTGCAGAAAAGCTAAGCAGTCAGGCCTATTAAACGTTCTGTAAATGTTAGCAGCAGCAGCAACTTTGTCCTCACAATGTCTTATTCTTCTGTTGTGAGAATTGTCACACTCACTCACCTTGGGAAGGCACAAGTGGCTGGCCACCTGTGCGTTGGTTCTAACAAATGTTCTTCTCCTCTGTTAAACACAGAAGGGAGTAAACCGGACTCTCTGCCCTCTGGAAGCTCAGAGCCTGCCTGGGCAGACAGACATGCTCTCACAGTTACAGCAAATGCATGGCAGGTGCTGGAGAGTCCAGCACAGTTGCTCAGTAGCTAAGTGCAAGACAGATGGATGGAAAATGACAACTGGGGAAGAGGAAGTTCTTTGTGCATAGAAATATAGCAGATATCATAGAAGAGATGACGCTTTCCTAGTGTGCAAATGGTAGGCACACAGAGGGAAGCACAACAAATGTGTTTATTATTGAGGAAACAGAATAGAGAACAATGGAGCTTTCGGTGTGAGACCTGTGGGCTTGTCGTTTCACATTCGGCCACTAGAGGGGAGTCTAACACACTTTGGCATTTAGAAGAAAGTTGGCTTTTGTTTGGTTTCCTTGTTTTTTCCCCTTACCAGGCCCAGTCTTCAACAAGATCTCTTAAGTTCCTAGTTCTTGGGGACTTGAGCAGTTCTGAGTGTTGCTAACCCCCCCCCCCCGCACATAAGAGGTCGTGGCTGAGACATTAGGCTGTGACATTGTATGAAGGGGTGATGGAGATTTTTTCCCCAAACTGACCTGACCATCATCACCAACCATATTCCCAGCAGAATGGTCCCAAGATAACCCTTTCTTCCCCAACCACATTCCCTGTGCGGCTCCCTGAGCAAACTTAATTGTTCCATTAACATTTATTACGTTGAGTCATTGCTTGCGTTACTCTTATTAAGACGCCTTAACAGAAAGCTGCTCTTGGTTTCTAACTTGACTCAGGTTCATTCCACAAAAGGCCAGAGGACTTGCATTTGCCGTGACCTTCACAGATGAGGGAAGCTGACCACCACATCTCTGCTGGCTGCCACTACCCCATGGAATGGGAACTCTGTGAGGCCTGGGATGTAGCCCAGACCACTGGGAATCTTCAGTGCCTAGCAAAGTGCCCGTCCCATGGTCATTACCCACACGCTGTTTGTTGGAGGAGGAGGACTGGCCTCACCACCTTGCCTTTGAGGTCACTCCTGCTGGAAAGCCTAGCTCCTCAGTACAGGGACTGGTGGTGATGAAATGGCAGCCTCTCATCAGATCTTCCAGGATCCATGGCTTCCCTAAAATAAATCTCTAAGTCCTCACCGTGACCCCAGGTCCTACGTGATCTTCCTGGCCTCATCTCTCCTCCCAACCTGACTCCCACCCAGCACGCCCCAACTACACAGCCTCTGTCTTCAAACAAACTCCTCTTGACTCTAACCCTACTGCCTTGGTACATGTGAGTTCCTCTTCCTGGAAAACCCTACCTTCCCAGCGCCCCATGGCTGGCTCTGTTTTGAAACTGAGATCTTACCTTGTCTGAGGTCTTACCTTGTCTGAGGTCTTACCTTGTCTTCCAACACAAAATAGACACGCCCCTCCCTCTTGATCACATTGTCGAGTTTCAATGCTCTGTACAGCATTCACGGGATTTCTATTTGTTGGGAGTTTTTATTTGAAAGGCAGGGGGACAGAGACAGAGAAAGATCTTCTATCTGCTCAGTTCATTCCCAAATGCCTGCTATAGGCAGGGCTGGAGCAGACACAAGCCAGGAGCCTGGAACTCCGTCTGGGTGTCTGACATGGGTGGTAGGGATCTAAGTACTTGAGTCATCACCTGCTGTTTCCCAGGGTGTGCATTAGCAGGAAGCTGGGTTGGAAGTGGGGTGAGGACTTTAATCCAGGGACAAGGATATCGGATGTGGGCATCTGGAGTGGCAACTTAACCACCGTGCCAAACTTTCGCTGCTGTTGGCTTGCTTATTGCCAGATGCCCCAAGTCAGCAGGATTCAGGAGAGCAGGGATCCTGTCACTGCTATTCACCATTCCCAGCAGCACCTGGGCCAGAACAGCCCATAATCTCTGAACAAATGCCCCTGGGATGAAGAAGTAGCACCCTACCCCCGCCAGTGTCCACTCACACCTGGCTAACTCCAGGCCTTTCGGCCGCAATGAGCCAACCTTCGCAGAAGGCAGGCCGGGGTTCCGAGAAGAAGGGAGGCTGTGCCAGGCTGACCGGACTGGCTGAGACCTCAGGGCCAGCAAACGCAGCCCTTGGAGCTCCCACAGAGGCCAGCAAGAGGCAGTGACAAAGAGCACTTCCAGAGCCTCCTCTGCTTCCTCGGGGTGACCTGGTCAATCCCTACACCGCCCCCCCCCTGTGTCCTCACCGGCAAAGCGGCGGTGTGACAGTCCTAACATCTACCTCACAATGCCCAGGTGAACTTCACTCACTCAATGCTTCTAAAGTAGTGGCCTGCAGTAAGCACCCAACCAGTGTTTCCGTACCAAGAGGGCTGACTCTGTGTGTGCACCTAGCAGAGCTGTCAGTTCTGAGGGGACGGGACGGTCTCATTCTCCCCAGCTCACGGCTTCCACGATCACAGCTTGTCCTCTGATGATCCATGAGCTCTCTCTGATCACAGCTAAAAACCAAGAGTTCTTGGATTCAAGGGCCACTGGGCCCCCTTCTACCTGGCAGATGCTGTTTCGAGTTAGACAGGCTTCTGCTTTCTGTCTCTTTCCTTTACGTTCCTTTCACAGGCCCCTTGCTCTCACAGTGGAGCCCTTCTCAAGGGTGGGCTGGAGCTGTACAGCAGGACATGCAACTCTGCAAGATCTGAAATGGATGTCTTTCCTTCCAGGGTGTCTCAGCCGCCCGCCCCCTCCTGAGCAGCCTCCCTCCAACCCAAGAGCCATGGAAAAGTGCTCTCTGGGAGGAAAGTAATGTATGGCCCAGGGAGCTGCCAACATTGCCGCCGATTTCCAAGGAAAATTGCCTCTATCCATCACCGCAGCCCTGAGCCAACGTGCATTAGTGAGGAAGACCCGAGCCAGGCTCTCCCGAGGGTCTTCTCAAAGGCAGCAGGAAGGAAGCCCATTGCCTGAACAAAACAAAATGAGAGAAAACAAGGAAGGAAGGGAGCCACTCCTAATCAATAAATATCTTCCTGCCAGCAACAAAAGCGGGACAGGACTGTGTCTTGGAGCCCAGGCAAGCGTGTTCCCGCCACCTCCCCCAGGGTGAGAGATGGAGCTTTGGAGGTTGCATCTGGCTGTTCCCAGAGCCACAGTCGCAGGGGCTCCTGCAGGGAGACCCCCGGGGCCGTTCTTCTCTCCCTACTCACCATCAACCCCACACCCTCCAGAGAGGGGCAGAGCAGGTATCTCCACAGGGAGAGGGACAAGGCACAAACCCTCTCCTGCACAAGCCATCAGCCATTTCCTCTGGGCCAGAGGAGAATGCATGATTATTCCTGAAACGCCAAGGCACAGCTCCGACAGCCTCCTGGGCGAGCCCCTGTCACTTGGGATTTTCTGACCTGGCTGAGAATGACTGTGCCAGCATTGTGCAAAAAGCTCAGCAACTCACCTCTCCCCGTTGGACTCACGGCCACTTACAAATGACTAAGGGGGCCTCAGAGGGACAGAGAAAAGTGTCCCAAGCCCTGGAATTGGAGGCCAGGACTTGAACCCAAGTTCTCCAGTAGCTGCCCACTCGAGCACCCGGCTGCCCTCTCTGAGCCCCAGTTTCTGTGTCTGGAAGAACACTGGCTCTGTCACAGAGTGCTCCCAAGGTGATCCAGGTAATAGAAGGAAAGCATCTGGCAGGTGGGCGAGGTCAGAGAAGGGACCGTCTCCCCTGCTGCCACCCAACTCCCGAGCCACGTCTCGCACGGGCAGCACTCTCATGTTGCTCCTGCCCCTGCCCGGGCCACACACCCTGTCTTGGCTGGCAGGAGACACTCACTCGCTGTGTTCTATGTCCCTGCTGCCCGACACAGGCTGAGGACACGGTGGGTATACGACTGGTGTTTCTGGGACTGAACCGAATTCACGGAACCTGCCATGAAAGAGGAAGAGGGTGCAGCTGCGATGTCCCCTAATGAGGCTTATAAGAAGAATACACCCTGAGTCTCCTTTAGTCCAGCAGAAAAATGAGACAACGAACCCAAAATGGTCCTGGTCCTCAGAGCAATCGGCGTGTGCCAGCACTTGATCTGTTCAGCTTGTCCTGTCACAGTGCAGGACATGGTTCCTATCTTTTCTTTGGGAAAGAGAACAGCAATTTGGGGTTTGGCTGGAAGCAGGAGCCTCTCCATTTACATGGTTGTTCAGATGGAAAAGTTGGATGAAAGCTGCAAGGCCCTTGCAGGCCACCTCTTGGACAAGTTGAGAGCTTAAGTGAGCAGAGGACTTGCAGGGGTGAATATTCCCAACTGGCAGACGATGAAGGCCAGCACTTCCTGTGGCCACTCAGAAAAATGGCTGGGAGACAAGGAGTGGATCCACAGTTCTCACGTGCACAACCTCAACTCCATTTGGGAAGCGCATTTGGGGTTCCTAACACCTTCAAGGCACTTGGGTGAGCACAGTGGGGAAGCAAAGAGCTGGGACTGGTCTGAATGGGTGTGCACTTGGAATCTGGAGTCTGGGTTTGAATTCCAGCCCCGTCTCCTTGCACTTGCATGACATCAGGCAAATCACCCCAGCATTCAGGCTCAGTTCTCTCTGTGGCAAAGTGAGTTGGGAGGATTCGGAGAGGGACAGTCACATATCACATATCACACGTCATGTGGTTTCCCTGGGATGGACCATGGTCAAAGGACATCTGTTCTCAACTCCTCTGCAGATCAGATTCCAAGAGGCAGCCGGAGGAGCCGCGTGGGTTTGCTGTTGATAATTTTATATATTTGCATCCCACCAGAAGTTCTGTGTACAAAAAAGAACCTTTGCTTCTACAGGCTGTTGGTTTCCTAGTCTGCTTCCCCTGACCATTTGATGCTTTCTTCCTCCTCTTTTCAGGTTAATCCTACCTGGGTCAGGCTATGTGTACCTGGCACAGGTTAACTAAGAAAGCTCTTTCATTCAGAAACCATTAAGACAATAAAGAAATCATTGACAGTGGCTGAACACGCCCTGGAATAAACCACATACAGTTTGTAAAACAGTTAAAAATCTAGAGTTTGTAGAAGTATATTGCCAACATTTTGCTGATAGTTGGGAATGTGTGTGGGACTCACTTCAATACCTGGGAGTGGTGAAAGCTCAGCTGAACAGGTAGGCGGGAGCCCTCGCTGCGGCACTCCATGCACCATGATCTCTGAGAGAGGGAGTCTTCGAGGCCACTCAGTGGTGCTGCAGGTGGGAGAATGCAAGCGAGCACGTGTGCTGAGACTCACGCAGACCACAGTTAGATCCACCTCCCATCACGTGCAGTTGTGTGGCTCAGGTCGCATCATGATTATCTCATCTATAAGACGGATATAACCTTATCAGATTGTAGAGAGAATTCTAGACATTCCACCTAACGCACTGAATCCATGGGAGTTCTCGAGGTAATTATCCTCACAGTCTATGAGCAGCACCATAGCCTGCGTGCCTTATTTTTTCACAGTAGGGAACGCTGATGGATCTGAGATCAAGGTGCTGTAGGTCTGGTGTCCGGTGAAGGCCTGCTTCCTGTGCCGTCTTCTCCCTGCATCCTCACAGGGCAGAAGGAAGGTGAGAGAGAGCTCCCTAGAGTCCCTTTTAGAAGAACACTCCATCGCTCATGAGGGAGCTACTCTCATTCCCTAACCACTGCCTCACTTCCTAACACCATCACCTTAGGCATTACGATGTCAACATATCAGCTTGGTGCAGGAGGACACAAACTTTCAGTTCATGGCAAGGGGCAAGGCCTGGTCACCCTTGCAGAGTTAGAACTCTGATTTTATCAGCCCATGGAGAGTTGAAACCAAGACATAAATCAAAATGCCAGTTTATTAATTTGCACTGAAAAATCACTGCCATGGTGTATTAGTCTCCTAATGTTGCCGTAATGAATTACTGCAAACTTAGTGGCTCACAACACAAATTTCCTGCTTTGCAGTACAGATCAGAAGCCTGGCATGCGTCTCTCTGGGCTGCAATCATTCCTTGTAGAGGCTCCAGGGGACCACCTGTTTCTTTACTTCTAGGGGCTGCACTTCATGGCTCACGGCCCCTACCTCCATCTTCAGAGCAGTGACAGTGGTTAGATCCTGCTCACATGACATCACATCATTCTAGCCTCTCTCTCCTTCTGCCTCCCTCTTCCATTGCTAAGAACCCCCATTATATCCGGATATCCCAGGATAATCATACTAATTTAATTAGGTCAGCTGCATAGAAGCCTTAATACAAGTTGCAACCTTAATCACCTTTACCACATAGCATACACATGTGGGGCTTCCAGAGATTGGAGCACAGGCACCTTTGATTCTGCCCACTACAGATGATTCTGCCTATCACCCATGAGAACAAGAATATTTGAGTCCATACAACCAAAACTATGTCCCTGTAGGCAGGCATTCCCAACAGAGCTTGACAGGCATGGAACTGGAGCCACATGGCATCAGGCTTACCCATCAATGGTGTCTACAACTCCCAAAGGCCTGACTTGACCAATGGACCCAGATACCAGCATGAGTCCTATCCCCACGGCAGCTGGGCTGGATCCTAGCAATGGTGGTCTTGGTGACTTCCTTTGTCATCCCCCCATGGGAACCACTACCACCACCAGGGCTGCCTCAAGAATGGGCACAATTTTCTTTAGAGGTTAATGCTAAGTAAGGTCTTAGGTGGTGCTGTGGGCTGACTGCACCCTCACCACTGATGTGTTGAATGTGATGATGTGCAGAGATGGGGTCTTCTGCTGGTAGCTAGGTCGTGACGGTGAAGCCTTCCTGATGGAATCAGCGCTCGCTTCCTTTCTCTCTGCTATGGACAGCAGAGCAAGAAAACAGACATCTGCAGACCAGAAAGGGAGCCCTCACTGGCACCCGACCTTGGCCGTCCCATGTTCCAGAACTGTGGAGAATAATCTCAGTGTATGGTAATGTGTTGTAGCAACCTGAGCCACCTGACTAGGACAGGAGGCCTGGGTGTCTTCACGCTTATGTGCTCACAGTTTGCATCTCTCTTTTCTGATCCATTAGGAGTAGAACTTAAAGGTGAATTATCAAAGTGCTGATTTTTTCCAAGTTCTTGGGAACCACTAATGTGTCCTGGAAGTCCCATCCTGTGCATACTCACGCGAGCTCACAATCCCCTGGGTGTCAGGCACAGGGATTTAGCGGGAGGTGAGTTGGGTCTGGGCCCAACTCTAAAAGAACTCCCCTGTTTTGTGCTAGACAAGCTTGCATGGCACGGGCAGTAGAAGGCATCACACCCCAAGACCTGGGCATGGCGGGGGAGATGCCCATCCGCCACGGGAGCAGAGGAGAGGAGCTGATTCTGTGACGCTGACTGAGTCATTTGACTGTGGAAGGCTTTGTACTGTGACCCACTTTTTATCATCCCAGACTTTGATGGTGAGCAATTTTCCTTTAGTTTTGAATACTAACCAAAAGGGAAAGAACAAGTAGTTTGTTCTTACCATCACACAATAGGTATGACACCATATGCTATGTTTCTCGCTTGCCAAGATTCTTAATTATGTTCTTTATATTCTGCATAATTATGAGTATCTATTGTGTGTTTTTTAGGATCCCTAGGTGGGTGTTATCTTTTATCAGGTACCAACAACAGCTGACAGTTAGAGTGCTTACTTCTTGCCAGGCACTGCGCCTGGCATTTTACATGTCTCCTGTCACTCAGTCCTCACAAGGTAGATTGATTACGTTGATTTTGCTTATGAGGCAAATGAGGTTCAGAGAGATTAAATAACTTCCCCAAGACCACAAAACTGGTCAGTGGTAGAGTCCAGATATGTGCTCAGGTGTTCTAACCTCAGAGCCAATGAGCTCACAGGACATACCAGCCTACTAACCCCCATGCCCCTGTTACCCATAAATAAAGGCTCCTGCTAATAAAAAATAAACTGCAATATAAGAAGGACTCGTTAGCCAGGTTGATCACTTGGAGCAAGTGTCTTAAAGAACAACAGGTTTTTGACAGGGAGATTTAGTTGTAAGCAGAGGAAATAGTAATCGTCATTTTTTAAATTGTGATTAAAATGCATACGACATAAAAGTTTCCCTCTTAACCATTTTGAAGTGTGAATCGGTCATATAAAGTAAACACATGTTGTGGCATCACCATTACCACTGTCCATCTTCAGAACTCTTTTCATCTTGCAAAACTGAAGCTGCACTGCTCAAATAATTCCCCATCCCAGTCCCCACCCAGCCTCTGACAATGCCCATTCTACTCTATTTCTATGAATTCAACTACTCTAGGCCCCTCATGTAAGTAGAATCCTTTAGTATATATCTTTTTGTGACTGGCTTATTTCACTTTGCACAATGTCCTCCAAGTTCATCTGTGTTGTAACAGGTGTCAGACTTTTCTAAGGCTAGCTAACATTTTCTTGAATGTGTATACCAGTTTTTGTTTACCTATTTCTCTGTTGACGGATGCTTGGGTTGCTTCTAGCTTTTGGGTATTGTGAATAATGCTGCTGTGAAGATGGGACCGTGATGACCTCTTCTAGACTCCACTTTCAGTTCTTCGTGGCATATACCCAAAAGTGGAGTTGCTGGGTCACATGGAAATTCTACTTTTAACTTTTCTAGTAACCCCTACATTGTTTACCACATCAGCTGCACCATTTTACAATGCCACCAACAATGGGTTTCCATTTCTCCACACCCTCGCCAACTCCTGTGATTATATTTCTTTGTATTTTTTTACGTTGGTCATCTTAATGGGTGTGAAGTAGTATCTCAGTGATTTTGCTTAGATTTCCTTAATGATTAATGAGGCTGAGCATCTTTTCATGTGCTTGTTGACTATTAATAATCAAAATCTTGAAATCAAAAATGAAAATACTGACCAGACATAAGCCCTCCTGGAAGGCTGTTTTGAGGAATAAAAATGGAAAAACTAACATGGTACCTTGCAAAGAATGGGTATGCAATAAATGGTAATTCTACTGTCACAGCAGAGCTGCATTTAAAACAAAAAACATGAACTCAACAACTTAAAATAATAACCACTCTTATTGCTCACAAACTTATGGGCCAGCTGACGATCTGGTCTTGCCTGGGTTCACATAAATGGTCAGCTGTGGCTTAGACAGGCAGCACCACTGATTTTTCACCAGATTCTATCTTATTTTTGAAGTTCACTGGCTGTGAGCTGGTCTAAGCTTCCCCTGGGCTGACTCAATGCTCTGTCCCATGTCTCTCACTTTCCTCCAGCACATTAGCCTACGGCAATGCTAGGGCCTAACAGAAACATGCATAGCCTGTGTTAAGTTTGATACCATCACACTGGATGAAGAAAAAAAGTGGTAGGCAGGATCCTAAGCTGAGCTCCCAGTGACTTCCACCCTTGTATAATCCCCCTGCTCTTGGGGACAGGTGGAAGGTAGGACTTGCTTCTGGCCAGTTGGATGTGGTGTCTCCTGATTTCATTGTTATATGAGACTCCCTCTTGGCAGACAGGAGTGACAGGTCCTGTTACTGGTATGGAGGATAAGCTGTCACGTTGCAAAAAGACAGTGGCAAGGATCTGCCACGGACCTCCAGGAGCTGAGAGTGGTCCCTGGCTAATGACTATCAAGAACATAGGGATCCCAGTGCTACAACAGCAAGGATCTAAATTCTGTCAGCAACATGTGAGATTGGAAGAGGAACCTGAGCTATAGAAAGGAAGACAGCATGGCTGATACCTTGAATTGCAGACTTTTGAGAGCCTAAAGGGCTCATTTAAGCCCAGGGTCCTGACCCAAAGAAGCTCGTGAGATAATAAATGCAAGTGGTTTGAGGCTGCTAAGGTTGTAGTAATTTGTTACACAGCATAGAAATATAATATAATTCACAGGGCCAATCCAAGAGTCAGCATGAAAGAGCATTACCAAAGGGTGTAATACAGAGAGATTTGAATAATTGGAGCTATTAATGCAACCAATCCATCACTCTTGCCAAGCGTCTGGGGGCAGTAATGGCACCCTCTGTCCAAGCATCATCATTGCACCACTATGTTTGCATGCTCTGCCAGCTTGGACTTGCTGTTCTCTTTCTTATTTTTCAGAGATCATAATAGCCTGCTTATGCTGACAATAGCGGATCCAGAAGAGAAGCAAGCAGAGAGTCCGTGTACTGGATCGCAGCAAGGACCCTGGAGCTGGATACCATAGGTTCAGTCCCAAGCCTGACACTTGTCAGTTGTGTGACCTGGGCAAGTTACTTATCCTCTGCATGCTGAAGAATGGCAATGAAAAAGAGCTAATAATAGTATCCACTCTTGGGGCTGGAAATTATATAAGTTAATAAATGTAAAACACTTAGAACAGTGCCTAGTACAATGCAAATACTACACACATTCCTGCCACATGGTTCTAAATTTTTTCAAATAGTTAATCCATGGAAGCCTTCTAGTCTGTACAACAGAACACTCAAGAAAAAAAAAAAAAAGAAAAAAAAAAAAACTCCTTTTCCCCAATACCATAAACATATTTTCTTTATGTACTTCAAAACTCTTGTAAATACAAAATATATGGAAAAATATACAACCAAACTACTTGCTCTAAAACATACAACTAATAAAATGGCATAGAGAGAAGAATAAAAAAGAAACAAGAAACTACACCAGTAAATTTTTGTAGTACTGTAAGCCTCATAGAATAGTCCTATTTTATTGAGATGTCTTCTTCCTCTTGCAACTAATCATGGAGACTTATTATCAAATTCTCGTTCTTGCTTTCTTATTTCCAAGGAATGCATTCTTTGAAGCACAGGTTTTATAACGCTTGTAACAGAGTACGTTACAAGTTCAAACAACTCAAGAGCTAACTCTGGGATTTTTTCCTCTTGCAACGGGTTCAAGTAATCAAGCTACAGAAAGTCAAACTATGCCCCTGGGAGTCAGGAGACCTGGAAGGCCATTTGTGACTTGAGGAATCGTGGAAACATGGTGCGTGATCCTCAGTTCCCCTGATAAGATCATAAAACCCTGCTTCACAAAGGAGAAATGAGGATGTGAAGAGTTTTTTAGACTATTTGAAAGAAAGGAGCACAGTGTCAGTCAGTCAGGGTCCCATCAGGAGACAGAATGCCACCAGTTATCTTGAAAAAGAGAAGTTGACATAGGAGTGGGCATTTGGCCTAGTGGCTAAGACACCCACATCCCACACCTGAGTACTTGGGTTGGATTCCTGACTCCAGCTCTTGACTCCAGCTTCTTGCTAATGCAGGCCTTGAGAGGCAGCAGTTATGGCTCAAGTAATGTCTGCACTGGGTTCCTGCCACCCATATAAGGCAGACTTGGATTGAGTTACTGGCTCTCAGCTTCAGCCTGGCCCAGAAAGAAAATCTATCTTTCTATCTCTGTGTGTGTAATCATTAACCAGATCCTAGAGAGGATAAAAAGGGGGCACTGGGCAGTACAGAGTATGAACTCTAGAAGCAGCTACCAACCTGAGAGCTAGGAAACAGGGAAAGCTTGGGATTATTAGAACTTAGCCTTTCTAGGACTGGCGTTTGTGGTACGATGGGTTAAGCTGCCACCTGCAACACCACCATCCCATATGAGTGCCAGTTCGATCCCCAGCTGCTACACTTCTGATCCAGCTCCTTGCTAATGCACATTGGAAAGCAGCAGATGACCCAAGTGCTTGGGATCCTGCATCCACATGGGAAACCCAAATGGAGTGCCTGGCTCCTGGCTTCGGATTGGCACAGCTCAGGCTGTAGAAGCCAATTGGGGAGTGAACCAGCGGATGGAAGACCTAGCTCTCTCTCTCTCTCTCTCGCTCTCTTGCTCTCTCTGTCTTGCTAATAAATAAATAAATCTTTTTATTTTTTAGAGATTTATTTATTTATTTGAATGTCAGAGTTACACAGAGAGAGGAGAGAAAGAGAGAGGTCTTCCATCCGCTGGTTCACTCCCAAGTTGGCTGCAACAGCCAGAGCTGCGCTGATCTAAAGCCAGGAGCCAGGAACTTCTTCCGGGTCTTCCACGCAGGTGCAGGGGCCCAAGGACTTGGGACATCTTCTACTGCTTTCCCAGTCCATAGCCGAGAGCTGGATCGGAAGAGGAGCAGCCGGGTCTCGAACTGGCACCCATACGGGATGCCGGCACTTCAGGCCAGGGTGTTAACCTGATGTACCACAGCGCTGCCCCTAAATAAATCTTTTTAAAAAGGACTCAGCCGTTCTGAGGAAAGGGCCCTGTGAAGCTAAAATGCAGACATCTGAGGAAGGGGCTCCAGCCAGCGCGGGCATCACTAATGAGGCTGGTCTTGGGGGTCTGGCACGCCTGGAATCTGGAACATGGGACTCCTGAGTCCACCATTACTGCTGGGTCAAGGTGCCAAGTGGGAGGCAGGGATGCAAGATGAGAAGCAGAGAGGGAGAGAGGAAGTGTAAGAGGGAGGAAGAGCTTGGACTGAAGGAGTCCATGGGCTCCATCCATCACAGGAACCTGGGATGGATCCCATGACTTCCGGGTGCTAGGACCACAGGGAGGGGCCCAGCCAGCCCAGGAGAGTTTCTCATTCCTGTGGGTACCTGACAGCCTTTGTCAGACACTGGCTTCTGAACTCCTCCACTTCTCACAGCTGGGCCACCCGAGCCCATCTGCAGAGCTGGCTCGCTCTGATTTTTGACCATGTCTCCTACCACTTTCTCCCTCAGTCACCATAGTCCAGCTCCACTGACTTCCTGACCCTTCCGTGTGCTCACCAAGCTCTCACCTACCCCAGTGCCTTTGCACAAACCCCCTTCCCTCTGTGTGGACTTTTCTCCAATCTGTAATTGTTTATCTTGTATCTCACTTCTATTTCTGAGAGATACCCAGCACTGCCTCCCACTCCTTGCTCTAGCCCCTGACCCTACAGCATCTCCGTCCTAGTACACCAGTTTTGTTTGTTTTGTTTTGTTTTTTGACAGGCAGAGTGGACAGTGAGAGAGAGAGTACACCAGTTTTTAACTTGTTTGTTCATTTTCTCTCTGCCCCACCTACAATTAGGATGCTGAGGGCAGTCTTGTCCACAGCTTACCATGTCCAGCACAGATGCTGACCCATGAGAGGTGCTGAAGAAATGCTTACTGAATGATGGATAAATAAATAAAATACTTAACACTCCTGGGAGGTGAGTTCTGAGACTGGCCCTTCAAATGCCTGAGAACATTGAGCAAAGTACTAAGTACACACATCGCACTTGGTAAATTTCTGGTGGAAGTGTTCCTTGCAGCAAAGCTCTCCTGGAACCCCAGAACTCCCAATGTGTTCACAAAATCAGATCCGACACTCAAGGTGGAACTAAGGCTGAACCAAGCAGACCTAACCTCCAGGTAAGAGAAGATGCCTGGCCTCAGATCCAGTGAGTCTTGGGTGTGAGCTCACCTCAGAGTCACCTGAAGGGTGTGCCCACATGGAAATGGCTGGTCCCACCGTCAGGGTTTCGGTAGGTCTGGGGGCACTGGAGAGTCTCCATCTTAAACAAGCTCCCGGCTGGCACCGCGGCTTACTAGGCTAATCCTCCGCCTTGAGGCGCCGGCACACCGGGTTCTAGTCCCGGTCGGGGTGCCGGATTCTGTCCCGGTTGCCCCTCTTCCAGGCCAGCTCTCTGCCATGGCCAGGGAGTGCAGTGGAGGATGGCTCTGGTACTTGGGCCCTGCACCCCATGGGAGACCAGGAGAAGCACCTGGCTCCTGCCATCGGATCAGCGCGGTGTGCCAGCCGCAGTGCGCCGGCCGCGGTGGCCATTGGAGGGTGAACCAACAGCAAAGGAAGACACAGCAGGGCACAATGCTCTTGGGTAGTATCCCTTCTGGACCTCTCTTCTTTAGATGGAATCTGCTTGTGAGCAGGACCCGTGTTCTGTTCACCTCGTGGAAGGCAACTGCCAAGGGCTGGCATGGATGAGAGAGGGCATACTTGTTCTTTGGTTCCAGAGAATGAAAATCGAGAGTGAGGCTATAATGGGAGAGAAGGGGAGGGAACTAACAGAACTCGTGTCCTGCAACCTGCTCTCCTGCCCCAGGACTCAAGTGGCCTTTCTCCTGTGAGCCCTGCCTGCAGAGGAGCCCTGAAGAGGAGGGTCCAGTGTGGAGCCTGAGACAGGGTTGGCTCCATCCTCAGTCAGAATTTTCCCTGGGGCCAGCACTGTGGCATAGCAGGTAAAGCTGCTGTCTGCAGTGCCAGCATCCCACATAGGCATGTGTTTTAATCCTGGCTGCTCCACTTCCAATCCAGCTCCCTGCCAATGTGCCTGGGAAAGCAGCAGAAGATGGCCCAAGTCCATGGGCCCTTGTGCCCATGTGAGAGACCCAGAAGAAGCTCCTGGCTCCTAGCTTCAGCCCAGCTCCAGCCACTGCAGCCATTTGAGGAGTGAACCAGTGGATGGAAGATCTTTCTTTCTCTCTCTGTCTCTCTCTCTCTCTGTCTGTCTGTCTCTCTCTCTCTCTCTGTCTCTCCCTCTCTCTGTGTGTAACTCTGCCTTTCAAATAAAATAAATAAAGCCTTTTAAAAAATTTTTTCTTTCCTCCAGGTACCCTCCATCGCACTGTTTGCTTATACATCTTCCTTCCTAGATTTCAGGCTCTATAAAAAGCTGTTAATATAAAGTTATATATATTTGCAACTCTGTCAAAAATGAAAATGAAGCAAAACTCAGGACCAGAAAACACAAGAGACCTTGATACATAATTCAGCATAAGGACCAACTTGCAAACTGCAGCCTTCCAGAGAAGAAAGGGCCCTGTGGGAGGTAATGAGTTCCCTGCCTTGGAGGTGTGCATACAGAAGCTGCAACCGCCTATCAGGAAAAGTCTGCAGCATTTCTGGCAATAAAATCAGCTTAGTTAGGCTAAGCCCTGGGCAATTTCTCTGGGCTCTTCCCAGCACAGCAGTCCATGCACCAGGGTGACTGAGTCCCCGTCTGGATTCCTGTGTTTATCCAGGAGGGCAGAGCAGCTGGGAAGCAGCAATTCCAAGTTGGATGGCCCCAGCCTTGACAGCTCCTTTGTCCCTGGCCATGGCCAGCAATGGCCTCCTCGGGCCTGGCTGACCCACACTCAGGACACACTCCTAGCGCCGGCTCCAGGGCAATCTCTTTATTGGGTACTTGGCAGAGAACGTAGGTGATTCATTGGCTCCGCTGCCCAGGCCTCCATGCAGGCAGGCGAGGGAGAAAAGAGTCCCCAGGCAGAGCAGAGGAGGCCAGTTCCCACTTGGCAAGGTGGCAGGCATTTCAGAGAGGACTCCGGGGCAGTTCTAACCAGCTGTCACAAAGGCTGGTGTTGTTCTAACCCTTTGCCCCCATGTGAACCCTCCTTTGCAGCCAGGCCAGCCCACCCCGTCCCCTGAACACGCCGTGCTTGCTCCTGCCTCATCTGTGGTGCTCCCAGCCCACGCTCCCCCGACTCCATCCCCCAAAGCCCAGCTAAAGCCCAGCTCCTTTCTGAAACTGCCCAGACCCAGCAGACCAGAAGGGGCTCCGCAACAGCAGGACCACTATTGGCTAGGCAATGACAATGACCACAGCCACCAGTGATGTATCCTTACTGAGTGCCAGGCGATACAGTAAGCACCTCACATCCACCGTGCTCACTGTCAAAACAAGCAAGGAAGAAAGGATGGGGGGTCTCCGCTTAGACGACAAGGAGACGGAGACTTTCCATTATTTGCTGACCTAGCCCATGACAACACCAGGGCATCTGGCTCAGATCCCATGCCCTTCGAATGCAAAACTCAAGTGCAGTGTTTTTTTTTTCTTATGGGTTCCTCTTGCCACTGGGGAAGTGCATGAATTCCTTAGGATCTAGGATAATATCTGACTATCCTGTCCCCCCAGGTGCCTAAGGGATGAGTAAGACTTCATTCTATGAATGATCTTTTGTGCCTATTCATATTGGGTTTCCATCCTTTGCCACAAGAAGAGTTCTAGAACATGCAGTTTGGAGACTTCTTGCTGCACAATTACAGACCCCTGAGCAAGAGGAGGACTCTCGCTGGAGCAGGTAATCAGCCTCACGCGAGGGAATGGCTATGTCTGTATAGGTGCAAATGCCCAGCCCAGGTATTTAAACCATTTAGGAAAATAAATGAAATTTCTCCCTACTCTTTCTGGTAAAGCGTCAAGGTGTGTGTTTAGCATCCAGGTTATAAAAGAAAACCCAGGGGCAGCCAGACCTCTAGACAACATAGTTTGAGTGCTGTTCCAACTGTGAGTCCATCCAATTAGCCAGAGGATGTTGTTCCTCTCTTTGCTCCCTCCTGTTCTGGGTCAACCCCACTCCTGTGCTTGCTCCATACTCTGCCTGTTCAGCATTTTAATTAAGAATCTTGGGATGTTGCCTCTGAAATGCACACAAACCACCAGCACCATGCCTGGCCCACAATGGGGCCAGCGAGAGGGCCACATTGGCATTAGGATAAAGAGGCCTTGGGGAGCACCTAGAGCAAGGTCTGTAAGCTCCACCGTCTCCAGAGGATTGGCGGGTGTGCAGAAGAATGAACCACAGCCATGCCAGCTTACGCTGCCTGGTAGCTGCCTGCAGCCTCAGAGCCAGGGAGACCACAGTGGACAGCGAACAGCTTTGCTCACCGAGGACGCAGCCGCTCCCCCGTCTGCTGAGATGTCACAAAGTCAGGCCCAGAGTTGTGAGCCCTTCCACAGTTTTCAGAGAAGCCATAGATCCTTATTTCTTTATGTTTTGTTTTTGTTTTGTTTTTTTTGTTTGTTTGTTTGTTTTTACAGGCAGAGTGGACAGTGAGAGAGAGAGACAGAGAGAAAGGTCTTCTTTTTGCCGTTGGTTCACCCTCCAATGGCCGCTGCGGCCGGCCGCGCTGATCCAAAGGCAGGAGCCAGGTGCTTCTCCTGGTCTCCCATGGGGTGCAGGGCCCAAGCACTTGGGCCATCCTCCACTGCACTCCCTGGCCACAGCAGAGAGCTGGCCTGGAAGGGGGCAACCGGGACAGAATCTGGCGCCCCGACTGGGACTAGAACCTGGTGTGCCGGCGCCGCAAGGCGGAGGATTAGCCTATTGAGCCGCGGCACCGGCCTCTTTATGTTTAAATATTGGCAAATTATTTAAGCTGTTTTCAAAAATGGTGCCTGCGTCAAGTAACCTGGTTGTGGGTTAGAGCTACCTACAGGTGGTTGGTTTATGGCCATCCCACAGAAGCAGGACCAGAGTCCAAAGAGAGGAGGCAACTCCAAGGACACAGAGAGCCTGGGGAGGGGGCCTCCAGACAGCCAGGCCAAGCACAGCTCACTCCAGCCCTGGTTCTGTGGCATCTCTGCTGGTGCAGAGCCCACCAGCATGCTCCAGTGGGACCCATCCCCACTGTCACTGCCAACATCGCTGTCCATCACTGCCATAGTCACCTCTCTAATCCAGCACTCTTTCACAATGCCCAGTTGTTTTGCAGACTCACCTTCCCTCTCCTGGAATGAGCACAATGTTCCTTGTCTTGCACCACACTTCCCGCAAGGTCATTCTGGAAGCTGTAGGATTTGACTCATTCATACATTTACCACCTTGTGGGAAGAGGCAGCCATGCGATCTGGCAGGTACTGCGGCCAGGCCTGGGGACACAGAGTGAATCAGCATTGAGGAGCTGAGAGGGTTAATTAATGCATCAACTTGGCTGGACTGTGGTGCCCCAATGTTTGATCACACGCCAGCCTAGATGAGATTAACATTTAAATCAGCCGATTTTGAGTAAACCAGGGACCTACATGAGGTGGGCAGCCCCTGTTCCAACAGCTGGAAGCTTTAAGAGAAAGACTCAGGTTCCAGGCGGAGCAGAGAAATTCTGCCTCCAGACGTCTTCATATTGAAATGGCAACAACTCTTCTCAGAACTTCAAGCTGCAGATCTCTGCCAAGCCAGCTCCCAGAACCGCACAAGCCCCCTCCGGGGCTCGCTCTCTCTCTCTCTCTCTCTCTCTCCCTCTCTCTCTCTCTTCCCCCCCCCCCCCCCCGCCTAATTCTGAGTCATGCAAAAGCTCATAATCTAGTGAGAAATATGCTGGCTACTACCTCTTTCATCCCCCTAAATCCTCGTTTGATATGAAGGCAAAGAAAAAATAAGTAAAAGGTGATTCCACCCCACCCCCCGCCCCGGAAGGCTGTGTGGGTGTTTCTGAGAAAAGTGTCAAGGGACAACGGACACTGGGACCCCTAAAAACAAAAAGACCACTCCATGCGCCGGCCTTGAACAACCCTTCCCATCCTGGTAGTCTGTAAGTCACGGGGATGTAGAGCGTTCCTGGGGTTTGTCTTGCTCTCATCAACCAGGAGCCTGGAAGTTGTTGGCATTCATTTCAAATGAAACCGCTGAGGGAGGGTAGAAGGACTCTCAAATCCGGACTCTGCATACTCTAACTCTGCCTTCCACCAGCTCAGTGACCCAGGCTTATTCCCTCTCAGCCTCAGTTCCCTCGTTTGTAAATGGAAATCACACCACCCACAGAGTTGCTGTGCATCTTAAAAGAGAGGGCAAAGGGGCCTGATGAGCAGAGGAGCCCAGCGATGTCCAGGGCACCCACGTCCTGGGGAGCCATCATCCTTGGCTGCAGGACTTCAGCCCAAGCCCCAGCCGTGGTCAAGCTCCAACACAGACACCCTGGCACCCAGGCACCCTGGCACCCCGGCACCCTGGCACCCTGGCTGGACTTGCTCCCAGAACCATAAGGAGGAGAACATAATCCATTGGCTCCTTTGAAGCCAAAACAAATACTTTGTTCTCGTGCAGAGGCAGCCTCGCTTTTCTTGTCTGTCAACTGAAGATAATCACACCAGGCCAGGAGGCAAGACTCTTAAAGCTGCCTCTTTTCTCCCTTCCCACTTGGGCCTGACAGCTTCCTGGTCTTCTAGACCTGTTTGTCACCCAATACAGCAAGGTTAATAAAACCAGGCACCTCATCATCTGCAAGGACTTAATCAGATAAATCACTCAAGGCTTGAAGCCCTATCTAGCAGGGTTCTGAGCAACTTGGGTGGGGAAAGGTGGTCCCCAGCCTGCTGACAGACAGCTCCTGTTGTCAACTTCCTTGTTGCCACATCTCATGAAGCAGCATCCCATCACCTACCGCCAAGAGAGCCCTGGCAAAAAGCCTTTGGAAATGTACTTCTCACTTTGCAGCCTGAATCATGGAGCTGGGAAGGCAATTAGCTCTCACCTTCCATTCCAGAGGGGACATTTGGGGTCATAGAGGTGAAGCCACTTAGACAGTGGGCACGGCTAGGAAAGAGCAGAAGGGTCAACCACCCCCCGGTGGTGTCTGCATCATGTCGCTGACTCCAGGAAGGTCAGAAGGCTTAGACAGAAGCCAAGAAACTTGGCAAGGGTTTCTTGGCCAGGGGGTCACAGAGCAGGAGAGAGCATGGGAATTCCATCCCTGATTATGTCCTGTTCACTTGGCCCTCCCTCGGCCGGCAAAGCCACACTGCCAGCAGATTTCTTGCCCTCGGGTTGTCATTAGGAATCTGACTTCTAATTCTGGCTGATTACTTTGGACAAGTTGCACGGCCTCTCTTCTTCCAATCTTCCCATTTATAATCTGGGATAATAATAGCTTCCTCTCTTTGGGGAAAATTTCAATGGTGGTTTTTTTTTTTTAAAACAAGGTGACATCATCTGTTCCCCTTAATTTGCTTTGTTTGGGTAGGCAGGCAGTGATCTGCAGCCAGCAGCCAGCAATCACTAACCGCACAGACAATGTGTAAAAAAATGAGCTGCCAAACACATTTCCTAATGAAAAAAATCCCCAGGGAGCGGGCTTGAGTGTATGTTCAGGCATCATGAGGCTACGATTGGGCTTGAATAGAAGCAGCCCCTTGGGTTGAGAGGTAGAGAGCTCCCAGTAAGGCACAAGGCCTCAGTGAGCTCATTTCACCCAAGCCTCCTTTATCTATCTATCTATCTATCTATCTATCTATCTATCTATTTATTTTGACAGGCAGAGTGGACAGTGAGAGAAAGAGAGACAGAGAGAAAGGTCTTCCTTTGCTGTTGGTTCACCCTCCAATGGACGCCGTGGCCGGCGCGCTGCGCTGATCCGATACAGGAACCAGGTGCTTCTGGTCTCCCATGGGGTGCAGGGCCCAAGGACTTGGGCCATCCTCCACTGCACTCCCTGGCCACAGCAGAGAGCTGGCCTGGAAGAGGGGCAACCGGGACAGAATCTGGCGCCCCGACAGGGACTAGAACCTGGTGTGCCGGCGCCGCAAGGCAGAGAATTAGCCTATTCAGCCGCGGTGCCGGCCCTCTTTTTTTTTTTTTTTTTTTTTTTTTTAATGCATAAAACCAACAAACCTAAGAGACCTGAGGGCCCTCTGCAACAGTTCTGCTCAGACGCACTTACAGTAACCAGTTAATGAAGGAGTTCTCAGAACCCTCTCCCTGGCTATTCAGTCACCAGCACAGGTCTGATCACGTCACTCCCCGGTTGAAACTTCTCTGACAGTGGAGGAAGGGACACAAGAGTCGTAATGTAGCCACGCAGCGGTATAACATGCAGCCATTTATAGCGCTGTACAAACAGCAGCTTCAATAGCATGGGAAATGAAGAGCTGGTGTTCGGTGAGAAAGGCAGGACATAAAAGTATGCAGTAGTAGCTCAATAATTTAAAATGCTTAAGACAAAGCCCTAAGCAGTGGTTAACTGACTGAGACTACAAAGTGCCAGAGCTGGGACTTGAACCTGGATCTCCACGTGGAGAGACTGTAGAAGAGCTGTCCGAGCAAGTGCATGTGATAATAAGTGTCAAAGGTAAAGGGGTATTGGAACTGTGCCACAGGCTGAGAAAACCTGGTTGGAGCACTCAGGGTTAGTAGGGCTCCAGGCTCTTTATCATGAATCATAGTCAAATAAATCATTGCATTTTTTCCAGGTCACTCACTTGATTCCTTTTCTTCAACAATATTCCTGCACACATTAAGAAGGCATATTTTATTCATTCTTCAAACTCATCCTGCAAATATCTGTGGGAGTTAAGCAATAAATCTTTGCAACTGTAAGCAGTGAATCTGTTCCTTCATTTCATTAGTTCACCATCAGAGGTCCTATAGTAAATAGCTAAGTTCCTGGAACATTCAGACAAAAATCATGTCCATTTTCCCTGGGCTGGACCACTGCTTTTGAAATTACACTCTTAAAAAGACAAGTCATTTATCCTAGTCTTAGCATTTCAGGAAACCCGAGATATGCCAAGGCACCAAATCAAATACATTCCCCTCCCACTTGTCACTCTGGGTCTTCTGGACAGGGCTCTGATTGTCATGCTCATGAATCCTCGACATCTCTCCCTGGGCTGAGGTTGACTTCCTGGAGAACAGGAGGTAATTTGAGTTAGATAAGAATAGACCCTAAAGCAGGCCAAAATCATTGCATTTATTATTTTCTTCAAATAAAAATTTCAACTCTAAATAGACAAAACTACCCTTTTTCATCAGATGATGAGTTACAAGGCCCTTGACACTGGAAAAACAATTCTTCCAAACCATCAAGGAGGAACTATTCATTCCAGCTGAACAGTACTCCATGAGGCGAATCTCTCAAAACAGATAAATATACATGAGACAGGAAACCACGCAGTATTTTCATGGAAACCTCTGCGCGTGGAATTGGGAGCCCACATTTGAATCTCAGCTCTTAGATTTCCCCTTTGGGTTTTTTGGAAATATCCAAGTCTCCATTATTGCCATCAACACAAATGAAGCTTACAGATCTAGCACATGAAGGACACTCCCAATGAGTGAGACATAAAATCAAGCAACGAAGGAAAATCACTCTCCTTGCATACAAATCATAAAATATCATGTGTTAGAACTTTAAAAATAGGACTGGGGACAGGTGTTTGGCCTAGTGGTTAAGATGCTTCTCAAGGCATCTGCATCCTATATCTGAGAGGGGTTTGAGTCTCAGCCCTGCTCCTGATTCCAGCTTCCTGCCAATGCATACCCTGGGAAGTGGCAGCTGGTGACTCAAGTACTTGGGTCCCTGCCACCCAAGTGAGAGATCCGATGGAGCTCCTTGCTCCTGGCTCCTGGCTCTAGCCTGGTCTAGCCATAGCTGTGTGGGCATTTGGAGAGTAAAGCAGCAGATAGATGACCTCTCCTAGTCTCTATTCCTCTCTCTCTCTCTCTCTCTCTCTCTCTCTCTCTCTCTTTCTCTCTCTCTCTCAAAGACTTTTTTTTTTCCAAAAACCAATTGCCTATTCTAATCCAATGCCCTTGTTTTACAGATGAGAAGCCCGAGACCCAGGGGAAAAGAGTAATTTTCGCTAGGTCACACAGCAAGTGGGGACAGAACCCTGATCAGAATGTAGTTCTGTTACCTCTGATCCTGCCATTGGATCCCAGCATCTGACCACCCTGTGGACTCTCCAGGAAGCTGCTGACCATCACACGCTCAGGCCCCCGTCAGGACTGAGTGTGCGTGTGAGAATATCTGCAGATGCAGATTTGAGCCCTGGATTTTTCAGAAGCTCCCTGGAAGAACCAAATGTACAGTTAGGATGAACACTCCTTCCTTACAATATGAAAACAAAGACAAGACACACACACAGCCCAATTTGTCCAATATTCATTAATAAGCACGGCATGAACACCATACAATTAAACCCTACTCTGCCCAGGCAATGCACTAAGTATAGGGGTGCAAAGTTTAAAAAGATACGGTACTTGCCTTAAAAATCTCTTCATCACTTCTGCGAAAGGTGCGTCCACCCATCAAAGGAAGCGCTACCTTTCATTTCATCAGCAGCGCAGTGGAATGCTTGGCAGCCCTGTCTTAAAACCCTCAGCCACCCAGCCTTCTCCTCATCTCTCAGATTAAGTAAACAGCCCTTTCAGAAGACACAGCTAAGTGTTTTCATGTGCTTCAAACAGTCTGCTTTTGGGAATGCAAGGCATTTAAGTATATTTACAAAAAGTCCCCTTAGGAATGCAGTGCACAGATAAGTTCACACCTATGTTTTTCTAAAGAAACCTACTGTCATTCTGGTCTTGTTTTTTTAAGATTTATTTATTTATTGAGAGGCAGAGTTACAGAGAGAGAGGGAGAAACAGAGAGAGAGTTCATCCACCCACTGGTTCACTCCCCAAATGGCCACAAAAGCCAGCGCTGGGCCAAAGCCAGTAGCCAGGAGCTTCATGCAGGTCTCAATGTAGGCACAAGGGCCCACATTCTTGGGCCATAGTCCACTGCTTTTCCAGGTGCATTACCAGGGAGCTGATCAGAAGCAGAGCAGCCAGGACTTGAACCAGTGCCCATGTGGGATGCTGGCATCATGGGTGGTGGGTTATCCCACCACACTACAATGCTGGATCGTCACTCGGTTTCTGACATCACTCTCTGTGAATGGTCCTACCCTACCTCCACCCTATTCTACTCCTATTCGCAGTACAGGAGCTGAGACATGTTATGACTTCAACCCAATAAATAAATATTTACTAATCACCTCCATGTCGTGGCCCTATGCTGAATGAATAGAAATAGCGAAGACAGTGCAGAGCATTTGGCTGGGACACCTGCGTCCCACATGGGAGTGCCTGGGTTCCAGTCCTCAGATTCCATCTTCCTGCTAATGTGCTCTCTGAAGGCAACAGGCGATGATCGAGTGCTTGGGTCCTTACTACCTCCATGGGAGACCTGGATTGGGATCCCAGCTCCCACTTAAGCTTTGCCCAGAGCCAGCTGTTGCAGATATTTGGGAGAGTGAACCAGCAGATGGGAACTCTCCTTTGTTTGCTTGACTGCTGCCACCCAAATAAATTCACTTAAAAGTTTTTAAAAATAAATAGAAACAGGCCTGCACCGCGGCTCACTAGGCTAATCCTCCGCCTTGCGGCGCTGGCACACCGGGTTCTAGTCCCGGTCGGGGCGCCGGATTCTGTCCCGGTTGCCCCTCTTCCAGGCCAGCTCTCTGCTGTGGCCAGGGAGTGCAGTGGAGGATGGCCCAAGTGCTTGGGCCCTGCACCCCATGGGAGACCAGGAGAAGTACCTGGCTCCTGCCATCGGATCAGTGCAGTGCGCCGGCCGCAGCGGCCATTGGAGGGTGAACCAACAGCAAAGGAAGACCTTTCCCTCTGTCTCTCTCTCTCACTGTCCATATATATATATATATATATATAGAAAGGACAAAGAGTAATCCCCAAAGAAAAAAGTTGCTGCTGCCCTCCAAGAGCCAACAGTCAAACAGAGACAGATTAATACCTATTTCCAATGAAAGCAACTGTGATAAATCTCATTATTACAGTTGTAAGTCCACTCAAAGGGCATCTTCCATGTACCAGGCCCCTTGCTCAGCACAGTACATACCTGACAGTGTTGAGTCCTTAGGACACCACTGTTGGGGCGCTGTCATTCATCCACATCCCATCAGTAAGAAAACAGACTCTAGCAAGCTGCCAAGTCTCAGCCAGGTAGCAGCAGAGAGCAGAGGTAGGACTGACTTTTGGGTCTGCTTCCTTCCAAACAGGTGGTGAGTGGTCCCAGCTGAGTTCAGGGCGCGTCCAGAGTCAGGATGACCAGGCTCACTCGTGGAAGCCCCATGACACTCCATGCCGGCAATGCCAAGGAGAATGCCAGAAACTAGAGCCCTGCTCCTGAGGTGTTCCGGTTCCAAGGGGGACTCAGCCATTAAAAAGTCTTAACTACTTCCAATTTTTAAATAGCTGATGTTACAGAAAATTAACTAGAGAGTGTTAAATACTTTAATTTTTAAAAAATGGATGTTAAGGAAAAGAGCTAGTATTAAGAAAAACGTAAGAAATAGTATCTAGAGAAGATTTTTATGTCAAAAGTGGCAGAGGTGGAGAAAGAGAACAAGGCTAGGGATCCAGAAGCTGGGAGGCAGGTGTAGCACCTGCAGGCTTCTCCAGAGGGTTACCCTTGGACAGACTGGAGTTACCTTACCTGGCAGCGCACAGTAGCACAGGTACAGGGAACTCGGCCACACTCAACCCAAATGCATGGCTCAGTCCCATCAACGCAAATAAAGTAGTTAGTCCAAGTTCACAAAACACTGAGTGCTGGCCCTGGAATTCAGAAGCGCAAGCCAGGCCAGCCTCCATGGGACATGTGTTTCCCACAGCCTGCCTTGTCTTGTTGCATTTAATAAAACCACATTTGTGATCACTATATTCCTAAAGTTGTACTTACGAAAGGCATGAAGTTTGTATTCCTTAAATAAAAGGTTTCTTTGAGGAAAAAAATAAACAGTAAAAAAAAAAGTAGGTCATTGTAAAACAACAAAACAAAACAAAGAAAGAAGCACTGGTATCCACTAAGCCATCATCTAAGCTCTGGTAGGAATTGGGTCGGGTGACAAATGTGGTATTTGAGAGCCTGCAGGAATGTGGAATCCTGCCCTGCCAGTCAGCCTTCCTCACCTCACTGTGGAGGTCGCGAATGATGGATCCGCAAAGGAACAGGGGCCATCTAGGAAACAAATACCTTCTTATCGTTAGCTGGGCCAGCAGTCAGCCCGAAATTCAGCATTCCTGGGAAAGGTGAATCAAATCACACAGCACAGGCAAGACGCTAAGTGCAGCCCCGGCCTCCAAGCAAAACCAAGTAGAAACTTTAACTCCTCTCATTCTCACTTCCATATTTAAGAAGCAAAAATGTGGGGCTGGTGCTTCATTGCACATGACTTGGTTAATACCAATTCTTTATATGGAAACAATAAGATTTGTCAGTGACGTGCCTACTATCCTTTCCAATCGGCATAGCTGCGCCGCCCAGTGCAGTAGCTGTTCACTACATGAGGCTTTTTAACTGAAATTCCTTAAAATTCCATCTGGTTAAAATTCAAGTCTGTGGCCACACCAGCTACTTCTCAGGAGGTCAATCAGCACACATGACTAATGGCTATGACAGTGGACAGTGAGATGTGTACCATTTCTCTCATACAGAAAGTTCCATTGTACCACATTGGCCATAGAGGAAGCAAGGGACTGTGGATCCAGATGACTGGCCTGTCTCAGGAGTTCAGGCAGTGCTCAGTTTATCAAACCAGTTCCTGTTGTAAAAGGGAATTATAGACCGGCACCGTAGCTCAATAGGATAATCCTCCACCTGCGGCACCGGCACCCCGGGTTCTAGTCCCAGTCAGGGCACCAGATTCTCTCTCAGTCATTCCTCTTCCTGTCCAGCTCTCTGCTGTGGCCCTGGAGTGCAGTGGAGGCTGGCCCAAGTGCTTGGGCCCTGCACCCGCATGGGAGACCAGGCGAAGCACCTGGCTCCTGGCTTCAGATCAGCACAGTGCACCGGCCACAGCGGGCCAGCCGCGGCGGCCATTGTCTGGTGAACCGACAGAAAAGGAAGACCTTTCTCTCTGTCTCTCTTCTCACTGTCCACTCTGCCTGTCAAAAATAAATAAATATTTAAAAATAAATAAATAAATAAATGGGAACTATAAAAAGGGATTTAGGGGGCCTGCGCCGTGGCTCACTTGGTTAATCCTCTGCCTGTGGCGCCAGCATCCCATATGGGCACCAGGATCTAGTCCCGGTTGCTCCTCTTCCAGTCCAGCTCTCTGTTGTGGCCCAGGAAGGCAGTGGAGGATGGCCCAAGTTCTTGGGCCTCTGCACCCACATGGGAGACCAGGAAGAAGCACCTGGCTCTTGGTTTTGGATAGGTGCAGCGCCGGCGTAGCAGCCATTTGGGGAGTGAACCAACGGAAGGAAGACCCTTCTCTCTGTCTCTCTTTTTCTCACTGTCTATAAATGAAAAAGGAAGAAAGGATTACCTACAGGGACTGGCGCTGTGGGTAAAGTTGCCACTTGTAGTGCCAGCATCCCATATGGGCACCAGTTCAAGCCCCGGTGTGGGGAGCAGCCCGGACTGGACTGAGTTACTGGAATTAGGACTTATTCTATGCATCTGCTCTCCCACAATATGGCGCTGGGAGAGAAGTAAACAGCTTCCGCACAGCTGCCTCCAGTTCAACCAATAAACTGTAGGACTTGCTCCTGATTGGAGAGCAGCGTACTCGGCGTGTGGGCAGCCGAGTTGGGATTGGCGGAGGAGGACTATAAAGGAGGAGAGAGACGGCATGCACCAGGAACATCTAAGGGGAACATCTAAGGGGAACATCTAGCTGAAGGAACACCTGTGCAGCCCCCCGAGAAAGCCGGCCGGCGGAGTGCCGCTCCCCTGCGGAAGTGGGGAATGTGGCCAGGGGGAACTGCCCTTCCACGGAGGTGGAAGGGATAGTAGCCAACCCGGGAAGAACCAGCAGCAAACCCGGGGAGGGCCGAGCAGACGAAAGAACAGCGCAGGGTCCTGTGTCGTTCCTCCACGAAGAGGGGGAGCGACACCCCGGCTGTTCCACTTCAGATCCAGCTCTCTACTATGGCTTGGGAAAGCAGTAGAAGATGGCCCAAGTCCTTGGGCCCCAGCACCCACATGGGAGACCTGGAAGAAGCTCCTGACTCCTGGCTTCAGATCGGCACAGGTCCAGTCATTGAAGCCCACTGGGGAGTAAACCAGCAGATGGAAGCTCGCTCTCTCTCGCTCTCTCTCTCTCTCTCTCTGCCTCTCCTTCACTCTCTGTATAACTCTGACTTTCAAATAAATAAATAAATCTTAAAAAAAAAAAGAAAGAAAGGATGATCTACAGCCCGCCATCCAGAATAAGGATGAAGTCCCATAAAGGACGTGGTCAGCCTAGTTAGGGTCAGGTTCCCAGCCTTGGGTCAGCCACTACAGTAGGAGTTGTGAAAACACAGCTGCCCAGGGCAAGGCCATGTGACTAGAGCATGACTGTCATGTAAGGATATCCCAGGGCAATCAACACAAAGGCCATATCCCTCGGTGCACTTCTCTCTTTTTAGCCAGCAATGGCTTGTCTGGCCCTCGTCTTTGAGGTTTTCAAAGGCAAGAACTCTGTTCCCTTTCACTGTGTCCAGCACAGAGGCTGCCTCACAGTTTCCTCTTGCTTCTACAGAAATGTTTAACTGAATGACAGTAGGTGGCTTACACTGAGCCCTCCCTGAACATAGGGACAATGCTCTGCGTGCTTTCTGAAAGGGTTAACTTAATCATTTCAGTAACTACACTTGTGGTTTTATTCAAGATAAAGAAACGAAGTGTCATCAAGGTAAAGTGATTGCAGGAAGTCACTCAGCCAGTAAGTGGTGGACCTAGAGTTCAAACTCCCATCCGTATGATCTTTCATGATGCTAAATAATAACAAATGAGTGGTGGGCCTAGAATTCAAGCTGCCATCTATCCGACTTCTCAGGATGTAACTATTAAAAAGTGAGGGAGTGGATGTTAGCATAATTGATTGGATGAAATACCAAAATTATTCACAAAAATTATTGTTCAAAATTGTATCCTACTAAAAAGCGCAAGCAATAACAGACAACACTCAGATGACATCTGAGTACTGCAAGGGATGCCTGTAAAACAAATCTGCAGGCTTACCATACTTAAGGAGCAAAATGTGGGCTGGCTCTAAACACAGCTGAATTAATAATGATGTTCCAAACAGAAACAATACAGTTATGAATGAAATTCCCTGCCAGGCTTTTCTACTTGGCACAGCCAGCCTAGGCTTAAGCCCTTACCTGCCTTGGTTATGTGTTTGACCTCTCGAGGTCAATGACTTACTTACAGCCCATAATCGACACACAACTGGCATCCAGGGTGCCCTGCAGCTTCTATTTCTTTACTGGAGCCAGTAGCTAAAGAATGAAAGATGTTGTGAATGTCTTCCTTTCCTATTTCCTAACACAAGCCTTGCTTCTCCCCAATACACACCGTGGAGTCTGTAGCCTCATCAAACCTTGCGTGTCCCCTGCTCTGCACATCTGCTCACCTGGACAGCTCCCTCCCCTCACCTAGGACCTAGTGACCTCACCTAGGACTCATTTAGCCCTATACTTTCTTCAAGACCTAGAGAACCCATGCAAGAGAATACGGGAGATTCAAATACTTCTCTGCTACCACTGCCCTATGGGGTGGATGTTTTCTATTTGTCATAGGAAGGGGCAGGTGCTGTAAGTGGGTGCTCCATTTTTATCTTGGGTTCTGTATCAATCAGCTATTTCTGTATAACAAATAAAAAAAATCTCTGTGTCACATGACAAGAAGTTTACACAGCTCCATCACAGCTGGAATCTGTTGCTCTAGGCTGAACTCCTTGAGATTTAGTTCTGATGTCAAGTTTAGTCCAGCTATGAGCAAGAAGATACATAAGGTATGTTATTCTCCTAGTGAAAGACAGATACTTGAAAGCAAACCCAACCATGCTAGTGTATTTTAAGCCTCTGCACAGATCACATCTGCTAATGTCTTACTGGCCAAAGGTGATCAGAAGGCCCAGGCCCAAGTCAGGAGATGGAACACTTAGAGAGCAGGTTAGGAGGCATGAAAGCCTTCTCAGCAATAACATGCTATTGGCAGGGACTTGGAAGGAACCCCACGCCAGTGGTGTTGTACACAGTTAACAGGACTGCAAATTGATGGAAACATTTCATGGGGAAATTAGATTGGCAATACATGCCTTAATTTGTAAGTGTGCATGCCCTTTGATCCAGCATCCCCACTGCTGAAAATGTGTGCTATAGATAGACCCATAAAAGCACACGGATTATACTCATTTGTTTGGTATGCAAAGTTAATAATTAACTAATTAAGAATAGATTAAAATAAGTAAAAACAGAAAACAAATAAAATAAATTGAATGTCCATCTCTAAATTTCTGGTTAAATTAATTGTGGTACATTCACACAGCATATTACAAAGCCATTAAAAATAATCAGTTAAATCTATACATGCTCATTCGCTCATTCATTCAAAATGCTATTTAGTGAGTGTCCCTACTATATGCCAAATCCTGTTCTTGGTGCTGGCAATGTGGCAGAAAATGAGATATGCAGGGTTTTTCTTCTCAAGGAAAGAGCAGTAGGAGACAAGTAAAAATCAGCAGTGTAACAGGATAGTCGCAGGAAGTGATAAATGCTATGAAAATAGAACAGCATGATGGACCAGTGGGAGTCCAGGAGAGGGTGCTCCCTCTGGGTAGCACCCTCATGGGTGTCCGTGGAGGGCCTCTCTGGGATGTGACATCTGAGCTGAGACCTGCATGATAAGAAGGGCAATCCTTTGAAGAACCACAAGAACTCTCTAGGGAGAGGCAATGGCATAGACATAGGTACAAAGGTGGAAATGAGCTTGCTTTGTTCAAGGGAAGGACCAAAAGCCAGCATGGTGGGAGCAGAGCAAGTGGGGAAAACTGACCTGCTGATCCACGATGAGGTTGGAGGAGAGCTAAGGGACACATGTGTCTGGTCTGCATCCTACATTTTTGTCTTCAGTGTCTCCACCTGTAAAACAAAGTTACTAATAATTGGCAGCCTTTGTTCCTAGGATCTCTGCAAAATGCTCTGTGCAACAGGAAGGGCAGGCGTTATCATTCCCACTTTCCAGGTGAGCACACTGAAACTCCAACAGTTTAGCAACTTTGCTCCCAATCACACCTATTGTAGTCACCTGAGTCAAGACTCCAATGCAGATCTCCTGACGGTCACCACAACACCTTTTCCACCACACCACAGCCCCTTCTTCCTCAATTGTCTATTTCAACATACATTGCTTCCCTAAATTCTACAGTGAAACTTCATCATCTTTAATTCTTTCTAAAAAAGACATAAGTCCAGTCCTGCAGGTACATTGAGTTGTTCAGTGTTCAGCTTAGAACCACGCTTGGGTTTTATTTTCAGTGTAATCTGTTGCCTATGTGTTTATCTCTCCTACCAGCCCGGGAGTTGGCAGCATTCTGGACCAGTCCAGGCTGCAGAACTCCATGCATATAGGTGGAGTGGGTGGAGAGGCCCCTGACAGTGCTTGCTCTATATATGCAAGGTCACATTGCTGGTGAACTAGCCGGCTAGGATTTTAACCGAGATCCCTCCAAGTCAGAAACCTGTGCTCTTTCCAGTCGGTACAACAGTGTGTGGGGAGGAGGAAGCGGAGCACCTGAGCCATGGTAATAACTCAGTTAACTTAAGCTGCTGTTACGCACTGCACACTGTGCAGTTACAAGGGTCTCTCCCTGGTCAGCAGTCCTCCGACCCAATGCCAAAGAGTCAACCCAAAGGATCCACGGGATTAAAAAGACCAGACAGTAAGGGTTTCAGATGATTCTCGTGCCATTAATCCTGCCTCTATAATTTGCACACAAGCCTGGCAGTCTCGCTCCATTTCTCAGAACAGAATTTGCTGGGGATTGGGAGATTAATCAGACTTCATTAATTCTGAAAAAATAAACCGTGTCGTGTTTGCCGGTGCACTCAGAGACATTATCGTAAATCACCAAAATTAAAGCTCACCTGTTTAAGCAGAAGCAGTCTGCTCTCAGGCCCTGTGAGCAGAAGGCCACAGCATCCATGGCTGCGTTTCAATCGAGAACCTTCCTGTGATCAGCGGGATCAGCTGCACTGTGCTCCAGTTTGAACATTAACAGAGCCATGAACATTAGCCCAATGGTTTCGAAGGGGCTTGTGTGTGTGTGTGTGTGTGTGTTTATTTTTGTTGGGAATAAGTAACGATGAAGCCACATTTAGAGGAGATCAGAAATTGTGGAGGCACTGATTTGTTCTCTAAGCCATGGCCTCTTAAATTGAAGCCTAAATTGGCCTTCGAGAGCCCTAGAACAGACCTCAGGCCAGAAAGGACATGTGATCCGGCCAAGGTCACACAAGTCATTAGAGGAAGATCCCAGACCAGAACTCCTTCTGCAGGTATGATCTGGATCTCAGTCTGGTGTTCTTTCCACTCCAGTGCATCTCCTTAGGGCAGATTAGAATTCAGCCCAGGCCAGCACCACGGCTCACTAGGCTAATCCTCCGCCTTGAGGCGCCGGCACACCGGGTTCTAGTCCCGGTCGGGGCGCTGGATTCTGTCCCGGTTGCCCCTCTTCCAGGCCAGCTCTCTGCTGTGGCCAGGGAGTGCAGTGGAGGATGGCTCAAGTGCTTGGGCCCTGCACCCCATGGGAGACCAGGAGAAGTACCTGGCTCCTGCCATCGGATCAGCGCGGTGCACTGGCCACAGCGCACCAGCCGCGGTGGCCATTGGAGAGTGAACCAACGGCATAGGAAGAGCTTTCTCTCTGTCTCTCTCTCTCTCACTGTCCACTCTGCCTGTCAAAAAAATAATAATAATAATAATTCAGCCCAAACAGTACTTCCTCCTGGCAGGAGTGCACTTCACAACTTTGGTCTTGATCGCGTGACTCCTGCAGCTACAGCCGAGGTGAAATGTGCTTCTTCTGCCTTTGGCATGAGAAGGCTGTACCCTGATGAGTCTACAGGTCTAAGGGAAATGAGAGAACCACAAATCAGCCCGAGAGAGAGCAGCTGGTCTCCAGTGGATGTGTAGTCAGAGGAGTAAAACAATTATCAAAGTCTCTTAACAGTTCTGTGGTTGCATAGTATGCAACATCGGTTGATTGACTCAGGGCTCGTGCTGCAAACCAAATTCTGTGGTGCAGAACAATGCATTAGAAGGAGTCTGGGCTCTAGCAAAGTTGAGTTTGAACCTTGGCTTAGATATTTAGCTACCATGGGATCATAGAAAAATCACTAATACTCTCTGAAACTCAATTTCCCGAGCCAGGGAATGAAAGAAATAACACTTACTCATAGGGAGATAATCAGAGTTTGAGATTCAGAATGTTGTGCTAACTGCCCAGCAAATTAATATTCAAACCTCTAGCTACAGAGTTGGGGAAAGATCAATTGTGAAAACACTGAAAAGCACTAATGTTAAAAATGCCTCCTCCTGTTCCTTGGTTGTAAAACCCTGACTTTTAGATGCACACATCATATCCAAAATAAAAACCATATTTCCTAGATTTATTTATGGTTAGGTTGATTTGTGAGGAAGTTTGGGCCAAGAAAATGTAAGTACAGTATCATATACAACTTCTGGAACATAGTCTTATAAAAAAGAGAGAAGACATCTTCTCCCCTCTCCCGCTTCTTACTGGTTTGAATGTAAACAAGATGTCTGGATCTCAATCAACCATTTTGGACCAAGAGTAGGGAGCTAAGTGCCAGGTATGGTAGAAAGGAGGGAGTAGGGACCTAGGTTTTAAAACCTGGGTACCAGTCTTGGGCCACCTGCCTGTGGCCTTCTTTAACGTAAGAGAAAAATCAGCCACTAACTCTATTGCGCCACTACTATTGAGGGCAGACTTACTCAGCCTGGCACGGGAGCTTGCTAGAAATGCAAATTCTTGGTCCCCATTTCCAGACCTACTAGACCAGAATCTCAGACGAGGGGCCTCGGAGCTCAGCTCTCCGGGTGATTTTCATGCTCACTGGAGTTTGAGGTACTGATTTAGAGTTTTCCAACACACATTCCTAACCTGATCACTGACAGAGTACTCCTAAATTACAGGTTTTGTCAAGTACTTGGTGAGGCCTTAAACAGCAGATGAAATAAAGCCAGGAAGGAAGCCAAAGCCAGCAACTGACAGTGTCATGATTTAAAATGATTTTGACAGGGTGGAACACGGGACCACCGCCAAGCAGATGAAATTTAATGGGGACGTATAGAAAGCAAATCAAAACATTCTTTTTTTTATTGAAGGAAATAAAACATGTTCTACTTGTTGGCTTCTTAAATTAAGAAGAGCAAATGTAAATTACATATTTCAAAATGTAGCAAATAAGGCCATAAATGAAACCCATTTATGGCTAGTTAAAGGGAGAATGGCAGAAAGAGGAAAGAGAGAAAAACCCAAAGTCATAAAGAGACTTAGCATCAGGTACAGAAAGGAAAAGAATGGGGACTCCATCGCATGTTCTAAGATAACCAGGAGTCATCTTTCATGAAGACTTACTATGTGCCATGCGCATGCGTGTGTTGGGCAAATTTATCTTCTCAAGAACTCTATTCTCATCATTATTTTCCAACTTCAGAAACCGAAAACAGGAAAAGAAAGAGAAGGCTCCCCAAGGTCACCATCTAGCATGTGGCAGAACCAGGATATAAACCCAGGTGGACAGAGTTCAGGACTGTGGGCCTCAGAAGCTCTGGTAAACTCACCCTCTGGTGCTACCCCACCTGCTGCCGATCAGCTGTTGCTGAAACTGGCTTTGTGAAAACAAAATCCACTCTCCCACATAGCTCTAAGTCCAGAGGCAGGGAGGAGTCCTTGTGCAGTATCATCTAAGATGTTATCACAGCACAAATTCCTTCAATTCTTGGGCTCTACCATCTTCAGCATTTGGCCCCATCTGAAGGCTGCTTCCCTTCAAAGTTTCAATGGTCTTGAATTGTGCTTCTTGCTCATACCAGCAAAGGAGAGAAATCTTCATCCTGAGTGTGTGATATACTGTAATATATATCTCTTGACTGAGTCTTTTTTTTAAGATTTATTTGATTTATTTATTCATTTGAAAGGCAGAGTGTCAGAGAGAGAGAGAGAGAGAGAGAGAGAGCAAGTGAGTGAGCTTCCATCTGCTGTTTTACTCCCCAATTGGCAGCAACAGCCAGGAACCCAGAACTCCGGGTCTCCCACATGGATGGCAGGAGCCCAGGTATTTGGATCATCTTCCACTGCCTTCTCAAGTGCATTCGTAGGGAGTGGGTTCCGAACTGAAGCAGCCAGGATGCAAACAGGCAGTCTGATATATGGTGCTGGCATTGCAGGCAGTGGCTTAACCCATTGCACTGCAATGCCAGCTCTCACTCAATCCTATTCTATCAGTTTAGGCAAATGACCATCCTTAGGTAACAGGGGTCATCAGTGGGGTGGTATGAGTTGACTGGGACAGATTACACAGGTTAACAGCCAGGGAGGGGGGTCATCACATCAGGGCTCTCTGGGACCCAGGACAGCGGGGCTCCAATATTGTTATGATTCCCTAAGCAAATCAAGTTTTCTTAGCTATATGAATCCTATCAAAATAATAGTGAGAAAACTTGCAAAATTTTATAAAATGCTTTTCATATGAAACTGCATGCCTTCCTCTGCAACTCTTCCTCAGCCTTAGTAGACCCTCAGAGACATCATAGGGAAAGATATCTGTACACAGTCACCATTGTGCCTTCCTCTGACAAGCAAAATTATATTCTGCAAGGAGGACCCAGACTTCAATACTTGTGGTAGCGGTTGCTGTAAGAGGAGGGAGGCAGCTGTCATTTACCAAATGTCTAGGTGCCAAGGATGATGCTACGGGCCTTATTATTTGTTTATTTTAATCATTACAAGGTCCGGAATTGTGTGACTTGCTCGTGTCATTCAGCTACTCTCATACCAGAGCTGGATTTCAAACCAAAGTCTTTGATTCCACAACCTGAGCTTTATATACAATGCCACTCTGGATCAACCCAGATTCATTTCCATTGGCTGAAATTGTGAGCATTCAACTTTGAAGCTGATATATCTCAGCTAGTTCTCATCTGCTATCTGCCTCTGTTAGGTACAAGAACTATTCTGAGGTTAGAACAGATTCTATTAAATTTCTGTTTATTGAACATGTACTATGTGCCAGAAATGCTTTATGTATACTGTCACAATTTATCAGCCAATAACCCTGTGATGCACTTACTGCTATTGCAGAGAATGTTTTGCAGGTGACTGAATCCCAAATAAAACAGCCCAAACAAGAAAGGAAGAGGGAATTTATTTCACGAATAGCTGAGAAAGTGGGGGAACAAGGGTGCAAAAACTGCACGTATGATCTGATACATGAGACATGAGTAAGAGTTTCAGTGGCATCATGGGAGTTCCCTCTTCTGATTCTTTGGCTCTGTCGATCTTATTTGACCCCATTTACATTGGACCTGAGGCTCCTGGACTCCATCAGGACTCCGCCCCTCTTGGGTTTCTTTGGTTCCTTTCTCCATGTGGGTTCTCACCATGCGGTAGATAAGAGGCAGCCTCAGCACATCTGAGCAACCCCAGAACAAGGGCCCACCCCAGTTCTCAACATTTTATGAAGTTTGAAAATACTGAAATCCTAAATTTTTTGATGTTGTTGTATGTTCTTAAAATAATGTATGTACTTTTTAAAAAGAATATTTATTTATTTATTTATTTAAAGTCAGAGTCACACAGAGAGAGAAGGAGAGAGAGCGAGAGAGAGAGAGCGGTCTTCCATCCACTAGTTCACTCCCCAGAGGCCACAATGGCTGGAGCTGTGCCAATCTGAAGCCAGGAGACAGGAACTTCTCCCAGGTCTCCCATGTGGGTGCAGGGGCCCAAGCACTTGGGCCATCTTCTACTGCTTTCCCAGGCCATAGCAGAGAGCTGGATTAGAAGTGGAACAGCCGGGACTCAAACTGGCGCCCATATGGGATGCCAGCACTGCAGGCGGTGGCTTTACCCTCTATACCTCAGCACCAGCCCCAATAACGTATGTCTAGAAATCAAGTCTTCTTTTTATATATAAATGTACCAACTACAAAGATATGGAATCAACCAAAGTGTCTATTGACAGAATAGATAACACGTATGTGGTGTATATACACAATAATATCTTATTCCACCATTAAACAAAAATGCTGCCCTTGGCTGCAACATGGACAGAACTGAAGGACATCATGTCAGGTGTAATAAACGAGGCACAGAAAGACAAGTGTTCCAGGCTCTCACTCATTTGAGGAAGCTAAAAATGCCAATCTCACAAGAGAGTAGAATAATGGTTGCTAGAGACTAGATATAGAAGACAGAGGTTAAATTGTGGGTGCCAAAATACAGCTAGATAAGGGGAATTACTTTTAGTGTTCTATGGAACAATAGGGTAACCACAATCAACACTAATCATGATATATTTAAAAATAACTAGACAAGAGGAGTCTAAAGGTTCCCAACACATAGAAATGATGACGGAGATGGAAATACTAATTACCCTGAGTTGATCATTACACACTATATACGTGTATCAAATTTTCATATTGTACCTGTAAGTACGTACACATATTATGTCAATTAAGTTACTTTAAAGTACAGGTTACTGTTAGTGAATTGTCATCTGCAACAACAATGTACATTATTAAGCTTCTATTGCAAGAATATTTACTCTAGGGACTGGGGTTGTGGCATAGCAGATAAGGTCATTGCCTGTGAAGATACCATCCCATATGGGTACTGGTTCATGTCCTGGCTGCTCTACTTCCAACCCAACTCCACACTGATAGTCTGGGAAAAGCAGCGGAAGATGGCCTAAGTGCTTGGGCTCCTGACACTCACATGGGAGATGCATATGCAACTCCTGGCTCCTGGCTTGTGTTCATCTGGGGAGTGAACTAGAATATCTAAGATCTCTCTTTCTCTGTCTCTCCTTCTCTCTTTGTAACTCTTTCATAATGAATAAACAATCTTTTTATTAAAAAAAAAAGCATAGTTATTCTAGTTCAAAGAATGTCTAAACCAGGAGAATGTGGCTCTGACAACATTGATATGGAGGTGACAGATGACTTGACATCAGCATCTCCAAATAATCACAATGAAAAATAAAATTGAGGAAAGCTTTTTAAAAATAAAATTTGGGGCAGGCGCTGCAGCTCAATAGGCTAATCCTCCACCTAGCGGCACCAGCACACCAGGTTCTAGTCCCAGTCGGGGCGCCGGATTCTGTCCCAGTTGCCCCTCTTCCAGGCCAGCTCTCTGCTGTGGCCCGGGAAGGCAGTGGAGGATGGCCCAAGTGCTTGGGCCCTGCACCCCATGGGAGACCAGGATAAGTACCTGTCTCCTGCTATCGGATCAGTGCAGCGCACCGGCCGCGGCAGCCATTGGAGGGTGAACAACGGCAAAGGAAGACCTTTCTCTCTTTCTCTCTCTCACTATCCACTCTGCCTGTCAAAAAAATAAAAATAAAAAATAAATAAAATTTGGAGCTTGAAATCACTTTTTAACTGACATTAACTGAAATGAAATTGTGTTGATGTTGAAGGAAGCAGGCTTAGCTACTTATGTTAACTTTTGCCTATCTTTGCCTCAGTCCCTTGATAGGAACAGTGAGAAACAGTCGTCTTGGCGGTAGGAAGATTTTAACCAAAAAGCACAAGGGTATTTCAAAAAGTGCATGGAAAATGGAGCTAAAAGTTGTTTATTTTACAGAAAAACTTCAAAATTTATGCATATGAGGGGTCTTCAGAAAATTCTCGGAAAAATTTATATTATGAAAAATCTTTACATGGCTTTCAGGGATTTCTTTCCACAAAAAAAATATAAAATTCTTTTAATTCCATTTTTCCCTGAATTTTTCTTTTTTTAGACATTTAAAGGCAGAGTGGCAGAGAGACCTTCCATCCACTGATTCATTACCCACATGCCCACAACAGCCAGGACTGGGCCAAAACAGAACAGGAGCCAGGAATTTCATTTGGGTCTCCCATGTGAGTGGCAGGAACTCAAGTACATGGGTCATCATCTACTGCCTTCCCAGGCACATTAGCCGGAAGCTGGATCAGAAGCAGAGTAGCTGGGACTCCAACCAGTGCTCTGATATGAGATGTGGGTGCCCCAGGCAGCAACTTAACCTGCTGCCCCACAACACGGCCCCCGTGAACTTCTGGAAGAGCCTGCACATGCTTGTGATTCCCAGCTGTTTGAAACCCACTCTGATTTGTAGAATTCACCTGAAATATCTTTAATTGGAATATCTCCCACCCCTGGCTCCTTTTTTCTAGTTTTCAATCTCCAAAATCTCTACAGATTTTGCAGAGCACTTGCTGAGTATCTACTGTGTACTAGGCACTGTCCCACCTGCTGGGTATAGAGATGAAAACATAGAGTCCTGTCCAGCAAGGTGCCCACCCTCTGGTGGGGAAAAGGCTGCTAAAGGAACAGCCCTATCCAGACATAGCAGGAGAACACTGCGGTGCTGTGGGAGCAGAAAGGAGGGTGGCCCCCAGATACTTCCCCCAGTGCTGTGGCTGACTCCAGCTCTCCCCAGCAGTGCGCCCTGTCCCTGGGCTGCTATCACCCACAGGTCACCACCTGGCATTGAAGAGAGTTGAACCTCCCTGTGACAGGATGTCTTGCACTAAGTGGATCCCGCTGTCTTCCCTTCAGGCCTGCAACTGAGAACAACAGGGCCCTAGAATCCTCCGTTTCAAGCTGAAAGTACTGGCTGCAGGGAAAAGCAGTTGCTTCTCCTTCTGCTTTTTCTCTCATTTCTCGCATCACCACAAGCCTTGCTGAGCACAACGTGTCAGCACAATCAGCAGGCCCCCCTCCCAAATGAAATTAGAGGAGGCTTGGGGGTGGGTGGTAGGTAGGCGCAGCTCCGAGGGTTCTTCTTCAAAATCAAGACAACACCTTGTGAGGTTGGAGAATGCTCCACCAACCCTCCTGTCCATCCCTGCATACTCACTGATTGCTGAGCACTGGTCACCTTTGGAGGTTGAAGAATAAGGTGGGGAGATGGCAGAAAGAGATGGTGAGGAGGACAATGGCCAAATCAGACTGCCCCTAGAGCGTCTAATTCTCAATCCCTCGGGAAGGGAAACCTCCCATGATTTTTGGCTCTGGACTGGAAGGGCTGACAAAGGAGTGTGTTTAGAGCAATGACGTCACCACGGACCACTGCAGCAGAGAGGGAAAGAGGGCCACACATCAGAGACAGGTGCATGGTGCCTTCTGCCAGCGAACCCCAGAGTCAGCTCCTGGTCAGAGGGCCTATGGATGCCACCCATCCTCATTAGGCACAAAGACAGCTGTTCTGACGATCCAAGGGCATGATGACTGTGCCATGGATAGCCTCCTTCCCAGAAAGCTGGGAATCTAAAAGTCATTTCAATTCTCAGGTAGTTATAATCCGTTTTAGCATGAGCTGTGACTCTTCCAGCAGTCTAATTTCTCGCATTTGTGTCTATTTCATTCCTAGCAGCCTCATATGCCTGTGGTCCTCTGGACTATTATTGCATCCATAGCTCTTTTCTAGTTGTGACTTTCTCTCTAAACTTAATCACAGGTAACTTGAATTTATCTAGCTTCAATGGGAGAACCACACTTAAAAATCTCTTTTCCCTGAGCCATTTTGTCCAACAGGAAAGACTTAATCGGTGCCACCTTAATTAATTCAGAACTTTTGATAGAGGGATCACACCTTCGATTGGTCCTTGCCTCAAGGCTGAATTTTAATCAGCCCTTTCACTTAAAAACCTTCCCGGTTTTATCTTTTATGATTTAGAAATCAGAATCAATTATATCCTCTCAGCCTCAAATTTCGGGGCCCTTTTTACTCCCTTTGATCTCTTCAAAATGGACAATTATTCTTTAAGCTCAACTCTCCCTTGCAGTAGCTCATTATGTGCAGCCCATAGCAACTTAGGCATGCAGATAACATTCTGTTTCATGGCTTCTTTGCCTTAAGCCACATGCTTGCTCAGTACATTGTCTGTCTTCCCAGTGATCACAGGTGACAGTTTCGCCATGTGCGTGGCCACTAGATAGCACGGATTGCCACTTTTCCATCCTCCAGTAATATATCTTTGTTTCCCTCACCCAACGCCCAGAGCTGCTGCAACGTAATTTAGGGCTTCTGCTGTTGTTGCATCTCAGTTGTAACACCCCGTTGTTCCAGCCATCCACTTAGCCTAGAAATGCTGGAATAACAACAAAGTCCAAAATCTTCACAATAGGAGAGATTTATTCCTTGCTTATATCTATGTCCTTTACAGGTTGGCAATGTGTCATTTTGCAGCGTATCTTCTATATTCTAGATCTTAGTTTAAAGAAACAGATGCTATCTGGGACATGCCAGCTGTGACAGAAAAGAAAAAAATTAGGCACTCTGTTTGGAGATGACACTTGTGGTCACATTCCATTGAGCAAGGCAAGACACATGGTCAAGATGGACTTCGGTAGGCAAGAAATACACTGATGTTACTGGGCGGGCCGGTGGGGACAAGACCCCCAGAGAAGGGCAGGTGTTTTTTATTTTTTACAAATAACACATTCTATTCAGAGGTGATCTGGTAAATAGTTAACAACTACCTTTGTGGGAATAAAAGCTTTGATATAGAATTTGCCATTGTCATGGTGTAAGTGCTCCAACCACAGCCAAGTTCACAGAGCCACTGTGACATCACTGTGCAAGATCAGGAAGAGCCCTGTTTCTTGTGAATTGGGAGGAACAGGCTGCAGCGCAGCCAGCACAGAATCAATCCTATTTTAATCAGTTGGTTGCCTAACATGAATTGACTTACACCTGTCCCACAGTATGAAGTGCACCTGTAGTCCTGGTGCTAGCAAGGGAGGAAGCAGTTACATGACTTAGCAGACACCCACCTGAGGCCTAAACTGAAGATCTGCAGTAGTAGGGGTGAGAGCACTAGACAACTAAAAATTAAGTCTTCCCGTTATTTGCTATTCCTGACTTAATTGGCAAATTCAAGTGGGGAGTAAGAATATGAGCCTGAAATAAAAATAATGTTTTGACTCCACAAATAAGATTCAGTCCCGGGTTCCTCTTGGCAGAAATTCTTATTAAGGACTTGGCTCTCCTCCAAGGAAAATAAGGTAGAAATCATTCAAAACCCTTTTGATTCCAAATAATTGCTGATAGGAGCTCCTGGACCAACAGACCTCTCTATTTTTGTATATGTTTATAATTTTCCAAAAAAAGGTTGTTTAACATGTCCCTGGCATTAGAATTGGTTCTTAGATATGTAAATCTTAAGTTTTTTTTTTTTCTTTTCAAAAAATGGTCTTTAAGGACATTGACTTCTTCCCTGGGGTGACACTAGGCCAGATGGTTACAAACTCTGAATTTGTGTTTCCCAGTTTATAGGATGGGATAATAATCCCACAGTACAAAGCTGTTGGGAAGTTTAAATACCTTACATAAAGCACTTGGCAAAGTACCCTACCCATGGTGGTCCATCAATACCTAATCATTACCACCCACTACTCAGGACACTGACTAAAATTATCATTATTATTACTGAGGCATAGGCTAAAAGTTCTGAGTTGCAATTTAAAATAGTTCAAGGCTTTATTTAATTGCCTCTGAGCATTTGGCAGGAGTCATTTGGCTGTTGATTCTGACTACATCTGACAGCAATGACTTTCGCAGCTCCCCTGGAAGCAGGGATAGTACTGTAATTTAACAAAACTCACCTCTTCAGTTATTAGTGCATTATGTCTATTGGCCTCTATCTTGCCTCAAATTGTCAGGCCAACAGAAAGACCGAATGCTTTGGCTCAGGGCAAAATCTTGGCCCCTAGGGGTTGGCCCCTGCATGCCATCCTCTGGGAGAATGAAAAGTTCTCTCATTCAAGCTACAGGATGCAGTCTTTGGTATTGATTCTGCCATAGAATATCAGCAGGAAGTCCGGCCGGCGCCTCGGCTCACTAGGCTAATCCTCCGCCTTGCGGCGCCGGCACACCGGGTTCTAGTCCCGGTCGGGGCGCCGGATTCTGTCCCGGTTGCCCCTCTTCCAGGCCAGCTCTCTGCTGTGGCCCAGGAGTGCAGTGGAGGATGGCCCAAGTGCTTGGGCCCTGCACCCCATGGGAGACCAGGAGAAGCACCTGGCTCCTGGCTTCGGATCAGCGCGGTGCGCTGGCCCGGCTGCAGCGCGCCGGCCGCAGCGGCCATTGGAGGGTGAACCAACAGCAAAGGAAGACCTCTCTCTCTCTCTCTCTCTCTCTCTCTCTCTCACTATCCACTCTGCCTGTCAAAAAAAAAAATATATATCAGGAGGAAGTCCTACCTCAGATTCCTCATTGTGGAAGGTGGGAGCTGGGGGAGATTAGGCAGAGGGAGGGCGGGATTCAAGCCCAGATGCCTGGTATAATACCACCTGCCTTGTAGGGCCATAGGACACCCATAGCAGAGAAAGAGTGATGGATACTCACAAAGAAAAGCCCAGGTCACCTACTTTCCTGGGGGGTAACCCACTCATTCTTCTGAATTGCTGTGAAGAGTCAAGATTATCCTTTCAGATTCCTTTAAGTGTCTTGATGTCAAAAATAATGGTAAGGAGGATGTTGAGTCTGATATTACATAGTAAAAATGGGTACAAAAGCTTACCTAGGGAAGGTGGCGCTATGGCATAGTAGGTTAAGCCTCCACCTGCAGTGCCGGCACCCCATTATGGGCTCAGGTTTGAGTCTCAGCTGCTCCACTTCCAATCCAGCTCCCTGCAGTGAAAGATGGCCCAAGTGCTTGGGCCCTTGCACCCATGTGGGAGACCTGGGAGAAGCTCCAGGCTCATGGCTTCGGATGGGCCCAGCTCTGGCCGTTGCAGCCATTTGGGGAGTAAACCAGCAGATGGAAGATCTCTCTTTCTGTCACTCCCTCTCTCTGTCTGTAAGTCTGCCTCTCAAATAAATAAATACATCTAGAAGGAAGGAGGGAAGGGAGGGAGGGAAGGATGGAGGGAGGGAATAGAGAAAAAGAGAAAGAAAGGAAAGTTATCTAGGATCCTGTCTCCTACTAGGCTACCATGTGTATGTGTGGTGGGGAGGACTCTACGCATGTGTATGCGTTTTGATTCTTGATTCTTCCTGGGTAGTGTTTTTGCTTTAACCAAGTATCAGCTTCTAGGAAAGCAGCAACAGCATAGCAAAGCCACCAAAGACTCTGAAGAATGTCATGAGAACTACTAGCAGCAGAGGCTCACTTAATTGAATGTTTCAAAATTAAGGATTTGATTTTACTAGTATGAGTGGATCCACAAACTTGGGGTGCAAATATGGCCATATCACTTTTTTTCCAATTCATCCATTGAATAAAGCTTACTGCTATTAAAAAAAAAAACTGCAAATGTGTCAGTTAGGTGTTGCTCATAAATCAATCCAAATCAGACATTTTGGGGTGGAGAGAATGACCTCTGCAGAATAACCTAGAGGTGCAAGTCTGACTGTTTTCTCTTTCCTGACCAGTGGGGCCATGAGCTCCCTCTACCACTGCTAATTTCCCTCCAGTGCGCCTAGGAGAGCCTTAAAAAGTCAACTTTCGGGCTGGCGCCACGGCTCACTAGGCTAATCCTCCGCCTTGCGGCGCTGGCACACCGGGTTCTAGTCCCGGTCGGGGCGCCGGATTCTGTCCCGCTTGCCCCTCTTCCAGGCCAGCTCTCTGCTGTGGCCAGGGAGTGCAGTGGAGGATGGCCCAAGTGCTTGGGCCCTGCACCCCATGGGAGACCAGGATAAGTACCTGGCTCCTGCCTTCGGATCAGTGCGGTGCGCCGGCCACAGCGCGCTGGCAGCGGTGGCCATTGGAGGGTGAACCAATGGCAAAGGAAGACCTTTCTCTCTGTCTCTCTCTCTCACTATCCACTCCGCCTGTAAAAAACAACAACAACAACAACAAAAAGTCAACTTTCCAGTGTCTCTTTAGACAGAGCTAGGAGGAGAAATTTTACATAAAAGCTTTATATTCACTGGGGCATCCTACTATGTCAGATTGTTTGAAATGGATGAAACAAATGTCATCTCAAGGTTTTAGTAGATGGGTGTCTATGAAACAAAGAGGAGTTGTAGAATACCTTCATATTAAAAAATGATTTGAACTGAAGAAAAGCATAAGCTTTTATTTTTGAAAGGATCCACTGAGATTTGTAGTTGGTGCTCAATACATTTGTTGACCGCAGAGTTTTAAATCATTCCTGAAACTTAGCAGTCACTTACTGTTATTTTTTATAATAAATAAACAAAGGGTAGTGGTATCTGTCTAATAAGAACTTAGAAATAAGTATAAACCTTTAGATATAACTTTGACCCATAAAACTAAGTTTTTGAGATGACAATTGATGGGTATCCATAAATATTTTTTGTATTATCAAAGGTATAATCATGATAATTTTAAACTGCCAAAGTAGGTAGAGATGTGCCTTGTACCTGTTAATCAGGGCTGCTATGTGTCTTTATGTAGGTTGAGGTATGTACAGACCCAGAGGATGTCATTCACATAGACCCCCACACAAATAGCTCCCCCAGGGGTGTGCAGTGCATCACTTGCATAGAGCGGCCAAATTTTAACCTATCACTGCTAACAGGCAATGAGGGCAGATCTGCATCACCTTGTTCATCACCAGGACTGGTGGAGCTGGGGTAGCTAACTGGATAAATGTGGGATCTCACTCACCCACATTCCCACTTCTTTCTCATTCTTCATCTCTCTCTCCACATTTGTGTTCTGGTAAAGATGTTGACTTTGCCTGTTAGCATAGAGTGCCCTCCAGTCAAGGGAGTGCTTTTAACTTTGCCTAGCTCAGGGGCCTGCCACTAATCCAGAACAAGAGAGTCCCTCCACACAGGAACTAAATGTTCTTTCTCTTTTCCTAATAAGATACTTAAAGAAACTCACAGACAGCAGATCTTTTTTTAACTCAACTTTTTGAGGATTGCCTTTTAAATACCAAGAGATACTGTAACTTCCCATCTTTTCATTTTTTCTTTAGCTTCTCAAGAAAGCCTTAGCTGAGTCCTTTAGATCACCAAGGCCAATTTTAAATACCTTATCCTTATATACTCAACAAATATGTTCTAAGATTTAGTTATTTTAACTTCAATGACAGATAATAAATTATTCTGAAAAAAGAGAATCTGAACCTCCCCACCATGTTTAGCCTGAGTTGTACATGTTAATTGTGTGTAATACAATCACATTTCTTCTTGTTTGGCGCAAGAGAGTGCACACTCGTCTGACAAAATGTGGGAGCTTTGATATGACAACACAGGCGATGGGAAAAGGTCAAAATGCCCATCATCACCACCATCACATCAGCAGCAGGAGAGTATCTTATCCAGTAGTCTATTTCCAAATCAGACGAACTTGTGATCAAACCTCAGCTTGGTCAACAACCAAAGGTGTGACCTGGACCCAGTCACTTCCCCTCCTGAAGTTTTGGTTTCTTCATCTGCAGAATGGGGACAGTAATGTCGACTGCACAAGGTGGTTGGGAATTGAGTTAATTAATGGAAAGTATCACTTTGTCCCTGGTGGGTTTCTAACATCACATTACTACTCTTTCATTTCTTTGTTGCTATTTTAAATACCCACTGCTGAGTACTGCTTTGTGAAGCATCAAAGAAATATAATAGCTCTTTTGCTTTACACAGCTTACAATATTTCATTCATTCAATAAACAATTATTGAATGTCGAGTACTTATCAGGAACTCGGGCAGTGTTTGAGTTACATACGTGAACAGGAAAGGTTGAAGCCCCTGCCCTCAAGTAGCTCAATTTCTAGTGGAGAAGAAAAGATAAACAGGGGCCGGCATTGTTGCATGGTGGGTTAAGCAGCTGCCTCCGGCACCAGCATCCCATATGGGTGCCTGTTGGAGTCCCAGCTGCTCCACTTCTGATCCAGCTCCTAGAAAAGCAGCAGAAGATGGCCCAAGTACTTGTACCCTTGCACATATGTGGGAGACCCAAATGAAGCTTCTGGCTCTTGGTTTTGGCCTGGCCCAGCCTTGGCTGTTGTGGCCATTTGGGGAGTGAACTACCACATGAAAGATCTCTCCGTCTCTCTCTCTCTCTCTCTCTCTCTCTCTCTCTAACTCTGCCTTTCAAATAAATAAATCTTAAAAAAAAAAAAGTAAGTAAAATACAAACAACATTTACAAAACAGAGTAAGAAGAGCTGTCAGAGGTATACAGTGTGGCCCATGCAGTTACCCTGATAGAGAGGGCCAGAGCAGAGAATTCTAGGTCGGTCAATCTATATGCACAGATAACAGGGTATATACAAAATTTGCAAATTTACGACATTGGTAGAGGGAAACAACTCTTGCAAAAGTAGTGGAGGATGTGTCTGAAGAAAATGGTTGAAGACAGAGCATAAAAAGCTATTGATGAAATTTGGCCTATTTTCTGAATGAGCAAGGAATCACCACGAAGACTTTTTTTAAAAAAAAAATTTATTTGAAAGAGCTACAGGGGCGGCACTGTGGTATAGCAGGTAAAGCCACCGCATGCAGAGCTGGCATCCCATATGGGCACCAGTTCAAGTCCCAGCTGCTCCACTTCCAATCCAGCTCTCTGCTGTGGCCTGGAAAAGCTGTAGAAGATGGCCCAGGTCCTTGGGCCCCTGCACCCGCATGGAAAGATCTGGAGGAAGCTCCTGGATCCTCGCTCCTGGCTTCAAATCAGCACAGCTCTTGCTGTTGTGGCCAATTGGGGAGTGAACTAACAAATGGAAGATCTGTCTTGCTCTCTGCCTCTCCTTCTCTGTGTAACTCTGATTTTCAAATAAATCTTAAAAGAAAAGAAAGAGCTAGAAAGCGAGAGCGAGAGAGAGAGAGATGGGGGGAGAGAGAGGAAATCTTCCATCCACTGGTTCACTCCCCAAATGGCTGCAAAAGTAGGAGCTAGGCTAGGCCTATCTCAGGAGCCAGGAATTCGATCCAGGTCTCCCACATGGGTGGCAGGTGCCCAGATACTTGTACCATCTTTCACTGCTTTTCTAGGTGCATCAGCAGGGAGCTGCATTGGGAAGTGCAGCAGCCAGGAGTTGAACCGACACCCACATGGGATGCCAATATCACAGGCGACAGCTTACACGCTACACCACAGTGCCAGCCCCATCATCATGAAGACTTTTTTTTTTTTTTTTTTACAGAGTTAGACAGTGAGAGAGAGAGAGAGAGAAAGGCCTTCCTTCCGTTAGTTCACCCCGCAAATGGCCGCTACGGCCGGTGCACTGTGCCAATCTGAAGCCAGGAGCCAGGTGCTTCCTCCTGGTCTCCCATGCAGGTGGCAGGGCCCAAGCACTTGGGCCATCCTCCACTGCACTCCTGGGCCACAGCAGAGAGCTGGACTGGAAGAGGAGCAACCGGGACAGAATCTGGCGTCCCAACCAGGACTAGAACCCGGTGTGCCGGCACCGCAGGCAGAGGATTAGCCAAGTGAGCCGCGGCGCCGGCCATCATGAAGACTTTTAAGCAGGTTGGAAACATGTTCAGTTTTCCACCTCTCAGTTTTCAGGAGTCTCTGGAGTGTGAGGTGTGTGGGAAGTTGGACTGGATGAACTGAAAGTGAGGCAAGACCAGTTAGGAAGTTCACAGTAGGCGGTGATCAAGAGACTGGAGAAGCAGGCGGTGGCTGCCACCGTTGTTTAGGAGGAAGACTATGGGATTCAGACTGACAGCATGGAGACAGGGGTAAACTGAGAGTGGCTCTGGGGCTGTGCTGCTGGCGTATGGAAGTGCCAAGAACTTGATATGAACTGAGATTAGATTTTGTGAGGACTCACACATGTAAAGGGTTAACCAGCTATTGCGAGAACAATGCAAGTAGTAGTTACCAGAACACCATGGGCTTTATCGTGTGGAATTAGACAAAGGGACAAATGCTACCAGTTCAGAGTAAGTAAACACTGATTTCAAGATTCCTCTCTGCATAATTTCCTGCTCTTACTTGGGAGCAATTTGCCTCCTATCTTATCCCCCACATCTGAAAATCTCGGTCTGTAGCAGCTGTTCCTCACTGGACTTCTACTTCTCACTCTACTCAGCATCTCACACTGCTGCCAAACTCTTTCATTGTGTGAGTGGGACCGTTTATTTTCTGGTGTGTTTTATAGTAGTCCAAGATTTATTGGGAATGCTTAGCTTCCCATAAAGTCTGTGGTTCCGAAATATAAACAAGGTAAAGTGTGCCTCTAAGAACATTATAGAATAGGCAAATAGCCCATTCAGCCATTCAGTTGCTAGTTGAGTGGTATGGTACTCAGGAAGACCCTGGGAGTGCAAAGTAGAGCTAGACATGGTTCCTAATCATTGAAGTGTCTGAAGGGGAAGATAAATGCATCAAGCCTTACAGGAATGGATAGTGATATACCACAGCCGCACATGGATGTTCAGAGGAAGTCTGTGTAGGTGACATGTGCATAAACACAAAGCCTGTTAGGAACACTGTCCAAAGGTGAGTATATTCGAATGCTCTGGAAAACGAACCAATTCATTCCAACTGAACAGTTCCAGCAAGAACTTTTTGGAAGAGAATGCATTTTGGCAAGAACTTGCGAGGGTCACGTGAGTAATTCCCAGGACTAAAGCAGGAAACCACAGGGCACGTTTGAAAACTGGGTGAAATTCTTCACCCAGATCAGGTTTAGGGTGGAACTTAAAGACAGGGAGACAGACACACACTTTTTAAAAAGTGAACAGCAAACCTAGAGTTGGCTAGCATTACCAACATTCAACAAACACTGGGAGGCAGTCAGTGATTAAGAGCTAAATTACAGGAAAGGGCGCGGAGCCGGTTTGAGGAATGATGAGATCACCACTATGAATCTTAAGGTGCCTGTCTGCACAGCCCTGAGGTCACGGGCTCCCTGCGGGCTTGCCTGCCTGCTCGGTGGACAGAAGGTAAATGTTGGGTAACTGAGCTCTCCGTAAGCAGCTCAGAAATTGTGCAGGGAGGACCTGGAGCTGCCTCCTACTTTCTTTCCACTTTAACCAAAACTTTAGACGACATTTCAGGGCTCCACGGCCACTAAGTCAAGCACCACCCTGCTGCCAGTTAAATCCAGAACTAAGTCACTGCCCTCCGAGCGGCAGGACGCTGCCCGGTCCTTGCCTCCATTGCTCTAAACGGTGGGGATGGGGACCGGGATGGGGACCAAGATGTGGCCCAAAGGTGGCACAGGGGTCTTCCTGGACTGCTTTGTTCTCTCCGGCCCGAGGAAGACTGCATGGGCAGAGAGCACTGCACTTCTAGCCTGGGTCTCCGCCACTTCTTGCCCTCCAGGCGTTTAACTCTCTTGGAGTCCTCTATTCCCGCTGGTAAAACACGGCTCTGTGATCAGCGTCTTCCGCGCTCCCGTGATCCTCAGAACCAGCGTGGCTGGTCTAACTCCATTTTACTCGCGACGTCCAGTGCTTCCAGCACCGTGCTCACGGTCACACAGGCGGGGCCCAATTCCAGTCCCAGGCTGCCAGACTACGGCACAGTCCCAGTCTCAGACCGACCCACGTCTCCTAAAATGGGACCCGGGCTTCCCTCCCTCAACTATCCGACCGCCTCCCTAAACTCTGCGTCCTACGCGCCGCTGTCGCCATGGGGCATGCTCAGTCCGTCAGGAAGCGATTTCACTCTGCCTTGGGAAATTTTTCACGCCGCCCTAGCAGCCGCGCCCGCCCCGCCCACCCCGCCCACGGCTCCTCCTCATTGGATTGGCCGAATTTGGGGAGGCAGAGCAGAGAGGGGAGGGAGCAGGAGGCTCCCAACGCCCGCAGCGCTCGGGGCGCGCGCGCTCTCCGAGCGTGCGTGCGTGCGTGTGAGTGAGCACGTGAGGCCCCGGAGCGTGCACAGTGGGCGGGGAAAGGAAACGGGAAGCGAAGGGCGGGGGCTGCCGTTGCCATGGCAGTGACGTCAGGCGTCGGGGAGCGAACCCGGCCCCTTCCCCGCGGGCGCGCGCGCACATACACACAGAGCCATGCACTCGCGCGCGCACGGCCGCTCTCCCTCAGACACACTGGAGGGAAAGGTCAAACTAAAGGCGAGGGAGCAGAGAGACCGGAGGGAGCTGCCGCGCCATGTCGGACGCGGCGGAGAGGCCGCTCGCTCTCCGCCGACGCCGTCGAGCCCCTGCTCCCGCCGCGCCTCCGGCCCCCGCCCCCCGCGCGCCCCTCGCCCCGGCGCTCGCGCGTCCCCGCGACCCCCTCCCCCAGCCGCTCCGGGCGCGCGCCGGCGGGGCGCGGGGCTGGGGAGGGCGGGCCGCTGGCCTCTCGGCCGGACCCTGGCCCTCCCGGGCCGGCCCCTCGGCGGCAGCCGGGCCAGGTGAGTGCGGCGCGGGCGGCGAGGGCAGCGGGCGCTCCGCCCGACCCCCTTCCGGGGGCGCTGACAGGCCGTGCGGCCACGGCCTCTGGGGGGCGTCCTGGGGGCGGCGGCGGCGGGCGCTGGGCGGTGGGCTCGGCGTCCCCGCCCCTCAGGGTCGGCCCGGAGTTGGCGGTGGCCGCGCGCGTGGGGACTGGCGGCGCGAGGCAGGTGGGCCCCTCGAGGCGGCCGCGGAGCGAGGGGAGCCGGCGGGAAAGCTGCGGGGCGCGTTTGTCGGGCAGTTGGGAGAAACTCCGCCCGCGGAGCGAGGCGGCGTGCGCAAAGTGGCGGCTTTCACCTCAGAACTCGGGGGAAGCCGGGCAGGAGCGGCCGGGAGGGTCGGGCCGGGCCGGACGGGGACCCGAGATGGCCACCCCGGGGCAGGCTGCGCGCACGTTGCCATGCCAATGCTCGTGTTTGTTGCTTACGGTTATTTTAGTACTGCACGATTTAAAAAAAAAAAAAAGTTACTTAGGAGGGAGCGAACTGCTTGAATTGTCGTTAGTTCCGAAAATAGGTTAATCTTTCACACACTCGCCGCTGCATTAAATTGCCCTGTGGACTTGAATAACAAACACAGCTCTCTGAAGCCCCGAAACCAGGGAACGTTCGAGCAGTTTCAGGTGCCAGGGTGCGCGTTCCGTGGGAAAAAAAAAAAAAAGTAGGGGGACGCCGAGGCACTGGCCGGGCCGAGCAGTCATCTTTTCGAAATAAGCTTTGGAGCCCATCAAAGTGGAGTTTCGTTGGAACTTCCCGGGTTAAGGAATCGCGTTGACCCGGTTCCACCCACCAGTGGGGAGCGTCCCTGGAAGTGACTGCGAAGACTTAGCAGCCCACGACTTGGTTGATTGTGGATAGCCGGTGCTTTTGCTGGACCTTTTTCTCTTTAATTTTCCATGCTTCGTAACGCGCTGCGTGTATGCCCCACCGTTTGCCAGGCGTTAGTTGCGGAGTCAACCGGTCACTCAGTCACTTTGAAATGATCTGGCACTAGCTCTGACCTGTAATGCTCACCCCCTCCTCCCTTTTTTTTTTTTTCCCCTATTTGAAAGCTGTTTGGAAATTTCCAATGTAATGGTTTCAAATTGATAGGGATGTTTTGAGCAGAAGTCTGGCATAAACAGATTATACTGAGTGGATAATGTGTTTTGAAATTTAAAGCTCATCCAAGAAACTTCCTGGTTTGTGATAGGTGCAGGACATGGGACAGCCGAGGAAGTGCCCCAAGGAGCCTGGTTAAGGATGAGAGAACCAGCTCTGGGTTTGGACCCCCTTACCCTTAAGGATTTCTGACATGTGGAGCATTTTCCTTTGATTAGGGAACTTTGGTCATTTGTCATTTTCAAGAAGTTCTCGCCACAGAAAGCCCTCACTTTGAAATTGAGTCCTTGTGGCATGCAGCCAGCCTTCTGAAGGTTTTCAGTATGAGATGTAAGGGAAGATTAGTTTGGGATTTCTTAATTCTTTCCGAGCAGCTGCTTTTGTACCTGGTCCTGTGCTGTGAGCTCCCTTTAAATCTGGCTTCTGCTAGTCGTTGCTGACATATGTTTGTATACTGTCCTGATTTGGGGTATTAAATTTTTATAACTTATAAACATTATTTCCTGTAACATGTAAATAAATGTTTGTTTGTTTTCCTTCTCTCCTTTTAAAGGAAGCTGTAGAAATGGATGAATCAGGACTTACTCAGCATGCCCCCCTCCTGTAGGTGTAGTTGACCTTGGTGGCATCATGGAGGTCATGTGTTCATGGAGATCAAGGGTTCTGAACAGTAAATCACTTACGCTTCAACTTTCCTGGTATTGCTTGTATATTCTATCACAGACGAACAGCTGTTTTGGGGTGGGGGTGACACTTTTAGAGCTTGTTTGAGGAGAAATGGAAGGAGGGCAGTATTGCTGGGGTGAATTTTTTGGCTTAGGAAAGCAGCTGTGCTCTACTATAAGAAAGCTGGTATTTACAAAGTTTAAGATTATAAAACAAATTAGTGCTTAGTTATCTGAGAATTCTTCAAAAAGGATTCACTAAAAGGCACCTTCAGATAATTCATCCTTTTATATGGGTCTTATGAAATATGGTTTGATTTGTGAAAAATCAGTTGGCATACAACAATTTAGTTGGCATACAAAATTAGTTGGCATACAACAGATTTTTTTTATAGGTAAGGATTTTCAGTATGTTTCTTGAGTTGCCCTTTTCCCAAAAGTAGGGACAAAATTAAATTCAGTGGCGTCCTACTTATATGCCACCTATTAATGTTTTACCTGAATGGCAAAATTGTCTTCTGTTTTATGATTTACCATTTAAGGAGTACATTGAAACCTAATTAAAATGCTTTTCTCCATTGGGTAGAATTTTCTGGTCAGGTTTGTTGGGAACCCCATCCAAAGTATTTTGGTGACTGAGGTATCAAAAGCACCTTGTTGTCAGACATTCTCACGAGGATGGTGGTCCTGCAGCAGAAGCCAACAAGTGGTTATACCCAGACTGCAGCAAAATCAAAACAAATAGATTGAGTCTAAAGTCTACAAGCAGTGAAAACTGTTAACCTTGAAATTTTCTCTTAAGTGCAAATTATTCAGAATTAAAGGCTTAATTTTCCTAAACTGTAATCTATTTGGGTCACTTGTGAAAATTGTTATTTTGATAAAATGACTACTCCCAAATTTTCAAAGGTGCTTCCCCCCAACCCCTTTGTGTTAGTACATTGCATTTATTTGGAGTCATAGGAGATGTTGGATGAAGTTCTTGGGGTGTTTAATTCCGAAACCATTTTGCTTTGGTTATGTAAGAATAGGAACTTGCATTATAGTATGAGTAGAATTGCTTATGAGGTTACCTCCAACTTTATGTTGGGATAAGGAGGTAAGGGAGGATGGGGCCACAAACTGAATTAAAGTTAATTACTCAAGCTTAGTTTGCTTTATACTGTTCATGCTGTTTGGGTAAGAGTAACACCCTCCCCTCCCAGCCCCCCCATTGGAGGGAAATCCTGTAAAAGAAGAGATTTGAAGAAGAGCTAACTAAGCATATGGACAAAGGAATGTTCAAGGGATGTTTAGTATGCTTAATATTTGTTGTCGTACATTAGACAAAAAGCAAGAAATTAATGCTAAATTTAGGCTGAGAACCCACTTGGTTTTGCTTCTCTTGGCATAATTGAATATTATAAAATTGAAAGAACAGCTTGAATGATGCCATTGATTTTTTTTTTTAGTGTAGGCTCTTAGTTCCTTAATTGTACCAGTGAGTAACAATGAAGACACAAGAAGATGTAATATTTAATGTTTTTATTTTTTTAAATACCAAGAGACTGTCTTACAGGATTGCTAATTTCAGAGCACGATGAGGTTTTTTTTAAAAAGTACTTTATGTTGAATTTATGATTAATGAGGGCACTCAAAAATTTTAAAAGATATGGAAATAAAGTAAGCACACTTTATTTATGAAGATGTGTGAGAATAGAGGTACTGATTAGAAATTTTAATTGGAAGTTAAGGTTGATTTATCATCTCAACTGCATTATTTAATCCTGTGTCACTTTTAAAATGTCACTTAATTTTTCTGTTCCCAGTGTTCTTTTCTGTAAAATGCAATCAGCAGTTCCATATACTTTTTTTAAACTAAGATTTTAAAATAATACTAGCTAGACTTTTTAAAATTTTTATTTATTTGAGAGGCAGATAGAGAACTTCCTATAGGCACACAGGGTCCTGGGCTGAAGCTGAGTGCCAGAATGCACTGTAGGTCTTCCATGTGGGTGGCAGGAACCCAGTTATTTGCTGTTGCCTTCCAGGATCTGCATTAGTGGAGTCACAAGCCAGAACCAGGTATTCTGATGGTTGTCTTAACTGCAAGGTTAAGCACCCACCCTTTGCTAGACATCTTAAGCATTAGATAATACAAGTACACTGTATGTGATTTAACAGTTTAGACCTTGTAATCTATGAAAATGTGAGAAACTTTTTAAAATAAGAAGACTGTACTCAGTTTTAGTCATTGGTAACCCTGTTAGGTTCTGTTTTCGTCTTTTCTCCCTGAAGAGTTTTCGTTCACTATTACATGTTTAAATTTTCTAGACCCCCTTTATACCAGTATTATGTATGAGATCATCTTATGTATAGCATCAGTGGAAAAATCATTTGTAAAAACTGTCTTTATTTTCTTCCAGCTGTTCCCTCTGGGACATTAAATTTCAGTTATTGAATATAATTGTAGTTTACCCTAAGCAGAAGGATTATTGCAAACTATGGACAAATATAAATTTATCGTGACATAATTTATATATACTTAGTATTTTGGTGGGGATAGTTAAGCATGGTTTATATAATTTAATATTTCTAACCATTAGTAGTGTCTGTCCTAAGTTAACTTTATTTGATGTGTTGTTAAAGCCAACAGAGTACGTATAGTCTCCTTAAAAATATATATCTGTGGAATATTTTTTAAAAGGACCTAAAAAATTTGTCCATAAATGAACAGAAGGTAGAAATTTTGGGGCCAGTGCTGTAGCAAAGCGAGTTAAGCCACCGTCTGCATTGCCAGCATCCCATATGTTTGCTAGATCGAGTCCCTGCTGTTCTACTTCCGACCCAGCTCCTGCTAATGTGTCTGGGAAAACATCGGAAGATGGCCCAAGTGCTTGGACCCCTGTACCCACGTGGGAAATCTGGAAGAAGCTCCTGGCTCCTGGCTTTGGCCCGGTGCAACCCTGGCCATTGTGGCCATGTGAGGAGTGAACCAGCAGTTGGAAATCTGTTTCTCTCTGTAATTTTAATTTTCAAATAAATAAAATCTTTAAAAAAAAGTAGAAATTTTACTTTGAAACCTTCTAATTGAATATACAATTAGTTAAATTTTGTTTAGAGACTGTTTTGATTGCCTTTATTCTACACTTGAGGTTTTTTTTTTTTCGTACTGTGTGTTTATGTGGCACTGCTTAGTATGTTTTTATTTCAGTTTATAAACAAGCTTTTCTAAATGAAAAGTCATTTTGTTCTTAGTGATTATATGGTAGTTCTCAGACTTTTATGTTTGAAAGAAGTGAAAATGAGTAATTTATTAAGCTGTTGCCTAAAATAACCAATTTAGTTGGAGCATGTGATATAATTTATTTTTAGTATAATATGGAGTTATGATCCACATAAATTTATAGGAGAATCTTTTGCTGTGTTTTAAAATTTGGAAGTCTGTAGTATGCCCAGAAATTAAGTGTTGAATACTAAATGTTAGACTAAGTCAATATTGTGTGTAAATAGTATTCTTTTTACAATGACATTTATGTTTTTTGATTAAGGGTCAGTTTTGAAGTATTCTTTAAATATATTGTACATGTTGGTCAAATGATGTACTGAAGAATTTAATTTATATCCTATTCTTTCTCCTTTTGGAAGAAAGGAAATTGTAAATAGTTGGCCTTTAGCCACATACCATGAGGCAACTTTTAATCTGATAGAGTGTCTGTAGGGTTGTTGTTTTCTCACATTTTATCTGATAGAAGATATGATAACTGTTAGATTGTTCTTTAGGTCTTAATATGTGTTAAACATTGAACATTTGTTTGCAACCTATTACTTATATAAAGTAGATAACACTTTAAAAGTTCTTTTGACAAATATTGGTACCAGGAGAAGGGGAGAGTAAAGGCAGAGAGAAAGTGTAATATTTAGATAGAAAGCATGTTAAAGTAGTCATTATTTGCCTTTTTCCTGGGATTATATAACCTTGCTTTTTAATTATCCCTTCTTACCTTAAGAGGTGAAGAGTAGTGGACTGCCTTGAGAGCGTATGTATAGCTTTAGAGTTTTCCATGGTGGCTGCTGGGAACATATTATATGGATATAAGGAAGATCTGAAGCAGCTTTCACACTGGAGGTCATTTTTAGTGATCACATTTAGAGTTCCAGATTTTAGAAGGTAGGCGAACTATAGGTAGCTAAAGCTAGGTGGAAAGGATTTTTAGGCACAAAGACATTGTTAAGAACATTCAAGTTAACCAATCTTGAGAAGAAATCAGTACTAATTAATTAAAATCATATTCTCTGTCTTTCAGCACTATACCAGGCTTGAATATTCTGTGGCCTAAATACACTAATATTTGTCTTACCGTGAATCTTGACTTTTAGGCTAGAAAATGTAGTAGCTCAAATTATAATTTTAACTCACTTGAAAAAAAAAAACTGATAATGATAAAAAATGTTACACATTTTGTTACTCATTTTAAAAACCTAGTTTTTAAAAGATTTATTTTATTTGAAAGAGTTAAAGAGGGAGGTAGATACAGAGAGAAAGTTGGTTCACTCTCCAGATGGCCGCAACAGCTGAAGCTTCGCGGATCAGGACCCAGGAACTTCTTCCGGGTTTCCCACCTGGGTGCAGGGTCCCAAGGACTTGGGCCATCCTCTGCTGCTTTCCCAGGCACATTTAAGCAGGCAGCTGGATCGGAAGTGGAGTAGCGGAGAACCGACGCCCATACAGGATGCTGGTGCCGAGGGCAGGGCTTTAACCCATTGTGCCACAGCGCTGGCCCCAAAAGCCTAGTTCTGTATGCTTAGTTCTGTGTATGTTCTGTAATTGATGAAAAGTGCTGGAATGAATCCTTGTACATGAGAAGTTAGAATCATGTGAGGAGAGGCATAATGTAGTGAGTAAAACATTTGTGTGGCTGTATTACTTTTTCTTTGTAAAGCAGTGATTTTGAACCAGTGTTCTGTGGGTCAAACAGGTTCAATGTCAACGCTGTAGTTTTACTTTAAGTGTGCATGAGATTTCATTTTAGAGCAGGGTTCTTTTGTTTAAAAAGTGTGGTAACCACTGTTGTTAGCATATTTGATCTTACCACTCCCCTGCTTAAATCCTTGCCATGGTTTTTATCATTATTATTATGACTGATAAGACTTTATCTAGCTCCAGCTTCATTCTTCATCTCTTATCACTTTCCCTTCCTTTCCTTATAAACCCTCCATTCTAATCCTTCTCAAATTGTTTACTATTCCCCAGAGGAAAAAATGTGCTTTTTAAATTTCCATACCTTTGCACATGGAACTGCCACCATTCTCAGATCAGTTAGGTAGCACCATGTTCCCTTGGAACTTTTGTCGTATTTCCATTCAAACACTTAGTACATTGTTTTGGAAGTGTGGCCTTTTCTGAGAGCAGAGACCATGTCGTTTATTTTGTATCCATACTACTTGGTGTTCATTCGGTATTCAGATATCTGTTGAATGATTGCATTTAGAATTTGAAAAGTAGTAAAATTACTTGAATGTACAATCATGTGAATAAAACATTCCAGATGCAGTCTGTGTAAAGCGTTTTAAGCGATGGTGTCAGGCATTATGCTAAATATATAAATGGTACCACATTGTACTCATGAAGTATAATAAAGTCAAAAGATATATTATATGGAAAGATTAGATTAAGTTACAGTGGCTTAAGTGGTGCCTTGGATTTAGTCATCTAATCCTAAAAGTGAATTGTGAAAGCATTTTAATAATAATTCTATATAGTCTTGGTTATTTCTTTAAATATGTCTTTATATATGATTATTCAAGTGTCAAGGCTCATAAGAAGAGCATTGCAGCATCCATCCTTAGAGGTTAAAAAATGTGCCTTTGAGCTGTTCTGCCTGAATTCATATCACTCTCCTGCCTGTCAGTAGCTGTGTGGTCTTAGACATCTTTTTGTTTTTAAGATTTATTTATTTATTTGAAAGAGAGAGGAGTGAAGAAGGGAGAAGGAGAGAGAGAGAGAGAGCTTGAGAGAATGAGTGAGTGAGGCAGATCTTTGATCCACTGATTCACTCCCCAAATGGCTACAGGCACCAGGGCTGAGCCAAGGGGAAGCCAGAGGGTCATCCAGGTGCAAGAGCCCAGCACATGGGCCATTTTCTGCTGCTTTTCCCCCGGCCATCAGCAAGGAGTTGGATTGGAAATGGAGCAATTGGAACACAAACCAGTACCCGTATGGGATATGGGATATGGACATCATGAGTAGCAGCTTTACCAAAAATTGCACAAGTTTCTTAATCATTCTGTAACTCCATTTTCTCAACCTTAAAATGAAGAGAATTAATACTACCTTAACATTGCTGTTGTGAAGAATGTACATGACTTTATGCTTGTTAAAGACTTGAAAAATGTTAGATGGGGCAAGCATTTGGCATAGCAGTTAAGTTGCCACAAGGGGTCCCATCATTTCCATCTTTTAAAGGTAATAGCTTTAATGCATGAGTATCTGATTCAAAAGAGACAACATCCGTGGTTTTACTTTCTGCAGTTTCAGTTATGGTCAAGTGTGGTATAGAAATATAAAATGGAGAGTTCCAGAAATAAACAGTTCACAAGCTTGAAATTGCACTCTATTCTAAGTAGTGTGATGACATCTCCCACTGTCCTCCATCCCTCTCAGGATGTGACTCTTCCCTTTGTCTAGTATTCACCTCTGTATGCTGCCTGCCCCTCAGTGACTCAGTAACCATCTTTTTAATCAGAGCTACAGTCATGATATTAAAGTGTTTGTGTTCAAGTAATCTGTAAGTAGTAGCCTAACATACATACCTAAGTCAGTCATCTTACTTTATCTCATGTGTCCCTTGTCTCATCTCACATTGTCACAAGAATGGTGACAATAAGTACAACAAGATTTTGAGAGGCAGCATCGTGGCATAGCAGGTAAAGTGCCCACCTGCAAAGCCAGCTTCCCACATGGGTGCCAGTTTGTGTACTGGTTGCTTTACTTCTGATCCAGTTCCCTACTAATGCACCTGGGAAAGCAGCAGAGGATGGCCCAAGTGCTTGGCCCACTGCACCCATGTGGTTGACCTGCAAGAAGCTCCTGGCTCTTGGCTTCTGCCCAGCCACGCCCAGCCTAGCCCTTGTTGTGGCCATTTGGGGAGTGAACCAGCAGATGGAAGTTCTCTCTCTCTGTATCCCCCTCGCTGTCTGTAACTCTACCTTTCAAATAAATAAATACATCTCAAAAAACTTTTGAGACCAAATTTTCATAACTTTTATTATAGTATACTGCTATAATTGTTCTATTTTATCATTAGTTGTTAGTAATCCCTTATTGTGCCTAAGTTATAAATTAAACTTTATCATAAGTATGCAGGTATAGGAAAAAGCAGAGTTACAGGATTCAGTACAATTGGTGATTCTGGCATCCACTGTAGGGTACTGGAACATGTATCCCCTCAAGGTTAACGGAGGGGGAACTATTGGGTTGCTGTCTTTAAACTGATAACTGTTTCAGCACATTCAAAGTGTAAATTGCATTCTTGTTGGGTGGATTGACTGATTCACTGATGTGCGAGACTTAAAACTTAAGCCTGGCTGTTCCACTTCCAGTCCAGCTCCCTGCTTATGGCCTGGGAAAGCAGTGGAGGATGGCCCAATTCCGTGGGTCCCTGCACCCATGTGGGAGACCCAGAAGAAGCTTCTGGCTCCTGACTCAGCTCCAGCCATTGCGGCCATTTGAGGAGTGAACCAGCAGATGGAAGACCTCTCTCTGTCTCTGTCTCTACCTCTCTCTGTAACTCTTGTCTTTCAAATAAAATGAAAAATCTTCAAAACAAAACAAAACTTAAGTTCTCCTGATATCTGTGGCTTAGCATTGTGTTCCTGTGACCTGCATTTCTTGGTAGTTCCCCAAGAGAAGAGGGAGAGAAACAGAGAATATAAATCCAATGACAAGCTCTTTAGTCTTAGCCTGTAATAAGTCCTAAACTTTGGTATTCCTTAGAAGATAAGTGTTCAGCTTTATTTTTTTCTTCATTTTCACACTGTATTTTTTTAACTTGGAAAAATAGATCTTTAAACATCTAAATTTGTTTTATTTCAGAAAGGCACATGCAGAATTATTTTTTTTTAATTTGTGAAGCTCTTTTTAAGCCCATTTTTCTACATATATACTTGCAGTAAGAGAAGTAGGCAAGGCATTAGTAATTTGTATCAAGAACTATGTACTATGAAATTCTGTTACATATTCACATTTAAGATACAAAGAAGAACTTATCAGAAGAAATTTGTCTTTCAAAGTATTCATTTCTTACTATAGCAAATAATATTTTGTCCTTATAGCCTAGTTTAACTTTTGCACTCATGTGCTCTCAGTTAACAATTGAAATATAATGAAAAGCTGGCTGGGTAATTTTCTAAAAATATTTCATTGAAGGAATTTTAGCAAGTAATTTTCATTGTTTAGGCTAGCAGTCAGTAAGTTGAAAATGGGTGACTGGGATATAAAGATAAATGCCAGAAAGATAGTCGGGATCAGACACTTATTTTTCTACACTAATGACTTGCTGCAGAGTCTAGACTAAGGAGACTGTATGGGAATTTGGAAGCTCAGAATGAGACTGGAAAAGTGCTAGAATTTGAATAGTGTAAAAAAAAAAAAAACAAAATAAGACATTAGCAAGGAATCATTCATCATCATCATCATCATCATTTGAGAGGCAGAGACAGAGAGCTCCCACCTGCCTGAAACAGCCTTGGTGAGTTGAGGGCCAGAGCCAGGGCTAGGCTGGGCCAAAAGCCTGAGCTGATTGCAATTCAGGTCTCCCAGCTGGGTAGCAGGAACCGTTATTTGAGCCATCGCCTGTTGCCTTCCAGGGTCTGCATTGATAGGAAGCTGGAGTTAGGAAATAGAGCTGAGAATCAAACCCAGATACTGGCCGGTGCCGCAGCTCACTAGGCTAATCCTCCGCCTGCAGTGCCAGCTACAGTGGGTTCTAGTCCCAGTTGGGGTGCCGGAAATTTGCATTACTTTTTTGGCAGCCACATTACTCTTTGATCATACTGAGTTTATGGTCAACTAAAACCCTGTCTCTTTTTCATGTGAACTGCTTTGAATCTAATCTCTCTCATTCTTTACTTGACAGTTGATGCTTTGAAAGTAAATCCAAGATGTTATGTGTTGCATTAGTATAAAAGTTTAAGTGAATTTATCTTTTTTAGATTTCATCCCATCTGACTGTCTAGATATCAGCTAACATCTGTATAAAATAGCAGTTCTCATGGTACTGTCACATCTTTTACAACAACTATTTGAGAATCAGAATGGAAAAAAAACTTTCCAACAAATCATGACTTGACAGATGTAGTACTTTGTTGCAAGACTTTTGATTACAGATCCCATACTCATTTCATCACTGTTCATTCATTTAGTGTTTCCATTTCAACATGGTAGGCACTGTGTGTGGTGTTGGTGTATCAGAGAGCAAGAAAGATGATAGTCTCTATCCTTCTGGTATTTATGACCTGGCGTATAATTTTATATATATATATATATATATATATATATATAAAATTATATATATAAAACATATATACAATTACTACCAAATACTCAGCACTTTTTATGGGAAGGAACTGTGATAGATTTATTGTTCAGAAGTTTTTGTTTCCTCTATCAGGATCCTGTCTGTAGTAGGTTTGTATTTCCGACTCTGTTTTCATCACATTCTGCCAGTGGGCATTTCTTGACCAGTAAAATGTTTGAGAACCACCATATCCCATGTTGGAACAGAAGTTTTCCATCTTGTAGTTCTGCCAGTGGCCCTTGCCCTTCATTTTGTGGAACCTGAATGCCTTAGCTAGAACTGGTTGCAGAATTATGAAGCAGAACTGAAACTGATTCATGATAGACATACAAAGTAAAATAAACACTTTGTTGTAAGGTACCATAACTTTGGAGTCTTTCTTAACCATCATGTAGTATTGCACAAACAGTGATACAGACACATATGTACTATACAAAGATAGATAAAACTTAGACATTATCCTCAAGGAGCTTCCCATCCTGGTGGGATGCCTTTGAAGTTGAGGAAGAGGAGAATGTGTTTTATGAAACAGTCGTTGGAGTTGAGGATCATTTTTGGCCTATAGCTTACCTCCAGGTTGAATTGGTCATTATGATATAAATCTTGGTCTGTGATACAGCTCCTCATTGTCACAATCTCTTCTGTAGATCCTATAAGCATGTTTTCTATACCCTCATTCAGACCACCATTTTGAAAACAAATATTTAGGGGCCAGCATTGTGGTGTAGCAGGTTAAGCTACTGCCTGTTATACCAACACTGGCATCCCGCATTCAAATTTCCCATTGCCATTATCTGTATAAGGGCCTCACTCTGTGTGGGATTGTAGACAGAAAGTGTAGAATGGAATTCTGCAAGGAGTTTTTTTCCTCACCCTGAGAAGCTAAAGAAAATGTGGCTAGTATTCAGGGGAGTTTTGAAACCTTTGAAATTACTACCTGTAAAATTTTATGTAAATATCCATTGTTCTGGCCCCTAGTTTTTATCAAACTATCAAAGAGAATCCTAACTCCCAACACTTCTGGCAAATCTTTTTTTCTTTAAATAGCTTTATTAACATAATTTTTGTACAGTAAGCTACACATACTGAAAAGTGTACAATTTGGTAACTGTGACCAGTCTATGCCCATGAAACTGCCATCATATACAGACTGAATGTATCTGTCACCCCCAAAAGTTTTCTAGTTTTCTTGATATTCCTTCTTGGCATTCTCTGGGCAACCACAATCTCTGCTTCTTCACTTTATATTTGTTTGCATGTCTTAAAAGTACAGTATTGGGGCCGGCACTGTGGCATAGTGGGTAAAGCTGCCACCTGCAATGCCAGCATCCTATATGGGCACTGGTTCAAGTTGTGGCTGCTCTGCTTCTGATCCAGCTCTCTGCTATGGCCTGGGAAAGCAGTAGAAGATGGCCCAAGTCCTTGGGCCCCTGCACCCACATGGGAGATCCAAAAGAAGCTCTTGGCTCCTGGCTTTGGATCGGCGCAGCTCCGGCCATTGCAGCCATCTGGGGAATGAACCAGTGGATGGAAGACTTTCTGTGCCTCTGCCTCTCTGTAATTCTGCCTTTCAAATAAATAAATAAATCTTTAAAAAGATTAAAAAAAAAATCAAGCACACGCAAATACATGCATACATAAGTAACAAGCAAAGAAAACAGAATTCTAGTTTCCATTTTTTTTTAAAAAAGTACAGTATGTGTGCTTTCTGTGTGGCTTCTTTCACCTCCATGTTTATTTTGAGACTCATCTATGTTGTGGCATGTGTCAGTAGTTAAGCTCTTTTTTATTGCTGAATAGTAGTCCATTGTATGGGTATACCACTGTTTGTATGTACAGCCACCTGTTGATAGACATATGGGTTGTTTCTAGTTTTTGGCCTTTAAAAGATAAGCATCAGTGAAGATCCATGTGTTTATATAGACATGCTTTTCATTTTATGGACATGTATTTATATGGACATATGCTTTTCATTTCTCTTAGCTACATACAAGGAGTAGAATGGCTGAATCATATGGTAGGTATATATTTAACATCTTAAGGAACCAGTAAACTTTTCCAAAGTGGTTGTACCATTTTATATTCCCACCGGCCTTATGCTAACACCTGGTATGGTGCATCTTGTTAATTATTACCATACTAACTAGTGCATAAAGGTCTTTCATTTTGTTTTTTATTTTTCCCTAATGACTGGTGATGTTTAGAATCAGTTCTCATGCTTATTTGCCATACTTTTGTCTTTTGTAAAGTGTTTGTTCAAATATTCTCACATTTAAAAGATATTTACTTATTTATTTGAAAATTACAGAGAGAGAGAAAGAGATCTTCCATTCACTGATTCACTCCCCAAGTGGCTACAACAGCCAGGACTGAGACAGGCAGGAGCCAGCAGCTTCATTCGGGTCTCCCACATGGGTGGCAGGGGCCCAAACACTTGAGCCATCTTCTGCTGCTTTTCCCAGGCCATTGGTAGGGAGTTGGGTTGGAAGTAGAGCAGCTGGGATTGAAACTGGCATTCATGTGAGATGCCAGTGTCCCAGGTGGCAGCTTTACCTGCTATGCCACAACACTGGCCCTTCTGCCCACTTTTAAAAATCGGGTGGATTGGTTTCTATTCAGTTTTGATGATACTTTGTATGTTCTGGATAAAAGTCATTTATTGGATTTATGATTTGCAGATATCTTTTCTTGGTCTGTTTTGTCTCTCTATACTCTTAGTACTGCCTTGAAGAACAAAGGTTTTATTTTTGATAATATATAATTTATTAGTTTATTCCTTTATGGATTATGCTTTTAGCATTTAGAATACTTTTACTTAATCCAGGATAACTTAATCCAGGATAACTTCTCCCAGAAGCTTTCTTTTTTTAGTATATTTTTTTTTTTTTATTTATTTGAAAGGCAGGTTTATAGAGAGACAGAGGCAAAGAGAAAGAGAGGTTTTCCATCCACTGGTTTACCCCCCAAGTAACTGCAACAGCCAGAGCTGGGCTGATCCGAAGCCAGGAGCTTCTTCTGGATCTCCCACATGGGTGCAAAGGCCCAAGAACACGGGGCATCTTCTACTGCTTTCCCAGGCCATAGCAGAGAGCTGGATTGGAAGTAGAGCAGCTGGGACTTGAACCAGCCTCTATATGGGATGCCAGCACTGCAGGCTACAGCTTTACCTGCTACACCTTAGCACTAGCCCCCTCTCCCAGAAGTTTTACAGTTTTAGGTTTTATAGGTGTTCTAATTTGAGTTCAGTTTTGGATGTGATTAAAATCCAAATACACAAAACATTTTCTTTCTATATGGAAATTATTATAGCACCATTTTCCACTTGTTGAAAAATGATTTTTTTCCTATTGAATTGCCCTTGAATTTTTGTCAATAATCTTAGTCATCCAGGAGGCAAGTGTTGTAGTGCAGTGTGTTAAGGTGCTGCTTAGGATGCCTACAACCCATAATAGAATACCTGGGTTGGAGTCCTGCCCTGGCTTCCTATCTGACTTCCTGCTAATGCACATTTGGGAGAAAGCAGATTGCTTGGGTCCCTGCCATCTATGTAGGAGACCTGGATGGAGTTCCAGGCAACTGACTTTGGAGTGACCTCCCACTGGGCATTGTGACTATTTGGGGTGTGAACCAGAATATAGATCTGTATCTCTCTAACTCTGCCTTTCAAATAAATAAATACAGTTTAAAAATACAAAAAATCAGTTGTCTAGATATGAGGGGTCTTCAAAAAGTTGGTGGAAAGTACATGTTACTGAAAAATAAGACTTTCAGAATTTTTTTGCTTCAAAATAAACTCATCTTTTCATTTTTCCATGAACTTTTTAATGTACTGTAGTATGTGTGACTGTTTTTTGACTCTATTCTGTTCCATTGAGATATCTATTTATCTTCACCTGCGTGCTACATTATTGATTACTGAAGCTTTTTAATAAGTGTTGAAATCATGTAATATTAGTTCCCAAATTTTGTTTTCCTTTTCCAGAGTTGTTTTTTTTTAACTGTTATTTAATGAATATAAATTTCCAAAGTGCAGCTTATGGATTACAATGGCTTCCCCCCCATAATGTCCCTCCCACCTGCAACCCTCCCCTTTCCCACTCCCTCTCCCCTTCCATTCACCTCCCAGAATTGTTTTGACTGCTTTATGTCCTTTCCTTATAAATTTTAGAATGCTTATCATTTCTTTAAACAGAGCCTACTGATTTTGATTGGGAGTACATTGAAACTAGAGATCAATTTGAGAAAAATTGATACCTTAAAAATACTGAGTCTTCTGACCCAATAACATGATAGAACACTTTTTTAGGGCTTCTTTTTCTCAGCAATGTTTCATAGGTTTTAAGGCACAAGTCCTTTTTATTTGGGTCACATGTGAGTATATCTGTGTGTCAGTTGGGTTTCTCCGAAGAAACGGAACCGCCAGAATGTGTGTGGTTTTGTGTGTGTGTGTGTGTGTGTGTGAGTGCATGCACATGATGCTATGGAGATAGAGGGAGAGGCAATGGGTTTAAGAAATTGGTCCATGTAGATGTGGTGGTTGACAAGTTCCAAATTCTAGCATAGGTAGACAGGTTGGGCTTTCTAGAAGAGTCTTGACGTAGAAATCCTTTACTAGAAAATTTGAGCTTTTTAAAAAATCATTTATTTATTTGAGAGTAAAGAGATACAGAGAGAGGAGAGAAAGAGAGATCTTCCATCCACTGGTTCACTCCCCAATGGCTACAATGGGCTGGGGCAGGGCCAGGGCCAGGCCCAAGCCAGGAGACAGGAGCTTCTTCAAGTGGGTGCAGGAGCCCAAGCACTTGGGCCATCCTCCGCTGCCTTCCAGGCACATAAGCAGAAAGCTGGATCAGAAGTGGAGCAGCTGGGACTTGAACCGTCACCCACATGGGATGCCAGCACCACAGGTGGAGGCTTGGCCTACTACACCACAGTGCTGGCTCCTAAATAAATAAATCCTTAAAAAAACAAAAAGCTTAGGAGAAAAGATATAAATTCATGTTTTAGGTTTCCCCTTTATGCTGTGCTGTTTTTTCAGTCAAGTTAGATCATTTTTGAGTCCTAGTTCTGTATCAGTAAAATGGACAAATAACCATTTCAGGGAGCCACTGTGAAACCACATGTGATATGCTGTATGAAGAGCCTGAAACAGTGCTGTGAAATAAGTGTAGCTCCCATTACTATATTGCTTCGACAACTGTTTAGCACTGTGTACCAGGCATGATTCCAGATTCTGGATTACAGTAGTGAAAAACATGGGCAAGGTTCCTACACTCATAGATCTTCTGTCTTCCACATTGTCACAGGAGAGCCAGACAATAAATGAGTACAGGAGTAAACTAGTTTCAGGTTGTAATAAGTATAAAGAAAATCAAAGAAGAGGTGTGATAAATTAAGATGGGGAGCCTACTTCAAAGTGGGTAGGAGAACACTTCCTTGAGGAGGTGACATTTGAGTAGAAACCTTAGGATTTTTTTTTTATGAGCACTTAAAAAAATTGTTTCTTTGAAAAGCAGAATGAGAGAGAGGGAGAGACAGAGAACTTCCTTCCATTGGTTCACTCCCCAAATGGCCACAACAGCCAGGGCCGAATCCAGGAGCCCAGAGCTCCATTCAGGTCTCCTATGTGGGTGGCAGGGCCCCAGGCACTTCCCCTGCTTTCCAGGTGCATTAGCAAGGAGCTGGATTGGAAGTGGAATTGCAGGGACTTGAATTGGTGCTCATATGGGATGCTGGTGTTTCAAGTAGCTGCTTAAGCTAACTCTGTGCCACACTGCCAAGCCTCTCAGAACAATTTTAAGGAACCATGCATATGAATTTCTGTGTAGAAACTATTCTGGCAGAGAGACTAGACAAGGCAAAAGCCTCCAGCATGGGAAACATGTGACCAGTTGGAAGAACTGAGAGAATCCTGGATATGCTGGTTGAGGGTAGTGGAGAAAGGAGGGACCCAACTAGTGCAGGGTCTTCTGTGGAACAAAAAGGAGATTGGATTTTAATCTAAGCACAGGGAAGCTCTGGGGGAGGGAGTTAAGAATTGACAGAACTGTTAGATGGAAATGCTACCATCTACTTTAAGAAATACGAACCTAGCTGCGAGACATCAACAAGCTGTATAATTTAGTGTCTTGGATTTCTGGTTGCCCAAGAAACATTAAACAACTTACTGGGGCCAACACTGTAGTGTAGTGGGTAAAGCCACCACCTGCAGTGCCAGCATCCCATTTCAGCGCCAGTTCGAGTCCCAGCTCCTCCACTTTGAATCCATCTCTCTACTATGGCATGGGAAAGCAGTAGAAGATGGCCCAGGTCCTTGGCCCCTGCACCTGTGCGGGAGATCTGGCAGAAGCTCCTGGCTCCTGGCTTCGGATCAGTGCAGCTGTGGCCATTGCAGCCAGTTGGGAAGTGAAGCAGCCAATGGAAGACCTCTCTCTACCTACCTACCTACCTCCCTCCCTCTCCTCTCTCTGTGTAACTATGACTTTCAAATGAATAGATAAATCTTAAAAAAAAAAAAAAAAAAAAAAACAACAACAACAACAACTTACTTTCCTGGTAGAAAATTTCCTGCAAGACTTTAGCAAAGCCACCCTGGGTAATTGGGGCAAATACTATTTTCTAGCTTTCACATTTGTACACACTTGGATGTGTTTTCAAAAATATTGTTTTGTGGTTTTCTTTTCCTTTTATAAGTCAACAGAGTAGTTGACTAGTGTGGCAGTGGAAAGTAGACCTTTGGTTTCAGATATGATCATAATTATTAGCCACAGAGAGACATTGAGTAAATGTTAACAAATGTTTATTCTGGAATTTGATGCCATTAGAGAATCATGAAATTATTGAGCTGAATGAACTTTGAAAGTTAGTCTTAATTCCTTCTTTTATAGAAAAGAAAACTTAGAACTAAAGAGGTTTAGTGGCTCACATTATATGAACATTAGAAAGTAAAATAAATCTGGTTTTTAGTATGCTCCTGGTTGTAGAATAGGAGGGAGTTGAGGCAAGATAGTTAAGCAGTGAAAGAGCTGTGACATCAGCTTGCTTTGTATCTGCTGCATTCTTCTCTGTTGCTCTCTCTGTTTTGTACCTATGCTGTTTTATACTTATCCTTGGAATGAGGCTATTGCGGTGAGCAGGCAGTCCTTCACTTAGTGTGGAAACAGGCACCTAAATAAACAGTTGCCATGTAAGTTATATGTCTTGATAAAGGCAGGAGTAGTATGTTGTGGGAGTACATAATCGGTGTGTGTGTTGTGTATCTTTTAGTTTAGAATCTGTTTACCTGTAGAGTTGGATGTGCATGGGCCTTCCTTTCAGTTTAGTATGCATTATATTGCTGAAATTGTTTCACTTTTCCTGTACCTTTTTTTTTCTCCCTACTCCCATCCATAGTTCTGGGCTAAACATAAGTCAGTTTGAAGGCTGTAGTCAGGGTTAATCTGTATCTGACCTGTAAGACCAGTCTTGTCAGTTACTGTGACAGCAGCATGTCTGCAAGTTTAATGTAAGAAGAGTTGGCGCATGTATTTGACAGTTAAAAGACACCACTTGTGACTCTTGTATCCCATATCACAGTGCCTGGGCTCAAGTCCCGACTTAAATTTCCAATTCCAGCTTTCTGCTAATGCGTACTCTGGGAGGCATCAGTTAATGGCTGATGTATTTCGGTTCCTGCCAAACAAGTGGGAGATTCAGGCTCTGTTGCTGGTGTTTGAGGGGTGAACCAGGGGGTAGAAGACTCCTCTCTTCCTTTGTCTGTCTCTCTCCAGTAAATGAAAACAAAAAAAGTGTTTAAAGAGTACTTGATGTTGAATATATATATTCCCCCTCTCAAGTGATGCAATTTTTATTAATAATGCTTAATTTTTAAAAAATTATTAAAGAAAACTGAGAAGCAACAATCTTCATTTATTAATTTTGACTTGTGTTTCACTTTGACTAATTTTTTACTTTTATTTTGGGATTGTGGCCAATCCTAAGAATACTAGCACATGAAGCTTATTGTTGATGTTATAACATGTTCTGAATTTTAAAAGAAGGCACTAAAAATGCATGAGATAAAGTAGCACTGCTATAATTAAGGAGAAACAGTAGTTTGCTTTTGAGCCTTTTTCTTTCAAGAGATTGTAATTTTCGATAAAACCCAAACATTATCCCTTGGGCAGGTATGTTTTATTCTTGCTTTTGATTTTGTGCTGCAAAGTTTGATTAAAAAGGAAAGATACTAACTTTTTGTCTCCCATACAAAGAATGTCCATATTTGTATTTTCTAAGACTCATTTCCATACCCCTGAGCCTATCATTGTTTAAAGAATAATACCTTTTATCTACCAAAGAATGTCTTTCTCACACGTGTGTGTGTGCTTATACAAAATCAAAACCGCAAATTTGATAGACATTGTAGAGAATATTAGGTGATTCCTGACGACTCCATTATATTTGCATGGAGTGTTAGATGGCAGCCAGTTTTGGCAGTCTAATGTGGTTGGTGACCTGGTATTATCTTTCTCTTGGGTTGTATGAGTATGAAACTCTCCATTTCCATTAACTACCTCTTAGGCGTTAAGAAGAAGTGAGCCAGAAGTAAAGTTAAACAGAAATGAGTAGCTGGAAGTATAATAAAACCAAACTATTAAAGTATTTTCTATGAAAATGTGAATAAGTTCTCCAGAGTGACTGATTTTAGCCTGTATAGTAAACCTCTTCAGCTGAACTAGGCATAAAACTGTCAGTTCCCTGCGCATCTTGTTGCAGTAACTAATCATCCTTCTCGGTTCACAGCATGGCACAGGTATGGGAACAGATCCTGGAGCCAGCTCCTGGACTTATAGTCCTGTTTATCAGTTGCTGTGACTGGATACATTGCTTTCTGTCTCATTTTCTTGATGTACAAAAAGAGGAAAATACTGGTACATACCTGATAGTGTTATTGTAGAATTAAATGAGTTCATATATGTAAGCACTTAGAACATTGCCTCAAGCATAGTGAGCACTTTATGCACATTAACTATTCTCAATGATGCGTCTCTGTCATGCACATTTTAAGTGGCTGCATTTAGTAGTGAATTTTCCATGGAAAATTTGGCATTTGGATTGGGTCTTGAAGGATAAACAGTATTTATAAAAGTAGATATGAGGAATTGAAAATGTACAAGTTGCATGAACAAAGTTGTTAAGGGGAAGTAAGGAGTCCTCATGTTAGCTGTGTGTCTGCCACTAAAATCAGCATTTTTCTAAAAAAAAAAAAGATTATTTATTTGAAAGGCAGTTGGAGTTAGGGAAGGAGAAAAGGGAGGGAGGGGGATGGAGAGAGAGAGGGAGACAAAGAGAAAGGGGGGGGGAGGGTAGGTCAATCTTCTATCTGCTGGTTCACTGCCCAAATGGCCACAACAGCCAGGGCTGAGCTAGGCTGAAGCCAGGAACTCCATCTGGGATCTCTCATGTGTGTGGCAGGTGTCTAAGTATTTGGACCAGTCTTCTGTTTTCTCAGGTATACTAGCAGGGAGGTGGATTGGACTCAAATTGGCACCCATATGGGATGTCTGCATTGCACATGGTTTAACCCACTGAATTACAATGCCAGCCCCTGAGCTCAGCATTTGATGGACAGTACATTTTATTTTCCAGTCCTCACAATAACCCTACATGATATGTATTTATTTTTTAAGGTTTACTTTTTTATTTATTTGAAAGGCAAAGGGGAGAGAAAGAAAGAAAGAAATATGAGTATCTTCCATTCTCTGGTTCAGTCCACAAATGGCCACAGTGGCTGGGGCTGGGGCTGGGCCAGGCCAAAGCCAGTAGCCAGGAACGCCATCCTGGTCTCCTACAAACATAGCAGGGGCCCAAGAACTTGAGCCATATTCCACTGCCTTTCCAGGTGCATTACCAGAGAGCTGGAGCAGAAGCAGAGCAGCTGGGACTCAACCCAGTGCTCTGATATGGGATGCAGACATAGCAAGTGGCAGCTAAATTCACTGCTCCACAATGCTGGCCCCAGGATAGGTATTTTAAATTGTCGTTTTACAGATGTGAAAGAAGCCATTGAAAAGTAAGATCACTTTCCCAGAGTCAAAAAGTTAAATGTTTGTCCCACTTTTGTCAGAATGTAAAGCTCTAGTTCTCAGTTATTATCTAATGCTTCCTTCTTGGGAGTAGACAATGACAAGATCGTTTGAAACCAATAATTTAAAGGATCAGTGCTCCAGGTTTGGAGTTAAAGTTATTAAGAGTTGTAGTATTGAGGATGCATGTGAGAGGGCTTGGCTACTATGCTTGCAGTTATTCCAAAATATTTGAATGCCTGTCTTTGCCAAATATGTTGTTTTCCTTGTGATTCTGTGCTTATGGAAGTACTGATGTTTTTCTGAACCAGGAATGGTGCTATTTTGTTTATTGAAGGCTTTTTTTTTTTTTAACTAGAAAATATACAAGTTTCTCCAAAGCATTCTGATTGACGACTTGGATTTCAAAGCTTCCACACAGTCGTGTTGCCTAGAATTGACTGCTGTTTGAGTACCCTTTTCAGTTCCCTGTTTCAGACAGGTATGTATAGTTCTGATTCCCAGTCTTCAGCATTTGTGGTTTCATATTTGTGAGATTTGTTTGGAATATGATTAGGATAATCTTAATTTTGTTATGGTTTAATCATTCCATCATATAGCTACTTGGTACACCAGTCTTTCTTTTGAAACTTTTAGGGAAGCCATACTCACACTTTTTTTCCTTTATGTCACTGACCTTTTCCAGGCTTTAATTTCAAAATTTTCTAACCCCTTGTATTACTTCCTTCCATTAATTAGCAGGCAGTTGTTGTTTTCACCTTTGGGACTTGAATGCTTCACAAGAAGACTTAAATGAGCTAGAATCTTATTATCTGAGATCTTTCTCTAAAATTTTTATACTTTCCTCTGCTTTCAAAATTTTTTGATTGACTTTACTTAAAAGAGAGACATAGAGATTTCTGCTGTCTGCTGGTTCACTTCCTAAGAAGCCCAGGCTGGGGCAGGCTAATGCCAGGAACTAGGAGCTCAGCCTAGTGGGAGACCCACATGGGTGGCAAGGATCCAGCTATACTTGAGCCATCACTTGCTGTGTCTCAAGATGTGATTGGCAGGAAGCTGGAGTTGAGAGCAGAGCAGGGACTCGAATCAGGATACTCCAGTAAGGGATGAAGGTGTCCAAAGCAGCAGCTCAACTCAAATCTCTAGGCAGATATCAGCCCCTTTCCATTTCCCTTTGCCTTTTTTTTTTTTTTTTTTTTTAAGATTTTGTTTATCTGAGGGGTAGAGTTACAGACAGAGAGGGAGAGAGAAAGGTCTTCCATCCACTGGTTCACTCCCTAAATGGCCACAATGGCTGGAGCTGGGCCGATCCAAAGCCAGGAAGGAGCCAGGAGCTTCTTCTGGGTCTCCCAAGGACTTGTGCCATCATCTCTTGCTTTCCCAGGCCATAGCAGATTGCTGGAATGGAAGAGGAGGAGCTGGGACATGAATTGGCGTCCATACGGGATGCTGGCGCTGCAGGCAGAGGTTTAGCCTACTATGCCACCATGCTAGCCCTTCCCTTTGCTTTTAAGAAGGAAGAATATCATAGACAAACAGATATCAGAGAGTTAGCAAAAAAATTTGAAAAACAAAACATTTGGGGTTTCTCAACAGATGTAACACCTTTGCAGACGTGTAAGAAATCATGAGCAGTTTCACCTATAGGTAAATTTCTTCTGCATACTTCATCATCATTATTTGTAATTGTCCATCAGTATCATGTAGCAAGCCATCATGATCTGGACTGTTGCAACAGTCTTACAGCCAGTTGCTTATCCCCTAACCCCCACCACTTTCATACCCAGATCAGTGCCTGAAACAGGGACTTGTTCCAAAAGATACACCTCTGGTAGGTTCCAGGTATGTTGAGAGGTTTTGGTGGGTGCTTTCCACCTTTGGGATAGCCAGATTGGACCTGGCTCAGGGCTCCACTAAAAGTATTTGGAGTTAAAGTCTGTGCTTAGTGGTAATATAATGTGTGTTGGGCACAGGGAAGAACATGCTGTGAACTCTGGATATCCACTTGAGCAGCCTGTTTCAGAGTATACCTCTGTCTGTTGTCAATAAGGGGCTATGCAGCTGCTGCAGAGTTTGTGCCACCTGCTTGAGGGGCCATCAAAGTCAGGTGTTACCAGGCAGAAGTGGGGGCAGGAAATAGTAGAGGCCCTGTGGGATTCTAGAATGAAGAAAGAAGTCTCAACTTTGTCTTCACATAGGTTGGACGCATTTGATATATTTTTGCTTGATGTTTCCATTTGTCCTTCAGGTTAGCTGTAGAGTGGCCAGTTTAACATTGTATATTCATTTGTAAATTATTACTGAATAAGTTGATACTGAAGTGAATGTAACATGAAAATATTCAAATTGCTTTGAAACCTATTCATATTATCCTTAGAATTCTTGACATTATTTGTTAATGAAAAATAAGCATTTTGGGATATTTAAATGTAATTTTAACTTATGTAACATTAAAAGAAATGATGTTTTTCACTTGAACAAATAAAGTATGTTTGGTTATTACTTAATTTACACAGTAGTTTTTTCTTGAAATACTATTTAAATTGCTTTTTAATACCAGTGCATTCTGGAAAAGGAACACTCAGCAAAGTGAAGAGGCAACTGACAGAATGGGAGAAATTATTTACAAACTATGCAACTAATAAAGGATTAATAACCAGAACATATAAAGAGACAAAGAAATTCCACAACAACAAAACAAACAATCCAGAGAAATGTGCAAAGGACTTAAACAGGCATTTTTCAAAAGAGGAAATCCAAATGGTCAACAGACACATGAAAAAATGCTCAGGATCACTAGCTGTCAGGAAATGTAGATCAAAACCACAATGAGGTTTCACCTCACCACAGTTAGAATGGCTTTCATACAGAAATCAACAAACAACAAATGCTGGTGAGGATGTGAGGAAAAAGGTACCCTAATCCACTGTTGATGGGAATGTAAACTGGTATAGCCACTGTGGAAGACAGTATGGCAATAACTCCGAAATCTGAATATAGATCTACCATATGACTCAGCCATCCGCTCCTGGGAATTTACCCAAGGAAATGAAATCAGCATTTGAAAGAGTTATCTGTACCCCTGTGTTTATTGCAGCTCAGTTCACAATAGCTAAGATTATGGAATCTACCCAAATGCCTGTCAACTGAAGACTGGATAAAGAAATTATGGGATATCTACTCTGTGGAATACTACACAGTGGTAAACAAAATAAATAAATCCAGTCACTTGCAACATAATAGACGAATCTGGATAACATCATACTTAGTGAAATAAGTCAGTCCTAAAGGGACAAATACCATATGTTCTTACTGATGTGTGATAACTAATAGAGCACCACCTAAAAGGAAATCTGTAGAACTGAAATTGACACTTTGAGAAGCAATGACTTGGATAGCCCTCGTCCTGACTATCGAGGAACAGGTTGTTTTTTGTTTTTTTGTTTTTTTTTCTCTTAATGGAGTATGGGACTGGGAATGGGAGAAGGAAGAGGAGGTGGGGTGGGATTAGGCGTAAGAGGACTCACTAAATTCCTAAAGTTTTACTTATGAAATTTGCACTCATTAATTAAGTGGTTATTTTGGGGAGAAAAAGCTATTATTACAAGTATGAATATAAATATCTTTGGAGAAAAAAGAAATTATGGATATATGCACCAAGGAATACTACACATCCTGTAATAATACTAAAAAATCCTGATGTTTGCAACAAAATCGATGAATCTGGAAAACATCATACTTAGTGAAATAAGCCAGTCCCAAAAGGACAAATACTATATGGTCTCCCTGGGCTGTGATAACTAATAGAGCACCTAAAAGGTAATCTATAGAAGTGAAATTAATACTTCAAGATGTAGTGACTCTGAACAGCCCTTGACTATTGAGAAACAATTTTTTTCATATAACTTGTTAAACTGTTTTCTTAGTATAGAGTTAATCATATGTGTATAAATTTAATTGAAAATAGATCTTTGTAAAAAATTAAGATTGGGAAGAGGAGATGGAGGAGGAAGAGGTGTGGGAGGGTGGGTACGGTGGGAAGAATCAATGTATTCCTAAGGTTGTATTTATGAAAAACATGAAGTTTGTACTCCTTAAGTAAAAGGTTTTTTGAGGGAAAAATACCAGTGCATTTAAAATTCACTGTGGAGTGGGCATTTGGTGCAGCGGTTAAGATGCCAGTGTCCCTTATTGGATACCTGGGTTCAAGTCTCCACTTCCAATTCAGCTTCCTGCTCAAATGCAGTGTGGGAGGCAACAGGTGATGGCTTAAGTAGCTGGGATCCTGCCACTCAAGTAGGATACCCAAATGGAGTTCCGGGTTTCTGAATTCATTCTGGCCCAGCCCTGGCTGTTGAGGGCATTTGGAGAGTGAACCACTGGATAGAAGATCTCTCTTTTGGCCTTTCAAATAAATAAATAATACTTAACAAAAATTCATTAGAGGAACTTAAAGGAATTCTAAATTATGTTATTAAGTGAAAAAGATAATTAAAACCAATTTTTATTTTTCACAACTTAAAATTTTTAAGATTTTCTTAACTGAAAAGTAAGGAAAAAATAAAAAGTATTGTGTATGTGTGTTATATCGTCACTATAAATGGGTTCTCTTAGCCAAATAGGTGCAAATAAGGCTTCTAGCATTACTGACCTTTTTTTGCCCATTTTAGTTAATGCCATGTCAAGTGTAACTCTGAAGAACCCCGTTTTAGTCACATGGACCACATCTCATGATTGTCAGGTCATGCAGATGCAGTCTCTGGCTTTCAGGTGGAAAGTTTTTAAGAAAATGTGAGTACAGACCTACCAACATGATTAACATCCATGCAGATACAATGCTTTACATTTCAGATGTGTTTTATAAATTTAATTTTAGTTTTACTTAATCTTCACAACCTCTCTCTGAGAGCTTTCTTCCATGTTGTAGAATTCTTTTGTTTTTTAGACTGGGAAACTGATTTAGAGTAATAATGACTTAACTTCAGCCCACATAGTTAGTATTAAGGGGACGTACAAGGAGTTGAAGGCACAATTGTGAACTCTTCCAGGAAACTATAAACAGACTTTGTGAATGATAAATTAGGAGAGTTATTTATCTCTCTTGTCTAGAGAAAATTTTTTCTTAAGTATAGTGTTAAGTAGATTTTTTTTATCAGGCTTGAAAAAAGAATATTTAAAGCTCATGGGTTAATTTCTGAAAATTAAATTGCTCTGAATGTTCAAAAATAGTAAGCATGCTTCAGGGCAGGACACCTCTTTAAGGTTATAAACATGTTCTCAGTGTCACTAAGGTTCACAATTAGTTTTCTTAAATTCCTGTTTGCCAAAATGTCTTTTTGTTTGTATATTGAGGAAGAAGTTGGCAGATTTCCTCCAGATGTGGATTTTGAAAGTTAGGCTTTGGTGAAGTGTAGTTTGCATTTTAGTGCTATTCTCTAGAATTATGTAGAACTTAAATGTTGTGGGTTGGCTTATAGGGCACATGAATCAGGTAAAGCACACTAGAATCTGTATTGGTTGTCAGTTTTGTTCTGGGTTCAATTCATGGTGTTTACTACTCTAAAACAGAAGTTGGAATCCATGCACATCGAGTTACATGAAGAAAGAGACTCTGCTTTTCAGTTATTCAATGCCGTAGACCACAGATCTACTCACTCCGTTTATCCTGATTTGAGTGGTCTTAAAAACTCAGAGTTAGCTATGTTGTTGTTCACTAGTTTTACCATACCTATGACCAAGGTTTTCAGTGGGCAGTATTTTAAGAATCTAGAGTGCTGGCTCCCATTCAGGTCACTATCAGTTTTGATTATGATCAAGAATTGTGGGGCTAACATTCTGATTATTCTATAGTTTTAAGGGGAGGATTTGGCCATTTTATCCAAAGTATTTCCCTACCTTACTTTCTTTTCTGGGTTTGAAGCATCCCAATGCAGACTATGTCAAGTGAATACCTAATGAATCAGTCTTATATAAATGTATGGCACCCGTGTTACAGGAAGCCAAGCTACACTTTCTTTGTGAAGAATAATAATGGAGAAAATGTATAATTATACTGAAGTGATAGACTAAATTATCCACTAGTACTTTCTGTGGTTTTACCTTCACCCTCTACCCAAAGTGCAGCGGTCATTTAATCTGTAATACCATCACTCCATTTTGAGTAGTTGTTCTCACAGTTCTGGAGGCTGGGAAGTCCAAAATCAAGGCCCCAGCGTCCGTGATGGAAGGCAGAAGGGCAAGAGATGCTTTCAGGGGAAGAGGGAGGAACCAAATTCTTCTTTTTTTTTTTTTTTTTTTTTTTCCCCCAAAACTCACTCCAGAAATAACTAACCAACTCCCAAGGTAGTGGCATTAATCCATCCATTCATGAGAGCAGAACCCTCATGACCTAATCACTTCTTAAAGGTCCCACTTCTTTTAAAATTTTATTTGAAAGAGAGTGAGAAAGAGGGAAAGAGGGATCAATCTCCCATCTGCTGATTCACTCCCCAAATGCCCACAACAACCAGGGCTGGGCCAAGCAGAAGTCAGGAGCTAGAAAGTCTCCCATACAGGTGAGTTCCTGCTGTCTCTGAGAGTGTGCGTTAGTAGGAACAGGAATCAGGGGCAGACCCGAAATTCAAACTCAGGCATTCCAATATTGTGTGCAGGTATACCAGGCAGTGTCTGAACTGCTATGCCAGGGATCTGGATAGGAAGTGGAGCAGCAGGACATGAACTGACACCCATATGGGATCCTGGCATCTTAGGCTGTAGCTTTAGCTGCTACACCAAAATGCTGGCCCCTGCAGTCCTTTATTGTTTGTGGGAAAAAAATTTTAAAAATTAGGAGCCTTTCAAAATTGTGTCTGTTGGCTTTTTTCAGTAGTTATCCTGGAAATCATGCTTGTGCTTGTGTAAAGAAATCATTATAACTTAGTTTTAGACTTTTGTTGTTTTAATAGATAATTTTTATAAAGAAATTATTATTTAATATGTTTTAGATGAAAGGTAATCTTGGTTTTGAGGGAGTGTGATTTGCTGTATTTCGCTTAATCTTTGTCTTTCTGCAAAGTGGTATGAGAAGCAAAGTAGTTTAAACATGTTGCATTATACACAAAGATCATGTGTATAACGTGATATACAATGTGTATCCCCATATACACATTGTGTGTGTAGATATATATATATATATATATGTAATGTGTATTCCTCTTATTATCCACTTTGCTCATTTCCATGGACGGTGTGTTCCTAACCTAAACTAACCGGATAGGAGAGGAAAAAATAGAATCTTAATATAAATCTTCTGCCACTGAAACCCACTGTATTCATTATTCTCTACAGTAGGATGTTTTTACTAGTAAAAGAGATCACTTCTAATAGTATCAAGGCAACAAATTAGAACTATTCTGGGAAAACCGAGGTGTATGGTCACTGTAATCAGTAGAGTTGTGTGTGTGTGTGTGTGTGTGTGTGTTAGATTTACTTATTTATTTTGAAAGTTAGAGTTACAGAGAGAAGGGGAGAGACAGAGAAAGATCTTCTGTCTGCTGGTTCACTCCCCAGATGGCCACATGGGCCAGCACTGGGTTAAGCTGAAGCCGGGTACCAGGGGCTTCATCCAGATCTCCCATGTGGGTGCAGGGGCCTAAACATTTGGGCCGTGTTGTGCTGCCTTCCCAGGTGCATTAGCAGGGAGCTGGATCGGAAGTGGAGCAGCCAGGACATGAACCGATGCCTGTATGGATGCCAGTGTTGCAAGTGGCAGCTTTACCCACTGTACCATGTTGGTTCCTATTATTTTGAAACTCTAGGTTTAGGAGAGAAAAACCCATTTTTGCATGTATCAGAAATGTAGGATAGCATGTAGGATAGCAGGGTACTGTCTTTAATGTGCATTTGTTAAGGTAAGTTTGTAATGAAAATTTTCTTATGTATTTGGATTATTTTGGAAAAATTACAGTTGGTAGACCATTTATTCTCTTGTTAATTTGTAACATTAACTTTATGACTTTTGTTTCAAGATGTAATATTTATCATTGAGATCCAGAAGTTCTATAAATCATTGGCTAAAGATGGTGCCTGGTGACGTTTGTGTCTCTTCTTCCGGTTTTAAGTTGTTGTTCAGAAAGTCTGTTGTTGTAAACATCCCCGACTGGAAGCTGTAAAACAACTAAGCTTTCAGTCAGATGTTTGCTGCTACCGGCTATTCACAGACGTCATCTAGCTATAACTGTACGTAAGGATTGAAGTTGAGGAGACTATAACACTTAGAATCCTCAGATTCCTGTTCTCCCCAACAGTGCATGTATTCTGATAGTTTAATGTGGAGTGCTGCCCAATCACAGGATATGCCGTCTGAGTTTCCCAAGTTAACATGCTGCTGCTGGCTTGTAGAGAACTGAGTGAAAAAATTTCGTTCTACTGTGGACTGTTATTCCTGTTTATACTCTGTCCGTTAACTTTTAGTCTTTCAGTTTTTCCAAGTAGGCTACAGTTTAACTTCCTCAGCAGTGTTCAAGAGACTGATTTTTCACTCTTATAAATGCTGTGAAAGTTCTAGAGGCTAAAGTTACCATCACCACCCAGCAATATACTACAGAGAAATTTTGAATTTTCTCTGTAGTTAAGAGATGTGTGTCAACTTTTTTTTTTTTTTTTTTTTTTTTTTTTGGCCAGGCAGAGTTAGACAGTGAGAGTGGTGAGAGAGAGAGACAAAGGTCTTCCTTCCGTTGGTTCATTCCCCTGATGGCCACTATGGCGGGCACTGCGCCGATCCAAAGCCAGGAGCCAGGTACTTCTTCCTGGTCTCCCATGCTGGTGCAGGGGCCCAAGCACTTGGGCCATCCTCCACTGCCCTCTCGGGCAACAGTAGAGAGCTGGACTGGAAGAGGAGCAACCAGGACAGAATCCGGTGCCCCAACCGGGACTAGAACCCCGGGGTGCTGGCGCCGCAGGCGGAGGATTAGCCTAGTGAGCCACGGCACCGGCCATGATGTGTGTAAACTTTTTCTCCCTTCTGTCACTATCTCCACTTCCTGTTCTCACTCTTAATGATGGCACAGCTCCTAATTGGAATCCTCAAAAAAACTGCAAGACTTTAGACCATTAAGTTGATTTACAATCTTTGCTAATGGTTTTACAGATATATTTGTATATTAGATATGTTTTCCTAAGTATATTCAGGTTATTCCTTGGCTCTTCTCTTCCTCCTGAGAACATGCCTGCTTTGTAAGCAGCAGGACTCTGTTTTATGAACCTTCACATTGCTGAATAATCCTGGACCTTCCTGAAAGATGGCATTCAGTGTGACTAATTGAAAACATATAATTTTGTAACAGCTATTTTCCTGAATTTAAAAAATTTTCTTTCTTATATATATGTGTCTTATATACTGTAAAACATTTCTATTTTGACATTCCTCTCTCCAGTTGAAAACATAATATTTTTATCATTTGTTATTTTAGAAGATTTATTTTGTAGGACCAGTGCTGTGGCATGGTAGGTTAAGCCTCCACCTGCAGCACCAGCATCCCTTATGGGCGCTGGTTTGAGTCCCAGCTACTCCACTTCTGATCCAGCTCCTGGGAAAGCAGTGGGAGATGATCCAAGTACGTGGGCCCCTGTACTCACGTGGCTTCCCTGGAAGAAGCTCCTGGCTCCTGGTTTCAGATATTGGCTCTGGAGCCATTTGGGGAGTGAACCATCAGATGGAAGACCTCTTTCTCTGTCTGTAACCCTGCCTCTCAAATAAACAAATCTTACCGAAAAAAAGATTAATTATTTGAGAGGCAGAATTATAGCAAGAGGGAGATAACAGAGAGAAAGAAAGAGAGCTTTTCCATTCTCTGGTTAACTGTGCAAATGGTTGCAATTGTCAGGACTGGGCCATGCTGAAGCCAGGAGCCCAGAACTCCATCCGGGTCTACCACATGGATGCAGAATCCCAAACACTTGGACTTTCCGCTGGTTTCCCAGGTGCATTGACAAGGAGCTGGATCAGAAGTGGAGCTGCCAGGATTCAAGCCAGCACCTATATGGGATGCTGTTATTATAGGCAGTGTGGTTGAACCCAAGCACCACCTTGCTAGCCCCTATAATTAATATTAAAGTACTTAACATAATACAATGTTAGGTTCAAAACATAATTAAAACCAAAAATTTAACTTTACCTGCTTTTTATATGCTTGTCTGCTCTGATTAGATCACTAGCTTCCTGAGAATGGGTGCATTATCTTTTTATAATTCTATGTTTTCCTGCCATAAACATCTAGTAAAATACTTGCATGTATAGCACTCTAATAATTATTTTATTGCAACAATGTGTACTCTTTTATCTTTCGTCCAGGGGAACAAGTGACACTTTGGGTCCTAATGTAGTTACTCTAGAGCTTTCCGTGCTAGAGCATTTGCTTGTAAATGTTCCCTTGTTAAAGTACTGGTGTCCAAGACTGTTTGTGGGAAAAGATTCATTGCTTCAGACAAAAGTAGCTTTGCAGTTCGTAAGTATAATTCCCAGGTTTAATGATCAGCATGCTTCAAGCATCCCTTTCTGTGCCCCTCTGTTTTAGCATCTTGGAAGGCTGATGTTTCAAATAGCAGTAAGTGGATAGAGCCCTGCTTATTTCCTGTGAAAAACTTTGACATATACAGCGTTAACATTCAGTGAGATGGATACAAATGGCATAATTTAATAATTTGCACAGATGAATTTGAAAGATTTTTTAAAATGATAGATCAGATCTAAGCTAAAAAAGAGGTAGGTGCTCTGCGTAAAGCTATTGTATTCTGACAGCTACTCTTGTTATCCCTAGATGCGGCAGGATTACTGGCACAATCTGTGTTATGTAACATTTGTTCTGTATTACTCTGCCCTAATGAGTTGCATCAAAACGCATGTCAGCTTTAATTCCAGCTACCTTTGTTTCACTGTACTTTTTTTTTTTTTTAAATGAAGAATGGGATGGGAGAGGGAGTAGGAGACGGGATGGTTTGCACGTGGGAGGGTGGTAATTGGTAATGGGGGGGAAGAAACCTCTATAATCCAAAAGTTGTACTTTCAGAATTTATATTTATTAAATAAAAGTTTTCTAAAAAAAAAGATTTATTTATTTATTTGAAAGTCAGAGTTACACAGAGAGAAGGAGAGGCAGAGAGAGAAGGCTTCCATCCACTGGTTCACTGCCCAGGTGGCCGCAATGGCCAGAGCTGTGCCAATCCGAAGCCAGGAGCCAGGAGCTTCTTCTGAGTCACCCATATGGGTGCAGGGTCCCAAGGCCTTGGGCCATCTTCTAGTGCTTTCCCAGGCCATAGCAGAGAGCTAGATCGGAAGTGGAGCAGCCCAGTCCTGTACCAGTGCCCATATGGGATGCCAGTACTACAGGTGGTGGCTTTACCACTATGCCACCGTGCTGGACCCTCACTCTACTTTTAAATACAACTTTTTAGTTATATATACAGATAAGTTTTTCATGTTTTAATTTTAAAGCGCCACAAAATTTCCATTGGCCTGCACAGTTAGCAATTGATTATTTAATGCAAATGCCTTAAAATACTGAATCAGCAGTATTTTCCAGTAAACCTTTAACAACTTGTTTCCTGAGCCTTTAACTTAGTATTTAGGAAAAAGTGTATGGTCTTTATTAACAGGCGTTAGAAAGCTCAGACATTCTTTATTATTTAAGAAGATTTTTGATCCAATTAACGTTAAAGGTAAAGGGTTTTTAGTTACTTAGCACCATTCTTCAAATAGCAGTATTTTTTCCTCAGTATATTCTTTGATATTGTTTAGGGATTACTTTGTTAAACTAGCAACTCAAAATTTCCTCCACATTCATTTCCAATTAGATGCCTTTGTACAAATACTCTGGGTTAGAAAATGGTCATAGAAATAATACATCGTTGGTCAAGCCCTCATTGCTCTCACTGCCTGAGTCTTTCCACTTAGAGTCATAGACTTGGGGCAAGTCAGAAATAGATTATGAATCTTCAGATCCCAGCGTGCTTTCCTCATGGCATGTAGCATGTTCTGATTATGACTTCCTTTTGCTCTTCATGTTATAACTTGCTTCATTGTAAATGTGCTATTACCTGCTGTATGTGCTCAGAATTTTTGTTTGAATATTGGTATGAAGTTTGAATATCAATCTGAAGGTTAATTCTTTAAATTGTCTTGTTTGGGTTACTCACTGCCAAGGTTTCCCCCAGCCTGGTTAATTGTGGGTCAAAATGTGATATTTTGACCTTTGCTTTTCTTGCTGTAGTGTATTACAAACCTCGTAATAATTTGACATTCACTGCTTTTCAGCGTATTTGGTGACATGGACTGCGGGTTTCCAGACACTAGTATGCATCAGAATTATTTGCAGGGCTTATTCGTTAAAACACTGAGCCCTGCAGGAAGAGCTTCTGAATCAGTAGCTCTGGCTTGGAACTTGAGAAGTTTGCTGCTCCTGCTGCTGCTCCAGATCTCTGTTCTCAGAACCATGGAGCTCATCTTACAGTCTTTTTCCTGTTAAGTGTTATGCAAGTTGGAGACTGAATTGAAGATATTATTGTGGCAGGATTAGTTAAAACAGAAAAACAGTATGCTTGCAAGGGGGGGGTGGGAATGTGTATGTGTTTAATCTAAAGAACTAATGCAAGAAAAGAATTAAAGCTTTAGGAGAAGACAAGAAGCCAGAGAAATAGGAGGTTCCCAAAGGTCTTGAAATGCCAAGGACTTTTAGAGTTTGCTTGCAGTGGTTATATTTAATTCTGCTTACCAATGTGAGAATTTCCTCTCTTTGATGCAAGCATCTTAGTAGGGCCACTTGAAATGCTTAGTAGAGGTATTTTTGTTAACTTTTTTTTTTTTATCAGGAATGCAAGAAGTAGGGAGAGATTTTTTGAGACACCTTAACACTTGGAATAGTAGAAGTTGGAAAGAGGTCAGAGTATGAGAAAGATAGGCAGGATTTGAAATTATCTGGATTATTAATAAGTGAGAGGGGAAGGAATCAGGAGGGGCGGGGAGAAGAATGTGTGGGAAGAGAGGTGACTGAGCTCACAGGTGTTTTGTTAGCTTTGTCTTCTACACCAAATAGGAACAGTCTTCATAACAGGTGGTTGATGCATCACACTGGCTATCAGATGAATGCAAGTTAACTTGTTTTGAATTGAAGACTATAGGAATTTTTTTTAAAGATTTGTTTATTTACTTCAAAAGCAGAGTTGCAGAGAGAGAGAAGGAGACACAGAGATCTTCCATCTGCCTGTTCCCTCCCCCGAATAACTGCAATGTTGGGCTGGGTTTGGCCAAAGTCAGGAGCCAGGAGTTTCTTCCAGGCCTCCTACATGGGTGATAGAGGCCCAAAGACTTGGGCCTTTCCTCTGATTTCCCAGGTGTATTAGCAGGAAGCTGAATTGGAAGTAGAGCAGTCTGGACTTGAACCAGAGCTCAAGTAGGATGCTGGCACTGCAGGTGGTGGCTTAACACACTGTGCCAAAGTGCAGGCTCTGGCTGTGGGAATTTAAAAGGGTATAAAATCATCTGCGAGGGTTGGGGGGGAAGGGAGGGTGGGTATGTGAGTTAGAATTGCTATAATCTTAAAGCTCTACCTATGAAATTTGCATTCATTAAATAAAAGCTTTCTAAAAAAAATCAGCTGCATTTGCTTTTGTTGCATAAACTCCTTCAGTAAAAAGAATGTCTCTTCTGCTTTTTCCTTGAATTCTTTGCTTTTTCTCAAGATAACCCTTTTATAATTGGACAGGCAGAGAGAAAGAGTTCCCATCCTCTGGTTCATTCCCCAAATATGTGCAATAGTCTGGGCTGGGCCAGATTGAACCTCAGAGCCAGAAAACAATGTAGGTCTCCCATATGGGTAGTAAGGATCCATTTACTTCAGCCATTATCACTGCCTTCCAGGATATGCATTAGCAGGAAATTGAATCTGGAGCATAGCCATGCATTGAATCCAGGAATTCTGATATGCGATTTGGGTGTCATAACCACTATCTCAACCATTGTGCAAAATGCTCACTCAAGATAGCTTTTGAATTGACCTTTGCATCATTCATGTGGATCTTTATGCCAGTTCCTTTTTCAAGATTCTATAGCATTGTCTTTTCAGGAAAAAAAATCAGTTTTTGTCATATGTACCCTAATATGAGTTTAAGTTTTGCGTCAAGGACCAGTATAAACATAATAAAGCATTCCCTAAGTCCTACTCTAAACCAAGTTTCAGTTCATGTAAACATCCTACACTCAGCTGTAATACATGAATTGGCTGGGAGGTGGATGTTTACGTCAGCTGACTTGGAATACCAACCAATACTGCTAAGAGATTTGGCAAGAAAAATACAGAGGCTTGTTTTTTTCTTAATGTACATTTAAATTACTAGCATATCTCTAACAGAACAAAACCCTTTGATTGGAACAAAAGAATGTCCTTATTTGATATTTATATATTTGTCAGATTTATAGACATTGCAGTGTATTTTAACAAGCATAGGCTTTTGCATCAGCATTTGTTGCCATTTGTACTCCACCAGTGAATTTGCTAGGGAATTTGGAGAAGGGAAAGGCCCTGTTTGACACCTTAGTGGTATTCTCATCTGCAAAATGGGCATGGTGCCCTATGTGGCAATTATGAAGTGGTTCATTAGTACCTGTCACATTAAGTACTAAGTAAATGCTAGCAATTATTGATATCTACATCTTAGGTGTTACTGTATATATTATTTAAGATACTATAAAGCTTAAAGTAAACAAAGTTTGGTTTTGTTTTTAAATGATGATGATACCAACTTGCTGGTTTGATGAAAATGGTTTGGCTCTTTGGTATCACTGTAATTTAGTAATAAAGAGTAAATATGTATTTGGTGTAAATGATACTTTCCTATTCATGCCATTATTTAAAATACTTCAAATTGAAATTAATTTTCTTGTTTTTCAATTCCATGAAATCAGCATTTTCATTTTTTGGTGATACATCTGTATTCTCTGGAAATAAAACACAAGATAAGAGCTACAAAACCAAAATTATGTGAGAAGTACAAAATATTCCAGCAGGTTGGCAAGTGTCTATTCACTCTTCTTGTGTGTGCCTAAATCCAAAATTAGAATTCACTTTTGAATTTGATTGTTCTTCCATGGAAGATGTCTACACATGAAAAATTCACAATTAAATAAAAATGTCAAGTAAAATGCATGGGCATGGAGACTTGTTTTTGGAGGTGAGTACCGTTTTCTAATTTTATTTGTTCAATAGACTAACAGTTTTTAATTATTTTCTTTATTGAGAAAGAGCTATTCTATTATACACATGGATGCTAAACATACCACATTTCATTGAGTTCTACACGTTTCTTTGTCATGAATCTTGTCGTGCTTAAATTATTTTAAATTGTCGTACAAGAATAATGATGCAGTGTATTGTGGAAGAGTATACTCTAAAGCAGTTTTATGAAGTCTCTTTTTCAAATTAAGCATATTTGGGAATTCCCCATCAACTTACCTTTGAAGCTCTGTGCATAAAATACAAAATTTTTCCTTCATACTGTGAAATATAACAAATTATTTGCATATACTTGTGGTTTAGGCTACCAGAAGATCTGAGAGTTAAGCTAATTTTAGTGTTTGATTCATTGCTCTTTTTTCTCTTGGTTAGTAGTTACATATTTATTTATTTATATCTGTGTGTTATACACTGTCATTATTTAACAGGGTCTTTGATCAGTCAGTGTATATGAAACTAGATTTAAATGAAAATTCTAGTATTTCTCTTATTTGAACTAATACAATGAAACATTCAAGTGACCTGCTTTCCAGCCTTACAAAAAATATATATACTTGAATTTTTTAAAATCTGTATTTATTAGAAATGTAGTTTTTTTGATGAACATGTGCTTATTAGCTTTAAATTTCACAGAATTGAATAAATATTAAAATGTCTCCATTTTTCCCTTTTGTTTAATATTTTACCATTTGTTATTTAATTGTATTGATGGTGAACATAGTACAAAGTTGGATTTCTCCATTAACTTTTTGGTATATTTTAAAATTAAACTATTTTTCTATTAGGTTTGGAGATTTGATATATTTTCTCACATTATTTGCTGAGAATTTGGCATAAATTATTCAGTCTTTCACATTTCTTTTTATTTTTCTCACCTTATCTGTTCTCAGTAGGAGAATTTTGTGGTGCTGAATGTCTCCTTTAGACCTTAATGAATGAAAAATGTCAGTTAAATTGAGGGAATCTATGATATATAATGGAGGGTTTTTTTTTTTTAATGATTTTTATTTAGATGAGAAGTAGAGCCACAGACTGAGAGAGGAAGAAACAGAGAGGTCTTCCATCTGCTGGTTTACTCCCCAAATGGCTGCAATGGCCAGAGCTGGGCAAATCTGAAGCCAGGAGCCTCCTCTGGATCTCCAGCGTGGGTGCAGGGACCCAAGCACTTAGGCCATATTCCACTGCTTTCCCAGGCCACAGCAGAGAGCTGGATAGGAAGTGGAGCAGCTGGGTCTCGAATCAGCACCCATTTGAAATGCCAGTGCTACAGGCAAAGGCTTAGCCCATGATGCCACAGCGCTAGTCCCTATAATGGAGTTTACCTTTTAGTTATATTTATTTCAGTTTGTAGAATGATTTTTATAGATAAATGTCAAAGCATTATGTAGTGGAAAATATTATGCAAAATTATAATAAACAGCCATGTAACCTATTTCTATTGTAATGGCTTAATATTGAAAGTTTTGTTTTTAACTAGAAATATTCTTATTTTTAAATTCTGGGTCAAATTAAAAGGTGGGACAGGTGTTGTGGTGCAGGCATTTAAACTTCTGCTTGTGACATCTACAACCCACATAAGACTGCCTGTTTGAGTCCTGGCTACTCTGCTTCCTGTCCAGCTTCCTGGTAATGCATCCTGGGAGAGAGCAGATGATGGCTCAAATGCTTCTACCCCATCATCTATGTTGGAGATCTAGCCCCTGGCTTCAGCGTGACCCAGCCATAGTAGCTGTGAGCACTTAGTGAGTAGATGGAAAAGTTTTCTCTCACTGGCTTGTTCTTTGTCCCTTTCAAGTAGATGAAAATAAACATTTTTTTTAAAGTTTTTAGTTTTAAGCTTTTTTTTTTTTTTTTTAAGATTTATTTACTTTAAAGGCAGGGTTACAGAGAGAGAGGCAGAGGCAGAGGCAAAGAGAGAGAGAGAGAGTCTTCCATCTGCTGGTTCACTCCCCCAGATGGCTGCAGTGAGTGGAGCTGGGCTAATCCGGAGCCAGGAGCCAGGAGCTTCTTCCGGGTCTCCCATGTGGGTGCAGGGGCCCAAGGACTTGGGCCATCTTCTACTGCTCTCCCAGGCCATAGCAGAGAGCTGGAACGGAAGTGGAGCAGCTGAGTCTAACTGCGCCCATGTGGGATGCCAGCACTGCAGGCGGCGGTGGCTTTACCCGCTATACCACAGCACCGGCCCCAGTTTTAAACTTTTTAATTTGAGCTACCAGTATATTATTGAAAGCAATGGTATTTCACATTTAGGATTTCTATATACGTATAAGTGAAGATTATTTAATTTTATAGAAAAGACTTTTACCCCTGGGTATTTTTCACAGTTTAGTACACAGTATTCCTGTTAGGCTAAGTAACACTGTTCCATGAAGTAAGGTCTTAGAAAAAGAACCTGTTCAGCTACTGTCTTGAAACTATCCATGTACAATTATAACTGGTTTAAAAGTTCTGACCTTTTCATTGCTTGCTTCAAAATAGTTCTTTAAAGATTATTAAGTTATGTTCAGTAATTGTCCTTCTGTCAAAAATTATTTAATAGCAGAATTTGGGCTGCTTTGTTTTTTTAAAAGTAATTTGAGAAACTGCTTTAGTCACTTGTTCTCCATGCAAATTTTATGAGCTCAAATGCACCAAGGGGCAGGGGGAGGATTTTCATAAGGTTTCCTTGGTTGGAAAATGTACAAGGTACCTAAAGGTACACAACTGCCTTTAGATAGCCCCATCATTTATACACTGTTATAAGAAGTTTGCTCCCTCAACAGGTTATCTGTGAAAATTTTTGTTTTAGGTATTATATTTATATTTAATAATATCTTGCTTAAAATGATCACCTGTGTATAGTCTATAGCACAGTTAATGTTAACCAAATACTGAGTTACTTTCAAGATAAGATATAAGTTTGAATGAGAAGGAGTTTGGGGACTAGGCAATTGTTGGTCTCAGACATGGGATGCTGACATTGCAAGCAGTGGCTTAACCCTCTGTGCCATGATGCTGGTCCCAGAGGTCCCAATGAGAGTTTGGCACAGTGATTGAAGGTGTCACTTGGAATGCAGCATCCTATATGAGAGTGCCCAGGTTTGAGTCCTAGCTCTGCTTCTGGTGCAGCTTCTTGATAAAGCACACCCTGGAAGGCAGGAAATAATGGCTGAAGGCTTTGAGTCTCTGCTATCCCTGGGATGAGTTAGGAGCTCCAGGCTTCAGGTTAGCTCAAACCCAGCTGTTGTGGACATTTAAGTGACCCAGCAGATGGATATGTACTTGCCTGTTTTCTCTCTCTCTCTCTCTCTCTCTCTCTCTCTCTCTCTCTGTGTGTGTGTGTGTGTAAGAAAAACTTTTTAAAATAAAAATGAGATCCTTTCTCACTGTCAGTGCTTCCTTAGGAGACGGTGCAATGGTAAGAACATTATTAGAGATAAAGGGTGTAAAGATCCTTTTTCTACTCACACACCACTTAACACATCTCTGTCACCAAAATGTGTGGGGGATATATCCTCACCAGTAGTCAAGCAATCCTTTCTACAATTATTCCAGTGGGCACCAGCCTGTCCTCTAATTCAGTATGATTCTGATACTGCTTATGCTGGAGATAGACTGTGATCCACTGACAGATACAGGTTGTGGCCCATGCTTCTAACCTACCAGCTGTAAGTCAGGGTTCCCATAATCCCTCCTCAGGTGTGGGTAGTTTCCTAGAGCAGCTTTCATAATTCATGAAATGACTTTACTTACATTTTATGCATTTATCATAAAGGATGTCAAAATAATTCAGATTGACAGACAGATGGAAGAGATACATAGGGAAGGGGCATAGAGCTTCCATGGCCTCTCCAAGTATGCACCCCACCTGCCCCGGCAGGGTGCCTCTGTATGTTCAAGCTATCTGAAAGTTCATCCGAACCTTTTTGGGTTTTTATGGCGGCTTCATTATACAAGGAGGATTGATTAGTTCATTGGCCATTGGTGATTACCTCAACCTAGGACCTCTTCTGTCCCCTCCCCTTCCCAATTTGAGGAGTGGGGCCAAAAGTCCCAACTTTAACAATGCCTTGGTCTTTCTGGTAAATAGCTTCCATCCTGAAGCTATCTAGGTGCCCCCAGCCCCAGGCCATCTGATCATCATACAAGAAAGACAACTTGTCACTCCAGAGATTCCAAGTGTTTTAGAAGCTTATGTCAGGAAACAATTGAAGACTAAATATATATTTCACAGTGTCACAAACATACTCTTGAGAATTACATAGAGCTCCAATCTAATTTGGGCTCCATCACTTGCCATTTGTGCAACCTTGAATAAGTTGTTAGTTTCCCTGAATAGTTCTCTGGTAAAGAAAAAAGTAATTGTGTCAGGTTGTTATGAAAATTAGATAGGAGAGCTATGTGAAGGACCCTGCACAGTGCTGGTAACAAAAGTGTTTGGTAAGTGCTACATTTTTTGCTCTCAAGATCATAGGAGCTCCCTTAATGTCCCCCAAATCATAAAATGTGTATCCTAGTCAATCTTAAAAGTCATCTACCTGGGGCCAGTACTGTGGCATAGTGGGTAAAGCTGTAGCCTGCAGTGCCAGCATCCCGTATGGGTACCAGTTTGTGTCCTGACTGTTGCACTTGCGACCCAGGTCTATGCTATGGCCTGGGAAAGCAGTGGAAGATGGCACAAGTGCTTGAAACCCTGGACCCACATGGGAGACCTGGAAGAAGCCTTGGGCTCCTGGCTTCAGATTGGCCTGGCTTCAGCCATTGCGGCCATTTGGAAAGTGAACCAGCAGATAGAAGATCTCTCTCTCTCTCTCTTTTTCTGCATCTCTGTAACTGTCTTTCAAATAAATCTTTAAAAAAAAAAAGTCATCCACCTTGGAGCCGATGCTTTGGCATAGTGGGCTAAGCCTCTGCCTGCAGTACCAGCATCCCATATGGGTGCTGATTACTGTCCTGGCTGCTCTTCTGATCCAGGTCTCTGCTTATGGCCTGGGAAAGTTGTGGAAGATGGTTCAAGTGCTTGGAACCCTGTACCTGTGTGGAAGACCCAGAATAAGCTCCTGCCTCCTAGCTTCAGATCGGCCCAGCTCCAGCCGTTGCAGCCATCTGGGGGGTGAACCAGTGGATGAGTGGATGGAAGACCTTTATCTTTCTCTGTTTTTCTCTCTGTAATTCTACCTCTCAAATAAATAAATCTTACAAATATATATATATAAACACATGCCAGTCTGTTCATTAAAAAAAAAAAAGTCATCTACCTTGAATCTTTATGGTAAAGTATTCCTTTTAAACTGAATGTATCTATAGTACATTTTTTTCCCCTAAGGAAGTTAAATTTCTTTTTCACAGAAGTGTTCACATCTTTAGCTTCAAACTGAACAAAAAAAGATAAATAGTATGTATTGTTTGGTTTGTATGAAACAGTAATTAAGTAAGTCTCAGTCAAAGCAGGTAAAAGATCCCCAAGGACTAACATCAGAAAAGGTGATAGCACTCTGACCTCAGAATCAGCCCTTGAGGCATATGGATCTGACTGAAAAGCTCATGAGAGCATTTAGGTATGGAAAGCCAAGATACTGTGGTAAAAAATGATCTACATGAAGGATCTCTGTGAGTGAGACCCCAGTGGAAAGAAGGGGCCACAAAGAAGGATGTACTTTTCTCTGAAGGGAGGAGAGTTTGGCTATGACCCTGTCTAAATATTGACAGTTTGTGGACTCAAAAGGCTTCCATAGTCTTGGTAGCTCATGTCAAGAGCCTGGGGTGATCACTGACATCATATATAAGAATGAAATTGTTAAATCAACAACAGGAGTTACTGTGCACTTGCTCCACATACAGGACCTCTGTTCTTAATGTGTTGTACTCTGAGAATCAACAGTGAAACATGTCTTCGAGCAGTACTTTATACTTTGTGTGTCTGTGTGGGTTCAAACTGTTAAAATCTTTACTTAGTATAGAGTTGATCTGTATATAAAAATAAGTAAAAACGAATTTTAATGAATAGAATGGGAGAGGGAGTAGGAGGTGGGACGATTTGGGGGTGGGAGGGCAGATATGGGGGGAACAACCGCTATATTCCAAAAGCTGTGTCTTTGAAATTTATATTTATTAAATAAAAGCTTTCAGAAAAGAAAAGAAAAGATGAACCAGAGTGCCTAAAAACTTTAGTATGGGCCAGGCCATGCAGGAGTGTTGTAACAGCAACAAAGGTAGATAGCAAGATAGAAGTTAGAGTTAGTGCTCTGGGCAGACCAGAACAGGTTATATTAGAGAAGTCTTCTAAAACTGTGTTGGACACACTGAGATTTGAATTAATCCTTCGTATTTATTTCTATTTGTAACAGGTTGAGTAGGTAAAAACCAGTGTTCATAGAAGTTGACAAACTGTTTTGTTTCTCAATCTTTTCATGCCATTGCTTCTAAAACACTGATATTTATGGTGAATATCTTGTTTTAAATATCACCTAAGCAAATTAAATCATATTTCCTTATGCTGCAGTCACTTAATGACTTCATCCTGTGGTGAGTTGGCATGTGATTTGAGATAGCTCTCAGTGCTAATGGACTATTTGAAGGAGTTAAAGACACAAAGACAGTAACATTTTCAGGACAAAAGTGTACATGCAATAGGCCCCTTGATAGAACAAATGAGAACGCTGTTTTTTTAATGACCTTTTGCTAATGCGTTAAGCAGTATGACCTCATATCCTTATATGTAAATGAAAGTGTCATAGTCATTTAAGTTCTTTTTCCTCTGTGATTCCACCCAGTTATTTGTTTTATTATTGGTGTATGTCAGTAGAGCACAGTATTTAGTAGCGTGAGTTCTAGGTTAAAGCATCTAGATTCATTTGTAAAATGGGTTTGGTTTATCTCTTAAATCTTATTAGGATTTGATTAGATAATCCAGACAAGTCAGCATAGGCATTACCTGGCATGTATCAAACACTCAGGAAATATCCCATTCTTCAAAACCCAGTTCAAATGTTGCCTTTTTTTTTTTTTTTTAAGATTGATTTATTTATTTGAAAAAGTTATGGAGAGAAAGGAAGAGACAGAGATCTTCCAAGAACTTGAGCCATTCTGCTACTTTCTCAGGCCATTAGCAGGGAGCTGGAGTGGAAGTGGAACAGCCAGGACTCAAACTGGAACCCATATGGGATGCCAGCATTACAGGCCATGACTTAACCCGCTGTCCCACAGCATTTGGCCCATTAGCTGCTGCTTAATTTATTTAGTGGTTATAACATATGAGCCTTCATTTCCTATGAGGGTTTGGGCCAGGTCATTTCCCAGTTACCGTATTTTAAAGCAGCCTCTGAAAATCCTCATAACTTCTAATTTCTCCCCTCCCTGTTCTTATTGGACTTTGTCTTTTTGATAAATATTTTCTTCCAGCATTGTTTGATGTTTTCCTCATTTGATTTACTTTTTTAAAATGTCTCATGTAATGACTGAATTAAGCTGCAGTGTAAGTAGCAGAAAGCCCCACAACAGTAGCTTTAAAAAGATGGGGGCTCTTATAGAGTTCCCAAGTTGGCTTTGGGGCATTGCCACCATTACATCCTTAAAATAGATGGCAGGAGAAGTCAGAGGCCATGTTGCCCCTGTCAGGAAACTCCCAGCTTGTGGCTTATTTGCCACAACTGTATTTTATGAATGGTTCCTAATCATGGGGGTCTTCAAAAGGTTCATGGAAATGTTTTTGGGTTTAAAAAAATGCATGGATTTCAGAAGGGTTTTGCCCCCAAATAAATTTTTAATTCCTTTTTTCCACAAATTTTTTTTTATTTGACAGATAGTTAGACATTGAGAGAGAGACAGAAAGATCTTACGTTGTTGAAAGATCTCCCCAAATGGCTGCTGCTGCTGGAACTACGCCGATCCGAAGCCAGGAGCCAGGTGCTTCCTCCTGGTCTCCCATGTAGGTACAGGGGCCCAAGCACTTGGGCCATCCTCCACTGCCTTCCTGGGCCACAGCAGAGAGCTGACTGGAAGAGGAGCAGCTGGGATTAGAATCCGGCACCGTAGGCAGAGGATTAACCAAGTGAGCTACGGCGCCGGTCCCCTCCACAAATTTAAAGTCCCTTTGTAGTTATCTTGCTGGGCACATTGTCACTATGAACAAGAAGTTTGGTTTGGATCATTGTTCTGACTCTTAACAAGTAGACCTTTTCAGGCATTTAAGTTGCCACTTTTCCTAAATCTCAGAGGATTTAGGAAGGCTGTAAGGCTGAAGAACACCAAGTGTAGATAACATGTCTGGAGATGAGCTCGTTTTCAGGAATCTTGCTGACATGGTGGACTGTACTAAGTCATCCTACCATCACCGTACCATAGGTCCAGATTCAGAGATGACAGAGAAAACAGAAAAAAAAATACACACACACACATGCTATTGACTACACACACACACACATGCTATTGACTACAAAAGAAAAGAGGCAATTCTAGCTGCCAGAAATGAGAAAACAGTGGTACAGTAGTCACCTGAGGAGCTAAAATTGCACTGCCCAAGGAAATGGTCACCTTGGCTATAAGCCAGGTGGTCTGTGGGATTTTTTAGAGCAAGAGATGTATCCTGACAATACAGGGAGGGGCAGGGGACTGAGGCCTACACAAAACTAAGACCCCAGAAGGTGCTGCAGTCTCAGGAAAGGGGGTAAGCAGAATTCTACCCAACAGTCCAGGGAAACAACAAAACTGAACCCAAGACTTTGAGCTAGAAAGGAAGATTTCCCTGGGAAACAGTTGAAATTCAGTTTTACTGTCAGAGTACTCATGATGTTTCACATCTGTGTAGTGTATCAGGTTAAGTGTTTGCTTTAATGAAACCACAAGATAAAAGTGTCTCTGAGGCTTCTAAGGTAATGTTATTGGGGAAAGGAATTGACTGGTATAAATATCAGACACATTTGAAGAAAATTTCTTAAAACAGAGGAATAAGTTAGAGAACAACTAAAAGTGGCAAAATGAAAGTAAGTACGTGGATGATGTAATGTGCATGTATAGCTTAGGAGTTTAAGGAAAGAATAGAAGGGACAAGGCAATTAGGAACTACCTAAGGTGATTACTCACGTGCAACTCTTGGTGGACAAGGGTACTCATTGAAGGCTGGGGCAGGGTGATGGGTTGCATTGTTAGCCATAGAGCATGTTCTGCAAGCTCAGCAAAGTTGCTGTCCTCAGTGAGGTGCCACCTCGCCTGAAAGCTTACTCCAAAAAGCAGTATTCTGTTACTCATAACAAAGCCTATGCTCATGTCTGGACAAGAACCATTAGTCCCCCATGCTGAAGGGTGAAAAGTACAGGCCCAGCTGGTTCACTGGCCTGTTCCTGCAAGGATGAGGAGCATTGCTAATGGCCAACCTGAAAACCTTCACTTTCACTGTTGGAGACCGATTGTTGACATTTATAATTCTAGTTAACAAAACATTAGTGTTACCATAAAAGTTTCTGACATTTAAAATGTAAGTTAAACACTATATTGATTGAGGATATAGAAAACAGCGCCTGGAATTATTTACACAGGAATATAGGTTCTGTGATTAGAACATTGGACTGTTCTTTGTTGCTAAGAATACTAGCAGGATGTAAGTAAGGATTTTATATAATTTACATAGCATGCTGGAATGTTTTAAATATAAACTAACAAATATCTTTGTTGGAAGTGATGAAGTTTATAGAATTGATTAAAGCCATATCAAAAATGACATTTGCCTCCAGAAAGAGAACCAAAGTAACAGTGCTTACGCTGTTAAGATTGTATTTTTCTGTCAGATGGAGGGTGTCCAGTGCAGACAGTACAAGGTTAGTTGGATTCTAGACTTTTTGGCTCTGTATGTTTCATTATCTTTACCATGTGACTACCACAGTGCTCACACTTCAGGTAAGGGGCAAGGACCAAGAGAGACTCTGCAGATGTGATGATGAGAACTTGAGGGGAACGTGAGACTTTGTCTCTAGAAGGCATCCACGGAAGGATGTTGAAAGGAGAAATCAGGAATAAATGATTAATGCAAATGGTAAATATGTAATTTAATGAATCAATACTATTAAATTCTGGTTTAAAATATCTGTGGAATTAAAATATACCATACAATAACAAGTCAGGAAGGGAAGGTAAATGGAGTTTATGTAAGTGGTAAAGTTAATACTTTTATTAGACTATAAAGTCAAGGGTACATATTCTTTAAGTGAAGCACCAAAAGAATAATAATAGAATTTGTGCTTAACAATAGAGGCACAAGTATTAAAAGAAGGCAAGAATAAAGAAAGCATATGAATTGGGTCAGATTTACAGTTGCAAAACATAAACCCAAACACATTAATTGTGAGTAATTCATTACTTGAATTGAAGTTGAAAAATTACCGGGCTGAAAATTAAAATACTGCACGCTTCTTACAAGATACTTAAATATAAGCACACACAGGTTGAAAGTAAGTTCATGGCAAAAGTTACATTAAGCAAGCAATAACTGAGTGAGAACTGACTATTAGGAGCCATTGTTGTGGCGTAGCAGGTAAAGCCACCACGTGCAGTGCCGACCTCCTATACAGTTGTTGGTTCAAGTCCTGGCCGCTCCACTTCTTACCAGCTCTCTGCTGTGGCTGGGAATGCAGTGGAAGATGGCACAAGTCCTTGGGCTCCTGCACCCACGTGGGAGACCCGGAAGAAGCTCCTGGCTTCAGATAGGCGCAGCTCCAACTGTGGTGGCCATCTGGGGAGTGAACCATCGGATAGAAGACCTCTCTCTCCCCCTCCCTCCCTTTCTCTCCCTCTGCCTCTCTGTAACTCTCCCTTTTCAAATAATAAATAAATAAATATTTAAATTAAAAAAAAAAACTGACTACAGTATTGCCAGTCAAGGATATTGAAGGTAAGAAGCCTTACTGGAAATACAGACTACTAATAGCAATAAAATTAATCCACCCAAATCATATTGGGAGGGGTGGAGATATATATATATATATATCCTATTGGTTCTGTCTCTGTGGGGAACCCTAATTTAGGATATAACTAAGATTTTCTTATATTACTATTATGAAGTAATGTGCATACATTTGAAGTTTCAGGGTATTGCTATTTGGTGTTTTTTTTTTTAAGTATGTACTGCTCAAGCAAGCAAGCATGGGATAATATTTTTTAAATGTGTATTGCCAACTGTATTTTATCAAATCTGAGCCTGCTTTTAAAAATCTGGGAGTGCAGACTCATAGAATGGCAGATGTCCTAAACAGCACTCTGGCCTCAGAATCAGACCTTAAGGCATGCGGATCCGGCTGAAAAGCCCATGAGAGTATTTCAGGCATGGAAAGCCAAGACACTCTGGCAAAACAAACAAACAAAACTAAATGAAAGATCTCTGCAAGTGAGATCCCAGTGGAAAGAACAGGTCATCAAAGAAGGAGGTACCTTTCTCTGAAGGGAAGAGAGAACTTCCACTCTGGCTACAACCTTCTTTAAATATCAGTCGGTGAACTCAAAAGGCTTCATAGCCTTGGAAACTCATGACAAGAGCCTAGGGTGATTACTGATGCCATAAACAAGAGCGTCAATTTGTTAAGTCAACAACAGGAGTCACTGTGCACTTACTCCTCATGTAGGATCTCTCCTTAATGTGCTATACATGGCGATTTAATGCTATAACTAGTACTCAATATTTTTCACTTTGTGTTTCTATGTGAGTGCAAACTGTTGAAATCTTTACTTAATATATGCTAAACTGATCTGTTTATAAAGAGAATTGAAAATGAATCTTGATGTGAATGGAAGGGGAGAGGGAGTGAGAAAGGGGAGGGTTGGGGGTGGGAGGGAAGTTACTGGTGGGGGGGAAGCCATTGTAATCCATAAGCTGTACTTTGGAAATTTATTTTCATTAAATAAAAGTTAAAAAAAAAAATCTGGGAGTGGGCATTTTAGCCTAGTGATTAAGACACCTGTCTCCCATACCAGAGTGCCTAGGTTTGATTCCCAGCTCTGGCAAAATTAATTTGAGGGTTGATGGATTTTTAATATAAGACCAACATGCAAGAATCAGAGTTTTCTTTTTCTTTCATTCTGTTTGTAACTCTAATATTTAAAAAGTTTTATTCACAATAAGATCATAAGGGAATTAATGCATCCAACAAAAATGCAAAAATTGTTAAAAGGAAACCAAAGAATATTCTACATTTGAGGTCCAGAAGAATCAATATACTAGAGCATCAGTTATCCCCAAATAATGTAAATTTATTGAAATCCCAGTCAAATTCTCAACAGAAATTTTTATGGAATTTAATAAATTAATGTGGAATAATGGCTATGACAATTTTTTTTTTAAGGAAGAATAGGTGAGGGGGAACCTATTATACAAAAGCGTTGAACTTCTAAAACTACAATAATGAAAAAGCTGTACTGGTGTGAGGCTAGACACAAATCTGTAATACAGAAATAAATGTGAGAACTTGATAAATGACAGAGTAGAGAAACAAATTTAACAAATACACTAATGTAATTGTGTATCCATATAGAAGAAAAAGTGAATACATCCCTTTTCTCACACCATACACAAAAAGAAATTTGTGGATTAGAGGCATAAATCAGGAATGAGAATCTCAAACTATTTTAGAATACAGGAAAACTGATCCAATGTAAGAAGGAATTGTTGAGTGTGACACAAAGTATGAACCATAAAGAAAAATACTGATCATCTGAGTATTAAATTTAGAAACTTAAGTGCAAATAAAAACACTAAATATTAAAAGGCAAGCAATGGACTTGCAAAGAACTTAGAATATATCCACTAGAACTGACAAAGGAAGTGTCCAGGAGGTATGATGGACTAATTAAGGAGAGGAAAAAAGAGCAATATGTGAATGAGAACAAAAGGGAACACAAAAGTGTTTTAGCTCCCCTGTGGTCAGGGAAATGCAAATCAGTAGAACTAGGTAACAATGCTGAGGATTGGCAAAGATGCTGAGAAAATTCTGGACTCATTTTGTAAAGTTGAAGTCAAACATTGCTTATAAAAGTAGTTTAGCATGCCTTTTTACAACACTAAAACTCTGCACCGTGTTTAGGGTTCCATATTATCACAACACTAGAAGCTTGTAGGCACTTGGAACAGGGAGACAAGACTGAATGCCCTTTCCAAAAACTGGAAATGTTTCTACTGTAAAGTGAAACTTTAACTCTACATGGAACAAATTCCATTGTAAGGCTACTTCAAAAAGTTTTGGAATTCTTGTGATTTTTATTCATAATACACATCTCCACGAACTTTTTGAAGATTACTTATACACATGGATTTTAAATATTTTCACACAAAACTTATTCTGTTTTCAATAAACTTTTGGAAATACCTTTGTATTTTAAGTTCAGCTGCATTTGAAGATATTATCAATAAAATTGATAACTACCACAGTCTATTACATTGGTTATATTTTGATTTTAATCAACTAAGGCATTTTATAACCTTGACATTCAGAGGTTACAGTTCAGATTAGAGGAAAATATGTCGAATAAAAGAGTTTGATGACAGAGAAACCAAGATGGTAGAATAGGGAAGTCACTCACTGCTCTAGTCTAGGGGAAAATAGAAAAAGTACAGAGTCCAATCTCAGGGAAGAGTTAGAGAGAAAATGGCAGAGGAAACTCCACGCAGATTAGAGAGACACAGTGGATCTATGTGGAAGGTGGGGACATGCACAGCTCAGGACCCAGCAGCCGAGAGCCTCAGCACCAGCTTTGGAGAGTGAGGTGAGATCAGACTGCAGCAGTCCAAGCCACTGGTGCTAACAGCTGTGGGAAGAGTCTGGGGTGAGTATGGCTTGGAGCTCCACGGGGGAATAGTGTACTTGCCAATGTAGAGGGAAAAGTGGGGGGTGGGGGGGACACATTTCTCTCTCCCCAAGTGGTGCAGTATAACTAGCAGAGGGAGAGGAGGTGCCATTTTGAACATGTGTAACAGCTGTGTAAACTTGTGTCTGTGGGCTGAGCAAGCAGCCAAGCAGAGACACTTGAATCTGGGAGAGTTGACAGGGCTAGGTGCTCAAACTGGAGGAGCCTTATGTGCTGAGACTGAAAACACTGGCTGTGTTTTAGGGTGCAGGGTGTTGCCAGGTCTTTGGATAGTCACTGTGGGTGGCTCCACACAAGCTTGGGGCTCCCTGATTCCCTGGGCATTGCTGTGAGATGCATACTCACACTGAGGACTGCACAGATCCTTTGGTTCTTGTGGCAGTGTGAATGGGGCTAGTGACCAGGCATTGGACTCCTTGGAGGAGAGGAGGTGAGCATGAGACTATGCCAACAGAGCAGATTAATCCTCCCCCGTGATTAAAAAAAAAAAAATCAGCATGCGCAATTTGGGAGTCAACTTGGACATTCTCCTCAACCTAAAGCACTGAACAGAGTTCCCTGGCCACACCCAGCACGCACCTCAGGGTATTCACTGGAAGGGCAGACACTCCACTAATCTACAGAGGAATAATCTGAAGATGAAAGCCATCCTGGGGTGGGGGTGGGGGTAACCAGCAAGTGTCTCCACAAGTGCCCCCCAAAAAACACAGCAACTCAAGAAACAAGAATAAGGAAGACAACGTAATGCCTCCAGAGGAACACAACAACACTTCAGTGCTAGACTGTGAAAATGAAGAGACTGAAGAAATGCCAGAAACAATTTAAAAAAGATTGAAGAAATGCCAGAGATAGAATTTAAATAAATTGATTGTAGGATTACTTAGAAGTAATCAGGGCCGGTGCCGCAGCTCACTAGGCTAATCCTCCGCCTTGCAGCACCTGCACACCAGGTTCTAGTCTCGGTCGGGACGCCCGATTCTGTCCCAGTTGCCCCTCTTCCAGGCCAGCTCTCTGCTGTGGCCAAGGAGTGCAGTGGAGGATGGCCCAAGTGCTTGGGTCCTGCACCCACATTTGGAGACCAGGAGAAGCACCTGGCTCCTGCCTTCAGGTCAGCGTGATGCGCTGGCTGCAGCGCACCGGCCGCGGTGGCCATTGGAGGGTGAACCAATGGCAAAGGAAGACCTTTTTCTCTGTCTGTCTCTCTCTCTCACTGTCCACTCTGCCTGTCAAAAAAAAAAAAAAAAAAAGAAGAAGAAGAAGTGATCAGAAGCCAATCCACAACTTAAAGAAATCCATACATGACATGAATGAACATTTTTCCTATGAAATTGAGATTTTATTTTTTTTTATTTATTTTTTTGACAGGCAGTGTGGACAGTGAGACACAGAAAGAGAGAAAGGTCTTCCTTTGCCGTTGGTTCACCCTCCAATGGCCGCCATGGCTGGCACACTGCAGCCGGCGCACCGCGCTGATCTGAAGGCAGGAGCCAGGTGCTTCTCCTGGTCTCCCATGGGATGCAGGGCCCAAGTACTTGGGCCATCCTCCACTACACTCCCGGGCCACAGCAGAGAGATGGCCTGGAAGAGGGGCAACTGGGACAGAATCTGGCGCCCCGACCGGGACTAGAACCTGGTGTGCCAGCGCTGCAAGGCGGAGGATTAGCCTAGTGAGCCACGGCACTGGCTGAAATTGACATTTTAAAGAGAAATCAAAATGAAATGTTGGAAATGAGCAATTTAATAGATCAAATAAAAATGTGGTGGAAAGCTTTAACAACAGACTCAGTGAGTCAGAAGAAAGACTATCCAAGTTAAGAAAAGTCTCTGAAAATTTTATCATATCAAAAAATAAATTAGAAAACTAAAAAACTGTGTTGGAGATTTATGGGATACGGGTCTTAGGAGGAGTTCCTGAGGCTATGGAAAGAGAGAATGGATTAAGCCTTTTTAGTGAAATAATTACAGAAAACTTCCCTAATTTGGAGAAAGAGATGTCCAAATACAAGAAGCACATCAAACTAATACACATGTCCAAAAAGATCCTCCTCATGACATTTTTTAGTCAAACTCTCCCCAGTAAAACATTTAAAAAAAGATTCTAAAATGTGCATGAGAGAAATGCCAGATTACTTTCAGATGATCTCCACTTAGACTCACAGCTGACTTCTCATCAGAAACTCTACGGGCTAAGAGAGGATGGTAAGATATATTCCAAGTCTTAAGAGAAAAAAACCTGTCGACCCAGAATACTGTACCCTGCAAAGCTCTCATTTATGAATGAAGGTGAAATAAGACCTTCCATAACAAACAGAAATTGAAAGAATTTGTCACCAGTTGTCCAGCCTTACAAAAGATGCTTAAGGATGTGCTACACACAGAAACATGGTCATCACTATGAAAGAAAGTGAAGGCAGAAAATCTCCCAGTAAAAGTACAGAGGAAACCCAAAGTAAACAATAGAAACATTTATGGAAAAATGGCAGGGAAATTGAACCTACTCTGGTTTTTCTGTAGTTCCTTAGATTTCAGAATATCCTGTTACTGTGAATGTAGCCACATATTGAGGCAATCTGGTTTTGAATCTTTTTCAAAAGAAGACATTGATTATATTGGACCATCGTGTTTGTTCCTTCTCTTATTACATGCCATTTGTGTGATGGCAATGTTAAGTCTTAGTTCTTATGCCTTTGGGCAGAAGAGTACATCAGTTATTTTAAATGAATTTTTCCCTGTCTTTGAAGCTCAATCTGTGTTGTTGCCACAAAAGAAAATACTTGAGTTTGCATTACTTGAATATTTGAAAACTGAAATTGATAAGGTACGTTATGTAATGAATTAGGTTTTTATTTCTGGATAAAATTAGAAATAAAGATTTAAACTACTTAAAGGATGAAAATAATGATAGTGCTTATAAGCACTGTGAACTCTTTTGTGTTTGAGGCATCCAAAATGTGAGTGTTTACTAGGTTTTTCGCCTACAATCCTGCTCTTCTTTTCTGTGCTTTATGCCTTTGCTGTTATTATTGATATAAAACAGCATGGTTAAAGTATCATATCTGTTCATTATGAATCCCATAACTTTTTTAGTTAGGAAAAAAATAGTGTCCAAAATATTGTTAGTATCCTTTTTTTGTTGTTAATATTTTACCTACTAATGTTATTTTGGATACCTTTAATCATTTTAATAAGGTATCTATAAAAATGTACAACTTAGATACTGTATTTGAACTAGTTAGTGAAGAGAAAGGAAAAAAAAAACTAGGTTATTGATACTCTAGATGTTCCATGAGTTAAATTTCAAAAATTTTAATAAAGAAACTTTCAGAGATAGGTTGAGACCCGACAGTGTCCATTAAACCAGCTCCTGTGATGTGGAAAGGAACCCTGGAAGCAGTGGTGGGCATGTGAGGGCATTTATTTGCCATGGTCGTGGATGTGGTATGCTTGCACTTAACTACAGGTAGTGACACACTGACATTTTTTTGCCCAATAATCTGGATTAGTGTCCTGCACTTACCTGTACTAAAATAAATATATATTAGTAGAATCTGCAAAGAAGAAACTTTATGACTGTACAGTATTTGGGAGCCTTTGTACAGCTAGGTAAAGTTTGCATGATACAAAGTATTTGGATTTTAAAATTTACTATTATAAGGAAGAAGATATAGCATTATTCCATCTGCTTATATCATAACTTGCTTATTGAGTTTTGGAAGAAAAAATATGAAATGGGTAATTATCACTGCATTAGCTGTAATGTTAAATTCACAAATTGTAGCATGCTTAAATTTGTTTCTCAAATGTGAACCATAGTAGTCTAATGCTGCTTTGTATGTACTGTAAGTGCTACAAATAGTCTCAGCACTGAACATGTATTGACACCTCTCAAATGATTGCAACCTTTGATGTAGGTGTTTTGATATGCCTCAAAAAATGTCTGTCTGTCTGCAAATTTGCTAATCTGTTTGATAATGAAGATACTTCCTGTTCTTTTGTTGTTGTTGTTCCACATTTTCATGTTTAAATTTGAATTTTTACTACTATTAAGTATAATTTGTTCAATGATTAAGATGGAGTTGTCATGAAGAAACTTAAAAACAACCTCATTCATGTAACTGCTTAAGTAAAAACTACATTTTTGTTCTATATTCATACACTTAGTTTTAATGATTTATTATTTGAGAGGTAGAGTTACAGAGAGGGAGAAACAGAGGGAGAGGTCTTCCATCCACTGGTTCACTCCCCAAATGGCCTCAACATCTAGAGCTGAGTCAATCTGAAGCCAGGAGCCAGGAGCTTCCTCCAGGTCTCCCTTGCTGGTGCAGGGGCCCAAACACTTGGGCCATCTTTCACTGCTTTCCCAGGCCAAAAGCAGAAAGCTGGATCAGAAGAGAAGCAGCCAGGACATGAACTGGTGCCCATAGGGCTGCCAGCTTCGCAGGCGGAGGCTTAGCCTACTATACCACAATGCCGACCCCCATACACTTTTATTTATTTATTTATTTTTTGACAGGCAGAGTGGACAGTGAGAGAAAGAGACAGAGAGAAAGGTCTTCCTTTGCCATTGGTTCATCCTCCAATGGCCGCCGCGGCCGGCACGCTGCAGCCGGCACACCGCGTTGATCCGATGGCAGGAGCCAGGTGCTTCTCCTGGTCTCCAAATGCGGGTGCAGGGCCCAAGCACTTGGGCCATCCTCCACTGCACTCCCTGGCCACAGCAGAGAGCTGGCCTGGAAGAGGGGCAACCGGGACAGAATCCGGCGCCCCGACCAGGACTAGAACCCAGTGTGCCAGCGCTGCAAGGCGGAGGATTAGCCTAGTGAGCCGCGGCGCTGGCCCCCCATACACTTTTAATAATACGTATTTCTGTTTAAATATAAGTGATGATTTTTTAAAAACGTATGAAAGGAACAACGACAAAAAGAAACAATTTGACAATAAAAATGTTTGCTCTCTTTATACGAAATAGCAGAAAAACACAACAAAGCAGTTTGTAAGTTTGTTAGATTATATGAGATGCTCTGATTTCTTTAGACCTGTGCTTTAACCTATTAATATCTATCAAGGATTTTGTGTGAGATCTCTAGATAAATTTAGTTTCCTTAATAAGAAAGACTGAGATTTTATAATCCTGCATCTAAATAAATACTTTAGGGGTCTAATGATTAGCATTATAGACTGATTGCTTTTTAATGAAAATCATGTATTTTATATACTTCTAATTCCCTATTTTTACGTTAATGTGATATTAATATAAAGAGAACAGAGTCAGTGTAGTTTATAAGTATTATAAATACGATTCTAAGAATGTAATGATATTCCCTTCCTTCCCTTATTCCTTTTCTTTCTTCCCCTTCCTTTCTTTCTTAGTTTTTGAAATTATATATATATATATTTTTTAAAGATTTTCTTTATTTTATTTGAGAGGTAGAATCACAGTCAGTGAGAGAAAGACGGAGAGAAAGGTATTCCTTCCGTTGGTTCACTCACCAAATGGCCACAACAGCTGGAGCTGTGCCGATCCAAAGCCAGGAGCCAGGAACTCCTTCCCAGTCTCCCAAGTGGGTGCGAGAGCCCAAGGCCTTGGGCCATCTTCTTCTGCTTTCCCAGGCCACAGCAGAGAGCTGGATCGGAAGAGGAGCAGCCAGGACTAGAACCGGTGCCATACGGGATGCCAGCGCCGCAGGCGAAGGATTAACTACTGTACCACTGCGCTGGCCCCAATATATTTTTAATTTACAATATAGTCAAAGGCTTAATAATCCACTAAATAAAGAGTTCAACAAGTAACAAGGCTGTAGTTCAACAGGAATATAGGCAAGCGTTATAAATAACAATCAAATGAAAAGATGACCAGTTCACTGCTAGAGTAGGTTTTTTTTTTTTTTTTTTGACAGAGTGGACAGTGAGAGAGGTAGAGACAGAGAGAAAGGTCTTCCTTTTACCATTGGTTCACCCTCCAATGGCTGCCACAGCCAGCACGCTGCGGCCAGCGCACCACGCTGATCTGAAGCCAGGAGCCTGGTGCTTCCCCTGGTCTCCCATGTGGGTGCAGGGCCCAAGCACTTGGGCCATCCTCCACTGCACTCCCGGGCCACAACTGCCGGAGCTTTGCCAATCCGAAGCCAGGAGTCTCCTCCGGGTCCCCCACATGGGTGCAGGGCCGAAACACCTGGGCCATCTTCTACTGTTTTCCTAGGCCATAGCAGAGAGCTGGATCAGAAGTGGAGCAACCGGGACTAGAACTGTCCCACATATGGGATGCCAGCAGGTAGAGGATTAACCTACTATGTCTTAACCATCGGTTTGACAAAGATATATGATAAAGTTTGACAAAAACTATTTGCAAAAATACTGATACAGACATTTCTTTGTTATTTTTTAATCTTTTTTATTTTTAATTTTATCCCCCATATATGAGAGAATATGTGGTGTTAGTCTTTCTTTGGCTTATTTCATTCAACAGATGTTACATCCATTTTGCTGCAAATGGTAGAATTTTATTTTTTATATCCAATTAATACTCCATTGGGTCTGTGTGTATCACATTTTCTTTATTCATCTGATGATGGACACTTTGGTTGATTCTATATTTTGACTGTTGTAAACAGTGATGGTATAAACAGAGTGGTGAAGGTATCTCTTTGATATAACATGTTCATGACCTTCGGATATCTACCCAGTGATGGGATTGCTGGATCATATGCCAAGTCTATATCTAGTTTTTAAAGAAATCTCCATTCTGCGTTCCACAGTGGCTGTGCTAATTTACATTCCTACCAGCAGTGTATAAGTGTTGCCCTTTCTGTACCTCCTCACCAGCATTCATTACTCTCTGTCTTAGATTTTAGCCATTCTGACAGGGGTGAGGTGATATCTCATTATGGTTTTGATTTGAATTTCCCTGATGGCTAGAGATGTTGAGCATATTTTCATGTATTTGTTGGCCATTCATATTTCTTCTTTTTAAAAAAAGATTTATTTTGTTTATTTGTTACAGAGAGTGGTAGAGAGAGAGAGGGAGAGAGAAAGAGGGAGAGAGAAAGAGGGAGAGAGAGAGAGAGAGAGAGAGAGGTGTCTTCCATCCACTGGTTCACTCCCCAAATGGCTGCAATGGCTGGAGCTGAGCCCATCTGAATCCAGGAGCCAGGAGCTTCCTCTAGGTCTCCCATGTGAGTGCAAGGGCCCAAGGATTTGGGCCATCCTTCACTGCTTTCCCAGATACATTAGTAGGGAGCTGGATCAGAAGCAGAGCATCCAGGACTTGAACCTGTATAGGATGCTCACACTGCAGGCCAGGGCTTTACCTCGCTGCACCACAGTGTTGGTCCCCATATTTCTTCTTTTGAGAACTGTCTATTGAGGTCTGTTGCCCACTTCTTAACTGGATTGGTTGTTTTGTTGTTGTTGAGCTTTTTAAGTTGCTGATATATTGTGAATATTATGTCAGATAGCTTGCAAATATTTTTCCTCATTTTGTTGAATGTCTCTTCACTATCAATCATTTCCTTTGCTGTCCAAAAGCTTCTGAGTTTGATAACATCTCGTTTGTCTAGTTTTCCTTTTGTTGCCTGTGCTTTGGGAGACTTATCTAAGAACTCATCACCCTCACCAATGTCTTAAAGTGCTTCCCTTACATTTTCTTCCACCAGCTTTATAGTTCTGAACCTTTGTGGTTCAATAATATGTCATGTATTTATCCAATGAAATTACACATGGTGTTTCTTTTTAAGATATATTTACATATTTGGAAGTCAGAGTTAGACAGATAGAAATCTCCATCTGCTGGTTCCCTCCCCAGATGACTACAGCTGCCACCGTTGGGCCAGGCCAAAGCCAGGATCCTGGAACTCCAGCTGAGTCTTCCTTGTAGGTAGCAGGGTCCCAAACACTTCTGTTGCTTTTCCTAGGCCATTTTCAGGGAATTGGATCACAAGTGGAGCAGCTGAGACATGTACCAGTGCCCATATGGAGTGCTGGCATAGCAGGCGGCAGCTTTACCTGCTAAGCCACAACACCAGCCCCTAAGAGTTTTTCTTACAGTGATGTTTGAAATAGGAAAAGTAATTTGATGACTAGTTGTAGAGTCCCCAAGTTCAAATCCAGTCCTTGGCCCAGGTATTAAAGATAGTTTTGATATGAGCATTAAAGGGCTGACTTAGCAGGTCTGGGGTATTTTAAACCCTGCACATTTCCAAAGAAAAACTGGCCCTCAGTCTGCTCCCTGTAGGTCACCCCTAAGCCATCTTGCCTGATACAAGTGCCTTTTTTTACCTGGGAGGTTGGGTTATACCACGTATTATATGCTAACTGATTATGGTGGGGGCATTGCATCTCACAGTATCAATTATCTCTGGGGGAGCTGGAAACTCAGTACGTAAGGTTAGCTGTGTGGGGTCTCCATGCCAATGTGACTGACCCCCAGTAAAATCCTGGGACACTAAGCTCAGCTTCCCTGGTTGAAAATATTCCAGGGACCAGTGCTGTGGAGCAGTAGGTTAAGCTGCTATCTGCAGCACTGGCATCCCATAGGGGTGCCAGTTCGAGACCCAGCTGCTCTACTTCCTGTCCAGCTCTCTGCTGTGGCCTGGGAAAGCAGTGGATAGCCCAAGTGCTTGGGCTCCTGCACCCACGTGGGAGACTTGGATGAACTCCTGACTCCTGGCTTTGGCCTGGTCTAGCCATGGTCATTGTGGCCATTTGGAGAGTGAACCGGTGGATAGGAGATCTGTCTCTCCCTCTGTCTCTGTTATTCTTTCAGATAAATAAATAAATCTTAAAAAAAATTCTATACGTAGGTTATATAAAAAGGAAGTATTTTACTGCTGGCAACTAGTTATTTTGAACTGTGAACACTTAAAAGTTGATTCTTGAATCATAAAGAAGTAAAAATAAATGGACTGCCATACATTTTGGAGACATATATTCTTTTTCAGTCTTATAAATCTATGAATTGAGAATTTTGAGAGACTATGTGAGTAGAGAAGAAGGAGAAATACAAAGTCTGAGACCTCCTGCAGCCAATTCTTTTATAATAGTGAGTCATTGCATACTCAGGTTCATTTCTTTCTGCTAGAGTCAAGTCATTGAATCCACCCCAGGTTCACAATGAAGGCAATATATCTAATTTGTCTTTTCTTTTCAAAAAGTTCTTTGTTATTTGTAACAATCTAGAGATCACCCCTAGTTTAGTGTTAATTGATACCTGGAAGATTTTTTTTTTTTTTTTTACAGGCAGAGTGGACAGTGAGAGAGACAGAGAGAAAGGTCTTCCTTTGCCGTTGGTTCACCCTCCAGTGGCCGCTGTGGCCAGCGCACTGCAGCCGGCACACCGCGCTGATCCGAAGGCAGGAGCCAGGTACTTCTCCTGGTCTCCCATGGGGTGCAGGGCCCAAGTACTTGGGCCATCCTCCACTGCACTCCCTGGCCACAGTAGAGAGCTGGCCTGGAAGAGGGGCAACCAGGACAGAATCCGGCACCCCGACTAGGACTAGAACCTGGTGTGCCGGCGCCGCTAGATGGAGGATTAGCCTATTGAGCCGCAGCGCCTATACCTGGAAGATATTAAGGGTATTTTAAGGAATATTAAAATCTTAAGTAATCATCACATAAGAAAACAGGTATGAAAGTGCTTTGTAAACAGTAAATTATGTATTCCTAATACTAGGTAATTAGGTATTCCTAATATTAACTACCCTAAATTGAATTCAGATCTCTAGTATATGAAGTTTAATATTTTCCCTACATACATTTTGCAGTTACTAGGAAAATCAAATGAAACAACATCCAAAAAAAGAAATGCTAAAATGCTATGTAAATGAGTCTTATAAAAAGTATTACTGTCACCCTGACTGTGACGACACTGTAGTGGGCTAATTATAACTGAAGGGAAAAAAATACCTCTTTGGTTTCATGAGACCAGAGGTGAGCTCTGTCAGCTATAAATAAGGAAAAGTACTTGCTATTGTCTATTTCTTTCTTTATAGCCCATACCTAGTTGATAAGGGATGAGAGAAGAATAAGACATAGATCCAACTCTTTTTCAATTCAATATTTATTGAGTACCTACATGTGTCATATAGAGAGAAGCTGAGTATTACATCTATTAATTGTCCTCACATTTGCCTGAGAAGGTATTATCCTGGTTTCTTATGTAAAAGCTGAGACTTGGAAAAGTTAAATAGCTTAAAATCTCATAGGTCCCAAACCAGTATTTGAACCCATATTTTTGGCTTCACAAAATACAAAAAAAACTCAGATCCAAGAATTGAATAGTAAAGAGAAAAAAGATTCATTTGGACAGGAGCAGTTACGTGGAATCTTCTGGCAAGAGGTAGGACTTTCGGAAGGCCCTGAGGATAGCTAGAACTTGTTAAGTCAAGGATAGACATTGTTGACAAGGGAGAATGACAGCAGTAGTTACCATTTACAGCTGTGCTTCTTGAGGAGAACATTCCCGCTGGCTTGCTGTCTCTGGCAGCCATCTGATCCCAGGACAAGAACATGGGGTGGATGAATGGGAGTTCCTAAGACAGCATGGAATAGTGAAAAGACCCAGAAGGGATTGAATATCCTGCCAAACAAGTCTTCATGGTGTTCGGCAGCTTTGCAACTTTGTAAACCCATGTTTCACCAGCCAGTTTTGTCAGGTTTGTTTCTTAGAGATTTTATTCAGTGATGTGCAATGTTTTCATGATCTGATGTGTTATTTATGTAATTTTTCATACTCCCCATCCTCTTCCTGTTGAGCCCCACTGTATTGTGGGAAATGGGTGCAAAAACGAGACAGCCTGTGGAATACTGATTTGAGGATCAGGTTCAGGCTTCTTGGTCTGGCATAGACCTTCACTTATCTAGGCCAGCAGTTTTCAAACACTCTTTCTTAGTGAGCCTGTTCTTTAAAAGGAAATCTTGATGAGTACAGGATACAGTTGAGTAGGAGGAATAAATGTCTAATATTCTATAGCACAATGTACTAAATATGGTTAACAACAGTTAGGTAAGTATTTAGGACTGGTGAATCGGATTTCGAATGTTTCTGACACAAAGAAATGATCCATGTCTGAGATACTGCAGATGCTAGTGACCCCTGTCAGACCTGTATTGAAATGTGTCTTCACAGATGTGCAATTCGGGACATGCTCAAGCTGACTTACCTCAAACGGTAGAGTTAGAAACAAACCAGAGGATTCCAATTCAATCCCATCAAGGTGGCATGTACCAATGCCATCTCACTAGTCCAAGTGATCAATTTCTGTTCACAACTGATCATAATGATAGGACTAAGAACCAAAGGGATCACATAAACAAGAATAGTGTCTGCAAATACTAGCTGATAGAATCAAAAAGGGAGAGAATGATCCAACATGGGAAGTGAGATACACAGCAGACCCATAGAATGGCAGATGTCCTAAACAGCACTCTGGCCTCAGAATCAGCCCTTAAGGCATGCGGATCCGGCTGAAAAGCCCATGAGAGTATTTCAGGCATGGAAAGCCAAGACACTCTGGGGAAAAAAAACAAAAACAAAAACAAAAAAAACAACCTAAATGAAAGACCTCTGCGAGTGAGATCCCAGTGGAAAGAACGGGTCATCAAAGAAGGAGGTACCTTTCTCTGAAGGGAGGAAAGAACTTCCACTTTGACCATGGCCTTGTCTAAATATGATCAGAGTCGGTGAACTCAGGGGGCTTCCATAGCCTTGGCAGCCCATGACTGGAGCCTAGGTTGATTACTGATCCCATGAACAAGAGTGTCAATTTGTTAAGTCAACAACAGGAGTCACTGTGCACTTACTCCTCATGTAGGATCTCTGTCCTTAGTGTGCTGTACATTGAGATTTAATGCTATAACTAGTACTCAAACAGTATTTTTCACTTTATGTTTCTGTGTGGGAGCAAACTGTTGAAATCTTTACTTAATGTATGCTAAACTGATCTTCTGTATATAAAGAGAAACGAAAATGAATCTTGATAAGAATGGAAGGGGAGAGGGAGTGGGAAAGGGGAGGGTTGGGGGTGGGAGGGACGTTATGGGGGGGAAGCCATTGTAATCCATAAGCTGTACTTTGGAAATTTATATTCATTAAATAAAAGTTTTAAAAAAAAGGAAATGTGTCTTCACGTGTCATCATGTGGTTCACTCATCCGATTACCATCCTGCCATTCTGGTAGATGCATCTTAGCCTTTTACACCTGTGGTGTTGGTGCTGTTTTTCCTCGTCGCCTACTTCTTATACAACGAAGTGTCCCAGAGACCAGTCTTTGATGTTCTCTCATGACTTTTACCACACTGAACCCCATACATAGTTACAGTTATCAGGGGCCGGTGCTGTGGCATAGTGGGTAAAGCCACCACCTGCAGTGCTGGAATCCCATATGGCTGGCTGCTGGGTCGAGTCCCAGCTGCTCCACTTCTGACCCAGCTCTCTGCTGTGGCCTGGGACAGCAGTGGAAGATGGCCCAAGTGCTTGACCCCTGCGCCCGCGTGGGAGACCCGGAAGAGGCTCCTGGTTCCTGGCTTTGGATCAGCTCATCTCCGGCCATTGCGGTTAGTTGGGGAGTGAACCAGCGAATGGAAGACCTCTCTCTCTCTGCCTCTCCTTCTCTCTCTGTGTAATTCTGACTTTCAAGTAAAATAAATAAATCTTTTAAAAAATATATAATTATTATGTATCAATTTTCAAGCATACATATTTAAAAAATAAAAAATTCACCAAAGCCCATGGCATGTATTAGCCTGTTGTGCTGCCCGTTTAGCTGCCCACATAGCATTGAAAACAGTTCAAAGGCCTCCAATTGAAGCCTTACTTATCTTTGTTTTTTTTTTTTATATAAGATTTTATTTATTTATTTGAAAGTCAGTGTTACACAGAGAGAGAAGGAGAAGCAGAGCCTTTTCTTTGTTATGCTCATCTCTGACACCAGCCAGGACAAAATCTCCAGCCATTCCTAATCACAATTAGCTCCCCAAAGTGCCCTGTTTTGCAACCCTGTGCCTTCATGCGCTGCTCTTCCACTATGATGTACCCCATCCTCTTGTCACTTATTTCAATGCCATTTAATTGTCCTCGATTATATCACTTCCCAGAAATCTACCAATACCCTGATTCCCATGCATTCAATGCATTCCTCTCTCCTTCCATTGCATAGAAGTTACTGCACTATGACAGTTCATGTGCTTGGCTGATTCCTATAATTGTGGGCTTGGGGACATATTTTTTAATTGATATTCTACATCCAGTATCAGGCACATGGTTGATCATCAGTAATGTTGGATGGATGTACAGATGGACAGATGAAGGAATACAAACACACTAAATAAATGAAGGGCCCACTTTAGTATTTTGCCCTGAGAAAGGGAATAGAAGGAGCTGATAAAGACAAGAACTCTCTTCATATGGCTGACTGGTTTGGAATTTGCCTGTGTGTTCAGAGTAGACCTGACACCCTCCCAGAATGCAGTCATCGTCAGGCTAGCCCCAGGGAACAGTCCAGCATGAGTCATACCTTCCCCACATACCTAGTGCCATATATTTATAGCTAATGCTGGTGGTTTCATACCTGTAAAGCAGCAAAAGAAGAGTGGTTGCGTGAAGGCCAAACAAAAGACTGATGGAAATGGTTTTGATAATAAATGTTTAAAGACTTACAAATGACAACCCATCTGGGAAGTTACGGAAACATTGAAGCTGAAGTTGCAGAAGCTGCTGCTCTGTGGCGTTTTCTCCTGGAACTAAGCCGGGGTGATTTGAAAGCCGGCAGGAAGGCCAGTAGTACTTATTTTACTTGCTTGTTTTTACCTTCTTTTTTTTAAACATCAAACCAAATTCTTGGGAGGAAGAGTGTTTTACATTTGAGTACTACAAGATGGTGAGACAGTGTAATGTGGAATGAGATGAAATGAAAGCTATACCACTTAATATTTATTATTTTATTGTATAGCACACTGTTTTCAAGATCACACTTAGATAATGTTTGTACTTCCTTTTCCTTATAGCCTGATGGGCACATTACTGCTCCCACCCAGATAATTGTCACAGAGCAAGAACTTCCATGGAGATTATCTGTTTGTACCTGTTTTTCCTTTCCGTGTGTAATTCCATTGCTGGACCTCAGTGAACTCTCAATAAAAATGAAGTTCCTAAGGGCAGCAGTGCCCTTCTATGAAAGAGGGAAATTGTCTTGTTGGTTGAACATCTGTCATATCCAACACACTGTGAGGCGCTTTCTCATGAGATTTCTCAAGAAGCATTTGTGAGTGTCCTAAAAGGCCATCCTTGTTTTATGGATGATGCAGCCGTCTTGGCAAAGTTGGGCAGTTTTGCCACCCACACAACAGGTGGTACAGCTAGGTGTAAGATCAGATGCTTGTGGTTTATAGCTGGATTCTTTCCTGTATGCTACTGTGTTCCAGTGACCAGGTTTCTAAGTATATGACAGGAAGCGAACAGACAGGCCCTAAGGTGCTAATTTCTTCCCTTCTAGCTTTCTAATCCTTCCCCCTTAGAGAAGATGAGCAAACCTAGATCCCCTCCCCTCCCCCCACCCCACCTCCCTCCTTTCAGCAGTCCTTCCAGTACCTTGATTGATAGTATTAAAAGATGATGATTTACATTTGAATAGCTATTTAAGAGTTCACAAGGAATTTGCAATCTCACTTTAGAAAGGAGAAGTTAAAATCCACTTGCCCAAAGTCACATAGCTATTTAATAGCAAAGGGCTTTTCACTAAATCCAGAATTCCTGATTATACACCCTCCCTTCTACCACATCCTCAAGGGAGAACATGTGTGATTTTTCTCTAAGGATGGAAGGTAGGGTCCCTCTCTGGAGTTCCATTTGTTTCTTACCTTGAGACAGCTTTCCCTTCTGAGGCGTGACATTCGTTAGGTACTCCGAGTCTTCTCCAGATCCTCTGAGTTATTTGAATGTGCAGCCACCAATCTGCATCTTGAAAGATTCCACAAATGAGCATGGGGGACACATGCAAATGACTACACCATCACTTGTCACTCCAAATGACACGGGGTGGTCTTGGAAACCTACCCACTGAAAGGGAACTTCTAGCCCTTCTTCCTCCCCATGGCTTCTTCCAAAAGTCCAGCAGCTAAAGAGGTCTCCTCTTTTCCAAATGATGTCTGAGCAGAAGGGAGAGTTGTGGAGGTTGCTTTGTCTCATCCCATTTTATCTTAAGAAAATTGGGCTTGGGGGCCGGTGTGGTGGTGCAGCGGGTTAAAGCCCTGGCCTGTGGCGACGGCGTCCCGTTTGGGCTGCTCCACTTCCAATCCAGCTCTTTGCTAATGTGCCTGGGCAATCAGCAGAGGTTGGCCCAAATCCTTGGATCCCTGTACCCATGTTAGAGACCTGGAAGAAGCTCCTGACTCCTGGCTTTGGAAGGCTCAGCTCCGACCATTGCGGCCATCTGGGGAATGAACCAGCTGATGGAAGACCTCTGTCTCTTTGTCTCTACCTCCCTCTGTAACTCTGTTTTTCAAATAAATAAAAATAAATCTTTTAAAAAAAGAAAGAAAGAAAATTGGGCTGTCGGAAGAGGATTGACCTTGAAATGATTTGCCCAAAGTGGTCAAGTCAAATGACAGAATAGGAAAAACATTAGATTTGAATCACAGAAGCTGGGTTAGAGCAGTCTATTTCTTTAAATCCAGTTTCCTTGTCAAAAAATTTAAATGATGCTATCATGCATGTTGTTTAGCCTGTTAAGTCAGATGATATGTGAACAGCGTGACATGTTGCTATATAAAAGAACGTAGAAGTAGCCATCTGAAAGAGAGCTAAAAACTGTTCACAGCAAAAAAAAAAAAAAAAAAAAGAGGATTGATTATAGATCTTCAACATTGCCACTTTAGAAAGCATTTTTTTAAACATGTATTTATTTCTCTGAAGGGCAGAGTTACAGAGAGAGGGAGAGATGGAGAGAGATCTTCTATCTGCTAGTTCACTCCCCAAATGGCTACAAAGGCTGGAGCTGGACCAGTCCAAAGCCAGGAGCCAGGAGCTTCCCCCAGGTCTCCCACATGGGTACAGGGCCAAGCACTAGGGCCCATTTTTGGCTGCTTTTCCAAGTGCATTAGGCCAGAGCTGGATCAGAAGTGGAGCAGCCAGGACTTGAACCTGTGCCATAAGGGATGCAGGCATTGCAGGTGGCAGCTTAACCCACTACACCACAGCGCTGGCCTCTAGGAAGTATTTTTAAACCATAATGCTTTATTCTGTGTTACATCATTTACTGTTTTATTGTGATGATGAAGATGGCAGTGGCAAAGGGAGTCTGAAATTCAGAATCTCCTTTCTTCTGCACTGTTGACCCTTTCACCACCTTTGTTGCCTTGAATACTGATGTATAGTTATTACACCTTATTAGTATAGACAGCAAGTCTTTAGCCTATCAAATACTTTTAGCCATCATGGGCTTTGGAGGAAATGAGGGTAGATTTTCTTCTGGTGTTGGAGTTATGGAGGACTCAGTATTTTAGACCAGTCTCCCCACAGAAGACAATTGGTTTAGTCAGTCTCTGTTATGGTAACAAAATGCCCAAGACTGAGTATGTTAAAATCTTACAGGATCAAGGGCATAGCATCAACCTCAGCTTAGCTGTGATGAGAACCTAGTGGACAGCATCAGTACTGAAAGAACAAGTGGAAGGAGAGATTATGTGGCAAAAGAGGCAGTTCTGTTTCCCCCTCTCTCTCTCTCTCTTTCTCTCTCTCTCAAGATTTGTTTTATTTACATGGCAGAGAGAGATCTTCCATCCACTGGTTCCCTTCCCAAATGGAGTAGGCTGGATCAAAACCAGGAACCAGGAGCTTCTTCCAGGTCTCCCATGAGGGCACAGGGACCATCCTCTGCTGTTTTCCCATTGGCAAAGAGCTGGATTGGAAGTGGAGCAACTGGGACACAAACTGGTATGCATATGGGATGCTGGTGTTGCAGGTGGTGGTTTTACCCACTACACCACAGTGCTGGCCCCAGCCCTTTTCTAATAGTCCTGGTAGGAGACCTAACCAGGGTCCCATAGAAACTACATCAATTCCTACCAAGGGTGATGCCTCTAGTGATCAGATAACCTTCTCTTAAAGACTGCCACCACTTACTGGTACAGAAACAGATGGATAGACCAATGGAACAGAATTGAAACACCAGAAATCAACCCAAACGTCTACAGGCAACTTATATTTGATCAAGGATCTAAAACCAATTCCTGGAGCAAGGACAGTCTATTCAATAAATGGTGCTGGGAAAACTGGATTTCCACGTGCAGAAGCATGAAGCAAGACCCCTACCTTACATCTTACACAAAAATCCACTCAACATGGATTAAAGACCTAAATCTACAACCTGACACCATTAAGTTATTAGAGAACATTGGAGAAACCCTTCAAGATATTGGCAGAGGCAAAGAGTTTCTGGAAAAGACCCGGAAGGCACAGGCAGTCAAAGCCAAAATCAACTATTGGGATTGCCTCAAATTGAGAAGTTTCTGTACTGCAAAAGAAACAGGAGAGTGAAGAGACAACTGACAGAATAGGAAAAAATATTTGCAAACTATGCAACAGATAAAGGGTTAATAACCAGAATCTACAAAGAGATCAAGAAACTCCACAAAAACAAAACAAACAACCCACTTAAGAGATGGGCCAAGGACCTCAATAGACATTTTTCAAAAGAGGAAATCCAAATGGCCAACAGGCACATGAAAAAATGTTCAAGATCACTAGCAATCAGGGAAATGCAAATCAAAACCACAATGAGGTTTCACCTCACCCCGGTTAGAATGGCTCGCATTCAGAAATCTACCAACAACAGATGCTGGCGAGGATGTGAGGAAAAAGGGACACTAACCCACTGTTGGTGGGAATGCAAACTGGTCAAGCCACTATGGAAGTCAGTCTGGAGATTCCTCAGAAACCTGAAGATAACCCTACCATTCAACCCAGCCATCCCACTCCTTGGGATTTACCCAAAGGAAATTAAATTGGCAAACAAACAAGCGGTCTGCACCCTAATGTTTATTGCAGCACAATTCACAATAGCCAAGACCTGGAACCGACCTAAATGCCCATCAACGGTAGACTGGATAAAGAAATTATGGGATATGTACTCTTTAGAATACTATACTGCAGTAAAAAACAATGAAATCCAGTGATTTGCAACAAAATGGAGGAATCTGGAACACATCATGCTGAGTGAAATAAGCCAGTCCCAAAGGGACAAATACCATATGTTCTCCCTGATTGGTGACAACTGACTGAACACCAAAAAGGAAACCTGTTGAAGTGAATTGGACACTATGAGAAACAGTGACTTGATCAGCATAGCCCTGACTGTTAATGAACAACTTAATACATTATCCCTCTTAGTATTTTTTTGTCTGTTCTACTTAATACTACTGGTTTAATTCTGTAATTAATACACAGTTATTCTTAAGTATTGAAATTTAACTGAAATGTGATCCCTGTTAAATATAAGAGTGGGAATAAGAGAGGGAAGAGATGTACAATTTGGGACATGCTCAAGCTGACTTGCCCCAAATGGTAGAGTTAGAAACATACCAGGGGATTCCTATTCATTCCCATCAAGGTGGCATGTACCAATGCCATCTCACTAGTCCAAGTGATCAATTTCAGTTCACAATTGATCATAATGAAAGGACTAAGAGTCAAAGGGATCACATAAACAAGTCTAGTGCCTGCTAATACTAACCAATAGAATAAAGGAGAGAGCGATCCAACATGGGAAGCGAGATACACAGCAGACTCATAGAATGGCAGATGTCCTAAACAGCACTCTGGCCTCAGAATCAGCCCTAAAGGCATTCGGATCTGGCTGAAAAGCCCATGAGAGTATTTCAGGCATGGAAAGCCAAGGCACTCTGGCAAAAAAAAAAATAAAATAAATAAAATAAAATAAAACCTAAATGAAAGACCTCTGTGAGTGAGATCCCAGTGGAAAGAACAGGTCTTCAAAGAAGGAGGTACCTTTCTCTGAAGGGAAGAGAGAACTTCCACTTTGACTATGACCTTGTCTAAATAAGATAAGAGTCGGAGAACTCAAAAGGCTTCCATAGCCTTGGAAACTCATGACTGGAGCATAGGGAGATTACTGATACCATAAACAGGAGTGTCAATTTGTTAAGTCAACAACAGGAGTCACTGTGCACTTACTCCTCATGTAGGATCTCTGTCCTTAATGTGCTGTACATTGAGATTTAATGCTATAACGAGTACTCAAACAGTATTTTTCGCTTTGTGTTTCTAAGTGGGTGCAAACTGTTGAAATCTTTACTTAATGTATACTAAACTGATCTTCTGTATATATAGAAAATTGAAAATGAATCTGGATGTGAATGGAAGGGGAGAGGGAGCGGGAGAGGGGAGGGTTGTGGGTGAGAGGGAAGTCATCGTGGAGGAGGGGGGAAGCCAATGTAGTCCATAAGCTGTACTTTGGAAATCTATATTCATTAAATAAAAGTTAAAAAAAAAAAAAACTACCACCACTTTATATTTCCAAACCAGACACACTTAAATACATCAAAACCATAACAACCAGAAAATCTGAACCAAATATAAAAATAATCGTTAAAGCAAAGATAGGAATTTCCAGCTGAACGCTGAGGAAAGGGGCACACTTAGAATGATAAGCTCAGCACTTGCACCTGCTTTTGTGTTGGGAGTATTTGCAAGCTAAAGAGGAAACTAAAATTCAAAGCTGCATATTCATGGCTCCTGAGCCACAGGAACAAAAGCCAGAGTTCAGGTACCACCAAGGTAAGTACTCTCCCCTCTTTGATCTGAAGCTCAAGAGATCCCAGGAACAACATGAAACTGAAAATGAACTAGTCCTTGATCTGTTTAATCAGGGTTTATGTTGTGGGTGGCCAAGGACACAGAAAATTCTTAAAATTTGTAGATATTCCCAGGTGGTTAGCAGAAGCAAATGAAAATCCTTGGATGCTTCAAATTATTTCAGAAATTGTTTTTCAGTTACACAACATAGAATTAGATATAAACCAGGCCCTAAGGAGACAAGACAGCATGAGTGAGAAAGAGCAAAAACAGATGCACCAGGATTTCGTGTGTTGTATTATCGAACACTGAAAACAAGGCCAGGGTGGGAGGAGGTCTCGGTGTTGTGGCGTGACAGGTTAAGCCTTGCTCTGCAATGCTGGCATCCCATGTGGGCACTGCTTTGGGACCCGGCTGCTCCACTTCTGATCTGGCTAATGCACCGTGGAAAGCAGTGAGGATGGCCCAAGTACTTGTATCCCTGTACCCACGTGGGAGACCCAGAGAAAGCTCCTGGCTCCTAGCTTTGGCCTGGCCCAGCCCTGGCTACTGTGGCCCTTTGGGGAGTGAACCAGAGAATAGGATTCTCTCTCTCTCTCTCTCTCTCTCTCTTTCTTTCTTTGTCTCTCTTCCTCCCTCCCTCTGTCTCTCCCTCTCTCTCTGTAACTAAGCTTTTCAAATAAATAAATAAATAAATAAATAAATCTATCTTTTAAAACGTGCAAAAAAGTTAGTCACTAGCAGAATGTGCTAAATATGGGTTTTTTTTTTTTGTCTATATCAACAACAGATTTCAAAACAAATGAAGCAAAATTGACACATCTACTAGGAAAAATATTTAAATCTACAGTTAGGATGAGAAAGTTTTAACATGTTTTGTATAGGTAGAAATTCAAGAAATATGTAAAGCTGAATATGTGGTTAGCAATCCAGTGGGACCATGTGGAACACAATTGCAAATTTCACATTCTCTTCAGCCATGCATGTATCACTTAGGAAGACTGGCCATACACTGCACCATAAACTTCATTTCAAAAATTCTGACGTTTATCACTGATAACTGATAAAGTATATTCAGGAGAGCCATAGCAGCCAATTTGGCAGCTCTTGTGGGTCTATAATTATGGAGAAATTAAACCGAAAATTACTAACAAGATAATTAAAAAGTTCCATATGTTTGGAGAAAAACACTAATAAATGGGCAAATAAATCATAATAGTACTTCTCTCAACCCTGATACTTTGGGAGATTCAGGCTAAGATGTTTGGCAACACAAGCAACCCTACAGACTTTCCAGATGGATGCTGGTATTGGACCATTCATACAGTAATAAGGACCACATTACTATGAGCATTGGTAAGTCGAATGGTGTTAACTCCTGGCGTGCAGTAACGTCACAATTCCTGAGACCTTCACAGGTGGTTTTATTAGAATGATGATGTCGGAGATGAAACTGGCCCATGTGCTAGTGGTAGCATTAGAACAATGTGGTCAGTGTTAATTTTAAGGAATGCAGAATTAGATGATTTTGGTTACTGGTCTTCAGAAGTCTCATAAAAGTAAAAGAATATGGCAGGCTGAGGTTAGCCAAGTGTCAGCCTCAAGGAACACTGTAAATATCAGGAAGAGTCCACAGAAGCATGCAAATTCTCCTTCCTTCCATCAGCCACAGGAAGACTGCGTCAGGTTATGCTGTTCTGTTATTTTTATGATATCATCTTCATTGGATTAGTGGTAGCAAATAGAAAATCTTTAGGGTACTATGAAGTATGGCTACCAAAGGATCATATATTAAACGCTGTTAGGCACCTACCATATAAATGAAATTTTAAGGGATCCATTTGTCTGGGGTATGCTAGTGTGCATCTTCTAATATAAAGGACACATTGTACAATCTACTGCTAAATCTGCTGTGAGAGCAACATACACCACAGTTGAGAATAGGCTCCAGCCACATATCAGATGTGAAAGGCTGCTAGGTTTGAATGGGTCCTAGAGCCAGGAGAGACTAGCAGAGCCAGGCTCTGTTGCAAAAATACCCTGAACGTTTGTTCAAATGAGTGAGCATATACAGTGGTTTTAACAGTGTCTGTGCCAGATGGAGATGCTGTGTGGACTCTGGCATACCATGAGAAGGAGAGATCACACCACATACCTGTAGGTGTGTGAAACAAGACCATACACTCTGCAACAGAGGTCTGCTCACCAGCTGACCTGGTAAGCTGGTTGGCCATAAAAGTAATTGATTACTCAACCAAAGGAAAGCATAGTGGACCATTGTGAACCAGGTTGTTTATCTGGTGAGTCATGAATCACACAGTTGCAGCAATTCTTCAAACAATGAAAATCATGCATTTGGAGACAGATCCAGAGGGCACTTGTAGGTTTCCTCCTTAACAGGGGGCATAGGCTCCCATGGCCCATGTTGCACCAACTCTACTTATTCAAATGACGCCTACAGCCTTATGGAGTGGGAGGATGTGCAAGTTCCTCACAGCCATCCAACAGGAGGAAGAACATTTAGGTCTCCAGATGAGTTGAATTATGTGTGTTAGCTGAAAATATGCCAATGTCGTACTGCAGCCAGGACAGTTGTCAAGAAAATCCTCCCAGTGTGCAATCGATTCATCTTTTCTCAAGAGAAAGTCTGGAGTATGGATAAATATGGTCACTTAGGTCATGGTGTTTAGGGACTTGGAAAATTCAGAATTGGAAGAGCTGAAGACAGGAAGTCCAGGGGACAGCCATATAAATGTACCCATGCAAGCAAATACGAAGCATTCCTGCCTGCAAAGAATCTTCCAGATGTATTGATGGCAGTGGGAGCATGCTCATATTTGTGCACATGTAGGCAGTCCTCCCTGCAGTATGCCCCTGCCTGTACCCCTGGCCAAACATGATAGGCGTTCCTCTGCTAGAGATGAACAGCTACAGCTATGGCCAGGACACCTGAGGCCACCTAGTCAGCATGACGTAGGCTTTCTCAACTATTGGCCAACCCAGCATGCCGCCAGAGCCTTTATCCTTTCAGCCCATTCTGTTCTCTTCCTTTCCAGCTAGAAGAAAAGAAAATCCTGTTTATCAGGAAAAAAGAACCCAAGTTCAGGAGTCAGATGGTTTGGGTTTTATTGCCATTTATGTCACAGAGCAGCTGAGGAAATAGGACCTTTTTGTAATTTAGATTGTTCTGTCAAACCTGGTTAATAGTGTCTGTCCAATCTATTTTATATGGTATTAGACACTTTACTTAGGAGGCAATTAGATAAGTGTAAACACTCTTTGAAACATGATAATCATGTTTAGAACACTTTTAAAATGTTATTTAAATGATGTGCCCTAGGAGAAATTCAGTTCTAAGATTTATGTAACCTTGATTAGTCATAGTTAAAAGAAGAAGAAAGGAGGAAAGGAACTTAGCATTTCAAAATTGCAAGCATGCTGCCGTATGCCTTTAAGTTGTTAATTGCATTTAGAATTGGAAAGTGTTGTGAGGAAAGTGTTCCAAATTGATCTAGGGTAATCCAGGGTAGGCACAATTCTAATGCAGGAGCTCTAGATAAGAGGTGTACAAATGTGTGAATGAATTCCTATGTGGACGCTGTGGTGTAGTGGGTAGAGGCATAGCCTGTGGACCAGACTGCCTGGATTTGAATCCGAGCTCTGTTGTAATCTCTGTTTCAGCTCCTTCATCTGTGAAATGTTAGCATTCTACCTTGTAGGGTTGTTGGAAGATTGAATGATTTACAACGTGAATGGGTAAGTACCATAAAAGTGGGTGTGTGCCCCCAAAATGTCTTCTTGCTCTAGTAGAATCCAGTGTCCAGAATACAGATGAACAAAGTGTCCATTTAGGATATATATATATAAAATAGTAAATTGAATAAACAAAATACCAGGGGATTAGGAGGCAGGCAGGTTTTGATGTAGATGTGCAAGAAACATGACCATGAACCATGACTGTTGTGAATGCGATGAAGACTGAAGCTTGGTATTAGTTACATAGATTTGTTATGCTGTGTTATCTACTTCTGTGGACATTTGATGTTTTTCCTATTAAAATGCATTAATAATAAAATGGGCCGGTGTTGTGGCATAGCTGGTAAAGCTACTGCCTGTGACTCTGGCATCCTATATTGGGGGTGGGGGAGAAGAGGGGCAGTTTGTGTCCTGGCTATTCCACTTCTGATCCAGCTCCCTGCTAATGGCCTGAGAAAAGCAGCAGAAAATGGCTCAAGTGTTTGGGCCCTTGCCATGGGAGACCCAGATGAAGCTCCTGGCCCTTGGCTTTGGCCTGGCCCAGCGCTGGCCAAAAGTAAAAGCTAGTGAGATAATTACTGCTATCTGGGGAGTGAACCAGCAGATGGAAGATCTCTCTCTGTCTCTCCTTCTCACTGTAACTCTTGACTTTCCAATAAATAAAAATTTAAGAAAAAAATTTTAAAATCTTGGCTTGGAATATCCAGTAGTTTCATATCTATATGCCCCATTTCAGTTACCTTTGCCATTGACCATTGGTGAGCTGCAAGGTTAAGAGCTGATAAAATGATATAACATTCACCTTTTCTTCAAATTTCAGTGAGTATTTGACTACAAAATATTTGAACTAAGTCACATTCAAAATGGTTTTGCCCAACTCTCTGATCTCATGTTGTGTTCATCTTTATAAATGTTTATTGATGATTAATTGAGTAGCTGAATGAGAAAAAAAAAATTAGGTATTTGGCAACAGAAAGACAATGTGACTAAATTTCAAGTCACACCTAGGAAGTAATTTCCATATAAACAAACACAAAATTGTGACACAGATAGAGACAGGATCAAGGCCTGTAGTCTGCAAATAGCATTACTTAATAACACGTCTTTCAAAGTTAAAGAGTAGCTAAAATATCTTAGCTGTCCTGTTTAATGATTAGTTGATGTGACTTCACAGTACCAACCAGGAAGCTGAGCTCATTTATTTTTCATGCACACACTGTAAGCAGCAGCACCTGCAGTCCAGGACAGAGACACGTGGAGCTAGTGGAGCCCCATCAGTAAGCGTGTGTTTCTAAAGACTCCCTGTTTCCTTGATTTCACACACTCCCCAGCTGCTGGCAGCCAATAGCGTTAAATCCGTGTGTGTGTGTACACGCACGTGTGTGTGTGTATGCACGCTCACACAGTGTTGGCGGCAAGGTATAAAGAATTTTATAGTCTAAATTGACTTTTCATCAAGTAAAATCTGAGACAGACCTGGGTCTGAATCCAGTTTCCTCTGGTTGTACGATTCTTGACAAATGACTTTAGTTATCTGAACCCTGTTCTCCTCATTTGAAAACAAGAGTTAATACTAGTCTCTGGTGAACCGGTAAATGTTTAACAGTTAGCTGCCAGGCTTAGCAAAAAAGTCCTGGTTTGTAGGAGTTTGCTGATTTCCATGGTGTAATTATTGCTGCCTTAGACTGTTTCAGACGACCGTAGGAAGGTCTCTGAACACAGAGCCTGGAAGCAATGGGGGACAGCAGTGCGCAATTGCATTGTGTTTCCACCACAGAGATGCAGCGACCTCATGGGCCAAGATAATAGTAAAAGCTAGTGAGATAATAGGAAATAGCTTTAAGAACTTATTACTTTTGTTTTTAATACACTGTTTAATTGTACAAGGATACTTCAGAAATTTCATGAAGAAATGGAAGTAAAAGTGTGAGTTTATTTTAGTGCCAAAAAAAAGTTTAATGTAAATTTTTTTCATAATGCATGGAAAATATATATTAAGAAAGAACTCCGCATAGATTTCAAAATTTTATTGCACAAAAATATGCTCATACTTCTAATTCCATTTTCCATGAACTTTTTGAAGTACTCTTATAGGTTCATAGAATTTTATTTTATTTAAATAACTATTTAGTGGCAGGATATAGAAATTCCTATTCCTTCCCAAATTCCTAACAATTTAACATTTTTTAAAGATTTATTTATTTATTTGAAAGGCAGAATTACAGAGAGGCAGAGAGAAAAAGAGAGAAGTCTTCCATCCACTGGTTCACTCCCAGATGGCCACAACGGCAGGAGCCAGGGGCTTCTTCCGGGTCTCTCACACAGGTGCAGGGGCAAGGAGCTGAGCCATCTTCTACTGCTTTCCCAGGCCATAGCAGAGAGCTGGATCGGAAGTGGAGCAGCCAAGACTCAAACCGGCGTATTTATAGGGTGACAGAACTGCAAGCAGCCACTTTACCTGCTATGCCACAATGCTGGCCCCACAATTTAACATTTAACTTTCATGAGCTTATACATCTGGTTCCAACTTTGCCCATCTCTACCTCTTGGATTTGCTAAATAATACTGCAGTGAAGAGATTTCTCAAAGATACATACCCAAATCAGAGTTTGGTTAGGAAGTGACCAAGTGTGCTAGATCATCTTGTGCTACTGTTAGGTAGGAAGTTAGATATGAGCTTATGTGTGTATGACAGGCCTAAAGAGAAGACGTCTATGTCCAGCATATGCTGCATCTCAAAATCATCCTGATAATGTTTCAGGGGCAGCCCGGCATTCGCATCCTGCCCTGCCCCCTTCTACCTGATAACCTGCCAGGTGGAGGTCCCCGCCCCTTCTGCCTGGCAATCTTCCACAATCTCCCAGATGCAGCCCAGTATCTGCATTTTAAACACCCTGCTCCGGATCCCCATTCTCTAGGGGGTCCTGCTCGCCCTTCCTCTGAACCCAGGATGGCGCCAGCTAGGCTTCCTCCTGTCTGATACCCTCAAGGGAAAATCAGATAGGAGCTTCTTAATATTTACAGCCATAAAATCCTTGTTTCAGGAGGAGATGTGTGAGGACAGAGACCCATCTCCTTAAAAAAACCCAGCCTCAACCAGATTGCGCGCTCAGCCCTCTGCCTCTCTGCTGAGCCGCCCGCCTGGCCTGCCCAGGTGTACTCTCTCTACTCAACCATGTAACCTCACTCCCCCCCCCCCCCCCCCGCCTCCAGTCCAAGCGACTGGGCACTCTCAGGTCCTGTCTGGAGAGGTGCCCATCCGTCCTTACGGATGTCCCTACCCTAATAAACCTTGCTATTTTACCTCCCACTACTCTCTCTCATGCCTGAATTCTTTCTTGCACGAAGACAAGAACCCTGCATTTCTCCGGTAACACTACTATAATGGGATGCCAGAGAGTAGGTAATTTACAAAGAACAGAAATTTATTTCTAACATTTATGGAGGCTGGGAAGGCCAATGTTGAGGTGCCCACATCTGATAAGAGACATCTTACTGTATCACCCAGTGGCAGAACACAGAAGGGCAAGAGTGAGAGAGCCAGAGACAGAACACGTGCACCCTCTAGGCCTTTCATAATTGTTAATCCTTTCACAACTGTCATGGCCTAAAGTCCATAGGACCCCATCTCCCAACACCGTAGCACCAAAGATTAAGTCACCACATGCTTTTTGGGGTACTCATTCAAATCATAGTGTTCTGAGCCTGGCCCTGAAAATCCATATACTTTCCACATGTAAAATATCTTCATTACATCCCAATGATCCAAAGTCTAAATTCATTTCAGTACCAACTCAAAAGTCCAGGGTCTCATCTAAATCAGAATCAAGGCATGACTCATTCTGAGGCTAATTTCCCTTCAACTGGGAACTTAGGAAATTGAACTAGCCATTTAGTTCTAAATAACAATGGTGGGACCAGCAGAACACGCAGAGTGTTTACATTCCCATTCCAGTTACCCTTTTGACTATCTCCCAAATCCTGGGCACTGGGACAGAACTTGGGCTTCCAAAGCCTCAGGCCACACTGCCCCTGTGGTTTGCTGGGCTCAGTCCACCCTCAGCCCAACAACTCATATGAGTTGGAGTCTTTCATGCCTGCAGCTTTACTAGGCTGTAGTTGCATACTAGTGGTCCCACAGTTCTGGGCTCTTGGAGGCTGCCTCATTCCTATGATTCCAATGGAAATTGCAGTAGTAGAAGCTCTCTGAGGTGGCTCCATTCCTATAACAAATCCCCAGTTGGGGCCCAGGCTGCCTACAACAGCCTTTGAAATCTAGGTCCGTGAGATGTGCATGAAATGAACTTGAATCGTTGCCCATGGAGAGAAGTTTGAGTCAATGAGCCACATTCAAGCTTGTAGTCCTGTTGTTCCATTAAATTTGTTTGTTTACAAGTTCATCTCACTTATTTTTCAGGAAAAATCACATGGAATCTACATTTAGTGTTACTGTAGTTAAATAATATTTCTAGTATAAGATTTACATGCAGCAATCAAAGCTCAAAACCATCATAGCCAACTTCTGTGTTGGAAATTTTCACCATAACAGTTGCAGAGCAACAAGGAATTTCAGTTTCGTCTTACATAGGATCCCTTAACGTTCAAAACAAAGATTTGGAGCTTACAGAGCCAAATGTGTTGCCCACAACAAGAGAACAAACAAGGGCTGGGCAGCAGCTGCCTAGTAAATGTTAGAGTTGCCTGGTACTCCATCACAAAAAGGAGAGATTCACGTGGACTTGCTGGGTAAATGTGACAGTGTTGGGTTCTACACCCTTACCACTGTCTCATGCATTCTTTGTCCCAATGCAGAAAGCAATTATTATAATAATTATTAACTTAAAAACATGAATTATTGTAAGTTTATTTTTTAAAGATTTATTTATTTTTCACTTGAGAGTCAGTTACACAGAGAGAGGAGAGGAGAGAGAGGGTGAGAGGTCTTCCGTCCAATGGTTCACTCCCCAGATGGCTGCGACAGCTGGAGCTGCGCCAGTCCGAAGTCAGGAGCCAGGAGCTTTTTCCGGGTCTCCCACGCAGGTGCAGGGGCTCAAGGACTTCTTCTACTGCTTTCCCAGGCCTTGGCAGAGAGCTGGGTTGGAAGAGGAGCAGCCGGGACTCGAACTGGCACCCATGTGGGATGCAGGCTGGGGCTTTAACCTGCTGGGCCACAGTGCTGGCACAGCACTGGCCTGAATCACTGTAAGTTTAAATAATGGAGCTGATAAGAAGGCTGCAGTTGTTTAGAAAAACTCTTTGCTGTTTTTACATGGTTAGGATATCCAGGATTAGAAAACTCGAGCTTTCTAATTTACACAAGCTTGCACAGAAAATTTTAGGACAAGAAGCACAGTTTCCTAACTCTTTATCTAGGTGTGGTTTCATAGAACCAAATAGACTTGGGAAATCCTAGAAATTTGGAAATTCTTGAATACAGAGCGACCAGCTGGCTGTGACACTTAGACAAGCTGCTGGGCATTCCCAAGCCATTGTGTCTCAGTCATACACTGGGGATAATAGCTAGACCACATGGCTGTTGCCAGGTCATTCCTTTGAGTCCTTATGTATTGCATCAACAGATATCTGTAGAGGCAGCTTCTGTGGCCAGCTGATGTTCCAGGCACAGTGATACAATGGTACATCAAAATCCCTGCACTCAAGGAACTTGTATTCTTTTTTTTTTAAACCTTTATTTAATGAATATAAATTTCCAGAGTACAGCTTATGGATTACAATGGCTTCCCCCCCTAACGTCCCTCCCACCCCCAACCTTCCCCTTTCCCACTCCCTCTCCCCTTCCATTCACATCAAGATTCATTTTCAATTCTCTTTATATACAGAAGATCAGATTAGCATATATTAAGTAAAGATTTCAACAGTTTGCACCCACTTAGAAACATAAAGTGAAAAATACTGTTTGAGTACTAGTTATAGCATTAAATCTCAATGTACAGCACACTAAGGACAGAGATCCTACATGAGGAGTAAGTGCACAGTGACTCCTGTTGTTGACTTAACAAATTGGCACTCTTGTTTATGGCATCAGTAATCACCCTAGGCTCTTGTCATGAGCTGCCAAGGCTATGGAAGCCCCCTGAGTTCACTGACTCTGATCATTTTTAGAAAAGGCCATGGTCAAAGTGGAAGTTCTCTCCTCCCTTCAGAGAAAGGTACCAAGGAACTTGTATTCTAACAAACTTGTTCAAGCGGTTTTAAATTAACAAATATGTCAACCAAGAAATCAGTGAGCATTGCAAAGAATAAAGCAGGGTAAAGAAACAGTATTGGAGTTGGGTGCATTTTAGATAGAAGGTCGCATGTACCTCTTTAAGGTAAAATCTGAGCTGATGCCTAAATGAAATGAAGACATGAGCCATTTGAAAGACTGGAGGAAGGACACTCTAAGGACAGGAAACAGCAAGAACAAAGCTTCAAGTTAGCAGTAAATTTGACCTGTTCCAAGAAGAGCATTGTAGGCTGCTATGTTTTACAGGTGGTTTGCCCTCTCAAGGGTTCATTTTTGGAGGTTTGGTCCTCAGTGTGGTGGTACGGAGATAGTGGGACCTGTGGGAAGCCCCTCCCTCCCTACACTTGTTGGCTTCCTGTCGGGAGAAACAGTTCTCTCTCCCTGTCTCTCTCATGTGCCCTCCTGCCACTGTGATGCCATCTGACACGAGATGATGCCACTAGGGGTGGGGCAAGGGCTTCACAAGAGCTGGTCCCATGCTATTTAGTGCATCAGCCCCCAAAACTGTTAACTTCTTTCCTTTATAAATTATTCACCCACAGATATTTCATTACAGTGACTGAAAATGAATCTAAATGGGAGTAGAGAGAGAGAGAGAGAGCGCAGAGGGGAACAGGTGTAATGGGAGATGAGTTGGCAAAAGAAAGATTACATTAAAACCTATAGTTCATGGTAGTCAGAACCATTAGAAACTTTTGCACTGGGAATTGGCTGTCCTATCTCATTCATGCTTGTGGCCACAATGGCTAGTCCAGTAGTTGGCACATAGTAGGGCTTAATAGATATTTACTTGTGGGGAGCAGCCCGGAGTAGACTGAGTTACTGGAATTAAGACTTATTCTATGCATCTGCTCTCCCACAATATGGCGCTGGGAGAGAAGTAAACAGCTTCTGCACAGCTGCCTCCAGTTCAGCTAATAAACTGTAGGACTTGCTCCTGATTGGAGGAGAGCAGCGTACTCGGCGTGTGGGCAGCCGAGTTAGGATTGGCGGAGGAGGACTATAAAGGAGGAGAGAGACGGCATGCACCAGGAACATCTAAGGGGAACATCTAAGGGGAACACCTGTGCAGCCCCCGAGAAAGCCGGCCGGCGGTGTGCCGCTCCCCTGCGGAAGTGGGGAATGTGGCCAGGGGGAACTGCCCTTCCACAGAGGTGGAAGGGATAGTAGCCAACCCGGGAAGAACCAGCAGCAAACCCGGGGAGGGCCGAGCAGACGAAAGAACAGCGCAGGGTCCTGTGTCGTTCCTCCACGAAGACGGGGAGCGACATAATGGTGCCGTGACTCGGATATGAAGCCTAGGCAGGACTTAGTGTCGTTCCTCCACGAAGAGGGGGAGCGACATAATGGTGCCGTGACTCGGATAGGAAACTTAGGACGGATAGGAAACCTAGGACGGATATGAAACTTAGGAGGGAAGAAACGGGAAGACTCAGGAAAATACCGGAGAGAGACTAGCAAACAGCCTAGGGAAAAGCCGGACGAAAAGGGTGCCGGAAGAAGCTATTGAAAGCCTAGGCATAGACTCAGATACGGACTACGGGGGGAAGCTGGGAGAAATCTTTAAGGTCGAAAGCGAAAGTGAAAGCTAGAACAAACAGACTCGGATGCGGACTGTGGGGAGAGGCCAGGAGAAATGAGGGAGGAGTATTGTTGGAGGAAAGCTTGGGGAAACATACCGGGTAGAGAAAAATGTTAGGGAAATTGAAGCCGCGGGGGGCAGGCCGAGGCGGATACGAAAGCCACTTTGGGATTCTCAAGTTAGCCCGGGAATAGGGGGCGAAAAGTTGAAACCAGAAGCTGAAACGTAAGCCAGATTGGGATCCGTCTGATTAGCCCGGGGAGCAAAGGACGGGAAGCCAAATCGTGGGGCAGAGACGTATGCTGGGTTGAATTCGCCAGGCTAGCCCGGGGAACTTAGATTGAATGCTAGTGGCGGACACGTAAGCTACGCTGTGTGACTCGCGGAGGCTGCCGTGCGCAGAGAGAGCGTGCGGGGCACAAGTAGATAGGGAACGGGGCTGGCTTGAGGCCGTGGTGCAGACGCGAAGGGCGTGGAGACCGCGGAGCGCGCGAAGCCAAGCCGCGCAAAGCCGGGAAGCCGCGCAGATGAGAGAGACGCGGGCTGAAGCGGCTCAGCCGGAAAGCTGCCGAGAAATAGCCTCGGGGCGGAGCCTGCCGGCAGGGCGAGGCGCCGGGAAGCCGCAGGGATAAGAGAAACAAAAGTTTAGAAGTAAAATGAGAGAAATGGGAATGTTGGCAGACATAAGTAAAATGGGAGAAATATGAATGCCCGGAGATAGAGAAATAGAGAAATAGAAAGGCCTCCCCTCAACATGGCAATTAGAAGGCTTGGATTCAGTCTGCCCGATTAAGTGAGGCGATGAGCACCTGCAGTGGCTAGCAGCTTATGCGCCGCAGGTCACCGAAGACAGGCACGAATTAACATCAGAAAGGCCTCCCCACAATACAACAATGAGAAGGCTTGGATTCGGTTTGCCTGATTGTTAGGGCTTGTAAGCCCCTGCAGGCAGAGCAGAGCATGCGCCGCAGGTCACCGAACACAGGCACGCATCAGCGCCTAAAAACCTCCTCACAACATGGCGAAGAGAGGACCCGGATTCGGTTTGCCTGATTGATAGGACTTGTAAGAGCCTGTGGCAACTCTAGCAAGTAGAGCAGAGTGTGTGCCGCGGGACACCGAAGACAGGCGCGTATCAACGCCAAAAATAAAAAGAAAGGGGGATCTGTGGGGAGCAGCCCGGACTAGACTGAGTTACTGGAATTAAGACTTATTCTATGCATCTGCTCTCCCACAATATGGCGCTGGGAGAGAAGTAAACAGCTTCCGCACAGCTGCCTCCAGTTCAGCTAATGAACTGTAGGACTTGCTCCTGATTGGAGGAGAGCAGCGTACTCGGCGTGTGGGCAGCCGAGTTAGGATTGGCGGAGGAGGACTATAAAGGAGGAGAGAGACGGCATGCACCAGGAACATCTAAGGGGAACACCTGTGCAGCCCCCAAGAAGAGCCGGCCGGCGGTGTGCCGCTCCCCTGCGGAAGTGGGGAATGTGGCCAGGGGGAACTGCCCTTCCACGGAGGTGGAAGGGATAGTAGCCAACCCGGGAAGAACCAGCAGCAAACCCGGGGAGGGCCGAGCAGACGAAAGAACAGCGCAGGGTCCTGTGTTGCTCCTCCACGAAGAGGGGGAGCGACATTTACTGGGAAGGGCACTTGATTTGACAGTTCAGAAGCCAGTCAGGACATCTGCAACCATATCTCATATAGCAGTTCCTAGTTTCAGTGCCCAGCTCTGGCTTCTGACTCCAGCTTCCTGCCGGTGCCAACCTCAGGGAGTAGTAGTGATGGATCAAGTAGTTGGGCTCCTGCCATCCATGTGGGAGACCTGAATTAAGTTTATGGCTTCCAGCTTCAGCCTGTCCCAGTCCTGGCCATGGAGGGTACTTGGGGAGAAAACCAGTATGTAGGAGAACACTCTCTCTGTCCCTCCAAAATAAGTATATAGATGTATATTTTTAAGGTTTATTTTTTATTTATTTGAAAGGCACACACAGTTACAGGGTAGGGGTGGGGGAGACAGAGAGATCTATCCACTGATTCACTCCCCAGATGACCAATGGCCAAGGCTAGGCCAGGCTGAAACTAGGAGCCAGGAACTTCAGCCAGGTTTCCCATGTATGCATGGGTACAAGGACTTGGGCAATCCTCCAGTGCTTTCCCAGGCACATTAGCAGGGAGCTGTATCAGAAATGGAACAGCTAGTCCTCCAACCAGTGCCCATGTGGGATGCCAGCATCACAGGTGGTAGCGTAACCTGTTATGCCACAATGCCAGCCCCTAAAGAAAGTTAGTGATGTAGCTACGTATAGTTAGGTACTTGGTTAACTGGAGGAATAAAGCAGAATGACTGGAGGTTGAGAAGCACCAGTCAGCAGGTATTTCTGTACACACAGGGTTCTGTATCCATTACAGAGTGGTTTACGCTGCTAACTTTTGCTGCCATCACCATTCATATTAGTCTACCTCTTTATTGTCAAAATTTAATCATTTTTCATGGCTAAGCTTCCACTTTACATGGCAAGCCTCTGGTCTGCAAATCTGGCTAGAATCTTGCCTCTGAATATCCATAGCAGTTAGCACCAGCTTGAAGCCTTTATCAGATGCTTGCTTCTTTTTTTTTTTTTTTTTTTTTTTTTTGAAGATGTATATATTCACTTGAAAGAGTTACACAGAGAGAGAGAGAAAGAGATAGAGAGAGAGAGATCAATATTCCATCTGTTTGTTCACTCCCCAAATAGCCACAGTGGCCAGGACTGGGCCAGACCAAAGCCAGGATCCAGAGGCTTCATCCGGGTATCCTGTAGGGATACAGAGACCCAAAGACTTGGGCCGTCCTCTGCTTCCCTCCCAGGCACATTAGCAGGGAGCTGAATCAGAAGTGGAGCAGCTGGGACTTGAACTGGCACTCATATGGGATGCCAGCACTGCAGATGGTGGCCTAACCTGCTGTGCCACAGCACTGCCCCCCCCCCTGCTTATTTCAGAGTCTTTTATGTTCTTAGTTCAATTCTGTCCCCTCCCTCCTCACCTATTAGAGACTACTCCTTGAGTAGTATTGCTAGAACCCAACCACTGTTGCAGTATAAAACATCTCAATAAACGTTGATGAATGAATGAATAAATGAATGAGCAAATTGTTCCCTTTGTATTCCTCACAGCTTTAGTATTGCCTTGTACACTGTGGACCCCAAGAAATCTGCCACCACCACCACCCCCACCCCGCAACTTAACTCCATTACTTGGAAGTTAACGAGCATTTTATCTTGTCTTTTGGGTGATTCCTGAGTGACTCTCCAACAGAGAACAGACAGAAAAAGAGATAAATGCCGTCCTTGCTCAATCTAATCCCTGTAATCTGGCTCTGTCTGATAAACTTGCTTCGTGTTTACCACATCAGTGGTCTAACTCAGCTCTCTTCCCTATGCAGTTTTCTTGTAGCATTTTACCTTGTTTATGATCCATGGAAGCCATTTGAAAATTCCATTCTGGGTGTAAATTTGGTTGTAGATTTTTTTCCCAAGCTCTGTCTTGATTCCCTCCTCCCCCATGAATGCCTGCATTCTTGTCTGCTCTCATAGAACCACCATTTGCCCACCCACACACACCACTGAGTTTTGGTTTACTGTGAGATGGCAAGGTCAAATTAGCAGTTTGCTAGCTTTTGTTTAGAAAGTTGGCGCTCTAGATGTTAGGAATCTTAGGGTTCCAGTCTGTTCAGTGGTGGAAGGAAAGGTGACCTGGGCTTTAGAGCAAGGTGATGTGCATGAAATGTGATGGTAAAAACCCCAGGGCCTACCTGCCACAATAGAAAGGACATTGGCCTGGAGGCCAGCTTGGCTCTTCTCCCACGTAGTCACTTCTGAACCCCACCTGCTTGGCCTGTAAAATGGAGGTGCAGATATGTGGTGAGGATCAAGCCAGACGCTCTGGAAGCTTTCCTAAGCTTCGTGAACACCAAGCATGGGACGAGCTGCCTCCTCTGCTGACAGGCCCCACAGAAGGTGCAGATTCTAGCGTTCAAACTCTGTTCCTAAAGGATGTCTTTCAGGAGTTTTGGTGTGCAGGGTCTACTCTCTCCCCTCAGCCAGTGCTTTCCTGTGCCCACTGTTCGGCTGGGGGCAAGGATGTGCCAGTGTCAGGAGATGGGTCCTGACCAGCATCCATCATTTGAGGCTCCTTCCTTCCCCTTTATCAGAATATGTGCCCTCCCAGCCTCCAGTGCACTGAAGGGTGGCCATGCAGCAGTCCTGGCCAGTGAGACACAGAGCACATTCCCTGCAAAGTTACCCGAGGCAAGTCACCTCCTGGTGCGAGGAGAAGCCACTTGTACACTCTGTCTTCTGCCCTGAGCATGGTTACGTGAGCACACAACAGCCAAAGCTGTGAAACTCCACTCTGCAAACATGGGGCGACAAGCCTGGGCATGATAAAACATACTTCCCCTCCTCCCCGAAGCAGAACCAAAGGTCAGAGCCAGGAAAACAAGATGCAGTGCTCATTCCTAAATCTAGCACCGAGAGGTTAAGTAGCTTTCGTGACATCACCTCGCTAGGATGAGGTAAAGCAGGGATTTGAGTTCAGATATTTCATTCCAGATGAATGCGCTGCATCTTTTTCTTTACCTATGGCCGCCTTCCCAGCGCTTCTCTCTTCCTGCATTCTTCCTAGGCAGTCAGATCCAGGTTCGTGCTTCATAGGAAAGAATTTCAGGTTTGCATTCCTAGCCCCAGGCCATCCAGTAAGAGCTGATCCCTCTCCCTCGACTTTCTGCTGGGTGGGCCATGGACTTTCTCATGGCAAGTTTACTGACAAGCTCCTTGGGCCCAAAACTTGGTTCATTTCTCCTTCAATGGCAAAACACACCTGCTGCTTTCCTCAGTGCATCTTTGATCTAGTTCAGCTTAGTTCAGTTTTCCTTGGTGTTGAGCACAGATGTACGCTTTTAAATCAGACGTATTTGGCTTCCTCCAGTTTTCAATTGCAGAATCATGGGGGCTGAGCAAAGAGGTGTAGGTTGAGCTTCTGGGAAGAATGACCAAAGCCGTAGTGCCAACCTGAACTGCCAAGGGCCTGCCAGCTCCAGGACCGTGGTCGCACTGCCCATGTCAGAAGGGAAGCCATGGTCATGAAGAAGAGGCACTGCCCCTGGCCGTGGCAGCCACGTGGCATTCTACTACAATGCACCTGGCAAAGCAGAAGTCCTGCTCTTGCCTGTGTCCTTCCCGTCCAGTCTGGAACTCTGCAATGGCCACCAACCCTGCGATATCTTTTCAACATGCTGCTCTTGTGCCAGACATACAAGACAATTTCACATAGTTTGTGGGCAAACAGAATTAAAAGATAAGTTAATTTTTGTGCAAATTATTTTCAAAGTCATGCCTAACTCTTTCAAAATGCATTTTCCATAAATGTTTTTTTTATTTGACATAGTTAAACAATGAGAGAGAGAGACAGAGAGAAAGGTCTTCCTTCGTTGGTTCACTCCCCAGATGGCCACCACGGCCGGAGCTATGCTGACCCGAAGCCAGGAGCCAGGTACTTTCTCCTGGTCTCCCACACGGGTGCAGAGGCCCAAGCACTTGGGCCATCCTCCACTGCCTTCCCGGACCACAGCAGAGAGCTGAACTGGAAGAAGAACAACCGGGACTAGACCCTAGTACCCATCTGGGATGCCAGTGCCGCAGGTAGAGGATTAACCAAGTGAGCCACGGCGCTGGCCATCCATAAATGTTTTGAAGACTCCTCATACCAAGAATGTGTCCCCTTCCATTCACTGTGAGTGACAGTTTCTACACTTGCAACTGCCTGGCAGGGACCACCAGTACTCCGCCCACCACCAAGGACAGTGAGGGGCCGAACCCTAAAGTCCCATTATACGGTCTGCTTTCCAGGACCACTTGTAGCATCTGCCTTAGCCAAGGATCCCTGCAGCCAGACTCGCAGCCAGAGAGTCAAATGCAGGCAGTTATTAGGTGAGCGTTCAGGAGCGGTACCTTTGCAGAAGGCAGGCTAGTGGGAATGGATGGAGGGAGCAGCTGCCCTGTGATGTGGTGGTACTGAGACCTCAGCCAGCCCAAGGCCTCCACACACCCAGCATCCCTGTTTGCCATAGAGGCATAAGTACCTGGACTCTCAGTTCTCTGGACCTATGACCTGAGGGGCCAAGCCTCCTGCACTGTAGCAGGGCCTGCTGCAGAGCCACCACCCACTTTGGACCTCTTGTCAAACTTGGCAGCTTTTCAGGCTCCCACAGGGAGCTCCGGAGTGGTGTTGACCCTTACTTGTCCCTAATTGAAGCAGAGAGGGAAGTCATTGTCCAGGGGCTGCCCCCAAGGAAGGAATATAACCTCAGCGTGGGCGGTCTCCACTACTGGCAGCTGTGAGAATGGGCCTAGTGTGTGTGTGTTGGGGGAGGGTGAGTAGTGGGCAGGCCCTGAAGAAGGGTCCTGGGTGGAACCCCGTCTGGTTCATTATGCATGAGCCTTTTACTCAAGAGGAGGAGGCAGAGCAGGCCCTGCGCCCTACCTGTGTTTGTGTCCAAATCCCAGGTGTCCCGGGTGACTGCCTCAGGTTCCTCCACCTTGAACTTCTGACTCCTCACTTGGGAAATGGGTACCATCATAAGAGCACCTTGCCCTGTCACTGCACATAGCTAAGTTAAACCAACTGAGATTCTGGATGTGAGAGCCCTCGGCCAGCTACTGGGCAAACGTGAGGGAGTCATGTGAATATGGCCAGATTGCAGACAGGCACCCCTGGGATGATGGGGTCTGGGAAGAAGCTCAGGGTTGTCAGAGTTTCACAGGGGAGGACAGAGCTCCTTACCCCGTGCTCCAAGGGACAGAGGACCAGGGGCCTACATGAAGGAGGAGATAGGTGGACAGAAGAAAGGAGGGATGGAATCCCAGTGAGGACAAAAGAGAAGAGTGAAGCCGACATTGTTAAACAGCCACCATGTGCCAGCTGTGACACAGGGCGCCTGTACCCAGTACTTTCTGTCTCCATAGAGGTGGTGGTTCTGTTGGAGGAATTCAAATTAGCTTAACACACACGCATACACACGTGCGCAGGTGCGTGCACACACACAAAATACAGTTATCTGCTCACACCAAGAAGTGGATTAGCTTCAGGTGTCACTTGACTCTCAAACTTTCAGTCTGCAAGACCTGAGCTCTCTGCTTTCCACTTCTTATCTCTACTTTCCCTACACAAGCTGTGGTCCCAGGAGGGATGTGTTGGCCAAAGTGGAGGCAGCGGCAGTTCACGCCTTTCCCTCCATGGAGCTTCTGAGCACAGAAGAAGACATCCTCCTTGCCGAATCTCACCCCGGCACTCGCCAGCACTTGGAGTGGCCATGCACCCTCCCTGACGAGCAACCCAGCCTTCATGTTTGTGTCTGGGAGAATCTGATGTGCTCACTGGCTTGGTCCTCCACGGAGTGCATGGGCCGAGGGCTGACAAGCAGCTGGCTCCCCAGGGTGTGGGTGATAAAGCAGGGAATGGGATGCAGGGACACTAGGCAGCAGAAACCACAGATGTGGCCACAAAGCAGCCTCTGTTTCTATTTTAGGGGTGAGAAAATTGGTGCTGGGTGAGACAGAGGGACTGCTCATGACACACACCCTCATAATAACCCTCATAATAGCTGTCGGGGGCGGGGGGAATGCATGATTGACATGCAGCTTGAAAGTCGTGGCTGTGGTGTTGAATCTGGTCATGTGACTTGTGTCCATGTTTGCATTTTTGTACTCCATGCTGACCAGATGGCTTTGACCTCATCATCTACCTCTCTTAACCTTTGTCCCCTCATCCAGCTCTGAAAGTGGACAGTCAACCTTGGGGAAACTTGCTTCAAGATGAGATACACAAGGGCAGAACCCAGCAGTGTCATCACTGTTGCCAGATACCTGCTCCTCTTTCGGTCTCACGTTTGCTCTAATGGGAATAAGCACAGTTGTGCTCAGCCACCATCTTACTGTTTAGGTTCCCTCTGACCTATTTATACACAAGGGCTCTTTCATCCTGCATGTGGGAGATAATGGATGCTTTGGCTCGAGAGTGTGGTTCATTTAACTGTTGAGATTCTCTCTTGGCCAGCACCGCAGCTCACTTGGCTAATCCTCCGCCTGCAGCGCCGGCACCCCGAGTTCTAGTCCTGGTTGGGGCACCGGATTCTGTCCCGGTTGCTCCTCTTCCAGTCCAGCTCTCTGCTGTGGCCCAGGAAGGCAGTGGAGGATGGCCCAAGTGCTTGGGTCCTGCACCTGCACGGGAGACCTGGAGGAGGTGCCTGGCTCCTGGCTTTGGATCGGTGCAGCATGCCGGCCATGGTGGCCATTTGGGCGGTGAACCAACGGAAAAGGAAGACCTTTCTCTCTGTCTCTCTAACTCTGCCTGTCAAAAAAAAAAAAAAAAAAAAAAAAGAGAGAGAGAGAGATTCTCTGTCTTTTCCCTGTGCCCATGGTGTTGGCCTTTGTTACAGAACACATACTTCTTCCACTGTGTTGACCCCAAATATTTCATCAGTTCAGTTGTGTCACTGAAAGCCAAGGTTCATTCAGGCTGGCTACAAGCAAAGGCTATTGTGTGAGGCTGTGCAGGGCTGGTTGACTTTTTAAACACATTTTGGAGACACATAATTGCACACCCCTCACAGATAGTCTGTTGTTGGTTTAATCCCTGTTGACTTCTGGTGCTATGTATCTTTTGTCACTGCATTTATATATATAAAGTGTTAGATTTTATTTATTTTACTTATTTCAAATATTTTTCCACTCTGTTAACCTGCCCTTCACCGTTTTAATTGCTGCTTTATACTCAACAAGCATTTGTTAGTTCATTCAGCACATCTTCAGCCAGTAACTAAGTATTTCTCTATAAATTACTTCCAGTTTTTTTATAAATAATATAATGAATATCATTGTGCACATACCTCTTCTGATCTTTTGCGCTGTTTTCTTAGGATAAATTCTAAAGTGGGATCATTAGGTGAACATTCCTATAGCTCTGAAAGCTAACAGCCAACCTGGGAGAGGGTGTCCATGAACTGGTTTTCTTGTGATCCCGGCCATTCACAAGGTGAGTCATGTCTTTTTATTTATTTATTTATTTATTTTTGACAGGCAGAGTGGACAGTGAGAGAGAGAGACAGAGAGAAAGGTCTTCCTATGCCGTTGGTTCACCCTCCAATGGCCGCCGCGGCCAGCGCGCTGCAGCCGCCGCACCGCGCTGATTCAATGGCAGGAGCCAGGTACTTATCCTGGTCTCCCATGGGGTGCAGGGCCCAAGCACCTGGGCCATCCTCCACTGCACTCCCTGGCCACAGCAGAGAGCTGGCCTGGAAGAAGGGCAACCGGGACAGAATCCGGCGCCCCGACCGGGCCTAGAACCCGGTATGACGGCGCCGCAAGGCGGAGGATTAGCCTAGTGAGCCGCGATGCCGGCTGAGTCATGTCTTTTTACCTGTGTGTGAGCTAACTGGCTTTTGCTTGAATCTCCTTCCTAATTTCCCAACACTCCTCAATTTTCCATCTGCCGCCTCTTGCCCAAACACCATATCCCTAGATGCTTACATGCAGGTTTCCTCACTTTGAACATGACATTTCCTGCCATTTGGAGGTGTGGCACTGGGGGACAGCGATAGATAAATGGCCAAAAATTCACTGCCAGCATCATCCCCTTTGCCCAGGGCTATGAAATAAATTGTGTCCTCCCCCTCCTCAAATCTGTGTGTTGAAGCCTACCCGCTATGGGACTATATTTGGAGTTGGGACCTTGGGGAGCTAATTGGATTAGATGAGTTCAGGAAGGCGGAGTTCTCACGAGGTGATCATAAAGAGGCGGAGTTCTTGCTCTCGTGCTGGCGCACCATGTGATGACACAGCAGGAAGAAGAGTGCTAGCAAGTCTGAAAACAGTAGACACCAAACCTGCTGAGGCCTTGATCTTTAGCTTTCCCAGCCTCCAGAATAATAAACTTCTACTATTTAAGCCGCCCAGTCGATAGTGTTCTGTTTAGGAGCCTGCACTGACTTATACACACTTGCAATGCCAACAGATATTTGTGTAGATACTGAATGGGTCTTTTAGAATTCATTGTTTTCTTGGCAGCCCATTTCATCGAATAATGGAGGTCAACAGGAACATTGGAAAACTCTTAAGTAGTTCCAGAAGGCTTAAGGGTGAGGGGTGCTTTGTGAGGGAGACGCTGGACAGGTGAAAGGACTCCAGGACCAGACATGAAGGGCCCCGAAGTCTGGCCTTTGGCCTGCAGCAGCTGGTGTCGGGCAGGTTTGGGCACGGGACTGCCATGATCAGATGAGCAGGATGGTATGCTGATAGCAGTGCAGCAGGGACCAGGCCAGAAGTGGGAATCCCAGCTCAGAGACTTGCAAGGGTGACAAGGCTGGATGGCTGCAGGAATGCAAAGCCCTGGGAAGGAAGAATGCCACTGTTAAGGAGAGCTCCGAGGAACTTGAACCTAACCCCCTGGTTTCAGGGAAGAAGGAACTGAGGAGCCCAGAGGAAACAGAAACTCGTCTGGGGCACCCTACCTAGTGTGAGAATGTATTCAGTAGGTGTTTATCAAGTCCACTGGGAGCCAGGCACTATGCTGAGCACTGGGCCTAGATTTCACTGGTGTGCAAAACACATGTTCTCGGTTCAAGGTTTATGGAGGTGGGTGAATATTTACAAATGAAGTGATCACCACCATGCCGTGGAGACCCACGCAGTTCACTGAACTCGGGGTGCTGGTTGTGGGCGGGCCAAGTCTCAAGAGCAGGGCATCTTGGGCCACAGCCCAGCGCTTCCTCCATCTGCCAAGACCACCTCAGCTGCCCCACTTCCTGGGCTTTCCAGTGATCATCCAGGCTTACTAACTGTCTAGCAGAGTCGGAACTCCCAAGGGGCAAGCCAGCCATCTGCAACTCTTCATGCAACTTGACCCCTTAATTCATGTTCTGTGAGAATGTTACAAGTACTAATGCTCTCATATAAGTAGCTGAATAATATGCCAATAAATATTAATTTCTCTTAGGAAAATATTTTACCACTACAGCTACTTTTAATTATGACACAAGGGTACTTAAAAATGTTCATGAATATGGAATTAAAAGATAAACTTGTTTTGGCACAAAACTTCCTTTGAAATCCATGCATGTATTTTCCTAATACACATTTTCCTTGAACTTTTTGAGTTTTCTTTAAAAATTTTTAAGATGTATTTATTTATTTTGAAAGAGTTACAGAAAAAGAAGGAGAAAGAGAGAGAGAGAGCGGGCGATCTTCTATCTGCTGGTTCACTCCCCCAGATGGCTGCAATGCCCAGTGCTGAGCCAGGCCAAAGCTAGGAGCCAAGAGCTTCATCTGGGTCTCACACGTGGGTGGCAGGGGCCCAAGGCACTTGGGCCATCTTCTGCTCTTTTCTCAGGCCATTAGCAGGGAGCTGAGTTAGAAGTGGCATGAGCTGGCGCTCATGTGGGATGGTGGCATTGCAGGCGGCAGCTTTGCCCACTGTGCCACACCCAGCCCCTTTCAGGGGCTTCTGAAGACTCCTCATATGCATGATTCCAACATTTTTCACACCAAAACAGACTTATCTTTCAGCCCCATATTTCCATGAACATTTTGAAGTACTCTTCTAGTTTTACAGCTGGGTGTGTGTTATTCTTCCCGCAGTCAGATGCCTCCCTCCAATCTGTCTTGCCTGCACCGCACAGCCGCTGTTGTTGCTTGGTCTGTTGTCGAGATTTTCCTGTAAGAAAGGAAAGGTGCAGTTACTGTGACCCTGCGGGGACTGTGTGAAGCATTTCACTTGTGTCATCTCGCCTAATTTTCTTAAAGGTTTATTTTATTTATTTGAAAGGCAGAGTTACAGAGAGAGAGAGAGAGAGAGAGAGAGAGAGAGAGAGAGAGAGATTTATCCTATGGTTCACCCCTCGAATGGCTGCAATGACTGGGGCTGGCCCAGGCCAAAGCCAGGAGGCAGGACCTCCTTCCAGGTCTCCCACATGGGTGCAGGGCCCCAAGCACTTGGGCTGTCCTCTGCTGATTTTCCAGGTGCATTAGCAGGGAGCTGGATCAGAAATGGAACAACTGGGACTGGAACCAGTGCCCATATGGGATGCCGCCCTGCAGCCTGAGGTTTTCTTTGTTTTGAAGTTTTAAGCTTTTTATTCAGTGAGAGAAATGCATAGGAGAGTGAGGACTCTGTCTGAAAGAGAGAGGGAAATCTGGATTCTTACCAAGCATCAGGAGCCAGCCACATGGAGGAGCATGCAGGCTGGAAAACGTGGAGTGGGTGGCCCGAAGGCCATGCGCCCCAGAGGCACAGGGCAGCAAGGGTCCACAATGGTGAAAAAGGGAAAAGAAAAAAAAAAAAAAAAGGCTGGGCCTACAGTGTTTCAGGCCTTTAATCCACTTCCAAAGGGGAGTGGTTATGTAGCCTGATCGGCCGGTGGGCCGGTGGGCACACAGGTGTGGCCAGGTTGGAGGATGAGATCACACGGGGGCCTGGTCAAGGTGTGGTCTTCCAGCTCACAAACATAATCAGTTTTATCCTGTATGCCTGCCTACATCATTCCCCCCTCAGAGACTCCATTCCTTTAATCCTAAGGATGTTGAGGGACGTAGAAGCATCACATCTGCTATAGCTGCTTCCTGCTTATGAGGGGTGTAGTGCAAGCCCTGCCTGTCCTGGGTCCGGAAGTCTCTATCTCATTTAACAAATTCACTTGGTGAGCTAGAGCAGTCTCAGTCACTGCCAACGTCTGTGTCCCCTGCTTGGTTATTCCCAGAAGTCGAGTTCTGAAACATATAAGTTAGTTAATTAGCATAAGCAAAACTGGAACAAGACCAATCATAAGTGGAGTGCCCCTTAAGATGGAAAGAACATACTTACAGACTCCCAGATTGTGTAGGTGATGGCATCATAAACCCATTTAGCTTGAGCATAGAGGATTATAATAGAAGAACATATTAGGAGTGTTATTGGCAGTAACAGTTCCCAGAGGAAATCAGAAGAAGAGAGGCAGGTACAGCATGTCTGCCCTAAGGTGCAGAGGTCTCGATGTGAGGAAAGCGAGGCTTTACTTATCTTTTGTTAAGATCTCTGATTGGCTTACAGGAATGGCCAGGTGTGTCTTCTTGAGTGCACCTGTGAAGACTTGAGAGCTAGAAGTTTGATCCTGCTTCCACTGAGGTAACTGTGCACAGTGGCACCTGGTAAGGTCCCTTCTGTTCACGCTGCAGCTGATCTGAAGAGGATCTTTCTGTGATCGGCCGACTCAGGAATTCCCAATATTGGAGCTTCTGCTAAAAACTCCTTCCTTCCTTGGAACACCTTTTGTAGCTCCCCTGGCCAGCACAGTGTCTGTGTCAGGGGCTTTTTAAAGCCCTTACAAAGGCTTGGAATCCAAATCTTGGAATCCGTATTCCACAGAATCTTGCTGTTCCCAGAAATCTCCTTAGTTGCCTTTTAACTCTTTGAAGACCATATGTATACAATAGCTTCCCTTCTCTTGACTGAGAGAGTAAACTTTCGTAGAGTTAGAACATATCCCAGGTAATCTACCTCTAGTTGAGAAACTTGGGCTTTGTTTGGGAAGTTTTGTATCCTCACTATCCCAGATTCTGAGTTTAGTGGGATGCAGAAGAAATTCTCTCTTAGGTAAAGGTTTAGCACACAGTAAGATGCATTGAAACTGTCTCATTAGTAGTCCTGAGACCTTTAACCATTCTGTACTCTGTATTTGATCTTACATCAAAACATACAAGATAGGAATATCATAAGGAAACATGGATTTACGAGTTTACATTTGAGACACTTAATAAACTTTAAAGAAATACCTAAGAATACAGGCAATGGAGTTTGACACTAAACATAACTAAAGCTTGTGACACATAAGAATATAACACACTAGAACAAGGTAAATCTTTGGGAATAAGTTTTACCATTAATGCTAACATGTAGCTCTTTAAGGACACAGGTCCTTCATGAGAAGTTAGTACACAGTGACTCTTGTTGTTAATTTAGTAATAAACACTTTTAGGTATGACATCAGTGATCATCCAAGGCTCTTGACATGGGCTGCCAAGGCTATGGAAGCCTTTTGAATCCACAAACTTCATCAGTATTTAGACAAAGCCATAACCAAAGTGGAAGTTCTCGCCTTCCTTCAGAGAAAAGTACATCCTTCCTTAATGAACCACGTCTTTCCACTGGGGTCTCACCCAGGGAGGTCCTCCATGTAGGGACACTTTTTGCACGAGTGTCCTGGCTTTCCATGCCTGAAATGCTCTCGTGGGCTTTTCAGACAGACCAGAATGCCTTTTAGGGCTGACTCTGAGGTCACTGTGTGCTACTTACAGCAGTTGCCATTCTATGAGTCTGCTGTATGGACTGCACCCCATGTTGGAGGATTTACTCCTCTTTAATTCTAGTTATTATCATTATCAGATACTCAATCATATTTATTATTAGCAGTAAACACTTAATCCTATTGACATGATCAGTTTAACAATCAATCCCAGCTATATGATCACTTTAAAACTTAATCCTATCTATATATGTTCACTTTAAAATTTAAGATGTTACTTTCACCATGCAGCCGAAGGGGATTTGTGAGCTTTTAAACTGTACCCTTAGAAGTAAGTCTGTAGGAAAGCATGCAGGGCTATCCAGCTTTATAGTTTTCTTTGTAGGACCCGAGAAGATAAGAACAGACATAGCTCCTCAGGAGCTTAATTATCCTCAAGCATTTGACACGGATACGTGTGACTAAGCGACTTCTGTTCTGCATTACAAATCAAGTTTTGAAATGTCATTAACACTAAGAGACCCATTTATCAGCCTTGTTGCACCATTTCCCAACCCATAGGTAGGCCATACAGTATTGCAAAGAGTGACCATCCTTTCCTTAGTAATATCACCTAGCTTAAGGGCCTCCCAATTTTTAAGTATAGATCCTACGGGCGTCTCCAAGGGAGCAGATGTAGAGCTGGCCATAGTTAAATCATCTCATAACCTGAGAGACAAAAGGTAAATAGGGCTAAGCTTGGGCTCAGTTATATCTCCGAACATGTGCCTTAACAAGTAATCTGACATCCCAGAGTTCCTATACCTACTATAGAGTTTAATATAATATAGTTTAATACATATGTTATTTATATAAGTTACATACATTATACATATTATGTGTATCACATATATATCATATGTAATGCATATGTGCTACATACATTTATGCCGTGTATATATGTATATGTATTATATACACACACATATATAAGAAGGGGGTGAATCTATAGATGTATATGTATTGTATACACACACACATATATAAGGGGGTGGGTCAAGCGCAGGGCTATTTAAAACACCTGGGCAGAGCCGCAAAACAGGCCGAGCTTTAACCCACTGCACCACAGTGATGGCTCCCTACCTCATTTAATTTTTACAGAAACCTTGTGTTTAGCTGTTTTGGTTCTGAAGGAGAAGGCTACACAGCCACACACAAGTTTTACAAGGCAGAGTTGACTCTGGGAGCCCAGTTCTGGATACTCCGCATTTACTGAGTGCCTGTGGTTTGTCTGGGATTGTGTGATACAGCAGGCCTCTTCAGAAGAGGCACAAGGCCTATGCCAAACGAGGGTCAAAGAGCCACTGAGCTCATTATAGAGACCGTATTTCAAATTCTCTGTCTCCGCTTCTCTCTGTTTTATGACGAAGTATGGCAGGTGACACTTAGGATCCTTTTCTGTCCTCCCTCTACAAACTCTTCCAGGCACTGCTCTGCATGGCAGTGGGAGGAGCCAAAGGAGAGGCACCCTGGTGGAGAGGGGTGTGACAGAGGCTCACTCAGCTTCACTTGCAATCGCAAGAGCCCTTTAAGCCAGGGCTGCGCAGCCTCACTGGTGAGGTATGGGAAGGTTGCTGAGGGAGGAGAATCAAGCTTGAGCAAAGGAGAGTGAGTGTCAGCTGCCCCTGAAAACTGTGGTCTGTAAAGGGAGGGAGAGGACAAGCATTGTGGGTGTCTGGCGGGGGGGGGGGGGGTGTTGCTTTTTATTTTAATTTTATTTATTTGAAAGAGAGATCTCATCTGCCAGTTCTCTTCCCCAGATGCCTGCAATAGCTGGGGCTGGACGAGACCGAAGTCAGGAACTCAATCTAGGTCTCCCATGTCGGGTGGTAGGGACCCTACTACCTGAGCCATCACCCACTGCTTCCCAAGCTGTATGTACATTAGTGGGGAGCTGAACATGGGAATGACGCCGAGACTGAAACCCAGGCATGGTATATGGGATATGGTGTCCCTAAGCAGGTTCTTAACCATTGCACCAAACCCTGACACTGGGCTTTGAATGAGTGCAGCTTGCTCTGGGGAAAGTTGGGTCATGTTGATGGCATCCAGCTCAGCCCATTTCTCTCTTTGTCTTCTCAGGTCTAGCTTCAGACGATGGCCAGGCCCGCTTCTGGGGATTTAAAGCTTCAGGCAGCCCACTCCATCCCAAGCCCCCTGCTGCCTTCACAGTCTGCCTCCCAGGGCCACTTGATTCCTCTTTGCAAGGTCAGCGCTGGTTGCAGCCCACACGAGGCAGTCAGTCCTCGTGTGAGCACATCTCTCAGGGTCATTCTCCCTTTTTACCTGCCTCTGTTGTTGTGACCCATTCTAATCACTCATGTAACTGTGGTTTTAGAGTGCTGGTCTGGGACAGCTCTTGCTGCTGTCCTGTTTTTGGTCTGTGTCTCAGCCTTTCCCTGTCAATTCTCTTCCCCCTGGCCCAATCCTCACTTCCAGGCTGATGTGCTGATCCTTCTGAGACCCTTTGCTCCCAAGGTATCTGTCCCTGGGAATCATATAGCACTTTTTCTTGGACCCCACTCTCACGCCCTTGATCAACACATGAGAGCCTGTGTTCAGACCATTTGGGTCGCACCCCAACCTCAGACCTCCCGTCAGCACTCAGCTGGAGCAGAGTCTGCACACCCTGTTCCCATATTCTGAGTCTCTTTCAGTTCTCAGCCGCCCTCATTCTGCTTCTGCTGCTAGGACCTGTGTAAGTCTCGAACGTTAGAAAAAAAAAAAACAGCTTTTACAGAGTAATAAAAGAGATACTTTTTTGAAAATCACATTAATATAATAAGGAGATAAAATTAAATGATCATCTTGGTTGGTGCAGAAAAGACATTAGATGAAATCCAATGTCTAGGGGCCGGTGCTGTGGCTCACTTTTTTAATCCTCCGTCTGTGGCACCGGCATCCCATATGGGCACCGGGTTCTAGTCCCGGTTGCTCCTCTTCCAGTCCAACTCTCTGCTGTGGCCCGGGAAGGCAATGGAGGATGGCCCAAGTGCTTGGGCGCCTGTACCCGCATCAAAGACCAGGAAGAAGTACCCGGCTCCTGGCTGCAGATCGGTGTAGCTCCGGCTGTGGTGGCCATTTGGGGGGTGAACCAACGGAGGGAAGACCTTTCTCTCTGTCTCTCTCTCTCTCACTGTCTAACTCTATTCTGTCAAATAAGTTAAAAAATTTAAAAAAAAAAGAAATACAATGTCTATCTCCTTTGAAGTTAGAAAGAAACTTCCTCAATTCAGTAAAGCAAAACCTTCAACAAATCTCGCACTAAGTGGCAAAATATTAGGAGCTCTCCCTCTGATGCATCTGTTAATTAGCTTGATTTAGTCATTCTACATGTATGCATATTTCAAAACAACATGTTGTAAATAATAAACCTGTTCTGTTTTATCTGATTATTTAAATAAATAAATAAATAATGCTTAAGAAGAGATCTCCCATTGAGATTGGGAGCAAATCTGTACTTCTAGTCAGTATTGTACTGGTGATACTAGCCAGTGAAGTAAAGAAGACAGAGTAGGGACCGGCACTATGGCATAGTGGATAAAGCCACTGCCTGCAATGCCCGCATCCCATGTGGGTGCCGGTTCAAGTCCTGGATGCTCCACTTCTGATCCAGCTCTCTGCTATGGCCTGGAAAGCAGTAGAAGATGGCCCAAGTCTTTGGACCCCTGCATGCATGTGGGAGACCTGGAAGAAGCTCCTGGCTTTGGATCAGCTCAGCTCCGGCCGTTGCGGTCAACTGGGGAGTGAACCAGGGGATGGAAGACCTCTCTCTCTCTCTGCCTCTCCTTCTTTCTCTGTGTAACTCTTTCAAATAAATAAATAAATCTTTCAAAAGAAGAAGAAGACAGAGTAATTGGAAGGGGAAAAATCTTGTCTTTTTCCACAAATGCTATTATGTGTACATAAAAAAAAAAGAATCTATAGCTAAGCTCTTAGTGATAACAAAAATAATCAGTATGCAAAAATCATTGCATTTCTGTATTCCAAAAAGAAGCAAAATAGAATTTAAGATATCAAGCATGTACAGTTTAAGAAGTATCAATTACTCAGAAATAAGTCTATACAAAGATGTCCAAGGCTTCTAAAGGTAAAAATTAAAACTTACTGAGATATTAAAGACTAAGAGCAGCTATACCATGTTCATGGATTAGAAATACCATGTTCTTTCTTTCTAATGTCAATTTCTCCCTTTCAGTGCAGTCCCAATCAAAATCCCAGTAGGTTTTATTTTGTTGTACTTGATAAGCTGCTTTTTGAAGAAAAAAATATAGGAAGACTTATTTTATCAGATATCATGTTGTATATTATAGTATTTCAATTTTCAAGAGAGTGTAGCTTTTCACAAATATACCAGTTTTCAAAAATATACCAATGAAACAGAAAGCAAGCCTAGATACAGATCTCCTGCACATGGAGTTGACTTATGACAGAAGTGGCTGTAGGCACATGGCAGTGTTTTCAACAAATAATAATGGGACAATTAAATGTCCACACTGGAAAAATTGTGAATATAGGCCTTTCTAACACTGTATGAAAAATCAGTTTCAAGTGGGTTAAACACTGCTTGGTCTTTGTGTCAATGTCCCCTAAGATTCTTTTATGCTGGAAACCAGTATCCTGTGTGATACTGTTGATTAGAGAGCCACTGGGAGGTGATGCATCCTGAGGACTCCAAGCTCACAAGTGAGATTAGATTAGTCCCTTATGAAAGAGGCTCCAGTGAGCTCCCTTGCCCCCTTCAACACATAAGGACACAGAGGCACTTCCCACGGGGAGCAGGCCCTCACCAGACACTGAATCTGTTGACCTTGATCTTAAACTGTGAGCAATGAATTTTGATTGTTTCTAATTACCCCATTTAAGGTATTTTATTGTAACAGCTGAATTAACCAAGATGAAGAGCTAATAAGAAAGGGTAAATACTAAGCTTTCAGAAGGTCATGAAGAGAATATCTTAATAATATCGGGGCTAGATATTTTAAATAGAATTTAAAATACTAAGCATAAAAGAAAAGCAGTAAATTAGGTTACATTAAAAATTAAAATTTCTGTTCATCAGCAGATAGTATAAAAAGTTCAAACACAAGCCACTGAGTAGAACATGTTTGTTTTATATGTTAAAAATGTATCAGTATTTCTGTATTTAATATATTTTATATAATACATATTTAATATGTAATTTAAAAGATTGGTATTTAGAATATTGCAGAATATTAAACATAAAAGAGAAGATGTGGACAACCTGATGGGGGAAGAATGGGCAAACACTTAAACATGCATCTCACAGGAAGACAAGTCCAAGTGAAAGAGCGTGCGAAGACACTCAGTCTCGCTGTTAATCGGGGGAGTACAAATCCAAACCAGAATGGGGTTCAGCCACACACCCAGGTGCCTGGTGACAATCAGAAAAACTGGCAGGGGCACATGTTGGCTGGGACCTGGAGGTTTAGGAACAACCCTGATGACAAGGAGATTCAGAAACTCACAGCCCCAGTGTAAGAATGTGAATCCAGGGACTTGCTATGAGAAATGTTGTTGCTTTGCCTGGTAGAGTTTAATGTTTCACATTCCTCAGAGACATGCAGACTCCTGTGCACACAGAAAGAGGTAAAAGAATGTTCAAAGCAGCATTGTTCATAATTACCAAAACCAGGAACAAGCAACATGGTATATCCATATGGAGGGTTACTATGCAGCAAAAAAATTATTTCAGTTACATGCATAAACCCAGTCACAGAATAATACAGTAGAGCTCCGTGGTTAAATGAGAAATGGGCCAAAGGAATATTTGTATGTGGTTTAGGGATGCATCTACAGGTAACAAGACCACAGTGAAAGCAGAGAAAGGATTGCTATACCAGGAAAGGGGCTACTCTAGGACAGAGGGGAGTTTTACTGGCAAATAGCACACAGAGTGCTTCTGTGATGCCCTGAATATCTGGTTCCTGGCCAGTGGGGGTGGGTGTCAATCACCTGCGTGTTCACTCAGCAGGCATCCGACACACCATAGATACAGGTGTGGCTGCATAATAGATTTTAAATTTAAAAAATACTTAGAAATTACCAAAACCCCAGATAATTCTGAGAGTTAATGAATATTTGATATTATGAGATGGACAGTTCTAACTATCTGAACAAGCTATGCACATTTATTATCAAATAAGCTTTGATTCATATTATCTGCATTTCATTAATTCTGTACTTCATCGAGACCAAAGCCCAGGTGATCATCAGTCAGCACCAGAGACCAAAGAAGCTTCACATTAATTTACAGCTCTTTTGGTCCATTCAAATCTTAATTGGATGATAATGCCTTCATTATAATAAAAAAGGAATTAAAAACACAGAATTAGATTGTCCCAAAACAAGGACAAAGGAAACAAGTGGCTTAGATGCCTTCATGGCCAACCTGAAGGTCATGGTTGACCTGAATTTGTCCTTCACTGCTGCGGGCTCCATAAGTGTATTTCATAAGCATGATACATTTGCCTGTAATTTGGAAGTAAACTGTAGTAGTTAGAAAATGGTATTAGAACCCCTGATGTGGTGTTTTGGTATAATATAGTAGTTTTTTTATCTGTTAGGAAAAATATTCATACAAGTCAATTATTAATATAAATAAGATTTCAGAAAGGATGCTTAAACTGCCTCCAAACAATCTAAAGAGTTTTAGAGAGAAAGTATACTCAAGGAGCAAACTAGAACAGCATCAATCCCTGACAAAACATCAAGCTATGAGTCTTAGCAGCTGGATTGTGATCGTGTATAATGACTGCAAATCAGCATGGTGTTTCTAGGGACAGATTATTTATCATTAATGTCATTTCTGTTTTAAGGGAATTACTAGGTCATGAATAAAGAGAATGTCACAGACATGTCTCAGCTTTCACAAAGTATGAATGCTAGTTCAACTAAGGGATTAATAGATTTTCTTTTTTAAGATTTATTTATTTATTTGAAAGTCACAGTTACACAGCGATAGAAAGAGAGGCAGAGAGAGACAGAAGTCTTCCATCCACTGGTTCACTCCCCAGCTGGCTGCAATGGCTGGAGCTGTGCCTATCCGAAGCCAGGAGCCAGGAGCTTCTCCCAGGTCTTCCACGCGGGTGCAGAGGCCCAAGGACTTGGGCCATCTTCTACTGCTTTCCCAGGCCATAGCAGAGAGCTGGATCGGAAGTGGAGTAGCTGGGTCTCGAACTGGTGCCCATATAAGATGCCGGCACTGCAGACAGTGGCCCTACCCACTACACCACAGCACCAGCCCCAGGATTAATAGTTTTTTAAACTGGCAGGTTATGGAATTTGTCGTGTCAAATTCAAAGCACTCTGTTTTTCAGTCTGTCATACAGCCGATTGATATCTGGATGAAGAAATAAAAACCTTAGTTATCAGCTACACAGATGACCCAGAACTGATAGGAACACAGATACACTGAACTGCAGACTCACAAGGATTTGAGCATGTTTCAAAAGAGGTCTGAAACGAGAAGAGAGAGAAAGAGTGCAGCAACCCAAATTCAGGATTGGCAGACTCTGGATTGGCATCATTTTGGTTGAAAAAGATCCAAAGCTTTAGTCAAAAAATCTAAACATGTGCCAAGTATGTGATGGGACCATTTAGAAAGCTCGTGTGAACAAGTGTAGTGCCCCTATCAAGTGGGCAATGGGCTTGCAGTGTCTGGACACAGCAGAAACGCTCTTCAACACAGACTCTCCTGTTTTGGGAAGAGAGTGATACATCGGAGAGATCAGAGGGCAAGTAGGAATACCAGTGATCTGGAGATAAGTCACGTGAGGAATGGCAAGAAGACCCAGGAAGAGTCAGTCTTAGGAGGAACCAGGAGGACATTGCTTTCATTGATTGGCTGGCCACTTCCCAATGTGCAGTGAAGAGCACAGTTAGGATGAAATTCATAAAATGAGAAATTTCGAATTAAGAAAGAATTTCTCCAGTCAAGGTGCATGAAACCTAGGAGGGGCTTCTTTGTAAAGTATTGGGCTCCTTGAGGTAGCAGTACATCCGTGTTAATCCCTGGAAAATGTTTCCATCACCTGGGAAGAGGGTGGATGGTGAGAGGACGCAGGGAGACACTGAGAAACACTACATTTAAGAAGCAGCCAGAGGGGCCGGCGGTGTGGCTCAGCAGGCCAGACTGCAGCTCGCAACATCAGCATCCCACGTGGGAGTGCTGCTTCGAGTCCTGGCCGTTCTGCTTCCGATCCAGCTCCCTGCTGCTGTGCCTGGGAAGGCAGCAGATGAGGGTCTGAGTATTTGTGCCCCTGCCACTCATACGGGAGACCCAGAAGCAATTCCTGGCTCTTGGCTCAGGCCTGGTTGTTGCAGCCATTTGGGGAGTGAACCAGCAGATGGAAGATTCTCCCTTCCTCCCCTTTCCTGTCTCTCTGTCACTCTACCTTCAAATAAATAAATAGATAGATAGATGATAGGTAGATAACCCAGCAGAGCCAACTGAGGTAGAGCAGCCCACGAGTAGAAGGGAAATGAGAGGACAGGCATTTGGTCCTGTGATGGAGACCCCTTAGGATACCCATGTCCCGTATCAGAGTCCCAGCTCCGCTTCCAGTGCCAGCTTCCTGCTAACACACACCCTGGGAAGCAGCTGGTGATGGCCCAAGTAGTTGGGTCCCTGCCAAACACCTGGGAGATTCTGATTGAGTTGCAAGTGTATGGAAGATCTCTCTTGACTCTCTGCCTTTGAAATAAAAAAGTACACAGGAATTTTAAAGAGGAAACAAAAATGTGGACAAAGAACAATGGAGTGGCAGTTATTCCCAATACAGCCAAGAAGGCAAGTGGTTTGCAGTCTCAGGAACGTGTTCATTTGGTTTGATGACAAGGTGGGTGACTCTGAGCCAGTGCTGTTTCCTAGGAGTGTTGGGCAGAAGCCAGAGTGAGGGGACTTACGGGGCAGCTTGAGAGGAAGTAAGGGGATAGGATCGTTGTTTCCAGCACTTTGTGAAGGTAGAGGGTATGGAGGAGAGGAGAAAGATGAGTGGAAGCTCCAGTTTTAGTGTGAAAACGTGAGCACATTGAATTCTGATGAGAAGGGGTCAGTGGAGGTGGACAGACTCTGGGTTACAAGTGTAAATCACAGATTTACATTAAAAACTCTCTGAGGGGCTGGGGTTGTGGTGCATCAGGCTCAGCTGCTGCCTGCAATGCGGGCATCCCCTGTGGGAAACAGTTCGAGTCCCTGCTGCTCTACCTATGATCAACTGCGGCTGATAGCCTGGGAAAGCAACAGAAGGTGGCCAAGTCCTTGAACCCCTGCCACTCATGTGGGAGTCCTGGATGGAGTTCCAGGCTCCTGGCTTCGACCTGACCCTGCCCCAGCAGTTGTGGCCATTTGGGAGGTGAACCAGCAGATGGGAGATATTCTCTCTCTCTCTCTCTCTCTCTCCCTTCCTCTGCCTTTTCTTCTCTTTAACTCTGCCTTTCAATAAATAAATAAATCTTAAAAAAAAAAAAAAACTCTCCCTAGCTCCTGCCATTCCTAAGGACCTGGCTCTGCTGGTTATTGTAGAGGGAGAAAGGTTACACATCAAGTTTAATGAGTTTCCAGTCTATTCTTAGAAAACTCCAAAGTTGTGTTAACAAATTGGATTTGCTAGATAAAATACCATAGCCCCTTTCATCTGATGTTAGTTGTTACCCGACATTGTTCTACTAATTGGCTTCCTGGAGCTAGCCAGTTGGCTGCACTGAGGGCCCTTAAACGGCTGCCCACGTGGCCCCCCAGCCCTCTGGACGGGCGAGCGCGTGAGCTCCGTGAGCGAGTCCTGGGAAGCTGGAGGCCAGAGGTCCTTGAAGAGGACAGAACACTTCATGATCCGGAGGCCCGAGGCCAAATCCCATGCGAGGGCCCTTGTGCTTTGTTTTTCTACAGGTTGACCTATGGTGGAAAGGCCTTGGGACAAAGCCCCACTTATGTAGCTTTTGGACAGGATACACAGGACCAACGTGGAGAAGGTCAGGTGTTCTGAGCTTGGAGGGCACTCCAGACTCTGCAGTAACGCTCTGTTTGCTGTTGAGTTCCTAATCTAATCTTTAACTTTTGCAGCTTTGTATTCATGCTTTCTGTCATTTGACCAACTAGGGATTGTTCAAGGACCTGCCGCAGGTCCAGTGCCAGGCTTTGGGTAGCACGTTTCGCTGTAATGATAGTGCTCATTCCGACTTCATACAGGCATCTAGCACTGGGGATCTGTCTCTGGGCTCCCCTGAGCTAAGTTCAGATGCCTCTTCCCAGAGATCCTGTCTCACCCACTCTCCCTTGGAGGGATTGGGCACCTGCCGTTTGAAGTGGGCTTTCCCTTAGATGAGGACTGAGTGCTCACTGTTTGATGGGAGAAAATCCCAGAAAACATTGGCAAGGGAGCGGGGCAGTGAGGAGGAGGAGGAGTCCCTGAAGGCAGCAGGACTGAGCAAGTCACCAGAGGGGTAACTGGCACTGGGCCCCTGGGGAAATTCTGGGGGGTACGGAGGATGTTCACCCCCAAAACCAGCCCACCCATAAGTCGACTGCTGCTTGGGAGGGAAGCAAAACCCCAGGCAAAGAGACACAGGTCCCTCCAGTTGGGGGCTGGGGTGGCAGCCTCCATCCCATTGCTCTGTAATGACCTGTCTCCTCCTTTGTCCCGCCAGGGCCCAAGACCTGGGCTGTGAGCTCCTTCAGGGCAGAGGCTGTATCTGTGTGTCCGCATCCACTCACACACTGCGGTTTCTGAGACCCAGAAGACGGAAGAATGCATGAACCTGGCCCTCCCAACCCCATTTTACAGATGGAGAAACCAAGGCTCGGAGAGGGGCTATGAGCTGCTCTAGGTTCTGAAGCTAACTAACTAGTAGCACACCGGGATCTCCCAAATCCAAGTCCTGTTATTCTCATTACAGCTGCCTGAACTTTTCTTCTGCATTCCTTACCCCCCTACCCTGGCTTAAGGTCACGCACAAGGACATGCATTTGGGCACACACACACACACACACACACACGTATCTACACAACCATTTACTCGGAGCTGTAGATGTTTGTTCTTTCTTCTTTCTTTCCACCAGCCGAAGATAAGGTTGAATTGGTGAAAATGTGTCAGTGTTCCTCTGATATTTAAAAAGTTGCAAACCCAGTCATAGTTATCCATTTCTAGGTGGTTTGAAATGGTCCCAGGTGGATTTCACAATACAAGGGTCCTTTGATAGGTTCAAGGCAAATGGACTTAAAAGATGACTTTATTTTGATGTGAAAAAATATTGAAATCCATGCGTAGTTTTTTCTTGACTCAAGCCGTCCATGAGAGTCTTGAAGACTCCCTGTATAAAAGGAAGGAAGGGAGAGTGGCTTCAGTTCTGTCGCCTTCACGCTCTCTGTCGACTCTGCACTCCGAGTTGAGCCCGTCTTCTGTCCGTGGAAGGTGCTGCTGATGGAGGTGTCTCCCAGCAGCCTCGGCTGTGGTGTCCCCTCGCTGTCTGGTGCGGAACTCCTGAAGCCTGCTCCTGAGTGCAGGCCCCAGGCCTCCACAGAGCCCTGCCATTGCTCCCTGCTCTGCAGCCACGCGGGGCTCCATGCTGACTGCCCCGGACCTCCACAGAGCCCTGCCATTGCTCCCCGCTCTGCAGCCACGCGGGGCTCCATGCTGACTGCCCCAGTGCCTTTGCATGTGCTGTCCCCGCTGTGCAGCATGCAGTCCCTCTGCTGCTTCCTCAGCTCCAGGGACCCTTCCTGGGGGCTCCTGCCCTCCACACCCCCGCAGCCTCCCAGTATTTCTTACTTGCTCACAGGCACATAGCTTTATTCTAGTTTGAAAGTGCACTCTCATTTATTAGAATTGTTGGGGTTTTTGATGGGACAGCCTCCTCCTTTGGCTGTGCAGCCCCCATCCCACGTCACCCCTTTAATGGACTTCAGTCCCAACATCCTGGGTCCACGGGGCCTTGGTCTCCCCTCTGCCCTCCTTTAGGCCTGCCCCTCTTTGGAGCGGAGGCCCTGCACCCTGAAATGGCTGCAAAGCGCATTCCCCGGCACTCTCAGGAGGCAGTCAGTAATGCCGGGCGTTACCCCTTTGTTAGTTCTACTATTTAAAAAAGCTGGACTTGTGCTATAGTTGGCATGACTCAAGGCTCAGTGCTCAATGTGTTGTAGCGTCCGAGAGTCAGCTTTACTTTGATGGCAATGACATAATGATGTCCTCGTGATGTACAGGCTCATCATGCATCTTATCTCTACTGGAGGCCTCGTGAGTGAGGTGTCGATTTCATTTTATAACAAACAGACAGACAAAACCCCATTCCTCAGTTACAATGGGTCCTCAGTACTCCAGCTCCAGAATCAGAAAATGCAAGGGTATATAAACTAACTGGACTAAACTAAATGAACTAAAATGGCAAACACATATCCACATACTTGCAAAAAAAAAAAAAAAGAAAAAAAGAAAACAATTAGAACTGCTGTTATTATGGATAGTCCAATGTTTTTTAAAAATTTTGAATTTTAGTAGGTAAAGTGAGTTTGGTTGTTGTGTGATATTTGGCCAAAACGTCCCGGTTTAGATCTATACATCTGCAGAAGGCGGGGGGAAACACTGTGTTTGTCAAAAGGAAGCCTTCCTTTGATGGGGCCTGGGAGTGGCTCTGGCCCGGCTTCCGGCTACAGTGCTGTCTCCCCACGGCCACTTGCTGGACAGTTTGTGAGAGGTTTGTTTGGCAATCACCCCTATGTAAAGGGTCACAGGGCCCTTTCAGGCTCTGACGAAAGCCTGGGTGCCTTCTCCCAAGGCGAACAGCCATAGCAACAAAGTTTTGTATATGGTTTGGGGACACTCATACAACCCCCCAGCGTGAACCCACACCAACAAAACAGAACAAAACGAAAACAAACTGTTGCCGTAAAGTCTCTCCCGCAGTGCTGGGGGAGGGTCACAAAGGCCCAGCCCGCAGTGACGTTGGCATGTGAAGGGGCCCAAGCTGGACAGCTCGCCCCTATAAATCAAAGGAAGAACAGGTGACGGGCAGACTGGCACCCACGTGACCCTCTCCCGCCAACACGCGCTCAGCACACAGTGCTCAGCACACAGCAGGTGTGGTTTCACGCGCTTGGCTGCTGAGCTCCTGACCAATTCAAGAAAGAGCAGAAAGGAATGGAGGCAGCCGGCTGATCTGATAAGAGGATCCGGTGACAGCTGGCTCCCCTATCCCTAATGCCCGCGACGGCAGCTGCTGCGCCACTCAGTCTCTGTTGGAAAATGTCTTCCCGTCCAGGCAATAGCCGCGTGCCAGCACCCCTGAGCTCCCAGTGTGCTCCCCAAACACACAGTGTTCTTCCATGCTCCACCCCTGCCCCTAGTACAAACTTGTTCTGCAAGACCCGGCTCGGGTTTCCACTCCTCTGAGCCTCCGCCTGACTTCTGAGCTGAGTTCAGCTGCTCCCTCCTGTGCCTGCCTGGCCCCATGCCTGGCCCTCTGGCATGGTGCCAGCCACACCGCTCCACAAGTATTTGTCCACACATTCTGTTCCCCACCAAGATGACCAAGATCAGCTGCCGCACGGTGTCTGGCACACAATGATTGCTTTACTTAGTAGTGTGAGATGCTCGTGTACAGTCAACCCGCTGGAAGAAGGTGACTGATACGATGATACAGGACAGAGGTGCTCTGGGGGAGGCAGCAGCATCCACAAAACCTCCTTTCCTAAAAATAAAGCCTGGTCACAAAGGCATGGGAGCAGCCTGAAATGCTGGGAGTAGCCCAGTGTGGCAGGTGCAGCCTGAAGCAGGGCAGGGGTAGTGGTCCTGGCGGGCCTAAATTCCCAGAGGATGGAGGCTGAACAACAGAAAACAGCCTGGTGGTGAACGTCCCGAGGGGCATCCTGCAGGAGCAGAGGGCCTTCTCCACACCTGTCATGGGGGTGTCAGGCATCCATACAGGGATCTCGTGGGCCACGTGCACCTCACAGACCTGATGCACACATGGTTTCTGGCTTTACTTTTCATTGAGCCTCATGGCCTTGAATCGAGAGGGCCTTTGAGGAGCAGGTGGGGCAGCAGAATGAAACTGGCCCAGGATATCAGCCAAGTCCTGGACAGAGGGAAGGAGGTTCCATGACTCACACCACTGAGTCCCAACAGAAACGAGTACCGCCATGGCGACCTACCAGAGATGAGACACAGGTGGACAACAGGGTGTCCCACAGAGGGACAACCAGTGGACCCAGTGTTGCTTCCACCCTTGCACAACCCCCTTTTCTGGTTACAGCCCTTCTCAGCCTCAGTTTCCCTATCAGTTAGAGGAAGGCATTAGAGGGCTTTGCATATGTGTTCTACCCATGTTCTATTTGTTGGAGTAAATCCTACACATTAAGCCCAGTAGGTCCGGAAGGTAAAGTAGAAGGGGCAGTGAGCAGGTGCCATCCCCTCCCCAGCCTTACTGCCCCCAGAGAAGGAAGATCTGCAGGGAACCCAATCTAGAAAGCACTGGACGGATTCGTAGTTAGGGTTCCCAAGCTCCAATGACCCCCAAAGCCAAACGGCTGACCTGGGAAGGTGTCATTGGCCCACGTGGGCCATGGTGGCCTGGGGGGCTCTAGGACAGGGAGCCCCAGGAGAAGTCACGGGAGCACAGCTGGCTTCCAGCAGACACAGGAACACAGGCCCTGCTCCCAGACCGGATTTTTCTGATGAAGCCAGAAATCCAGATATTTTGTCCCCTGTGAACTTGACTCATTTTTAATGCATTATGAGACTATTTTTAGAACGGTTTTAGGCTGACAGAGGATTCTCATATATCTCCTCTTCTTGCCCTCACAAATCCCCCTATTATGAACATCCTACGTGATCAGTGCTGTGCGTTCATTAGAACGGCTGGATCCATACTGTCAAATTGTGACCAACCAGAGTCCATGGCTCACATGTGGTGAATGGTCTGTAGATGCTGACAAATGTGGACCGCCATGTATGCCCGTGGGGACACCATCCCACACAGCAGGCTCACTGCCCCTCAAACCCTGTGTGCTGGTCCCTTCTCTCTGCCCTCCACCAACTCTGGCCACCACGCGTCTTTTCTCTGGCTTCTTACTTTTTGCTGAAAGTCAAAACATCGTAAGTCAAACATGCATTGAATCCGGCCAATGTGTAGACCATCACAGCTCAGCTCCCCGGCACCTGCTTCCGGTGACTGCAGGCTGACGGGGAGCTGCACTCGATGCAGCGTTGCCAGGAGGATCGAATGCACACAGCTAGCCCAACTCGGAATCCGAAGTTCGGTGGCCACTGAGCGCGGCTTGCTTTTGCACCATCGGAGAGCTGCAGCTAAGTGCAGTCGTCGCTAAGTCCGGGCCTGTCTGTAGTGGGTGCTGTGCAGCATGTTGCCTCTCAGACTGGCTCCTTTCACTTAGCGGTGTGCATTCCTCCCACCAGGGCATGGGGGAGGGGAGGGCATGGCTTCTCCTGTCCCCTCTGGACTGGCTCTGGGACCACCAGCCCCTCTGCCTCAGCCAGCCCCTTGTCTCTTCCCCACGCCCGGGCCTGCCGCAGAGAGACGAGCCACAGCAAAAGGCCCACGGAGCCCTCCTGTGTCCCAGCTGTGTCTGGGGCCAGTGCTCACCCAGAGGCAGCTGGTACAACCTAATAAAAGTTAGCAGCCCTGGTGGGGGCAGCAGGAGCCAGTGATAACTGGATAACATGTCCTGGAGTGGGGCTTACAGTTTATTTCTATACACATGCAGTGTTCATGTAAGAAACATCATACTTGCATGATGGAGGCAACCGAGGTACATGGGTCCAGGACTGGACGGACCTGGGCTCAAAGGCGGCTGCCGGGGTACAGGGTCCCAGCTGGGTGTGTGCCGTCTCTGAGCCCCAGCTTTCTCACCGACCAAAGCAAACACAGCCATTGCCACTTGGGGGTCTGTGACTGCCTTGCACAAAGGACATGCTCGCTATGTATGAGTGCCCTTTCCCTACTGGGCACTGGAGGCCTGGATCTCGGTCCCAGTTTTGCTGGTGTCTGATTGTGTGACCTGGGACCAGTCGTTGAGTCACAGTACCTGCCCCCACCCCTATGTATTTTTAAACTTCTCATTGAGAACCTTTGTTTTTTTCAATAGAAAAAATTTTTTATTTATGTACTCAGAAAGCACACATATCATAGCATCTTTAATGGATTTACAAAAACTGGACACCCTGTGTACTCCAGCTGTTTTTGCAAGTAACATCGTTTTGTAGCCCAGCCCTGCCCATTTATTTCTGGATCTGTCTGCATCTACCTCTGCTTGTGCACCACATGGACAAAACAGAGCCATTGAAACGGAGAGTGCATGACCGCAAGGCATCCAGCAAAAGCCTCCCGCCCCTTCCCGGTAGCGGTTCGCGGTGTGCACATAGTAAAATCGCGTTATGCGTTCTGTCGGGGAGCAGTTGGGTAGTTTCGACTCTGGGGCTATCCTGAGTAATCTGCTTGGATCGTACCGTGGGTGAAATGTGCATATTCATTTCTGGTGAGTCTTCTGGGCCCAGAACCGTTAGAGCACAGGGAAGGTGTGAATTCAGCCTAATTTTTAAATGGTCAGTTTTCTAGAGTGACGGTGCCATCATCGCGTCCCCCACAACAGGGTCTGGGAGCTAGCCTGGCTCCGTCCCCTTTCAGCACCTGAGATGGCCTGTGTTTCTCTCTGCAGCTGCTTCTCTGCCCCGTGTTCATGGGTGCTTTTCTCCTCTCCACGCGATTTCTGTTTGGGCACCTCCACTGCTCCACAGGGCCCCCACTTCAGCTCTGGAGACTTCGATCACTTAGGAAGCGCTTCTTCTTAGCCTGGCTCCTGAATTATTTATGGATCCATGCTTCTCTTCCCACTAAATGTTGTCGTCTCCAGGAAAAGGAACCACACATTTCCATTTCTCTAAAGTCCCTGGGAAGACATGGATTTGCACGTCTTCAGCATCGGAGTGGCCTGGTGAACGTGCTAAGCTTCTCTGGGCTTCAGTCTCCCCCATCTGTAAAATGAGAGGCTTCACTTAAAATTTAAAATGTTTTAAAGTCTTTTGATCTCCAGCACTCTGTGCCAAATGATGTGGTGGGGAGACTGGGAGAGATGCCCACACACAACTGTAAATAATGGACCACCCGCTCCCAAACGTCCTTGTGAACCTCAACTAGCCCTCTGCTGGAACAGAGACATTTATCCATTCACATTCTCCTTCTAACACATACAAGGGTGCTTCCAAAAGTTCGTGGAACTTTGTCTTAAAAAGGCAAGACATTTTGAAGCCTGTGCATAGTTTTTCCCAAAATACGCAGTTTTCATGAACGTTTGAAGTCCCCGCGTAGTTCCCAGGCACCAAGAGCATTCCCAGCACTGCCCTAGGAATGTGGGATGACCATGCTAGAACAGGTACCCCATCGTGATAGACAGCTCTGGCGGGAGAGGGGCAAGGAGGCTGGACTGTGGGCCTGGGAATCCTGGCACATCCACGGGAGCTTGTAACCGCCACGTGCATCTGAGAAAGGCGAGAGTCGTGGGAAATGTCGACCCCATGGAACATCATGGGAAGCTGTGGGATGAGTGGGTGACCAGGGAAGGGAGTGGGCTTTGCCACGTCGTGGGAGGGAGGGGTTGGCCTGGGGCATTGCTGCCTTCAGAGATGCAGACCGGACAGATGTGACCCTCAGCATTCTCAGGCCTGACTTTGTTTGCAACCAGACTTCTGGGCAGTGTGTAAGGACCAAGGGACAGGCTGCTCTGAGACCTCTTGAACTTAACTGACCCCAACAACTGTCAAAATGCGAAGATGAGGTGGAGAAAATGAAGGGACTAAGCCGATCTGTGAGACGTCAGCTTCGAATATGTGAAAAGGAAACCAGCCAGCAAGTATGAATTTACTGAAGCCCCACCCCCAGCCACGGGATGAACCCTGTCATCCCTGTTTTACAGAGTGAAACTGAAACACACAACGTTTGGGCGCTTCCGCAGGGCCAGCTTCTAAGACGAGCCAGGATTACAAACTCGGGCAGAGGAGCCTCAGACCACGACGCTTCCGCAGGTGCGATGCCAGGGAGCTGTGGCCGTGGGAGACCCCTCACCTGCAGGTCAGAACGGGGCTCTGGCAGCTCGGCCCACGTTAGGATGGATGAAATCCCAAAGGGGCTCTACTTCATCTACCCTCTTCTAATTTTACAAAGTGCCTGGGATTGGATGTCCCAGAGCCAAGGGTTCATTAATGCCAATTATAGTGCAACAACCATGCCACAGGCCAGAACCAGCATCAACACAGCAGTAAGAAGTCATCCCACGAGGGCAGGAGAGCTCCCGGGGAGCAGGACGCAGTCACGTGGGAAGGAAGGGATTGTCACTGTGCACTGAGTGTAACTTGCCCGGGTCTCAGAGCCAAACTTGAAGCCGAATCAGTCTCACGAGGAAGTCTGGGGTTTGTAGACATCTTTCTCTACACCAAACCCAGTATGTAGATGGTGTAAGTATGTGTCAGTCAAGCATGGCGCCGGCCGGCTGTTTAGAAGGCAAAGGATGGCCAGCGCCACGGCTCACTAGGCTAATCCTCCGCCTTGCGGGTTCTAGTCCCGGTCAGGGCGCCGGATTCTGTCCCGGTTGCCCCTCTTCCAGGCCAGCTCTCTGCTGTGGCCAGGGAGTGCAGTGGAGGATGGCCCAAGTGCTTGGGCCCTGCACCCCATGGGAGACCAGGATAAGTACCTGGTTCCTGCCATCAGATCAGCGCAGTGCGCCGGCCGCAGCTTGCCGGCCTCGGCAGCCACTGGAGGGTGAACCAATGGCAAAAGGAAGACCTTTCTCTCTGTCTCTCTCTCTCTCTCACTGTCCACTCTACCTGTAAAAAAATAAAAAAAATAATAAAAAATAAAAAAAAAAGAAGGCAAAGGACGGTGTGTGTGGTGGTTTGTACTACTGTCCCAAGATGCCACCCCGCCCCGTCGGTTCACTGTTGCTGTGCAGCTGCTCATCTTCTCCCCCCAGAACCCAGTGTGGCTTCTCTGCCCCTGGACTCTGAATGTGATCATGGAACTTGCTTTGGCCAGTGGGACGGTAGGAGAGCTTGAGAAAGCACTGGACGTTTCTGTTCAGCTCCTCGGTTGCTGCTTCCATCGCCACTCAGAGGACGGGCCGAGGGAAGTCACGTCCGGGGGGGACATGGAGCCCACTTAAAAGCGGAGTTGCCACTGCTAAGGGGCCCCGCCAAGGGCGGAGTTCCCTTTCAATCCGCACCTGCGTGAGCAGGCCTCCCAGAGCCCAGCCCAGATGGTCCAGCCTCAGCCCAGCCCAGGCCCGGGAGCTACAACAATGAGTAGTTTCTGTGTTAAGCCACCGAGCGCCGTGCTGGGCAGTTTGTCTGTAACACAGGTGGATTCAGCTGGTCTTGGGCACCTCTTTCTCAAAGTCCAGCCAAGCAATGTTGGCGTCTTGGCCATTTCACTGGGTGAACATAAGTAGCGCAGCTACCTCTCCATGGTGCAACCCACACTCCTTAGCCAAAACTTCAGTGCACGGAGCATGTTCGTGAAAGCAAGTTTGAAACGTGGCCAAAAGGATCTTTTTTTCCCTTATTTTTATCATGTGCCCACACAATTTTGGTTAAACCCATGTCCTAGGGGCTGGCTATGTGGTGTAGAAGGTAAAGCTACCACCTGCAGCACCGCCATATCATATGGGCACTGGTTTGAGTCCTGGCTGCTCCACTTCAAATCCAGCTCCCTGCTAATGTGCCTGGGAAAGCAGTGGGAGATGGCCCAAGTTCTTGGGTCCCTGTACCCACATGGGAGACCTAGATGAAGCTCCTGGCTCCTGGCTTCAGCCTGGCCCAGCCCTGGCCATTGCAGCCATTTGGGGAATGAACCAGTGAATAGAAGATCTCTCTCTCTCTTTCTCTGCCTCTGTCTCTCTGTAATCTGCCTTTCAAATAAATAAATCAATCTTAAAAACAAAAATGAAAAGCCGTGTCCTGAATTTGCTGTGATAGGCTGCGTAAGGTCTGTTTTCTGCATTTGTTTGGGCATGTCTATAAAGTATAGACTGTCTTTCTTTTTAAAAATATTTATTTAAGACTGGCATTGTGGCATAGTGGGTTAAGCAGCCACCTGTGATGCTGGCATCCCATGTGGGTGCAGGTTCGAGTCCCAGCTGCCCTACTTCTGACCCAGCTCCCTGCTAATGTGCCTGGGAAAGCAGTGGAAGACAGCCTTGGCCCCTGTACCCACGTGAGACCCTTCTCCTTCTTTGTAAACTCTGCCTTTCAAATAAATAAATTTTAATTTTTTAAAATTTATTTAAAAATGAGAGTTAGAGAGAGAGATCTTCCATCTACTGGTTCACTCCCCAAATGGCTGCAACAGCCAGGGCTAGACTAGACTGAAGCCTGGAGTCAGGAGCTTCTTCTAAGTCTCCCATGTGAGTACAGAGGCCCAAGCACTTGGGCCATCTTCTGTTGCTTTCCCAGGTGCATTAGCAGAGAGCTGGATCAGAAGTGGAGCAGCTGGGATTTGAACAGGCACCCATATGGGATGCCGGTGTTGCAGGTGGTGGCTTAACTTGCTACACCACAATGTCGGCCCTATGTTTTCTTTTCCTATAACACAATTCTCCTAAGAAGAATATTCAACAATTGTTTTAAACTTTTGAATATGATAATTAGTGTGTCACATGTTGCTATAATTTCAAAACTGAAAATACTTATCTATTTTATTTCATCCCTCATTTTTTTAAAAAAAAAAAACTAGAACTAACAGGTAAATGAAAAAATTGAATTAATTCTAAAAATTCAAGGAACTAGAGGTATGCTGTTATTTATAACTTTTTCAGCATAGGCACTTTGATGTGTATGTGCACAGGTTGATTTTAATATAGGGGCCAGTGCTGTGGCATAGAAGGTTAAGCCTTTGCCTGCAACGCTGGCATCCCGTGTGGGCCCCCATTCAGGTCCTGGCTGTACCAGTTCCGATCCCGCTCCCTGCTAATGTGCCTGGAAAGCAATGGAAGATGTGCAAGTCCTTGGGCCTCTGCACCCATGTGGGAGACCAGATGAAGCGCCTGCTTCTGCCGGGTCTCAGCCCTGGCCATTGTGGCCATTTGGATAGTGACCCAGTGGATGGAAGATCTCTCTCTTTCCCCTTTTCTCTCTATTTCTGCCTTTCAAATACATACATACATAATCTTTTTAAGAAATGATTTAATATAGACCCTAACATTTCAACATTTGAAAGCCTTGTTCAGGAAGGCAGGTGTACTGTTATGATCTATGAAGCCTTTTATTAGAGCACTGTCTAAACATTCACTTTTTATAGAAAAACTTTATAAAAAGTTCTTTTTTTTTTTTGACAGGCAGAGTTAAACAGTGAGAGAGAGGGAGACAGAGAGAAAGTTCTTGCTTCCGTTGGTTCACCCCCCAAATGGCCACTACGGCCAGCGCACTGTGCCAATCGGAAGCCAGGAGCCAGGTGCTTTCTCCTGGTCTCCCATGGGGTGCAGGGCCCAAGCACTTGGCCATCCTCCACTGCCTTCCCGGGCCACAGCAGAGAGCTGGACTGGAAGAGGAGCAACCGGGACAGAACCAGCGCCCCAACCGGGACTAGAACCCGTGTGCCGGCGCCCCAGGCAGAGGATTAGTCAAACAAGCTGCAGCACCGGCCATAAAGTTCTCAATTTTTATACTGAGGATGTTGGCTCAGGTCAGGATCTTGTGCAGGCACAGCTGCCCTGGCATGGCAGGGTACAGGGCCAGGGGCGTGACACTCATACCCTCCAGAGTGCTGCCTCGGACTTAGAGCTGGGGGCTTTGCTAGTCTGACATATCAGAGTGCCCAGGCTTGGTGCCTGGCTCTGGCGCCTTCCTGCAGCTTCCTGTCAGTGCAAACCCTGGGAGGCAGCAGAGAATGGTTCTAGTGGGTGGGTCCCTGCCACCCACATGGGAGACCTGCATTGAGCACCTGACCCAGTCTAATCCTTTCTCTCAGCCCATCAAATAAATACAGAAATGAAAATTTGAAAATGAAGTTTCAGGCCGGCGCCATGGCTCACTAGGCTAATCCTCCGCCTGCGGCACCGGCACCCCAGGTTCTAGTCCTGGTTGGGGTGCCGGATTCTGTCCCGGTTGCCCCTCTTCCAGGCCAGCTCTCTGCTGTGGCCCAGGAGTGCAGAGGAGGATGGCCCAAGTGCTTGGGCCCTGCACCCCATGGGAGACCAGGAGAAGCACCTGGCTCCTGCCATCGGATCAGCGCAGCACGCCAGCCGAAGCGGCCATTTGGGGGGTGAACCAGCGGAAGGAAGACCTTTCTCTCTGTCTCTCTCTCTCTAACTCTGCCTGTCAAAAGAAAAACAAAGAAAAAAGAAAATGAAGTTTCATTGGGACACAGCCACATCCATTTATTTACACGTCACCTTGGTTTGCCTGTACAAGGTCAGAGAAAGGCAGTTCCAGCAGACACCCCATGGCCTGCAGAACTGGAAATGTTAACTATTTGGCTTTTTACAGAAAAAGATTGCTGATCACTGACACAGATGGAAACCTTAGTTTCTATTCATGTTACTTCTAAAAAAAAAAAAAAGCAAAAACAAAAACCCCATTCATTCTGAAGTCATCAAACTGGTTTGACTTGTGTTTTATAACTTGTAAAATAAGTAGTACTTTCAAAAGCATTTCCATGGGGCCAGTACTGCGGATGCAGTACCGAGATCCCATATGGGCGCCGGTTTGAGTTCTAGCTGCTCCACTTCTGATCCAGCTCTCTGCTGTGGCCTGGGAAAGCAGTACAGGATGGCCCAAGTCCTTGGGCCCCTGCACCCACATGGGAGACCCAGAAGAAGCTCCTGGCTCCTGGCTTCAGGTTGACCAGGTCCGGCTGTTGCAGCCATCTAAAGAGTGACCCAGTGGATGGAAGATAGATTTCTCTGTCTGTCTCTCTCTCTTCCTCTGTAACTCTGCCTTCAAATAAATAAATAAATCTAAAAAACAAAAGCATTTTCTTCTGCAGTGTTTTTGAAGTTGGTTTCATCCTTCAAAGTCTGTAGAGATCCAAAGAGAAAACATTTCTGTAAGAGGAGGGGGCAGGGTCTCCTCGTGACCAGAGAGGGAGAAAGCAGAGGCGGGAGATGGGACGCTGTGGCTGCAGGGCCCGCTCCCTTGTCCTCGTCCTCCTTCTGGGCGCACGCACAGCAGCTCTTTCTACCTCAGGGCCTCTGTACCAGCCCTTCCTACTGCCTGCATCCCTGTCCTCTTGATGCCCACCTCGCTGGTTCCTTCTTGTCACGCAGGTCTACGCTCTCAAGCGTCCCTGCTTGCAGAACCCACCCCTCTCCAAAGAATCACCCCCTCCTGCTGCAGTGGAAAACATTCCCCTCTGTGCGTTTCCCCTCCATGTCACTCCCTAGGTGAAACATCTCCTGCTTGTTTAGTGCCAGTCGCTGCAGACCCCATGAGAGGATTCTCACCTGTCTCTTTCATCGTCGGATCCCCTAGGCGCTGTCTGGAACATCCTGAGTTCCAGAGGACAAGAATAAATGGATTAATGGAATGAGTTGAATCCACTAGGGAATTCATTCCATTGATTGATTAATTAAAAGAATGGATTAATGAGAAATTACTGGCCAAATGGTCACCGCTGAGCCCTAGGTCTCTGCTTCTCTCCTTGCTGAGCCAGACGTCACAGCGGATGGCTGCAGGCAGGATTTATTGTTTACGAGAAGAGAGAGCCACACACAGCATGGATCGCACGTCAGAGAGGGCTCCAGGTGCCCATCCTGCCTTCCTGAATTCCCCTCCCACCTTTGAAACTTGCAACACTGACAGCATGCCCCCTGTTTGCCAGGTGCTGGGACTTGTGCACTGGGGGAGAGCTCCAGTCTGGAGAGGAAGTCACGGGCAACCGTGACATGTAGGAGGGAGCCCTAGAGCATGCCCAGGAATCCTGCAGGAGGGACATCAGCTCCAACCTGCCTGGACAGGGAGAGAGAGCAGGGCCGATATGCGGCTGCCTTCACAAGTCAGGCAGCAGGGGTGCCTCAGGGACCTTGCAGGTGCAGGGGGAACAGAGGTGAAGCTGCAGGACACTCAGTGGAGAGGTGAGCTGGCCACTGGCCACCATCCCTGGGCAGCAGGATGGGCTTGGACAGCGAACAGAGGAGGGGTACAGTCCCTCATCCCCTGCCACATTGTCACTCTACCCTGGGCATAGGCAGCTCCCTCCTTTAAAGGCTTCGGGCCTGTGCAGGATAACCTGGCCAGCAGGTGCCATAGCTGACAGAAGAAACACATGTTGGAGACCAAGGAGGTTCCTGGGACGTGGACATCCAGGGCTGGGGACCAGGCAAGTCCTAGACTATCCAGGACACGTTGGTCACCGGCAGCAGGCTGCTGTCCAGCCCACCTACACTGCTGTGGTCCTAGTGGTTTATTCTGACAGTGAAACCCTTGTGTTGTGCTTTAGTAGAGAGTGGCCCTGTGTCCCCACGCCCCTGCCAGCCCAGCCTGTGGCCCAGGTGAACAAAGCCGGGCTGAGATGTGCAGTAGTAGCCCGTGGGGGCATCCCTGCACAGACAGCCTGGCATGGCGTGACGTGATGGAAAATTAGTCACTTTTTTTTTTTTGACAGGCAGAGTGGACAGTGAGAGAGAGAGAGAGAGAGAAAGGTCTTCCTTTGCCGTTGTTCATCCTCCAGTGGCCGCCGCGGCTGGCGCACCGCGCTGATCCAATGGCAGGAGCCAGGTACTTATCCTGGTCTCCCATGGGGTGCAGGGCCCAAGTACTCGGGCCATCCTCCACTCCACTCCTGGGCCACAGCAGAGAGCTGGCCTGGAAGAGGGGCAACCGGGACAGAATCGGGCGCCCCGACCAGGACTAGAACCCGGTGTGCCGGCACCACAAGGCGGAGGATTAGCCTAGTGAGCCGCGGCACCAGCCAAGAAAATTAGTCACCTCTTAAGGCGAGACTGTTGAGAAATAACTGGCGACACTTGAGGCTCCCAAGGCCACATTTCTCTGAAGGCTGTCAGTTTTCTCTGGGCTGTTTCAGCATCCGTCTCTGAGCCAGGTGCTGCAGGGGCTTCATAAATGTGGGCTTTGGGCTGTGCAGCCTGTTAGAGGCAGACGTGGGCATTGCTGAGCTGCTCTGAATTGAGGGAGGTGACTGATCCCAGCCCCCAGCCCCCAGCCCCGTGGCCTGCCCAGTTCAGGGAAAAGGTGCTCAAAGGGTATTTCCGGCTGGGTTCAGCCACGGGCGGATTCTGGCAGGAGAGCGAGAGGCAGGAGGAGAGCCAGGCCTGGACATTTCTGCCGTGCTCTCCTCCTCTGTGAGGTCGTGGGGGCCGTGGCACGTCTGCCACCTTGGTGAGGGTGGCCTTCCCTATGTAGTTGCCCTCCTGGTGCTGGGTGCCGGTAAGTGCTTTCCCCCTCTCTGCAGGCCTGGGCTTGGGAGTGGGCGCTGAAGTGCTGTGTTTGTCTCTTTGCTTCCTTAAACCATGGCCTCTCTCTCTCTCTCTCTCTCTCTAACACAGAGAAAGAGATTCAGCACTCCTATCTGCTGGTTTACTCTCCAGATCCCTGCAATGGGCAAGGTTTGTGGGGAGCAACTGGGAGCAACTCGGACTAGACTAAATTACTGGAATTAAGACTTATTCTATGCATCTGCTCTCCCACAATATGGCGCTGGGAAGGGAGAAGCAGCTTCTACACAGCTGCCTCCAATTCAACCAATAAACTGTAGGACCTGCTCCTGATTGGAGGAGAGCAGCGTACTCGGCGTGTGGGTAGCAGAGTTGGGATTGGTGGAAGAGGACTATAAAGGAGGAGAGAGACAACATGCACCAGGAACATCTATCTGAAGGAACACCTGAGCAGCCCCCAAGAGAGCCGGCCGGCAGTGTGCCGCTCCCCCGCGGAAGTGGGGAAAGTGGCTAGGGGGAACCGCCATTCCACGGAGGTGGAAGAGTCGGTAGCCAGCCCGGGAAGAACCAGCAGCAAACCCGGGGAGGGCCGAGCAGACAAAAGAACAGTGCAGGGTCCTGTGTCGTTCCTCCGTGAAGAGGGGGAGCGACATAATGGTGCCGTGACTCGGATAGGAAGCCTAGGCAGGGTTTAGTGTCGTTCCTCCATGAAGAGGGGGAGCGACAAAGGTTGAGCCAGGGCTGAATGTGGGAGCCAGGCTCTCCATCCAGGTCTCCCCCTGGCTGGCAGGAACCCAGCTATCTGAGCCAGCACCGCTGGTTTCCAGGGTCTGCTTAGCAGGAAGCTCAAGTCTCCTGACTCTCAAACAGGACAGGGGCTTCCTAACAAGCACCTTAACTGTGGGGCCACACGCCAGCCCCGCACACTGTAGAGTAGCTTCAGTAAGCTCTGCGTATGTTTCCCAGTTGGAAGTGAGTGCTTCTGTGTCCTGCAGGGGCCTGATGCTAAGAAGCTGAGTAGTGCAATGAGAGGAAAGGGCCTGGTGCTTGATCGCTGATGTACTGACTGCAGCGGGTTGACCAGATGCTCCTTCAGAGTTGCCGTCCCTTTAGGATCCACTGAGCAGAGTTCATATTTGTCTCTCAGAGGTTGTGTATTAATCGGCTTGGGCTGACTTAGCAAATACCAAAGACCAGGTAGCTTCAACAACAGAAATGTATTTCTTCATGGCTCTGGAGGCAGAATGTCCAAGTTCAAGGTTGGTTTTATTCTGCGGCTTCCCTAGAGGAGACGGGCCACCTTCTCTCTGCATCTTACACGGTCCTGCCTTTGTGCATGTCTGTGTCCTAATATCTTCTTGTGAAGACAGCAGGGTCCACTCCTATGACCTCCTCTCCCCTGAATCACCTTTTTAAAGGACACATATCCAAACGCAGTCACTTTCAAGGGGACTGGGGGTCAGGAGGGTGCAGGCCACCTAGGAACAGGCTGTAAGCACCCCAGGGCTGGGAACCGTGTGCTTCGTAGCTCTTCGTTGCCAGTGGTCCTGATTCCTGTTGTCACTCACTGCTCATCTTTTTTTTTTTTTTTTTTTTTTTTTTACAGGCAGAGTGGACAGTGAGAGAGAGAGACAGGGAGAAAGGTCTTCCTTTTTCCATTGGTTCACCCTCCAATGACCGCCGCGGCCAGCGCACCGTGCTGATCCGATGGCAGGAGCCAGGTACTTATCCTGGTCTCCCATGGGGTGCAGGGCCCAAGGACTTGGGCCATCCTCCACTGCACTCCCTGGCCACAGCAGAGAGCTGGCCTGGAAGAGGGGCAACCGGGACAGAATCTGGCGCCCCGACTGGTACTAGAACCCGGTGTGCCGGCGCCGCAAGGTGGATTAGCCTAGTGAGCTGCAGCGCCGGCCTTACTGCTCATCTTAAAGTCCCACAGCCCCCACTCAGCTTCCTCATCAGTAAGATGAGGGGCTCCCGCCTGGGTCTCACTCACCCCGAGGCCCACACAAGGGGCCTCTTGGCTCCGTTCCTGTTTGTCTTTTGGGCAGCTGTGCTTCCCGTCACGATCTGAGCAGCTGTCTCCACAACACAAGCTGCGGGTCACCAGGGGCTGGCCGGTGAGAGCTCGTGCAGGTGTCTCCTTTCGCCTGGGACAGGGCGGGGGGACAACCCAAAACACCACCTGAATGATGCTGGCGGAGGAGGGTCACCTTGGGTTGCAGCACGGTGGGCCCTGGTTTCCCATATCCTTGTCCCCGCTCATGACCACAGATCCTCATGGCCAGCAGGCTCCGTCTCACTACTGTGCCTTTGCCCAGGTTGTCCCCTTCTGCCTGAAGCAGTGTCTAGAGTCCCCAAGTCCCGCAGAAGGACCCTGTCTCTGCCCTAGGGGACCACAGCCCGGGGCCGTGTGCTTTGCCTGAAGCTCCTCTCTGCTCCGCGCACTGAATTATACTCTTCTTATGCCCCACTCCTGTAGCTGGGCCCCAGAACGGGGAGCGCAGACCCTGGCCTGCACTTGTGCCACCACAGAGAACAGTTCTGGCTTTCTGCAGGCATTCCACAAACGCCTAAGGAATGAACCAAGGAGCCGGCTCCCTTTTCCTAATAAATACACACACACACACACACACACACCCCAGTGTTACTCAGCTCACAGGCCGGCTGCTGTTTCACTTCCTTGCACTAAACTGTCAGTTCCTGACCAGCTTCCTCAGCCACGTGGGCTCAGGGAGAGGGCCTGGGGAGGTGAGCTTGTCCCTGCTGCTGGCCTGCAGGGCCCCCGAGGTCAGCAGGGAGGGCAGGTGCAGTAACAGGTGTGGAAGGGGTTGTGGGAGTCGCTCGCCTGCGTGGGACGTGGATCGGCTCCAGAAGGAAGGAGAGGAGAGCAGCAGGGGGAGAAGTGTGCTGTGGGCAGGGTTTGGACACAGGTGAAGATGCCGAGTCGTAAAAAGACCTGGCACCCCTGAGACGTGGCGAGCTGTCAGAGGGGTGCAGCTTGTGTGGCTCGAGACAAAGCACACGCGTGCTATACACAGAGGAGCAGCACGCTCACTTCCTCCGTGCCGTCTGCCTCCCCCACCCACCTGGTACATGCGGGATCACAAAACAAAACAAAAAGCCCCTCCTCTCCACCACAGTCTCTTCCTCGCATGTGCAGGAGAAGAGAGCCTGGGCTAACCGTGACCTCAGCACAGTCACTCAGCCCCTCTCAGCCTCTGTTGTCTCATCTTTAGCACAAGGCTTCTCACTCCTGCCCTCCCCTACCGGACGGGCAGGCGGCGTGCAGGCTGCATGGGATGGAAGGGTGTGGAAAACGCCAGGAGGCTGGGCTATGCAATCCTACCTTTCATTTTATTCCGTTTCACTGCCACCCACTTCGGCGGCAGCAGCTCTCTGCCACACAGCCTGGGCCCGCCGTGGTCGCACAGCTTAACCAGGAGCAGACCTGGATATTGGCCAGGGGATCCCGGTGAAAAGTGCCTGCTTACCGCCAGCTCCCGTGTCCCCTGCGTGGCTCCTGTTAGCCGAGCAGCCTTCCCCGGGTTGTCCTTGGTGCCATTTGCTTTCGTTGCTTCCTTGTTTCAGAGAGGAAGACAGGCTCCCCTTCTGTCCTCCCCGGTCCACATCCTAACCACCCTCAGACCTCAGGCACATTTCTCCTCTTACCTCCAGTCAACATTCTTTGGTTGCAAGACAGCTTGGAGTCCACCCAAGGTCTACTGTATTCCTCTGTTGCTTCCTAAGACTGTATCCTCCCCATAAATGGACACAGAGACCCTCAAAACCCTCCCCCAGATGGAAATCCTAGCTGTCTACTGCTGCCCAACACACCACCCCCATGATCAACTGCCGTCTCTCCTCTGGGCTGCAAAGTTTTGCACTGCACAGAGTAGCAGAGGTCGCCACGAGGCTGCATTGGGAACAGCGGGGACCTGATGTCCCGGCCACCCCTTCCCCTCTGGGCCTCTCTGCATGCAGCTCCTCCCACCTGGCAGGGCTGCTTGAGCTTCCTTACAGCATGGACGCCGACCTTCCGGAGGCCACATTCCAATGGCTGTGCTTGTCCATCTTTTGCTTGGGCGTGTCCTGTTGTTTGTGCACCACACCTGCCTGTGGCGCATCGGTCAAAGCAAGTCACACGGCCAGACCCAAAGTCAGTGGCACAGGGGCCTCTGCCAGGGTGGGATGGCAGAGAGGCTTGGTTCACTGGGGACTGCCCACGATACCTTGCTTTTCTGCTGGCCTTCACAACAAGGGCCCGAGAAGCCCCTCTGTGGCTTGGGTTTGGCCGATTCAGGTGACAACGTCTCGTGTTTTCTTTCTGCAGGTTTCCTCCTCTCTGCTTCCAAAGGAGCTTCAGCAGGAACTGCCAGCCGCTCTCCCGAGACCTGCAGGTGCACCTGCTTGGGGCCTCCCTGAGGGCTGCCTCCTTTTCTGCGAAGGCACCAGCACTGTCATCAGGCTCTTGTCTTTCTATTCATGGGAAACTAGTTTACTCCCCTCTCCTCACTCCTTTGAAGACGTGGAAATCCACAGACTTCAAGGCTACTTTTCTAAGCTAACGGTTGGTGGCAGCCCTTGGATCTCAACGAGGCCTATGAGCAAGGTTCTCCCTTACTCGCGGCTGCCGTGTGTTACTATTGGTCCTCAAATGGACCCAGGCCACTTGACCCAGAACCAGCACCACCGCAGCGTCAGCCACGCTCTCGGCACTGCCCTCTCACTCCCCTCCCACAGCTCCCTCCTCCTGGGGTCGGTACCTCTTGCCCAGAAGAGGAGAGCAGAGTACGTAGGTGGTTTATTCAACAGCACAGAGCTACTGAGCGGGAGAACTAGGAGCAGAACCCCGACACTAGGTCTGCAGACCACCGTCCTCCCTTCTCGGAAGAGGCAGTGTGTGCTTTGGTAAAGCGCTGCGAAATTTCCAAAGGATGGTGGGTGAAAAGCAAATGCCCCAGTGAGCCAGGTCTCCGGGCCCAGACGCCATCCCCTAAGCTGTCTGCTCTCACCAGTTTCTCTGGCCGTTTTCCAGGACTCTCTGCACACAGGAGCATGTTCATGTAAGTCCTGTAGCAGCCGTTCCCAAAGGGCGGCCTGCTGTCCACGTTGCCTGCACCCTGCTTATGTTGCAGCGCACCCTGTGTCCCCGTAAGTTAACCTTATTCTTTCAAGCATCTGCATTCTGTTGCCATGTATAGCTGAACACTTTCCTTCAACCTTCTTGTCACCCACACCATATACCCGCGTGGTCTTGAAATCTGTTTCTTCTCTATTCTGAACATCTGAAAGCTTATAAGAGTGCTACAAAATAAGTGTTTAAGCTACCTATTGCTCCTTTTCCTCACCTGTGCTCACCCCCAGAGTCGACCCCTCGCCCATCTTTCTCGCTCCATCCTTTCTTCCTTCCACATCTGTTTATTGAGTTCCGGCTGTGGGGCTGACACTGCTAGGTCCTGGGAGCTCTCCTGGTTTTCCGTCTTTGTTGCTGGAATCCAAGGTCACCCTCCTTTATTTCCCTCATAGCCTTGCTACTCCTAAAAGAAAATTTCTTGCCCTTATAAATCTGGGTATCCTCCCAAACTATTTAAACCCCTTTTGTGAATCAAAGCTTAAAATGTTACAAATAAAACTTTCTTGAACATTTGCACAAATTATCCTGTTTCAATATAACTATGGATGGATTTTTGCTTTTTTTTCTTTTTTAAGACTTATTATTTAATAGGCAGAGCTACAGACAGAGAGGGAAGAGAGAGAGAGATGCAGAGAGAGGTCTTCTATTCTCTGGTTCACTCCCCAAATGGCATGATGACCAGGGCTGGGTCAGGTTGAAGCCAGGAGCCAGAAGCTTCATCTGGGTCTCCCTTGTGGGTGCAGGGGCCCAAGCACTTGGGCCTTGTTCCGCTGCTTTCCCAGGCCATTAGCAGGGAGTTGGATCAGATGTGGAGCAGCCAGAACTTGAACCTCCATCCATACGGGATGCTGGCATCACAGGAGGTGGCTTTACCTGCTACACCACAGTACCAGCTCCGACTGTGACTTTTAAATGCTGCAAACACCTTGAGAACACAGAAGGTTCTACTGCACCCATACCTAAGCCTGTTTATAAAATGCATTTCCATGGACAGGACCCATTTCCTCACCTCTATTAAAACTTATTTATGAAGTTTTCCAGGCACAGAAGGGAAAGATGATCTTTCTCAGGGGCCCTGAAGTCACAGCCTCTGGACCACTGACTCCCAGGTTCTTGGTTGGGACACAGAATCCTCCAAGGTGACTCATGGCAGCAGGTGTTCGCTGCAGACCGGGCTCGACTGTTGTGTCAACAGGACTCAGGAGAAGTTCTTGCAGTCTTCGCTGTGATGTACTGTAAGTTTTCAGAACATCACGTTCTGCGTCAGCTCACGATGATCGACATTATGTATTCTTTGCATGTCACTGTAAACAGCAGGGCCATGTAGCAGCTTAAGCTGTCAGCTGGTTTCCCAGCACCTCTGGCTAATCCATAGCTTGCGACACAAATTACTGAGCTCTCTACCTGCCCCTTCTGAGTCCTGACCTGCCTCTTTCTGGCCTTGACACAGTTCCCACCCTGTGTGGAAGTCTTGGACTTACTCATAGTAAGCCTATCTGCCTTTCCCAAGGATGGCCTTTCGGGTAGACAGACAGAGTTTTGAGTAGGAAACAGAACCTCATGTACACAAAACTCACCTGCTTATTAAAATAGCCTATTTTTATCCTTCTTTGAATTGTAACTAGCTTTTTAATTATAGTTACATGCATATTTTTGCACACATATTAGCTTTTCTCCCTAATGATTAAGGGCTTCTGACTTTTCCTAACCCACTTGCAGGGCAGCAACAACAGCTGTGCTGGTGTTCTTGGTGGTATGTACACTGTCTTGGTGGCATGTGCACTGTCTTGGTGGTACATACACTGTCTTGGTGGCATGTACACTGTCTTGGTGGTACGTGCACTGTCTTGGTGGTACATATACTGTCTTGGTGGTACATATACTGTCTTCGTGGCATGTACACTGACTTGGTGGCATGTACACTGTCTTGGTGGCATGTACACTGTCTTGGTGGTACATACACTGTCTTGGTGGTATGTACACTGTCTTGGTGGTACGTACACTGTCTTGGTGGTACATACACTGTCTTGGTGGTACATATACTGTCTTGGTGGCATGTACACTGTCTTGGTGGTACATATACTGTCTTGGTGGTACATACACTGTCTTGGTGGTACATATACTGTCTTGGTGGCATGTACACTGTCTTGGTGGTACATATACTGTCTTGGTGGCATGTACACTGTCTTGGTGGTACATACACTGTCTTGGTGGTATATACACTGTCTTGGTGGCATGTACACTGTCTTGGTGGTATGTACACTGTCTTGGTGGTACATACACTGTCTTGGTGGTATGTACACTGTCTTGGTGGTATGTACACTGTCTTGGTGGTATGTACACTGTCTTGGTGGTACGTACACTGTCTTGGTGGCATGTACACTGTCTTGGTGGTATGTACACTGTCTTGGTGGTACATACACTGTCTTGGTGGTACATATACTGACTTGGTGGTATGTACACTGTCTTGGTGGTACATATACTGTCTTGGTGGCATGTACACTGTCTTGGTGGTACATACACTGTCTTGGTGGCATGTACACTGTCTTGGTGGCATGTACATTGTCTTGGTGGCATGTACATTGTCTTGGTGGTATGTACACTGTCTTGGTGGTACATATACTGTCTTGGTGGCATGTACACTGTCTTGGTGGTACGTACACTGTCTTGGTGGCATGTACATTGTCTTGGTGGTATGTACACTGTCTTGGTGGTACATATACTGTCTTGGTGGCATGTACACTGTCTTGGTGGTACATACACTGTCTTGGTGGTATATACACTGTCTTGGTGGCATGTACACTGTCTTGGTGGTATGTACACTGTCTTGGTGGTACGTACACTGTCTTGGTGGCATGTACACTGTCTTGGTGGTATGTACACTGTCTTGGTGGTACGTACACTGTCTTGGTGGCATGTACACTGTCTTGGTGGCACGTACACTGTCTTGGTGGTATGTACACTGTCTTGGTGGCATGTACACTGTCTTGGTGGCATGTACACTGTCTTGGTGGTACATACACTGTCTTGGTGGCATGTGCACTGACTTAGTGGTATGTACACTGTCCCAGTCTGGTTGCAGGGAGCCTCCTTTGCAGCTGGCTCCTCTGTGCCTTCAGTAGGGCCCAGCATGCTCTTAGGCATGGGCGGGCTTTCTGTCCACAGCAGCGTGTCTTGGGCCATTCCAATGTTCTCCTACTCCCACATTTAAGCAGCCTGGCTACTACTCATAGTACTAATACTAATAATAGCAAGTGTTTGGGCACTGAGGGTGCACCTAGGTATGCTGCAGGTAGACAGGTGAAGAGATGGACTCACTGACTTTGGAAGAGACAGGTAAAGATATCACTTCCCAAGCCCCTGATTACAGTCATGGTGAGACCAGCTGCAAAGTTCTAACATTACTATATCCTTTTCTTTTTTTCTTTTCTTTTCTTCTTCTTTTTCTTTTTTTTGACAGGCAGAGTGGACAGCGAGAGAGAGACAGAGAGAAAGGTCTTCCTTTTGCCGTTGGTTCACCCTCCAATGGCCGCTGCAGCCGGTGCACTGCGCTGATCCTAAGCCAGGAGCCAGGTGCTTCTCCTGGTCTCCAAATGTGGGTGCAGGGCCCAAGGACTTGGGCCATCCTCATTGCACTCCCTGGCCACAGCAGAGAGCTGGCCTGGAAGAGGGGCAACCGGGACAGAATCTGGCACCCCGACCGGGACTAGAACCTGGGGTGCCGGCGCCACAGGTGGAGGATTAGCCTAGTGAGCCACTGCCCCGGCCTATATCCTTTTCTTTTACACATTTTTTTTATTTGACAGAGTTATGGACAGTGAGAGAGAGAGAGAGAGAGAGAGAGAGAGAGAAAGGTCTTCCTTCTGTTGGTTCACTCCCCAAATGGCCGCTATGGCCGGAGCTGTTCCGATCCAAAGTCAGGAGCCAGGTGCTTCTTCCTGGTCTCCCATGTGGGTGCAGTGGCCCAAGCATTTGGGCCATCCTCCACTGCCTTCCCGGGCCACAACAGAGCTGGACTGGAAGAGGAGCAACCGGGACTAGAACCCAGCGTCCATATGGGATGCCGGTGCCGCAGGTGGAGGATTAACCAAGTGAGCCACGGCGCCGGCCCCTTAAACAATGTTTTTTAAAAAAGATTTATTTATTCTGAAAGTTAGAGACAGAGATCTTCTATCAGCTCGTTCACTCCCCTGATGGGAACAGCCAGCACCAAGCCAGGCCAAATCCAGGAGCTTCATCTGGGCCTCCCATGTGGGTGCAGGGGCCCACGCATTTGGGTCATCTTCCACTGCTTTTCCATGTTATTAGCAGGGAGTGGATTTGGAAATGCAGCAGCCAGGACTTGAACCGACGCCCACAGGGGCTGCCACTGTCACAGGTAGTGGCTGTATCTGCTATGCCACAACATCGGCCCCTACACAATTTTTTAAACGGATTTTTTTTCCCTACAATGTGCCTATTTAGATTTTTACTCTTAAATTGTAACAATCCCCACTTCTGATGTTATCTTCATTGTGTGACTTGAAACCCATTATTCCTTGGCCACCCCTAGATATCCTTTATCAAAACCTACTTTCAAGAAAGCACCTTAGAGCGGCGCTGTGGCATAGTGGGCTAAACCTCTGCTTGTGATGCCTGCATCCCGTGTGGTTGCTGGTTCAAGTCCAGCTGCTCCACTTCTGATCCAGCTCCCTGCTGATGACCTGGGAAAAGCAGCAGAGGACGGACCAAGTGCTTGGGCCCCTGCACCCATGTGGGAGACGCGTATGAAACTCCTGGCTCCCGGCTTTGACTTGGCCCAGCCCAGCCACTGCAGTCATCTAGGGAGTGAACCAGCAGATGGAAGATCTCTCTCCCCAAGTCTTTCAAATATATTTTTAAGAAAGCATGTTATGAAATTATGGAATAAACTACTGTTTTCAGGCAAATGCCATCTGTCTCATAGCTACTAGGTATAATTATAAAATTATGGATGCAAACATTAAATTATGCATCTGAGTTACATAACTAGAAGCCGTTTCATGTTGGTAACGTTGTTGACACAAACCCCTTGACGGGCTGGCCTCCTGGGGCTGTCGACTCCGCACCCTGGGCCAGCTGGGGTGCTGAGCCCTGCTAGGAATCACCACCGCAGAGGATGCCATCAACTGTGAAATTCTGGGTGGTTATGTGTAATTCCACTAATGCTTTTTCATTAATCAAAGGCAATTTGAAATAATGCTGGCAGATGAAAGAATAAAGACGACTGCTGCCTGAAAAGGTGCAAATGCCAGGGCCAGACACTCCTGGATCCAGCTGCAGACCCACCCTCCCAGGACGGACCTGGGCCTCCTCTCCTGCCCGAGGGGCTCCGCTGGAACTTCCAGCAGCCTGCAGCCAGGACAGCTCTCCGTCACCAGGCGCTCAGGAACTGAGGCGGGCGCAGAAGAGGGACAGGAGAAGAGCCGGCCCACCCATCAGCCACAGTGCAGTTCCTCTCCCTTCAATATTCTGAGGTAAACGGTGGTAGACAAATATGAAGTCGCTCCGTTTCCAAACATCACAACATGCAGGAGCAATCAATGCGTCTGCTAATCAATACATCACATTTAAATGCTGCTTCGAGAAGAGCAACCAGCCACAAAACCCATGCTGTCAGCGACCCCGGTTTCCGGGAAACAGTGGTTACTGTAAATATTAACGGTCGAAGGGGAAACGCAGTCCACGCAGCTCACTTCCAAACGGGACTCGGTGGGCCCCACCTCCCCTGTGCGTGGGGTGCAGCGGCCTGCAGCACCAGCCCCGTGAGCTCCGTGCTGGCCGATTCCAGCGTGCACTGGGCACCTCGCACCTTCCCCACCGGGAGACCGGCGCGCATTACACCTGTCCAGCTGGATCTGGTGTGCCCACGGACCCCTGTCCAGCTGGATCTGGTGTGTCCACGGACCCCCGTCCAGCTGGATCTGGTGTGCCCACGGACCCCCGTCCCGCTGGATCTGGTGTGCCCACGGACCCCTGTCCAGCTGGATCTGGTGTGTCCAGGGACCCCTGCCCCGTTGGATCTGGTGTGTCCACGGACCCCCGTCCAGCTGGATCTGGTGTGCCCACGGACCCCCGTCCCGCTGGATCTGGTGTGCCCACGGACCCCCGTCCAGCTGGATCTGGTGTGCCCACGGACCCCCGTCCAGCTGGATCTGGTGTGCCCACGGACCCCCGTCCAGCTGGATCTGGTGTGTCCACGGACCCCCGTCCAGCTGGATCTGGTGTGCCCACGGACACCCGCCCAGCTGGATCTGGTGTGTCCACGGACCCCTGTCCCGTTGGATCTGGTGTGTCCAGGGACACCAGTCCAGCTGGATCTGGTGTGCCCACGGACCCCCGTCCCGCTGGATCTGGTGTGTCCACGGACCCCTGTCCAGCTGGATCTGGTGTGCCCACGGACACCTGCCCCGTTGGGTCTGGTGTGTCCACGGACCCCCGTCCCGGTGGATCTGGTGTGTCCACGGACACCAGTCCAGCTGGATCTGGTGTGTCCACGGACACCCGCCCAGCTGGATCTGCTGGGTTATGTGATGAGGGGCTGGGGGAGCAGGCAGCTCTGGCCCGGACATAGGCGGGGTGTGCTAGGGCGCCCGGGATCCAGGACAGGACAAAGCGCGAGGCAGAAAGGCCCCGGGGAGGCCGTGGGCCCACAGCAGCGATGGACAAGACCTCAGGAGTCCCCACTCGGGTCACTCGGCGACTGCGTTTCCTTTTCTTGTTTCCTGGCGCCTCGTCCGTGCCCTGGGCTACCACGTTAGCGCAGCATTTTATTTCAACCGCGAACAGCTGTATTCCCAGGACCAGCGCACACCACGGCGCGCTCGTCTGCTGCGAGCCCAAGTTAACCCCGGACGCGCGCGCGGGCAACACGACCCCGCGCACGGCCCGCGGTGCGGGGCTCGGCCATCCGGGCCTGCCCAGCCGCCAACCGCACACACGCCGTCACGAAGGGCCCGCGGCCTCACGGCCCGGGGGCTCCGGAACGGGCCGCGGCCACGCCGGCCGATGGACCCGCAAACGGAGACAACCCCCGCCCCCTAAAAGTTCACTCGCTGCCCCGCAGGCGTCCACACGGGGCAGACGCGGACCCGAGCCGGAACTCGCTGCCCCCGTCCGGCCGCCCCAGCCGCCGGGGCGACGCCCGCGCCCCACGCCCGGGTCCCGGGACTCGCGAGACTCCCTCGGAGCGCGCCGCAAAACGCGGAGCGCCGCGGTCCGCGGAGCGGGGCCGGACGCGGCCGCCGGGCCCGAGCATGCGTACTGGCGCGGCGCGGCCGCGCTCGGCGCTGGGGGACGTCACCCGAGGCGGACGTCCGCTACGCCGACGTCAGCGCCCCGTGGGGAGGAGGGCGAAGACTCCATCCGCCATGTTGGATGCCGCAGATTCGCCATAAGCTCGCCGGCTCTTTTCTTAAAAAATTACAAATAAAAAAGCGAAGCGTCCGCGGGGCGCCGCGCCTTCTCGAGCGGCACGGGAGGGGGCCCGGAAGAGCCCGAAGCTTTTTTTTTCCTCCGACGTGGGGGCGTTGCCATGGAGACGCGGGAGGCAGGTGAGCGGGCTGGGGGTTGGGGCGCGGAGAGGGTGGGGGTGGGGCGGGCGCGGCGCGGCGCGCGGGAAGCCGTTGGGAGCGTGCCGCCGGGCAGCCGCGCGCCGGCCGCGGCGTGGCGGAGGGATCCGCGGCCTAGGCCGCAGGGCGAGCGTGACGGCGTCCTTCGACCGCACGTTCAGTCGCTGGCGGTGTTCCGCCGCCGAGGGGAGGGGGCAAAGGAGCTCCGGGAGAGCGAGGGGAAAGTAGGGCGCGCGCGTGCGCAGGACCGTTTCCAGGGCAACGCGCAGCGCCGGGGCGCAGGCGTCTCTGCGGGCGGGAGGTTCGAATCCCGGAGCTGCCAGCCCGGCCAGAGGAACGCTTGGTTGGGCCTTCTTCGTGCTCGGCTTCGCGTCCGTCCCCCCACCCCCCTTGAAATGGGTAGCCCTCCCAGATCACGTCGTCCGCTTTCCTGGCCAGGGTGTTTTGAAGGGTCACATTTCTGCGGCGTTGCTACTGGAAACCCTGCAACCCTCAGGTTATCCTCTGCAGTCTGCCTGTTGTCCGGTTCTGAGGCTGTCGCGCCCCTCCCTTTGAAACTGGAATGTCAGGTCACCGCCTCCAGGCAGCCAGCCATTGCCCAACTCCACCTGTGATTAACGCTGGCAGCCGCCTTGGGCCCCAGCCACCCTGTCTTGCTCGGCTGTCCTGGCAACTCTGATTTGTAGGCCGTGTAGGAGGAGTGAAAATTCAGATAGGTCAGCCTGGAAGTGTGTGTGTGTGTGTGTGTTTAATTATTTATGTATTTGAAAGAGTTACAGAGAGAGCGTCCACCTGCTGATTCACTCCCCAGATGGCCACAATGGCCAGGGTTGGGCCCCGCTGGAGCCAGGAGCCTCATCTGGGTCTCCCACGTGGGTGCAGGGGCCCATACGCTTGGGCTGGCTTCTGCTGCTTCTCCCAGGTACATTCGCAGGGAGCTGGGTCGGGAGTGAAGTGGCTGGGACACCCCCCAGTGTCCATAGGGGATGCTGGCGAGACAGGTGCCACTAGCCGTCCCCCAGGGGCGCCTTCGCCACCTTGGTTCAGGGCATGAAGCCCCTTTGCCGGCAGGGGTGAAGGATGGTGGGCGTCCAGAGCCTGCCCTCAGCCCGGCATTGTGCCAGGCGTAGGAGTGTGTGCAGTGGACTGGTGCACCCAGGGCCAGGGTGCTGCGTGGGGAGGCCAGACTGTGCCGGCTCGCCGCCTTAAAATAATGACTTCTGCATTCAGTGCCGCGAGCTGCTGGTGTGGTCCAGACATGGGACGAGCTGCCCAGCTGCCATCTTGTGGGATTTGCCCCACAGCCTGGAAAGGAACCCTGGGCATAGGAGTGGCCCTCAGATGGAGTTAAAAGCTAAGGAACAAAAACTCTCAGCCTCCTGCTGCTCACCACAGGCTGTGTATAGAAAGAGGAGGCCGAGTCGACAGGGTGGCAGAGCCCAGCATCTGGGCCATCTTCTGCTGCCTTCCCAGGGAGCTGGATCAGAATCAGAGTAGCCGGGACTTGAACGGACACTTCCACAGCGGGATGCCCCTGTTGTGAGTGGTGGCTCACCCTGAACGCAACACCAGCCCCACCTGATCCTCTCTAAAACAGTGTTTCCATCTGTAGACTGCTGATTTCTTCCAGGCATTGACTTGAGAAACTTTTCCTAAAGCATTGGGTATTTCACCATTCTTCTCCCAGGCATTGCCATCAATTTGATGTCTGTTCTTGCTTCAGTTTTAGAATTTATGAAAGGGCCTTTAGAAAGTGACATCTTCTCAGTGCTTCATCCTGGATCCTCTTCTATGTGTTATAACAACTTAGTATGAAGTTTTTTTTTTTTTTATTTTGCAGTAAAGTTACAATGAAGTTGGAAATTCATTCATAGTTTTCATTAACACACATTTTCCGTGAATTCTTTGGAGGTCTCCGTTGCTGTAGTTTCCTTCAGTTTCCAGCAGTAACAACTGAGAAAGGATCTTGTTTCTGTCAATCCATGGCCAGCTAATTTCTGAAAGCAGTTTCCCGTTTTGATGTTGGGTTAATTTGGGAGAGGCCGAACCGTAAACTGTGCTGAGACGGAGTTGTCCGTGGCCCGCGAGGGACAGCGTTTGGGTGGCAGAGCGAGCTGAGCCGGCCGCCGCCGAGAGCTGCACTTTATTACACCTGGCCTGCTTCAGGCCTTATAACTCGCAGGGCAGCGTTGCAAGAGAGCTATCCTTGGGAAGAGCTAAGCTGCCGCCTGCGGCAAGGGCAGTGAAGAAGGGGAGGTATGAAAGAGACTCTCCTTAATTGCATTTCCTCTTATAGATGGCTCGGTGCAGGCGGCCTCTGAGAGGCTCCGCGCCAACGGGGCTGATTTAATTACGTGGAAGGGACTTAGCCTGCCGGTCGGGCTCCCCTCCTCTCAGCTGTTTACCTGTTAAACTTTCACCTTCAGATTTCTCAAGGGTAGGCTTCAGCTGCTAGGGCTGGAGCAGTTGAGGGGTGGAGAGATCCGGTCCTCACCAGATTCCTGACCTGCGGGATGTTAGGGAACGCTTGGGAGCCTGCCCCTGCACCTGCTGATGGACACGTGACCGGGTCCCAGCCCTGGGTGCCGGTGACACTCAGGACGGCGTTTCTTGTGTTCCCCCCCCGGGCCCAGTCTCCCCACTGTACAGCCCAGCCTGCTGTCTCTCACTCTCTGGCTTCTCCACGGCATGTGTGAATGGAAAGCTGGGGTGGAGTGTGATTAGTTTTTTAAAAGTGGAAAATTACTTAAGTAACTACTTAAGTAATTGGAGAGGGAAGCAAAATAGGCATCTTAAACACACTATCGGTTGAAGTTGTCTCTTCTCTTTTTGTTTTGTCCAGGATCAGAAAATATATAAATGGTTGAGTTTGCTTATAAAGAGATAATGCTTGGGGATGGCCATTAGGCACAGTGGCTAAGAAGCCCCTTGAGACGGCTGCATCCATATCAGAGTGCCTGGCTCTACTTCTGATTCCGGCTTCCTTTTTTTTTTATTTTAAAGATTTATCTATTTATTCAAAAGGCAGAATTTCAGAGAGTCAGGGGCAGAAAGAGAGGGAGGTCTCCCATCCGCTGGTTCACTCCTCAGATGGCCACAATGGCCAGAGCTGTGCCTATCCGAAGCCAGAAGCCAGGAACTTCTTCTGGGTCTCCCATGTGGGTGCGGAGGCCCAAGGACTTAGGCCATCTTCTACTGCTTTCCCAGGCCATAGCAGAGAGCTGGATCAGAAGTGGAGTACTGGGACTTGAACTGGCGGCCATATGGCATGCCAGCACTGCAGGTGGCAGCTTTACGCGCTGAGCCACAGCACTGGCCCCCAGCTTCCTTCTAATGCACGCTGGAGGAAGCAGGTGATGGCTCAAGTGCTTGGATCCCTCCTCCTGCGTGAGAGACCCAGTACAAAGTGATGTTATGATGTTCCAGGCTCCTGGCTGCTCTGAGTGTTTGGGGAGTGAACCATCTCTTTCTGCCTTTCAAATAAATAAATTAAAAAAAAAAGATAGTACTTGGCATATTATAAAAATAGGAACTTAAAATTAGACAATAGAAGGTTCTCTGTTGTTTTTTATTTTTAATTGTAAGTTGAAAAATTCTACTTTGTGTGTGTTTATGGACTACAAAGTGATGTTATGATGTTCCAGGCTCCTGGCTGCTCTCAGTGTTTGGGGAGTGAACCATCTCTTTCTGCCTTTCAAATAAATAAATTAAAAAAAAGATAGTACTTGGCATATTATAAAAATAGGAACTTAAAATTAGACAATAGAAGGTTCTTGACAATAGAAGGTTCTCTGTTGTTTTTTATTTTTAATTGTAAGTTGAAAAATTCTACTTTGTGTTTATGGAGTACAAAGTGATGTGGCAGTGCCATGTGGAATAATTAAATCTAGTTAACATATCCCTCACCTCAAATACATTCTTTCTGTGGTCAGAACATTTGAAATTTCTCAGTTTGAATGTATCCCACGGTAGCATCGACTGTATTCTGGTACCGTGTCTCAAGGGGAAAGCCTCTGATAGCTCCCCCTGGCGGGACTGGCGTCCACTTTGCTGAGTCGCTCAGGAACACCTGTCGGACGCCGGCTCTTCCTGAGATGAGGCATCCTACCTGCTCGCCATCGTCTGCGCCCCCGCTGGCCACCTCTGGTAACTGCCAGTCTGCTCTCTGCTGCTTTTGAGTTGATTGTTTTAGCTTCCCCGCCCAAAGTGAGAAGGGTGGGTGTTTGTCTTTCTGTGCTTGCCTACTGCCCCGAGAGCCAGGTTCCGCGGGTCATCAGCCTTGTTGCAGATGACAAGATGTCCCCTTTTCTCGGGCTGAAGAGCATTGCGTTGTGTGCGCACACCCCGTTTTCTCGGTCCACTCGGCTGTGGATCGGCACCCAGGTTGACGCTGTAGCTTGGCTGTTGTGTGTAGTGTGGTGGACACAGGAATGCAGGTGTCTCCGACACTCTGGCTCCCGATGAGTGGGGTAGGCACCTGGCCTCAGAGGATGCCTCCGTGAGCTGCTGGCTGTTGGACAGGAACGTGGTGGCATCCTGTGTGGGGGTGAGGGGTGCCCAGCTGTGGGACGTGGCAGCAGTGAGCGCGTTCCTCTTCTTGCTTTCGGGTTAGGTCCACCGCCCATCTCAGATGGGTTTGTGTGTGTTGTGAAGTGGGGATTGTTCAGTGTAGACCTCCAGTTCTCCTAGCTTCGTTTGTTAAAAGAGCCTTTCCAGCTATGAGGCCACCTGTGGTGCCAGCATCCTGTATCAGAGTGCTTGTTCCAGTCCCCGCTGCCCACTTCCAACCCAGCTCCCTGCTAATGCGCCTGGGAAGGCAGCAGAATGCGGTCGAAGGGCTTGGGCCCCTGCTCCCCGTGCATGGAGCTCTGGGCCCCTGGCTTTGGCCTGGTCCAGCCATGGCCATTGTGGCCATTTAGAGAGTGAACCAGTGGACAGAGATCTCTTTCCTTCTCTCCCTCTCTCTCTCCTCTTCAAATACATAAATAAAAAAGAGCCTTTTCCTTTCCCATTGAGTGCCCTCGGCTGTCTCCTGGGAAGTCACGTGTAGTTCCATTTCTGAGCTTCCCGACCTGTTGGTGTGGCCGTCCCCGTTCTGTCTTATGCTGACCAGAGCCTTACAGTACTCTCCGATGTTCTGTAGCAGGCGTGGGAGCACATGTTTTTGGAGGGGCAGAAGGGTAGCCCGAAGAGCTTCCTTTGGTGCTGTCACATGCAGTCCAGGGTGAGGACAGTTAGAGTAACCCACCGTTCAGAGAAAGACCCCGTGGGACTGGGATTGCTGGGATTTCGCTTCAGGTGCCAGCAGGCCTCTGTCAGCGTTGTTTGGGAGCTGGGGGAAGGAGGAACCGTGAGCATGACGGGCTGAGGGACCTGATACCTCGCTGGTTTGGTACCTGGCTTGGAGCGAGGCCCTGGGCCATCCTGGCCTGTTCTCACCTGTAGGGGTGGGAGTGGCACTTTTGGTTTCTACTCCCTGTTCTCATTTGTGAGTGGAGCCAGGGGGCTGGTGCACGGCTCGCCTGGCCTGTTGGTGGGAGCATTTAGGGGCTCTGGGACTCAGTGCTGACTGGGAGTGAGCCCCCAAAGGGAAGCAGGTTCTGGCGATGCAGGGAGCAGGCGCCAGAACAGGGAGAAGCGGGCGCAAGTCCTGGCCCTGCCCTAGACCAGCCCTGGGACCTTGGCAGGTCTCCCGTGCCTCTGTCGCCCTGGACTGCTTGCATGGCGGCTGTCCGGGTTCTGTGGAGGAGGTCGGGGACACCCGTGGCACCTGCAGGCGACCGTCCTCCTTCCCTCATCCGTCTTTCGTGTCTCTCCCTCTCTGCTGCTCCTCTCCTCCCCTTCTATGCTCCCTCCATCAGCCAAGCCTCGCCTCCCTCCCCGGAGCATCTTACAGTTTCTAGTAGTGTCTTGGAAGCTCAGAGCTTAAAGGGAGTGACTTGTAACTACAGGTGGCACTGCTGAAACAATGGCCTGACCCCGTGTTGAATCGCGGAGCTGTGGGGGCTGGCTGGCTCTGCCTTGCAGATGAGGAAGCTGAAGCCCAGCGCTCGTCCTCTGCTTCAGAGTCTGCACTGGCTCTCAGGTGAGGGTGGTCACAGGGCATCGCAGGACTCAGCGTGTGGACCTGGTGTTGAGGCCCATGTTGGGCCTGTGACCCCCCTTACAGAGGTGCCATCTAGGTCGTTTGAGAGGACTTTGCCTAGTTCCAGAATCTGGGTCTGGGCCAGCTGTGGTGAAGGCCTGGCGACCTGGGAGGAGCCTGGTCCGGCTGCCTCCAGCTGCACCTGAGCTCTCCCTGCTGGGACTGGCATCCACTTTGCTGAGTCGCTCGTGAACGCCTGTCGGATGCCTGCTGTGCCCGAGACCCAGTGTGGGCTGTGTGCAGTGGCCCCACGCCCCTGCTCACACAGTACCCCCTGTGAATGTGTCCCCAGGAGCTGGGCCCCCTGTTCTCCAGGAACTCACAGCACACAGGGCAGACAGAACCTGTTACAAATGGCAGAGGTTGGAGAGATCCTGTTTTGGTGCTGGGGGGGTGGGGGTTGGTTCCAGGACCCCGGTAGGAGCCAAAAGCCAAGGCTGCTCCAGTCCTTCCTGCAGAAGGCTGTGGTATCATAGTGTTTGTGTGTGACTGATGTGTGTTCCACTGTGTGTGTTAAGTCATCTCTAGGGGACCGGTGCTAACAGAATGGAAGATCTAAGTGGTTGTTACCCTGTTTTGTTTACAGAATTGTGACAAGAAAAAGTCCGTACATGTTCTGGTATAGACACGTTGTTTTCGAATAATTTTACTCAAGAGTTGCTTGAATTCACAAATAAGAAGCCTGTGGTTTAAGGGAGGGCTGCCTGTCCTCCCAGAGGGACAGAAACAGATGGCCAGCAGTGTATGTAAAGACGCCCAGCATTGCTAACAACTGGGGACGGCGCACCTGCTGGGATGGCTGGAAGCCCTGGCTGTCCCTCGTCCTCTGAGACCATGGCAGCTGGGCTCCCGCTGCATCGTGGGTAGGCATGCATGGCAGTGTTACAGGGTCCCACGTCCGCTGAGCTGTGGCAGCTGGGCTCCCGCTGCATCGTGGGTAGGCACACACAGTAATGTTACAGGGTCCCATGTCTGCTGAGACCATGACAACTGGGCTCCCACTGCATCGAGGGTAGGCACACACAGTAATGTTACAGGGTCCCATGTCTGCTGAGCTGTGGCAGCTGGGCTCCCGCTGCATTGTGGGTAGGCACGCACGGTAATGTTACAGGGTCCCATGTCTGCTGAGACCATGGCAGCTGGGTTCCCGCTGCATCGTGGGTAGGTACACACAGTAATGTTACAGGGTCCCACATCCGCTGAAACTGTGGCAGCTGGGTTCCCGCTGCACCGTGGGTAGGCACACACAGTAATGTTAGAGGGGAATGACAATAGAGAAGGCAACCACAATTCTTGTCTCCCGTATGAGAAGAATTTCCACGGAGACAGGGCAGTGAGCATGCAAGGTATATTTAAGTCAGAAACCTGCTGCTGCAGCCTCAGGAGGGGCTCCCAGAGAGGGGAACCCGAGGAGCTTGTCAGAGGGGCGTCTTTTAAGCACAGTTTGGGGGAAGAACAGAGTAGCAGCCAACAGTCCACCAGAGGGCGGGGTCAAAGCCCATCAGAACGCTGGAATTGAAATCCTGTCCAGCCTGCTAAGGAGAAAACAAAAAGCCTTCAGAAGAGTGCGATAGGTAACTTCATCTCTATTCTGGTGATAAAACTAGAAGCTCATAGGAGCAGGATCGGCACTTTTATCTTGCTAGAGGCAGCTTCTGGGGGAGAAGCATGCATCTCGTCCACTCTTTCCGAAAGGGACCTGACCTAACTGCCTGTTAGTTTATCTGCCTCCTCCCATTGGTACCACCACATGGGAAAGTAGCCACATACTTACCATATGACCCAGCGGTCCCACTCCCAGGTATGTACTCAAGAGAAACGAAAGCTGTGTCCATGTGAAGACAGGTGACATGGTCATAGCAGCTTCATTTGTAATGGCCCCCAACTGGAGCCAAGTGCCTATTTAATTAATTAATTTATTTGGAATGCAGAGTTACAGAGAGGCTGAGGTGGATAGAGAAAGAGGTCTTCCATCCGCTGGTTCACTCCCCAGATGGCTGCAATGGCTGGAGCAGAGCTGATCTGAAGCCAGGAGCCAGAAGTTTCTTCCAGGTCTTCCACAAGGTTGCAGGGGCCCAAGGACTTGCACCATCCTCCACTGCTTTCCCAGGCCATAGCAGAGAGCTGGATCAGAAGAGGAGCAGCTGGGACTTGAACCTGTGCCCATGTGGGATGCTGGCACTGCGGGCAGCAGCCTTACCTGCTATGCCACAGCGCTGGCCTCCCAAGTGCCTATTGACAGATTACTAGCTGAACAAATGGTGTGTAGCCACACATAGAATACTACTCAGCCACAAAAAGGAATGAACTGCTAATGCAGGTATCTACATGGACCAGTCTCAAAAGTACCTTAAATGAAGGAAACTGGGCACAAAAGACTGTGTCCTATGAGGCTATGGAGAAACTGGGTCCCTGTGAGCTGTTGTGGGAATGTGAGAAACAGTGTGGGAGTGCCTCAAGAAGTGAAAACCGGAATGACCGGAGGTGGCAGTCCATTTGCTGTTACTGCCACACAGCACTGTGGCCAGATACTTTATAAAGGAGAGACGCATTGAGCTCACAGTTTGGGGGAGGAAACTGCACACAGCGTGGCCTGGCCCTGCTGAGGGCTCCCCTGGCTGCAGCACCTTCTGGTGGGCCGTATCATGGTGGGCATGCATGTGAGAAGGGCTTTGGAGGTGGTCTTAAGCATTCTTGCTGAGCAAGCCCACGTTCAACTCCAGCACCCAAGGCTCTCCGGGCAGGCGGTGGGCAGCCAGCTCGGGGGTTTCGGAGTCTGTCATGCAGGCCTGGCACTGCTGGGGGGCGCACAGGAGGCGCGGCTGTTCCTGGCTGCGCTGCATTTGGCCTGGAGTCTGAAGCAGCCATGTGTCTTCTTAGTTCCCGGTAATTGGGCACGAGGCTCCTGCCCCTGCCGTGCCTCCGCAGCCCCTCTGCTGTCCTGAGGCATGCCTGGTGAGCTCCCCTCTGGTCATGTTGTCACACACAGACAGTTGTTCACAGCGGTGACTTGTGTAAGCAAAGAGGGCACAGAACAGAGTGGAGACAGGATACGAACTTGTAGCCAGAATGAATTTATTCAAGAAGAAAAATGAATTTGAACCTGGCGGCGTGCATAGACTGAACTTGTGGCAGGGGGCACAATCCTGCAGTGGGCTGGGCCTTATATATCTTAGGGTGGGCTAAGGGTTTGGGGTCGGGGGCAGTAGCTGGAGGTGAGTTTCTCCATACAAGGTTGGTTTTTTTTTTTTTTTTTTTTTGAGAGGTAGTTACAGACAGAGAGAGGCAAAGACAGAAAAAGTTATTCCATCCTCTGGTTCACTCCACAAATAGCTGCAACAGCTGGAGCTGGACTGATCTGAAGCAGGAGTCAGGAGTGCAGGGGCCCAAGCACTTGGGCTGTCTTCCACTGCTTTCCCAGGCCCTAGCAGAGAGCTGGGTCGGAACTGGAGCAGCTGGGACACGAACTGGTGCCCATATGGGATGCTGGAGCCTCAGCTGGAGGCTAACCCTGCTACACCACAGCACCGGCCCCGTAAAGCTTTTTGTGAGCTTTCAGACTTGGAAAACAATACAGGGCTCAGGGCTGAGCTGGTCTCTTGAAAGAAGGTAGGGATGGGGTAAAATGGAATTTTATTTACATTCCGGAAGGAGACAGAATGGCTGAGACTCATGTCCTTGCTCCGTCCACTTGCCCAGCGTCCCGGCACTGTGCGTGGTGCCCTGAGCATCACTCTGCCCGTGTCACTCCGTGCCCTGATGCTGGGATGCTGTCTTTGATTTACAGGCAAGGAGATTGAGGGGCAGAGGTTCGGTCATGTGCTGGTGGGTGACTGGGCCAGGATTTGCGCTTTGGACTGTGTCATCCCGAAGCAAACCCTGTTTTCTGTGCAGGTGACTCAGTGGACCCAGTCACGTGACGAGCACCAGGCGTGTCCACAGCTCCCGCCTCACTGAGGTCTTACCATGACCCAGGGTGGAGTGCTGTCCTTTGTCACTGTGTGCATCCTGGCTCGGAGCCCCATGGTGCCTGTGGCCCCCAAGCCCAGTCTTCATATTCACAGACTGTGGATTGCATGCAGTCTTCCGTGACTGTGGTTTTGTGTGTCGGTCCCTCTCCCTCTTTGCGTCTCACTGTTTCTCTTACAGATTTGTAGCACTTCCTACCTTTGCAGTTTTTACCTCTTGCCTGCCGGAGTCCGCTGTTTGCCCTCGGCACGGGTTTGACCTTCGCTCTGGGTACAGATCTTGCTTCTGCCCCTGTGTGTGTGTGTGTGGTTAAGATCACGACTCCAGGGAAGGGCTCTGGGAACATGGAGATCCCGTTGCAGATGAGAGAGGCGCCCTGAACACCAGGCTCCGCTTCGGCTCGCGTCGCTCCCGGCCCACTCCCTTCCCCTCCTCTTTCTCCTCTTTCCATTTTCCAGAAGGAAACAAAGGCACCATGAAGAAACATTCCGTCATTTCCTTTTTCAGATTTATTGGGTCTTTGCTTTTTACTTGGGAGACCAAGTGCACGTAAGAGGGTGAGGATCTTGAAGGATTTGGGGGTGAGAAATGAGAGGCAGGGATGGACGGTGACATTGGTGGGATTTGGTGACTGCTTCTGGGTCCTGTGCAGGGATAGAGTCAGAGGTGAAAGGCTGGTGGCTGGGGGCCCCAGTTGGCCCTGTTGGAGAGGCCGAGAGTCCTGTGAGACACAGAGTTTCACTGGCCCACGGCCCAGGGGGACAGCAGAGATTTGGGTGGAGTTTGGCGGTTGGAATTCCAGCATGCTGGGAACACAGGTGTGAGCAGGGGCGCACCTGCTCTCTCCACTCCAACAGTTGTCTCTGGGGGTGCTCTTACCCTCTTCCACCTGCTCCGGCCCTTCCCTTGCCTGGCTGCCTTCTTCGGGCCGCTCTCTGTATCTGCTGCACCTTTCTGGTGGCTTCCTTATGACCAATTGCCCTTAAGCCCCAAATTGCTCCATGTGGCGTCCGAGCCGGTGGCCGGGATCACCTGAGCTAAGCTCTGTCGCTCAGCTTCTGGGGGAGTTAAATATTGTTGGCCCAGTTTGCTGGTGCAGGACAGCTCAGAATCTAAAATGGCCAAGAGAGGGAGGTAGGTGGTGCTCATGTGTTCCACACTCACTGGGTCGCCAGGTGCATTTTGGAAGGGAAGCTTCTCAGACCACATGAACTCCTGGAGCTTGCCCAGGGCAGTGACTGGGGCTTGCTGGCTCAGGCCACACCCCCAGGCTTGCTGATTGGTTGCTGAGTAGCTTCTTCGGGTAACATGCTGGCCCTGGACCAGTCAGGGCACCTCCCTGACAGGGCTTCTGGAGAACGGGTTTCTAGAGAAGCGGGCTGGGTGTAACCTGCCGAGACCGGGTGTGGCCTGTGGGCCCTCCTGGGGAAGGCAGGGAGGGCACAGGTGCAGGTGGAGGGGTTGGATGCCATTGCCTTTGCAGGTTGGGAAGTGGAGGAGCCCTCTCACCCCCCCCACCCCCCCTCCTGGCTTAGAGCTCTGGCCTTGCGGTGGGCAGCGCCCTGTCACTCTTATTCTCTTTTCTTATTTGAAAGTGTACTTTGGAAAGTGTATTTAGTAAGTAACTTTCCCTCCTCCCAGAGTTCGTGTTTAGACCCTGGGCCGCTGACCTCAGGGTCCAGGGACAGCTCTGTGCCTTGTCACTAACTCCACCTGCACCCTCTCTGCCCAGAGCAGGAACAAGCACTACTTGCAAAGGGCCTTCCTGAGTTGGGAAGCTCCAAGCACAGCAAGATGGATATCCACGTTGTAGGCATGTACCCAGGGATAGCCCTACACCACATCCTGTTCACGCATTGTGGGTGCGCACCGAAGGGCCATGTGGTACCCCAGATCACACTGTCACGTGCACCCAGGGTGGTGCCACGCCCCAGGGCACCCTGTCTCCATGCACCAAAGGGCCGTGTGGTACCCCAGATCACACTGTCTCTGTGCACCAAAGGGCCGTGTGGTACCCCAGCTCCACACTGTGCACATGCACCCAGGGGTGGTGCCATGCCCCAGGGCACACTGTCTCCATGCACTGAAGGGCCGTGTGGTACCCCAGCTTCATGCTGCCCACATGTACCTAGGGGTGGTGCTACGCCCCAGGGCACACTGTCTCCATGCACTGAAGGGCCGTGTGGTACCCCAGCTCCATACTGTGCACGTGCACCAAAGGGCCGTGCTATGCCCCAAGCCGGCTCGTCCACCTCATGAAGATGTACAGGGATTCTGTGTAAGCTAAAGACAGAAAAATGAGAAAGGAGTCCAGGGCCCAGGAACCTGGAGGGGCAATGGAAGAGCAGCTTTCAGAGGCAAACCCAGAGCGCTGGTGGTGTTTCCTCAAGGACCCTGGCGCCAGGGACCCGGCTGGAAGTCGAAGTGAGTCCTGTGAGTGCCTCGCATGTCCGTTTGCAGGCCTTCCTGAGCCAGACCCTGCGTGGGCACGTGGTGGGAGGAACAGGGCTGCAGCCTCTTCTCTCCCCTTGCAGTCCCTTCTCCCAGGGAGGGGACAGAGCCCAGTGATGCTGGGCCGGCGGCTGGGGCCGCTCCTGGAAGGGACGCCTCTGCTGTCAGAGCGGATGTTTTTTCTTGGAGGCTGCTGTGGGTGACTCCTCCCTCTCTTAGGAGGGTGCTTCAGACACTTCTTGGAAGAATGGCATGCAGATAATTCCAGGCTCGCGTGAACTTTCTGAATTCCCCTCATATGTGTTTTTCAATATGCAGATATCTTTGGAGACTTATTTTATAACTTATTTTTTTTTAACGTGAGAGTTATGATGGGTGTGTTAGTGAGCTTTGTGGTACTGCAGCAACGTACCCGAGGCAGCTACCTTTTTTAAAATTTTATTTAAGTTAGACAAGCTTCATGTATTTCACTTACACAGATTTAGGAACATAGTGATACTTCCTATCCTACCCTCCCTCCCGCCCACGCTCCAACCCTTCTTCCTCCTCCCTCTCCCATTCCCACCCTTAATTTTTCAAAGATCTTTTTTTTTTTTTTTTAAAAGATTTATTTATCTGAAAGGCAGAGTTACAGAGAGGCAGAGACAGAGAGAGAGAAGAGAGGTCTTCCATCTCTAGTTTACTCCCCAACTGGCCGCAACGGCTGGAGCTGCGTGGATCTGAAGCCAGGAGCCAGGAGCCAGGAGCTTCTTCCCGGTCTCCCATGCAGGTGTTTGGGCCCCGGGCCACCCTCCACTGCTTTCTCAGGTCATGGCAGAGAGCTGGATTGAAGTGGAGCAGCTGGGATTCGAACTGGCGCCCATATCTGGTGCCAGCATTGTAGGCGGCGGCTTTACCTGTTACGCCACAGTGCCGGCCCCAAAGATCTATTTTCAGTTTGTTTAATGACTGTAAAGAGCAGCTGACTTTATGCACAGGAAATGTGTAAGGGGTGCACAGTGTTGGAGGTTCGGGGGCAGGGCGTCTGCATTAAGGCAGACCTGGTGGCGGCCCCTGGCTCTGTCACATCAGGGTCATAGTGACAGGGAGCACAGAGACTGGGGTCCCAAGATCCCCTCCAAGGACAGGCACGCAGGGACCTAAGGACCTTTCACCAGCGATGGCTTAACCCGCGCCACCACAGTGCTGGCCTCAGTAGTGGCTTGAGCCACTGCCAGCAACGCCAGCAGCCCATTCCTCTGCGCAGTGTCACATCCTTGGGCGACTGTTGCTGGGGCCAGTGCTTGGGGTGGGTGCTCAGTGATGGGCGTCTAATCCGGTCACTTCTCCGGCTTTACCAGGTGTCTGCCTCCCGCTGCACTGAGATGGAAGGGAGACCACTGGGCTTTGTGCGTGCTCAGGGTGTGCAGTGTGGCATTGGGTGGGAGCGAGACTGTGGGATGATGGCCAAGCTCATTCACCTGTCCGTCCCGTCCTTTGTCTCACCAGCCTCCTCTCCGTGTGAGCAAGAACTTTCTCTTGGGCTTTGTTTGTGTTGCTGTGGACCACGCGTTGTTATTTGGTCAGTGGTGTGTAATCTTACCACATTATTTACTTGGATGCTGAAGGCAGCCCGAGTGTGGCCAGCTGCAGCCCCTTACCTGTGGCCTTTGTGTCCTGTCTGTGTACCCCTGTTTCCTGGTGCGAGATACTCTGGCTCATGTGTGCTTTGCCTGCCTCAGCGCTGGAATCAGCTCTGTGCAGGAGCCCTGGTTCCTTTCGGTGGAGAGTGGTGGTTAGGAGCGTGACCAGGGAGCTTGGGGAGCCCATTGTCTCTGGCTTCTCACTGCTTCTCAGCTCTCTCGCTGCACACGGCTAGGACCTAGAGTTCTGTACACACAAGCTGCGTATGTGTGTCTCAGTTCAGACATGCCCACACGTGATAGACACATATAACTTCAATTCAGACTTGCCCGCAGGCTTCTGTATCTGTTTCTTAAATACCATTGGGTTTGGGGCTGGTTTCTTGGCATAGTGGGTTAAGATGCCACAGGAGATGCTGGTATCCCATATGGGCACTGGTTCGAGTCCCAGCAGCTCCACTTCTGATCCAGCTTCCTGCTAATATGCCTGGGAAGGCAGCAGAGGGCCCCAGTCCCTGGGCCCCTGTTCCCACTTGGAAGACCCGGAAGAGGCTTCTGGCTCCTGGCTTCGGTCTCTCCCAGTTCCAGTCATTGCGGCCATCTGGGGAGAGAACCAGTGGATGAAAGACCCCTCTCTCTGTCTCTCTCTCTCTCTTTCTGTAACTCTGCCTTTCAAATAAATAAATGCATCTTAAAGAAAGCATTGGGTTTATGAGACCTCTTTCCAGTTTTCCACCCAGACCTGTAGGGCTTATTCTGGCCTTCCCACTTCCCGTATTCATAGCTCCCATCTGTGATGGAGAGGCAGCTGGCCCTCCGGCTCCCGGTCCGTGTGTTCTGCACCCTCCGATGGCAGATGCTCAGAACACACAGGTTACGCCTGCGTTGAACGTGTGGAGACCGCTTCTCAGGGAGTATATCCACCATTTGGACGGCATTTACACTCCACAAGGAATCATCAGTGAGGTGGAGATGGTGCGAGGCACCCAGGAGGCCGTGCATAGCAAACGTTGCGTTGTGTGTCTTCGGGGTTCTGGGACCAGCCGCCTGTGGATAATGGGCTTTGGCTGTCCAGTCCTAGAATGCGCTAGAAGCCCTGTCAGAGTAACGGCCCCGGAGTGGAGTCTGTGCCAGAGAAGCCTACCAGCTGGCGGTGGGCGGTGCATGGGCGTGGGAGGGCTGGGCCGCCTCCGCCCACCGGTGCGGCTGTGTGTGCATGTAGTGTGGCTGGGAGTGTCGGTTTCCGTTTGGGTTTCATTTTAGCCCCCACCCCCACCCCCACCCCCACCCCGCACCCTGCATGCATGGTTTCCTTTGTTTTTCCTATGAGATGTGGACTTTGGCACTGCAGGTGGAAGGACTGGATCTTGCTTTTTTGTGTGTTTTTTACTGTGGGAAGTCAGCACAGGGGCAGCGGAGGGTGGAGAGCGAGCGGAAGCCCCGGGAGGCTGTGAAGCGCAGCGTGGAAGTGGGCCGCGGGCCCTGCCGCCCTGGGACGCTGCTGAACACCTGGCTTCACGGGGTGAGCCCTGAGCCTCCCTCAGACCCGCCCTGATGCGGGGAGTCTCGGGCTGGAGAAGGGGAGTGCCCACCCTGTTCCGTGGGCGTGGTCGACCCTGTGCAGGAAATGCTGGTTCCTGGTCCGTAGGCCTCCGTCTTCTGGAGCCTTGGACATGGTCTCTTACAGCCGAGACTGTGTTTGGAATTAGTTGTTTTTGGAGCTTAGTCTCTTGGGCGAAGACAGGATACACAGTAACCTGAGAGAATCGGGCGCCCGATTTGTGTTGAATGAGGTTCTGAAAAGTCTCTGCGGGGTCAGGGTTGGAACCCAGACGTGAAGAATGCAGGTCCTGAAAGAGAAGGGCCTGGCGTCCAGTCGGAGGTGACCCGCCTCCCTGCCCGGCTCTCTCTGTCCTCTGTCGCCCCCTAGGGGCCGTCCGTGTGAATGCACCTGCTCCAGGTCCCTTGGCTGGGACTGGCTCCCTGGCCACACACACCCGCAGGGTGGGCCCCACACAGGGTGTGTGGGTGTGGGTGTGGGCCCCACTGGAGCACGGGACGTGTCAGGGATGTTTGAAGAGTGGAGAAGCCGGCCTGCAGGAGAGAAGGCCCCTGAGTGGTTGGTTTGGGTACTTACATTGCCCCCTGTGGCAGGCTGGACCTGCCAGGGTCACCCTGAGGCTGGACCAGCTAGGGCGGGGGTGGCCTGACTTTCTGAGGGTCCCAGGGGTGTACACCCAGGAGACCGCCACCTCCACAGGGGCTCAGGACAAGGCTGACCAAGCCAGCGGAGACACTGGCTGGGAAGCTGGACTTGGCTCCCTTGTCCCTTTCATTGATGAGAGTCTACGAAATTGGGTCACAAGCAACACCTTCAGGTCCATTATTCTCACGGGGAAGGTGGAATTGCTTGTTGGTGTCCTGAGGGAGAGTCCGTCTCATTTCTGGCTGGGCCTCTCGTAGTGTGTGGCACCTGTTAGGTAGCCGTCACACACCTGACCCTGGGTCGTGTTTCAGTCACCAGGGAAGGCTTGGGGATCCCTCCCCCGTGGCTCTCGCTCCTGGAGTCTAAAGCCGTTTTCTGGAATTGAGAAGACGTCAGAGCTTCTGGATGCTAAAGGGCAGTTCCTTCTTCCAGGATTAATTTTGAAATTCGGAAGGCTTTAAAACAGAGACGGGTCTTGGGTTTTCGTTTTTAACAAAGCAGACGGCTACAATTTGCGTGTCTCCCACAGCTGCCTGCAGTTCCTTCCCTGGCTGGCATTCTGTAATTTATTTCTTTTAAAAGGCTCTGTTTTTGTTGCTTCTTAATTTATCTGAGAGGCAGAGGGACAGAGAGAGAGACAGAGCTCCCATCTGCTGGTGCACTCTCCAAATGCCTGCAACAGCCAGGACCAGGCTGGGCTGAGCCTGGGAACTGAGAACACAACCCAGGGCTCTCCTGTTGGTGGCAGTGTCCCAGCTACTTGGGGAGGGAGCTGGAATCATGAGCTGAGACTGAACCCAAGCACCCTGATACGGGATGGAGTTCTCCATGGGCATTGGACCCGCTAGGCTGAATGTCCCCCGTGTTCCCACTTATCACGCACTAGGCTGAATGTCTCCGTGTTCCCGCTTCTCTCTGTGCTGTTAGGACTGCAGGAGCACAGAGCACGCAGCCGGCTCCTGAGCCTGTGACCGTTAGAAACGCAAGTGCTCCTCTGGCACCTGCCTCTCCTGTGCTGGCCCAGGCAGGGGCTGTGGCTCGCAGGCCCAAAGTCTGCCGATTCAGTTTGCCTGACTTGGTGAGTCCCGGGCAGTCTGGGTGCTGGAGGCACCCCTTCCCTCCCACCCCCTGCCCCCTCCCCCACTGGAGGTCCCAGGGCGGAGCCTGCCAGCCTCATGTCTCTAAAGTTTCCTGGTGTTGTGGAAATAACATGAATGCCAGATTTGTGCCTTGGCCAAACTGTGGGGTGCTGTAGGTGGGAGGTGACACAATGGCAATTGGAAGACTTAGTACAATAATTGTTTTTTTTTTTTTTCCTCATTGATCTCTGAAGCGGGGATTCTAAGTCAAATGATGCTCCTTTGGATACAGTGGGTCGGATGCAACATCTTGTTAACAGTGACTTTACTGGCCGGCGCCGCGGCTCACTAGGCTAATCCTCCGCCTTGTGGCACCAGCACACCGGGTTCTAGTCCCGGTCAGGGCGCCGGATTCTGTCCCGGTTGCCCCTCTTCCAGGCCAGCTCTCTGCTGTGGCCTGGGAGTGCAGTGGAGGATAGCCCAAGTGCTTGGGCCCTACACCCCATGGGAGACCAGGATAAGTGCCTGGCTCCTGCCATTGGATCAGCGCGGTGCGCCAGCCGCAGTGTGCCAGCCGCGGAGGCCATTGGAGGGTGAACCAACGGCAAAGGAAGACCTTTCTCTCTGTCTGTCTCTCTCACTGTCCACTCTGCCTGTCAAAAAAAGAAAAAAAAAAAAACAAAAAAACAAAAAAAAAAAAACCAAAAAAAAAACCAAAAAAAAAAAAGTGACTTTACTACAGGTGTTTATGGCGGCATGGCTGCTAGAAAGCTGGAAACCATAGGTGTGGCACTGGCCATGTCTGCTGGACAGCGCCAGCCTGGACAAGGCGTGCAGCCTCCGACAGGAGCAATTGCAAGAGGGTCTCCTCTGCCCAGCAGGGGCCTGTGGGGAGGGCCTCTCTGGGAGCAGTGCTCGGCATGGTAAGGAAGGAAGGAGGTGGGTTCTGCCTGCTCCTGGGCCTTAGGGGTGAGTGTCCCCCTGACACTGGCCGGCTTGGGACCTGGGAAGACCCCTCGCTTGCCGACTTTGCCATGGTCACTGCTCAGTGCACATTTGCTACATGAAAGTGTCGCCCAGGTAGGAGAAGGGAGCCAGCGTTCCCCAGGACCTTGTGTTTCTCTGCATGGCGTGAGGTGTGCAGATGTGGGGAGGGGCGGCAGCATCTTCCACTGCTCCTGTGCTGGGCCCCGTGCCTGGTACTTTGCTTGATGACCACTGTCCTCTGGACCTCGGCCCGGGGTGCGTGCATCCTGTGCCCTGGGCTGAGGGTGCAGGGGAGTGGAAGGGGTGGGGAGGAAGGAGATGGCCCGAGGGTGGGGGGCCATGAGCAGCTGCCTGTACAGAGCGGGGTCCGCACTCCCCTCCCAGGGCCCCCTCTTCCTTCTCGCCTTTGTTTCTCCACCTCCCTTCCCCTGGCTCCTGGCTGGTTGTGTTGCCGGTGCCTGGGGACCCAGCGCCCTGCTCTCCCCTGGCCGTCACTGTTGACGCTGTGTGGTTTCTGTCACCTCTGAGAGCTGCTCAATGCCTGGGCTCCTCGTGCGCGTGTGCGTGGATCTCTGCGTGTCTGTGTCTGTGTGCGTGCGTGTTATACGTGTGCTTGTAAAAGACAGCAGAGGTAACCAAGGACATAGCAGGAGTTTTCTTTTAAGAAACTTAATTAACTTTAAAGAAGCACCCAAGAATGATGCATCTTTTGCTAGCACTTAGACATAACTAGAACTTATGAGACATAAGAATATCTCCACTTAATGCATTAGAAGAAAGTAAGTCCTTGAGAACGAGTTTTATCATTAATTAAGGAAGCACCTAAGAAAACAAGCAATGGAGCTGGACACTGAGGCATAACTAAGACTTATGAGGCATAAGACTATCCTTCACTTAATACATTAAAAAGGAATAAATCTCTGAGAACAAGTTTTGCTGTTAACTCTCATACTACAACTCTTTGAGGACAGACGTCCTGCATGGCGAGTTCATGCATGGTGACTCCTGTTGTTGATTTAACAATTGACACTCTTACGTATGACGTCAGTGATCATCCGAGGCTCTTGACGTGAGCTGCCAAGGCTATGGAAGCCTTTTGAGTCCACAGTCTCCGTCAGTATTTAGACAGGGCCATAAGCAAAGTGGAAGTTCTCTCCCCCCTTTAGAGAAGAGTACCTCCTTCTTTGATGACCTCTTTCTACTGGGGTCTCACCCACTGAGGTCCTTCCCGGAGGACACTTTTTGCCATAGTGTCTTGGCTTTCATAGCATGTTTTACCTTGCAAGCCTGACAGTCGGGTTTAAGAAACCCCCGTTCTCGTCAGTTTTGGGCCCTGTGTTGCAGTCTCCCCCCGTCCCCTCCCCTTCCCTCCCCACCAGCTCTGACGTGCTGTCACCCCATCATCCTGACGAGGTCAGCAGGGCAGCACCGTCAGTGCTTCCTGAATGTCCCATTTGGGCATGGAGGGGCTGTCCCTGTTTATGGAAAGTGATCTGTGGGGCTTCCCCAAGGAAAGGGCTGCATTTTTTTTTAAAGATTTATTTTATTTATTTAAAAGACAGGGTTAGAAAGAGAGAGGTAGAGCCAGAGGGAGAGAGGTCTTCCATCCACTGGTTTAGTCCCCAAGTGACTGCAACAGCCAGAGCTGAGCTGATCTGAAGCCAGGAACCAGGAGCTTCTTTCAGGTCTCCCACGTGGGTGCAGGAGCCCAAGGACTTGGGCCATCTTCCACTGCTTTCCCAGGTCATAGCAGAGAGCTGGATTGGAAGTGAAGCAGCTTCGACTAGAACCTGGTGCCCATATGGAATGCAGGCTGGGGCTTTAACCCACTGGGCCACAGCGCCAGCCCCAGGGCTGCATTTGCCAGTGTGAGGATGGCATTCAGCACAGACATACTCACTGCCTGGCTCTCTCACTTTGAGTGTGCTTAAAAATAACTCATAGAGAAACACATGCGGAGTTTCAGCATGGAGGAAACGTGTCTGCACCACGCTGCCCTGCGGCTGTGGGTCCAGCCTTAGTGAACGCTGCTTCCCAGCCTTTCTCCTGCTGCTCTTTGCCAGCCTTGGCCGGGGAGCTCCTGAGAGACTTCTCCCTTGCGTTCGATAAACACGTGAACTCCATGAGCTGCAGAAGTCGGCATGCTCATTAGCATTTTATGAGATGCATGATGCTAATTTTGTGAACGGGGGTGGGGTGGGGGTTTGCATCTTCCACCCTCGGAGTATCAGAGCTGGGAGGCACCTGGGAGGTTCTGCAGGCGGCAGGAGCTTGGCGCCTTCATGTGCCTGCAGGCTGTTGGTGGTGGTCGGGGGGGTTCTGTCCCTAAGCATCCCCTAGCTCGTGCTGGCAGCTCTGGGTCTGTGCACACCAGTGTCTGGGTGAGGCTGGAAGACCAGAGTCCTCTTTAAACTTTCCAAGGCTGCTTTTAATGTGGGCTTCGAGCTTCCAGGTGGGAAGATGAGGCCTGTGCAGAACCTGGCCACTGGGGGTGGGAGCTGCATAGGAGTTGGGGTCCAGGGCCTCTGCCTCAGGGCAGTGCCCTTCCCGTCCACTTCATGGCGTGCTGCATGCTGACCTGAGCCCGTTGTAATCATGATACCCTGCGCTCCTCCCCACCAGCCTGCACAGACAGGAGGACAAAGCTCAGAGAGGCAGAGTGCCGCCAGGGGCCACACAGCTGCTAGGGCCGAGGGTAGGCTCAGATCCACGCAGTTTTAACCAGGAAGTTTACCACGTGTTTCCCGTTTGCTGGGTAGGTGTGTTAGGCTGATGTCTAACAGACACGTAGAGAAGGGCGCATTGGATATCCAGATGTTCCCACACAGCTGCTGGACCCCGTGAAATCAGTCTGCCTGGCTGACACACCCTGACTGGGACAGTGAGGGCGGCTGTGGGGGTGCCACTCCTGGTGGAGCTGCTTCTGCCCAGCACAGAGATGTGGACAGAAGTGGGAGAGTCCTGTGAAGATCAGGGTGGGTGGAACACTGGCCAGAGTTGGCTCTGCTCCACCTGCTGGGCTGGCCAGGTACACCTGGGCCACCAGGACACTCACCTCCCATTGTAGAACAGCAGTGCCATCAAATACTGACTTTGGGTTGTGTTCCTGCTGTGTAACAACCTGTGGTTTAACCCTTTAACCCCCTGCCTGGCCCGGTTTACTCATTTTAGGACAGCAGCCCTCCCCAGTGAAGGCCAGTGAAGCCACAGCAAAATGCTGGCCCAGTTTGCAGTGCAGCCTATTCAGCTGTAGTGCCCGCATCGGCCACCAGAGGGGGCTGTCAGCCCGAGTATGGCACCTGCTGAGGCATGCTCTGGCAGTTCTGCCTGCCCCCAGCTCCCAGTGCCGTTTGGCTAAAAGGCTAAGAGGCTGGCTGCCTCTTACCTGTCTCCAAGCCGTGCAGCTGCTCTGCTTGCTAAGTGTGTGGTCGGGGTGGGTTAGTGTGGCCCACATCCCTGGAATGAATTGCGGTGCAGAGAGCAAGTTCCCCCTTCTGGTGTAGCCCCTGTTCTGGACTGTGGTCTATGGAGAAGTGCACTGGCAGTGGGGTGGGGACATCAAGAGGTGCATCCCTCATGGGGACTGCTGAGGCTGGGCACCAGGTCGGGCACGGGGTGGGTCTGAGTTAAGTTTTGCCTCTGTGATGTACCTGGCCAGGACTCCTTGGCAGCTCAGTGACGTCGCTAGGCCCCAGGGGGTGATGGTGATGATGATGGTGGTGGTGAAGGCACTTTCTGCACAGCTGCCTCTAGGGGCAGAAGCAACGCCGTGAGGACCGTCACGTGGCCCCAACGGGAAGGTGCGTGTGAGCAGCAGGGGGCAGAGCGGGTGTGGTCCTGCAGCTGGCTGGACCACCGCGGCCTGCGTTTGGTGTCTGTGTTTCCCAGGCTGACCCTGTGGGGCACACTGAACCTCTCCCCGCCTGGCCTGGCCGAGCCTGGGTGAGCCTGCTGCTCGCCTGGGTCCTGTTCACCAGGTGTCTCCTGGTGACTTTCGTGCCAGGAATGCCCTTCCCCCTATGGACTCAGACTCTAAATCTCTCCTGCTGCTGCTTCAACTAATTTCCTTTTATTTCTTGGTTGTCACATCAGTTTCATGCATGCCTGTGAGAGCAGGGCAGGGGCCTGACACATCCTGACCCTCCCAGCCACCGAGACGCGCCGTGGCCTCAGCAGCTCGAGACGCTTGCTCCCTCGACCCTTGCTCCTGGTGGCCCCTGCAGCGTGGGCCCAGACAGTGCTGTGGCCGGCTGAGGCCAAAGCTGTCCAGGGCTGAGCAAGGTTCCCTCCCGCGCGGCCCTTGATTTTTTTTTTAACTTAAAAAAATTTAAAGATTTTTAAAAAAAGATTTCTGTTGATTTATTTGAAAGAGTTACAGAGAGAGGGAGAAGGGAAGGGGGCTGGGGGAGATGTCTTCCCCACACGGCACAGCTGGCTTCCCGCGTGCCCTGCCTCTGTCTCCCACTTGGGAGGCTGGCACCCCGTGCCCTTCCTGGCCACGCGTCAGTCCGTGGCGGGGTCCTCTGCTCCCCCACATGCCTGCCCTGCAGCACTGGTCCTGCCCTGACTCCGAGGGCGCATCAGGGCCCGGCCGGCCTCGGTGCTGCGCTGGCTGCTGGCCTCCTCTGGCCCAGCTCCTGTGTCCCTCACAAGCCTACCCCAGGCACCACGGGCCCGGGGACCTCGGCCCTCTTGCAGCCTCCGGTGGCCAGGGCTTTCTGCCTAGGCTTCTACACCCAGCCTGCTTTCCAGATGAGTTTGAAGCTCCTGTGAGCTGATCAAGTGACTGTGGAATCGTATGGGCCTGGTTTGGAGCCTCTTAGGCAAGTTGTGGCTTCCTCATCAGCAATACTGGGTAATGTACCCTCATGTCTGCCTTACTAGCAGGGCTCCGTGTGTAGCTGTGCAGGTTGTTCACTGCACAAGGGCACCTCATCTGACTGTATTCGGAAAGTTTCCCACAAACACTAGGCCAGCGTCTTGTTCCAGCCCATGCATGTAGTACCACCGCTGTCAGACAGGAGGCGCCAGAGTCTTAAGGAAGGGGCGCCTGTCCCCAGCAGCCTTGCCAGCCAAGGTTAAACCTGGTGAGGACTGAGCCTGGTGCCGAGGTAGTGCTCCACGATATGGCCCCCGGAGGGCAGCCTGGAAACCGGGCTCGCAGCCGCGGTGTGTGTTAGGTGCGCAGTGGTGAACTGGGCCTTCCAGGGGAAAGTGGGGGTGGGAGGCCCCCAAGTTCATGCCTGGCCTGCCCAGCATTCAGACTGCCGACCCTGGAACGGAGTTTTCTTGGATTGGGACCCATCCCAACACCTCTGACAGCAGGAGCACCCCACGTGGGCTCGGGCAGCAGCCGGCGTGTCTTCGTTGGCATCCTTTCGACCCTCAGCTTCTCTGGAGGCTTGTGGCACGTGAGTGCCAGTGAAAGCTGACGTCCTCTTAGAGCTGAGGACACACAGTGCTGAACCTGCTTCAGGGGATTGTGAGGAAAAGCACCCCGGCACACACGCGCGTTCCATTTAATTAACTTGCGTTTCCTTCCCGTCTGCCTCTTCCTTTATCAACCCCAATGTCTTGGTTGTTTTTTTTTTTTTTTTTCTTTCTTTCTTTCTTTCTTTCTTTCTTTCTTTCTTTCTTTCTTTCTTTCTTTCTTTCTTTCTTTCTTTCTTTCTTTTTTTTGACAGGCAGAGTGGACAGTGAGAGAGAGAGAGACAGAGAGAAAGGTCTTCCTTTTTTGCCGTTGGTTCACCCTCCAATGGCCGCCACGGCTGGCGCGCTGCAGCCGGCGCACCACGTTGATCTGAAGGCAGGAACCAGGTGCTTCTCCTGGTCTCCCATGGGGTGCAGGGCCCAAGCACTTGGGCCATCCTCCACTGCACTCCCTGGCCACAGCAGAGGGCTGGCCTGGAAGAGGGGCAACCGGGACAGAATCCGGCGCCCCGAACGGGACTAGAACTCTGTGTGCCGGCGCCTCTAGGTGGAGGATTAGCCTATTGAGCCGCGGCGCCGCCAACCCCAATGTCTTGTTATGCGGCAAGTTCTCGGTAAGGCTGGGGACGATGACAAGACCCAGCCACGGAAGACCCAGCCACGGCTCCTTACAGGCCCTGCAGAATCGGTGAAGCAGGAGGGGCGTGCCTTGTCCTAACCTGAGGAAGGAGACCCGTAGGGAGCTGCGCAATGGAGACTTTGTCATGTCGACCGTGACAGCCAGCTAGCTTTATGTTAAAATATTTCCACTCCCATTGGGAAGTTCTTGGCACTTACCAATTTATAACTTCAGGGCAAGTGAAAAACCAAGAAACAAAAAATATAGCTCAGTAAGAATTTGCTACCCTGCTCCTCTCCTCCTAAGATGGATAATTTAATAGGATCTTGGCTTTGGCTGGTGAGCATTCTTTAAAGGTAATAAATCCAAGTAAAAGATAGCTCCAAATCAGAAAGGATGATTTATGCCACTCCAGGAAAGGAGGCAGATTTTGATGTGTCTTAAAATGGAGTAATCTTTTGTTTATTTATTTATTTATTTTTATCCACCTGAAAGGTAGAACTACAAAAAGAGAGAGAGAAGTATCTTCTATATGCTGTTTCACTCCCCAAATACCTGCAACAAACCTGGGCCATGCTGAAGCCAGGAGCCCAGAACTCCACCTGGGTCTCCCAGTCTGGTGGCAGGGGCCCAGGCACTTGAGCTGTCACCTACCACTTCCCAAGATGCATTAGCAGGAAGCTGGATCAGAAATGGAACAGCTGGGGCTTGAACCAGCGCTCTGATACTGCGTACCCAAGCAACAGTTTAACCCTCTGTACCCGACGCCCACCCACTAGTGCAGTGATGTCATAGCCCAGTAATGAAGCACCTCTTGTGGGTACGGATAAACCTTGAAGCATTTTGTCGTCAGCAGTTCATCCCGTGCTCACTGGTGCCTGTGTGTCGGCAGCAGCGTCACTGCCCAGGGGAGGGTGGGGTCAGGCTGGCGGGGTGCTGACTGCTGGTCACCAGCACACAGCCGGCCTGCAGAGCCCGGATCTGCTGACCGTGACTGCATTGCAGCTGCCTGGGCGCGTTTGGGAATGGACTGGGGGGAAGCCACAATTCCCAAGTCTAGTGTCTGCTGCGGAGGGTCCAGGCTGGTTTTGCCTGTGGCTGCAGTATTGTCTTCAAACTTCTTACTTCTAAAGAATAGCTGCGTAGGAAGCTGCAGAGGTAACAGAAGTCTCGTGCTCCTTTTGTGCAGTTAATTTCATACAGGTGATCACATCCTTTCAAGTTTGGCAAAATGCACGTGGGGTAACTTCTACAGTTCTGAGCGTTTCGAAGAACACAGCTCAGTGGCGCTAGGCACCTTCGGGGTAACTTCTACAGTTCTGAGCGTTTCGAAGAACACAGCTCAGTGGCGCTAGGCACCTTCACCACCATCCATCTGCGGAGTGTTTTCATCTCAACCCGGTGGTTACATCTTATGCAACTGTTACACAATTTCAAACCCGAGTGGGTGTCCAGGAATATAGTGTGTAGGTTTATGTAACCACCCACAGTTTTACCAGCTCAAGGGAGTTGTACAACCCTGCCACCCTCCGGTGCCTTTACCCTCCCTCACTCATAAACCAGTTGTCTCGAGTGCTGCGTGTGCCCACGTGGAGAACCACAGCAGGTGGCCTGCTGCAGCTGTCAAACCCGACGTAGCAAAGTCCAGCAGGACTGAGGTTTTGTCCATAGTGTTCCAGTTCCCTTGGTTCTTCTTCCTTTTGGCTGTTCCAGGATCCGTCTCATCCTTTCCTTTCTGCTTAGAACTCCCCTTGACTTCTTCCAGGGGATGTCCGCTGGTGACGGAGTCCCTCGTCTCCCTCCTCTGATGAGAAGGTCTCGGTTCCCTGTTCTTTCTCCAAGGCCGTCTTCACTGCTGTGGGATTCCAGGCTGACAGCTCCCCCAGCACCACTTGCTGCTGGCATCCACTGTGTGTGATGGGAGCTGCTGTCAGTCCCACCGTTTTTCCCTACGGGAAGTGGGTTTTTTCTTGCTACTTTCAAATTTTCCTGTCGAGGTTTTGAAAGTTTGATTGTGTTGTTGAAATTAACTTTTTTGGGTTTACCTAATCCCTGGGTTTTATCTGACAGATTTGGGAAACATTTTGGCTGTTGTTGCTTTGAGTCGTGTTCCAGCCTCTTCTTCCTCTCGTGATGACGCGAATGGCAGATCGGCTATAAGCCCACCGATCAGCGACGCTCTTTCTTTTGTTTAAGCCAGTCTGTTCTCTCTGTCATTCAGACTGTGTTTCTGTTGTTCTTTCCTCCAGATCTTTGATTCTGTTGCCCTTTGCTTGATTTTTCTGTCTTCATCTGTGATCTGCTTTTTCCCTGGTGCCAGGGCTTCCCGTCCTTGTCGGGCATCCTGACAGACACATCTGGTGCCCGCGTCTGTTCATTGTCCTCTCGTTCCAGCCGAGGTTTTTCTGGGTCTTGGGAGATCGCAAGGAAGGCTGTCTGGCTGACTGCTGGACACTTGGGCGCTGTGTTCCGAGGGTCTGTGTCTTACTGAAATCCGTGACAGCAGGCTCCCTGGACTCACTGTGGCCAGGGAAGGGGACACTGCCTTGTGACTACCAGGGGGCAGAAGCCCAGGTTCCTCACTGGGCCTGAGTCTACACTGGCGGGAAGTGTCCAGGCTCCTCACTGGGCCTGTGTCTACACTGGGGGAGGTGTCCAGGCTCCTCACTGGGCCTGTGTCTACACTGGGGGGTGGTGTCCCTGGACTCGCTGTGGCCAGGGAAGGGGACACTGCCTTGTGACTACCAGGGGGCAGAAGCCCAGGTTCCTCACTGGGCCTGAGTCTACACTGGCGGGAAGTGTCCAGGCTCCTCACTGGGCCTGTGTCTACACTGGGGGAGGTGTCCAGGCTCCTCACTGGGCCTGTGTCTACACTGGGGGGTGGTGTCTAGGCTCCTCACTGGGCCTGTGTCTACACTGGGGGTAGGTGTCCAGGCTCCTCACTGGGCCTGTGTCTACACTGGGGGTAGGTGTCCAGGCTCCCCATCAGGTCCGTGCTGCTCACACACACCTGGCCAGGAGGTGCTGCGGTGCCTCAGTCCCGCCCCTCACGTGGCCTCCAGTGGTGGGGTGGTGGCCTCATTACCGCCAGGTGCCGGGAAAGTCCTGGCCTTGCCCCGATGGGCAGGGGCTACTTCCTTAGCTCCTGCTGGGGCTGGCAGTCCCGCCTTCCCGCTAACGAACTGCGGTGTTTTCTGTGGGCTTTGGCTGTGGGCGGGAGGATTTGGGGACGATTTCTGTGCTTAGGCAGCCACGACAGGCCTTGACTTGGGGCTGATTTTGACGTGCGTGCTGGTGTTCCCGGCCTGCTGGCGTCTGCAGCTCCTGTCGGTGCTAGGAGGAAGAAAGAGACCCTGGAGCCCTTGGCCGTGCTGTGCCTCGAGTCCCAGGCTGGTCGCTGCTCTGCTTGCCCTCTGCAGCTTCCAGTGTGCTTGTGTTTGTTTTATCCATGACGTCCGGGGTTTTCGCTGTCCTCTGTGGGAGGCACAGGGAGAAGGTTGCACACCCCATCTTTCTGGGACTTGCTGTGCAGCATGAGAAAAACGCGTGTGCACTGGGTGCCGTGGTCCCAGGGTGGACTTGGGCGCAGGCTGCATGTGAAAAACGCGTGTGCACTGGGTGCCGTGGTCCCAGGGTGGACTTGGGCGCAGGCTGCTGCAGCCCTGACCTCTGACGGCTTCCGCTCTTCCTGGCGTCACCTGCTGCCTGCAGAGCCGTGACACTGGCATCTACACCTGGGCTGCCCTCCTGCCGTGCCTTCTGTGGCCTCCAGCTTGCCCTTCATTTTCGGTGTTCATTTCATTTGGGCATAAAATGTTCAGGTCACGGCTTTGAGTAGGGGCTGACAGCCACCTCCTTCCTCTCCTGTGCGTGGACCGGCCGGATCTGACCACCTGAGGACAGGCAGGCAGGCTCTGAGCTGGGCTTCTGAGGGCCTTGTGGGAGAGGCCGGGGTGTGGACACCCTTCCGGCTCCCCGGGTGTGAGCGAGCTGCATGCCTGTCTCTTGGGTCTCAGACCTGGGCCGGGAGGGGTCACAGGGACTTCCCGCGGCCGCCCTCCTCCAGCCCTGTCGCGAGTCTGAGTCGGCGGCTTGCCCAGCAGTCCTGATGCCTGCTTCTGGGCAGTTTCTGGGAGATCCCTCAGCTCCTCCTGCTGTTTCCCACTTGGTGTCCACAAGGAAATGGGGTTTGAGTTTTCCCTGGGGCCTCTGAGACTGTCCTTGCCATTGTCCCCCAGTGGCCTCCTCTCCCCCTCTGTGCTGCCGGGCAGAGGGAGGGTGGAGGGCACAGCGCACGGGTCCCCCCAGAGGTGGAGAGGGCTGTGCGTGTGGTTTGGATGCTGTTAAGGCACAGCCCCTCCCCCATCGGTGTGTCAGCACATCAGAGGGCTGGAAGAGAACCCACCAAACCAAGCTGCTCAGAGACGCCCCGACTCTCGCAGGGGAGGGGAGGGAAGGGGAGTGGGCGGGGTCTGCTCAGCGTACTTCTGCCCCTCTCACCGCATGGGTTCATACTCCCACGTTTGTAATACACAGTCGTGGTAATAACAAGAGCTGGTGGAAGGGCCATGAGACGCTGAGCAGATGGCCTCACACATGTCAGGGGCAGAGGAAGGGAGCCGCATGCTGGTGCCAGGGCCTCCTTCAGGCTGGCCGGAGCAGGTGGCCTCAGCCCTGGGCTGCATTGACCTTTGTCTCTTTTACTCTGGTGTCTGGCATTTGGAGAGTGGTCACTGAACACAGCTACCTCCAGTGACCACTTACGCTGCCACGATCAAGTGCCAGCAGCTGCAGCTGTGCCCGTCTACTCCTGCAGGGGGCGCTCCTGGGGCCTTACGACCCGCAGTCCAGGGAGCAGTGGTGGGGTCACAAGTCCTTATTTGTCCCGAGGTCCCCAGAGCAGGTGAGTGCAGCGGGGACCTGGCTGTTCCTGGCGGGGAATGTTTGCATGTCAGAGGTCAGAAGTGAGGACTTGTTTATACAGCTATTTCAAGGTTCTCCTTTCTGATAGGGCCAAGTCGCTGCTTAAAAACTGGGAGATAGCTCGTAGGAAGTGAATGCTCAAACCTCAGACTTCTGTGATTTGATTTTCCTTGTGCTGAATACGTCATTTTCCCTTAGACTTCTTTTGTTAAAGACAAGCACACAGTAATTGGATCTAAAAATGCACCCAGATTACAGCATCTTCATCAGGAGTACTGACAGCGTAATTACGATGGCGTCTCATCTTTTCATATTAGCCCCGAGGAGAAGGGAAAGCGGCCCCTGTGGTGTTGTTTTGCGGATATTTGGGGGTGGGGGGTGCAGCGCGAGCCGATGCTTGCCTGGCGGGCTTGGGCACTTGGCTGTCTATGTGCTGCGGCGAGCGTCTCTGGTGTGCGCAGGCCCCCTGCTTATCAGGGGCCTGGGGGACCTCTGCAGGCTGTGTCTCGGGCTGTAGCACCATCTGTGCCCTGGGCTTCTGGGACAGGCAGTGCCTGAGGACAGGCTCGCACCTGCCGTCAGCAGCCAGGCAGAGCCCAGGTGCTCACCCAGCATGGGGTTTTGTGGTGCTCCTGGCTTGGTGTGTCCGTGTGTTCCCTGGTGGGCTGCATGGCACGGTGGACACTAAGGGCCAGGGTCAGGCAAACCTGGCTCTGTGAATCTCAGTTCCGTCCCTCTAGGGGCTCATCAGCCTGGCTGGCACAGAGGCCAGGGAGTGAATGAGAGGGGCTGTGACTGCAGGGGTGGGCTGGAGCCCAGAGCCCCTCTCGTGCCCACCTGAGCCTGGCGGTCCTCCCAGGCCCATTCAGTGCCTGCTGTCAGCTTCCAAGCACCCTGGCTGAGTGCCCCCCCCCCCCCCCCCCCCCCCGCGCGGCAGGGCTCTTCCCCACCGTACGGCTCCTACCTTTGGGAGCGGCTCAGCAGTGACCTCTGGAACTGCGTCGGACCCGCTGTGTGTGTTGCTTTGCATTTTGCAAGGCCTTAGCAATGCCTCATTTTCTAAAAGTCAGTTAACATTAATTGTAGAAAATATGGAAGTGATTTTTAAAATAGTTTTACAGTCAAGGTTTTGGGGTGCTTCCTGTCAGCCTGGCTGGCCTTTCTCCTGTCACCAGGTCATGAATGGTGTCTGTCCACGAATGACCAAACGGCGCTCATGCCAATTCGTCGTGCGTCCCGCCGTTTCCCAGTCGGCCTCCTTTGGAGCATTTCCTGGTCATCCCAGGTCCCCAGGAGACAGGGCTTTCAGCGGCTGTTGGGTCCTTCCAGGTAGGGAGGTGTCGGGACTTAGCCACTGCTGAGCACGGATCCTGCTGTGTCCGGTGCCTCTGTGCAGTCCTGACCGCAGGAGCTCAAGGCGCGGAAGCACGGCTGGGTCGTTACCTGTGGCCGCCTTTGCTGATGGCGGTGTTTGTTCATGAGTGCCAGACTCTGCCACCCACGTGCACAGCCGTCCTCCCCAGCGCTGTCTCAGCAGACCGCCGTGGGCTGCAGGGGAGACCTGAGATGAGACACTGTGTCACCTCCACGGTGCTCCCCGAAGGTGTGGGCCACTCTGCCGAGTAGGCGCTGCAATTCTGTGATTTAAGTAGATGCCTGCCTTTTGCTCAGAGGCCTGGAAGGCTGTTAGTGGAAGTCACTTGGTCCCTGTAGCAGGTGCTGGGCGGTGGTCACTGTCATCGGTGTGCTGGGAATCTCGTCTTCTGAGGTGCCACCCTTTCCCGGGCACCGATGGGGACCCTCGACCTGAGCCACTTTATTCCCCTCTGTGGCCGCTCCTTGACCATCTCACGCCCTGCGGCTGCCGGTTCTTCCTTATTACTGACTCAGATGTCCCAGCCCCCTGCCCTTCCTGCTGCAGGACCAACCCTCCTCGTCTGCCACCCGCTCCTTGGGGCTTTCTCTCTTACTAAGGCCCTGGTCCTTTGTTGCCTGCCAAGGCCTGATTGTCCCTGTTCTGCCTCGCACCCGTTCATCAGGACGTCCTGACCCCCCCAGGTTAAGCTCTGAGGAGGTGGAGCCCTCAAGAATGGGCCCTGCACTTGTAGCAGAGGCCATGGAGAGCTGACAGGTCACAGCGGGAGGGCGCTGTCCTTGAACTGGGAGAGCAGGACCTCTGCAGACGCTGAGCCTGTGGTGCCATGATGCTGGCGTCCGGCTGCCAGAAGGGTGGGGAGTAAACCTGTCTTGTGTAGAAGCCACGTGGTTGTGGGCGTGGCCTGGGACGTGCCCTGTCGGTGGGTTCAGTCTCTTCACATCCCCACCTTCAGCTTTCTGTACCCCCTCGGGTGCAGCCCCATCTCCCTGCCTGGTGCACCCTACCCTGTCTGCACTGCCCACTCCTGGTGGGCGTCCTGCTCTGACGTCCTGCCCAGACCCCTGATCTTGGCCCTGCACCTGCACTCCCTCCTCGGGCACGTTGGCCTCCCTCTCCCTGGTGTTGCCCACGCCTGTCCTGCCTGCTCAGCCTGACTCCCTGCAGACCTGCATCCCGGGCCTTTCTCTCTGCCCTCAGCGCCCCACAGGCCTCCCACCCCCACCACACCAGTGGACCCCTCGTGCCTGTCCCCTCATTCAGCCCTGGCCGCCTGCTGTCTTCCAGAAGCAGGGGATACTGAGCTGACCCTGGGAGAAACAGTGTGATGGCGCAGTGAGGGCTCCTGTTGGGCAGGGCCAGGGCTTGGGAGCTGGCCTGAGTGCGAGGCCTCCCCTGCTAAGCCAGCCTTTCCTCCAGGCTTCCTCTCATGCCCGCCCTCCCCGCAGGCCTTTGGCGCTGGGCACAGGCCCTGCCCGTCAGCAGGTGCACTTGGTAACCGTGCTGCGCCTGCAGGTGCAGTATGACTATCTCCTCCCGGTGTGTGCACGCCTCCGCCCTCCTGTCCTCCTGGAGTGCGTGTCTGTGCTGCAGCCCTGGCCTCCAGTGTCCACTGCTGACAGCACGTCCCTGCCGGCGGTGGCCTTTCCCCGTCAGTGTGTTGGGGAAAATCTGGTGCAGGAGAACCGGTGACCAAAGGTGGGAAGTATGGTGAGATTGAAGACAGAGGCGGCAAACCCAGGATTAGAGTGTGATTGGTGGACTTACAGACGGCATGGTCTTGGGTGTGCCAGTGGATCCCCGGGCCACAGCAGGAGAGAAAGGATTTCTTAGAAATAGGTGGCCTAGCTGGTGTGCACGTGGACTTTGTCTAGAGATGTGAACAATCCTGACGTCAGATGATGGGGCAGGTGATCTTCACGACTTTATCCCGTAGCAGTCAGGTTTTCAAGACTTTAAAAACCCAAGAGGAGGGGCCGGCACTGTAGGGCAGCAGGTTAAGCCTCTGCCTGCAGCACTGGCATCCCATTTGAGAGTTGGTTTGAGTCCTGGCTGTTCCACTTCCAATCTAGCTCTCTGTTATGGCCTGGGAAAGCAGAAGATGGCCCAAGTGCTTGGACCCCTGTACCCTCATGGGAGACCAGGAAGAAGCACCTGGCTCCTGGCTTCGGATTGGCCCAGCTCTGGCCATTGCGGGCATTTGGGGAATGGACCAGCAGATGGAAGATTTCTCTCTCTGGCTCTCCCTCTCTCTGTCTGTAACTCCACCTATCAAGTAAGTAACTAAATCTTAAAAAAAAAAGAAAAGAAAAAAAAACCTCAAGAGGAGCCACCTGGGAGGGAAAGGCAGCGTCTCTGGGCTCACAGCTTGGAGGTTCCCGGCCTGAGATTGAGCAGCTGTGTGACTCTGGCATCGGGTGGGGGCTGGCCGTGGAGGAGGTGTGTGGGGAGCAGTCACAGTGAGCCAAGAGGCCAACAGGTAGCATGGCACGGCCCCCCCCCCCCAAAGCTGGCATGATCCCATCGTGGGGCTGTACCCTAGCAACCCACTCCTGAGACACCATCAGCGGTTCCAGCCTCTGCCCCCCCCCCCCCCCAGCATTCGTCCATTCAGCACAAGACTTTGGGGTTCCAGGTCTGTGTGAGTTCAATCTGTAGCCGTCCCATAGGGACCCGAATGACCGTCAGGACACCTGCAGGCCAGGGTGGTGCTTGTGGGCAGGTAGGGTCCCGGCAGCCAGGGTCCACTTCCCTGCGCCCCGTCTCGTGATCTGCACCCCACATGTGCTTCTCTCTGCCTCCACCTCAGGAACTCCAGGCCTAGTCCCCTGCTTAACAGAGCCGAACCCACAGCAGGCACCGTGGAGACTTGCGCCCGTGGAGAACAGATGGCCGAGCGCCACCCTGGGTGCTCAGGCCTCTGGCTGTGCAGCGGCAGGTGCCAGCGCCCTGTCACACGTGGCTGTGACAGCATTTTCAGTTATTTCATCTCCAGATGACACCTGCTGTGCCTTTGAGCCAAGAGACCCTGTGCAGCGATTCTGCGGGCCCCATACACATCACGGATTTCCCTGCCCCCCGAGCACCCGAGGAACCAAGACTACTTCCAGGGCAGCGGGGAAATCATTTTAGCACGATCAGTGAGAAGCACTTGCCCTGTGCTCTGTCTGCCTCCCCTGTGAAATGGTGGCTTCACATGGCCAGGTCTGGCCTTGTGGTTTGCCACTGTGGTTCCTGGGGACAGGACCGAAACGAATAGGCGTGCAGTTGACACGTGGCTGGGTAGAGGCAAGAGAGTTTTAGTTTTAGCGGTAACCCAACACGGCAGCAGGTTGCAGGGTCTGGCATCTGCTTCCCGCTGACTGTGCCCTGGGCTTTTCCCATCTGAGCCTCAGGTTCCTCACCTGTGAGCCAGGGCCCGCCAACCCCTTCCCGCCGAGGTGACAGGGTTGCTGGAGGAAGCCCGGAAAGGAAAAGTACCAGCGTCGCCTCTTCCTGCATGGGAAGCATTTCGGTTCCTTGGGAACAGAACATTTCCTGGAGAATGGAGTGTTGGCCAGCAGTAGTCGCGAGAGCGTTTCATTGACAAAGCAATGTTCTGCTTTGTTAAATTTCCATTTCCTGCATTGCTAGGTAGGGAAGGACTCTCTTGGGTCCCTACTGCCCGGCTTGTGAGTTCCATCTGGGAAATGAAGAGAAGAGCTTGCTCTGGCACCAGGGCCCTGCAGGGCCCCGCCTTCACCCCAGCAGGGCTGTGAGGGCCTCTGATGGGGAGGGGCTGTACTGTGAAGAGGAGAGCAGTGCGGTGGGGGGAGTGGGGATGAAGAGAGGTTTGTCGTTGTTAAAGACTTATCCATTATGTTTTGACAGGCAGAGTTAGAGAGGGGGAAAGACACACAGAGATCTTCCAGCTGCTAGTTCCCTCCCCAGATGTCCTCAACGGTCAGGACTGCAGCCAGGAACTGCATGCAGGTCCCCCATGTGGGTGGCAGGGGCTCAGATACTTGAGGCACCTGCAGCTGCTTTCCCAGGAGCATTAGCGTTGAGCTGAATTGCAAGTGAAGCGGCAGGGTCTGGAACCAGCGCACATATGGGATGCTGGCATCACAGGCCGTGGCTTAACCTGCTACGCTGCAACACTGGCCCCCATTATTTATTTACTTATTTGTTTGTTTGTTTGTTTGAAAGAGTTACACAGAGAAAGAAGGAGAGGCAGAGAGAGAGAGAGAGAGAGATTGAGAGAGAGGTCTTCTATCTGCTGGTTCACTCTCCAATTGGCCGCAATGGCCAGAGCTGTGCCCATCTGAAGCAAGGAGCCAGCAGCTTCCTCTGGGTTTTCTCATGTGGGTGCAGGTGCCTAAGAACTTGGGTCATCTTCTACTGTTTTCCCAGGCCATAGCAGAGAGCTGGATTGGAAGAAGAGCAACTGGGACTTGAACCAGTGCCCATATGGGATGCCGGAGCTGTAGGCAGCAGCTATACCCGCTACACCACAGCACCAGCCCCTGCCCCTATTATTTATTTGAAAGGCAGAGTTAGAGAGAGAGTCCTCTATCCACTGGTTCCCTCCTTGGAAAGGCTGCATTGGCTGGGGCTGGGCCAGGCTGAAACCAGGAGGCTAGAACTCGATCCAGGTCTCCCGTGTGGATGACAAGGATCCAAATACTCGAACCATCTTCAGCTGCTTTCCCAGGCGCATTAGCCAGGAGCTGGATAGGAAGTGGAGCAGCTAGGCTCAAACTGGCACGTGTGTGGGACGCTGGTGTCACAGGCCGCAGCTTCATTGCTACACCATATTTCCAGTCCCTGAAAAGAGAGATTTTTGAGGTGGAAGAATCAAGAGCATGTTTGCAGGCCAGAGGGAAAGGCCTAATAGAATGGGGGAAGAGGAGCTGGTGGCCCTGCATGGTCCCTGAGTGGCAGGCATTGGTTTCTGCATGCTACAGCACCACGTGCGGGGCTGTCAGGGAGAGGCCCGGGAGCAGCTTTCCCAGCCAGAAGACGGCTTTGTCTTAGAGAATGTGGAAGTGTGGGCATCCCCAGGGAGCCCAGCAAGCCTGCACACTGTCAGGGACGACATCCCTGCTGGGGTGGGGGCGGGGCTGCCCCTCACACACACCCTCACACCTGCGGCAGGGGAGGTGCCTGGGAGCTGGCAGGTGTGGTGGAAGACGCTGGCTGCTGTGTGTGAACCAGAGGCAAGGAGTCTCAGTACCATAATGAAGTGCCCGAGGCAGGCTGCTTCATAAAGAAGAAAAGCTGATTTGGGCTCGTGGTTCCAGAAGCGCAGGGTCCAGGGGCCTAACGGGGTGATGACAAGAGACCAGGAGTGCGGATGTGTCTGTTCCTCTGCTGATGAAGCCTCTGGGATTCAGCCACGGGGCCCTAACCTCCTCACCTAATCCTGATCTCTTCTCAGAGGACCCCTACCTCGTCAGTCAGACTGAGTGCCCACCTCTTCACAGCTCGCCATGGGACTAAGCTTCAGTGCACGAAGCCTCAGTCAGACTGAGTGTCCACCTCTTCACAGCTCGCCATGGGACTAAGCTTCAGTGCACGAAGCCTCAGTCAGACTGAGTGTCCACCTCTTCACACCTTGCCATGGGACTAAGCTTCAGTGCACAAAGCCTCAGTCAGACTGAGTGTCCACCTCTTCACACCCCGCCATGGGACTAAGCTTCAGTGCACGAAGCCTCAGTCAGACTGAGTGTCCACCTCTTCACACCTCGCCATGGGACTAAGCTTCAGTGCACGAAGCCTTGGAGGAACCTCAAACCGCACCCAGACCATGGCGGGACACTGGCGGCCGGGAGTGAGGAGAGGGCAAGTGGCTGTGTCCCGGGGCCAGAGAGCGAAGGCTGGGCGTGTCGGAGGATCGTGGGACAGGGGCTGCGGCCCCAAGAGCCTGGTTGGGAGACTGTCACGGGGAGTTGGGTGGCGTGGCGGTACGTGTTCCCCTGAGCAGCTGTGTGCCGAGGCCCGCAGGGCGGGGAGAGGCAGACTGGAGCAGCGCTGAGGTTTGCTGAGTCCTGCTGTGTTCCTGCTGCCAGTGGGCGTGTCGCCCGCGCTCCCCCTGCAGCTGCAGCAGCTGAGCGATCCTCTCCTCTTCTCCCAGGCCACCGGGCTCCCTGGCCTCCGGGGAGTGGACCTGGGGGTGTAACACGGGCCCTTCTGACTTTGTCCTCCCGTCCTCCCCGTTCTCCCTTGCCTTACTGATGTAAAACTAATGATGAGAAAGCACGGACCTCTAATGGCAATCAGATCCTGGATTTAGTGTTTTATGTTCGCCCGTAATTATTTTACCAGACGTAAAGTGGGTGTTTCTCCCCCTTTATGTCTTCCTCCTGGTGTAATGGGCTGAGCATAATGGACCAACAGTGAGTATCTGTGACTGGTACTACTGCTTCCGGCAGGAACTAAGTGGTTTTGAAAAAGGCAACCGGTGCCCATCCTCCTGTGCCGGTCACCGGAAGGCGTCTCAGCTGTTTCGGGCACTTTTTCCTTGCCCCTAACGTGAGAGCGTCTTGCTGCCACGCGTGGTTGTGGTGGGGGCGGCTCATCCACCTGCTGGGTGGGATTTGATTTTTCCCGGCTGTGGTGGAGTCGGTGGGGTGACAGGGAGGCCTGCTTCAGACGCCGTCCTGCAGGGCTGAGCCGCTGGAGGGCGAGTGTCGGGGCCTCCTGCTCTGTGTGTGGAGGACGCAGCTGCGGGAGCCTGGCGGTGGCTGGGGAGGGCGCCTGCAGGGCTTTCTCGGGCAGTTGGGAGTAACCCTTGTTGACGTGGAGATGCAATAACGTCTTTTTCCTTCTTCCTTACAGAAAACACGGCCATCTTCATGTGTAAATGCTGTAACCTGTTCTCTCCCAGTCAGTCAGAACTGCTGTCCCACGTTTCTGAGAAGCACGGCGATGAAGGGGTGAACGTCGAAGACATCATCGTTCCCCTGAGGCCTCTCAGTTCTCCGGAACCCAACCCAAGCAAAACCGGAGATGGTAAGGGGGCTGGCGTGCCTGCGGATGCCCACCCGCACTCAGAAACTGAGGCCAGCCTGTGGGCTTGTGGGCATAGAGGAAGCCTAAAAATCCACCTTTCTAACCCAGAAATCAGAGCAGTTGTCCAGTTTTAGGCCTGCTCAGGTCAGACTGTGTTTGAATCTCCTGCATGAGGCTCCTGCGGAGGTTGTGCAGTGAGTGCCTGAAAGGACGTGGCCGTGTCCACCATGTTACGGCCTGAGCTGGGTTCAGCACAGCCCACCATGTTCCGGCTCAAGCCTGTTGTTAGCCTGAGCTGGGTTCAGCACAGTCCACCGTGTTCCGGCTCGAGCCCGGGCTGGGTTCAGCACAGTCCACCGTGTTCCGGCTCGAGCCTGTTGTTAGCTGATCTGGGTTCAGCACAGTCCACCGTGTTCCAGCTTGAGCCTGCTGTTAGCCCTGGCTGGGTTCAGCACAGTCCACCGTGTTCCGGCTCGAGCCTGTTGTTAGCCGGGCTGGGTTCAGCACAGTCCACCGTGTTCCGGCTCGAGCCTGTTGTTAACCTGAGCTGGGTTCAGCACAGTCCACCGTGTTCCGGCTCGAGCCTGTTGTTAGCCTGAGCTGGGTTCAGCACAGTCCACCGTGTTCTGACTCGAGCCTGTTGTTAGCCTGAGCTGGGTTCAGCACAGTCCACCGTGTTCCGGCTCGAGCCTGCTGTTAGCCTGGGCTGGGTTCAGCACAGTCCACCGTGTTCTGACTCGAGCCTGTTGTTAGCCTGAGCTGGGTTCAGCACAGTCCACCGTGTTTCGGCTCGAGCCCGGGCTGGGTTCAGCACAGTCCACTGTGTTCCGGCTTGAGCCTGTTGTTAGCTGGGCTGGGTTCAGCACAGTCCACCATGTTCCGGCTTGAGCCTGCTGTTAGCCCTGGCTGGGTTCAGCACAGTCCACCGTGTTCCGGCTCAAGCCTGCTGTTAGCCCTGGCTGGGTTCAGCACAGTCCACCGTGTTCCGGCTCGAGCCTGTTGTTAGCTGGGCTGGGTTCAGCACAGTCCACCATGTTCCGGCTCGAGCCTGCTGTTAGCCTGAGCTGGGTTCAGCACAGTCCACCGTGTTCCGGCTCGAGCCCGGGCTGGGTTCAGCACAGTCCACCGTGTTCCGGCTCGAGCCTGTTGTTAGCTGGGCTGGGTTCAGCACAGTCCACCGTGTTCTGACTCGAGCCTGTTGTTAGCCTGAGCTGGGTTCAGCACAGTCCACCGTGTTCCGGCTCGAGCCCGGGCTGGGTTCAGCACAGTCCACCGTGTTCCGGCTCGAGCCTGTTGTTAGCTGGGCTGGGTTCAGCGCAGTCCTAGCACCTGCCAGCTGTGTCGTCTGAGGCAAATGAAGTTACCTCTCCAAGCCTCACTTGCTTATCTGAAAAATGTCACAAAGGAGGGGATACAAGGCTTCAGTCAGAGAACATGCCTCCTGCTCCGAGGGTGGTGCTGAGTAAGGAAAGCTGTTAGGACGCCCCTGCTTTGTAAATTAGCATATGCAGTCTTAGGACCAGCGTTTCTGAACTGATCTTACATTCCTGGAGCAAGGGTTCACCGCAAAGCTTTGATTCACCTGGGAACCCTCAGGGTCACGGGGTGCAAAGTGGGGTCCATCTCATGTGCAGCATCCAGACAGCTCCTGCTGAATGGCATTGGATACAGCAGGTGCGTGGATTACAGAGAACGTCTCGGCTCCGTAATTAGGTCCCCACAGACAGAAAATATACAGCACAGTGGGAGCAGCCACAAACGAGAGTTAGAGAAATCCCCACAAAACTGTTTTTATGTGACGAGGCACAACAGCCAGTTTGCCATGTGGTTGCCCGATGGTGGCAGTAAGTTCCCATGGTGGCATCCGTGGGCCACATTAATCCTCCAGTGGCCAGTTCCTGGGAATATTCAGACGGGCATTTCTAAACAGGCTGGCGTATCAAGCACTTCTCTGACACAGTTAGCAAGGGGAGGCTCCAGACAAAGAATGCGTGGGTTCACAAGTCTCTCTGGCTGTTCCCAGGGTGCTTGGAAAAAGATACCAACAGCAGCTTAAGTTGTTGAGAAGTCAGGAAGTTCTACTAGTCACTGTCAGTGGCGTCCGGTGAAAAACTAAAGCCAGCCCCCAAACTATGTTGGCCAAGAAGGAGGAGCGGTTAGCTGGTGTGCGTGCCGCCATCACCCCGGGTAACATGGGTGGCGTGTCCACTGCATGCCTCAGCCCCTCCCAGGCCTGGCGAGCACGTCTGTCCCCTCCACACTTAGAGAAGGCAGGAGTGAGGTGCACATCTCTGCCCAGAGCTCTCGCGAGCTGCTCTTCGCCTTGGGCAAGAGTGGGGCTGAGTCAGGCTGCCTTGCTCTAGCAGCCTCATGGGGACAGTGCCCGGCTCACCTGCCTGTGAGCCTGAGCCCCCGGAGGAGCCTGGTGACGTCCACAGTCACCAGGGCCACCTCCCTGCTAAGCGGTCAGGCTGCCTGGGCTTTTTTTTTTTTTTAAATATTTTATTTTTATTTATTTGAAAGAGTCACAGAGAGAGGTAGAGACAGAGAGAGGGTCTTCCATCTGCTGATTCACACCCTAGATGGCCGCACTGGCTGGAGCTGTGCTGATCCAAAGCCAGGAGCCAGGAGCTTCTTCTTGGTCTCTCATGTGGGTGCAGGGGCCCAAGGACTTGGGCCATCTTTTACTGCTTCCCCAGGCCATAGTAGAGAGCTGGATTGGACGAGGAGCAGCGGGACTAGAATTGGCACTCGTATGGGATGCTGGCACTTCAGGCCAGGATGTTAACCTGCTGCACCACAGCGCCGGCCCGTGCTTGGGCTTTTTAGAGTCTTGTGTCCCAGCCGGAGGGAAGCAAGGCTTTATCACCCACTGTGTGTGTTTGTGGGCTGCCTTGTGTGGTTGCATGTTCATGTATGGACTCAGAAACACACATGATTTCTTTTGTCACAAGAATCATGTGAAAGGTAGATGTCCTGTGGGTCAACAAGGAAGGAGCCTTGAAAATGGCTGTGAGTTCTATGTTTATACATCTTTACTAGTTAAGATTTTCTTAACTAAAATGAGATGTGAATAAGGCAGAAGATAACCTTAAAGTTTTATAAAGAAGGAATGAGTGATAACCAAGCCGATAGAGTGCACATGGGACTGTGTGAGTTGGTGCCTTGTGAGGCGCGTGTTCTGATTTCCACTGGCCAGGCTGCCCTTCCAGGTATCCCAGGGGTCACCCTCCCGGGCCCTGGGGGGTCAGAGGCCCTCTCCGTGGCACCCCAGAGGCTCATGCAGGTGTCTCAGTTCTGTCCCTGCTGGCTGGACCTCATTGTCTCTGCACTCTCTCAGTGGTTGGGAACACCCTGAGAACAGGATGTGAGCTGTTTTGTCCCCTTGGGCCCTGGTCCCAGCACAGGGCCTGACACCTGTGCCTGGACAGTGAATCACCTTTTGTCCTTGTCCTCTGTTGTCTTGCCCTTGGCCTTGTCGTCCCCCCCCACCCCCCCCCGGAGAAGGGTTCCTTCCGGAATCTTACCATGACCAGCAAAATGCAAATCAAAGTGATACACCTTGTTTTGTCTATCAGGTTGCCAAAAACTCTTGAAAATAGGATGATATTCTAGGTTGAAGTGGATATGGAGAAACAGAAATTCTTAGTTCCTGATTGGTAACCCTCTTTCAGAGAGCATTCTGATAGAACCTAGAAAACTTCTTTTTTTTTTTTTTTTTTTTTTTTTTTTTGACAGGCAGAGTGGACAGTGAGAGAAAGAGACAGAGAGAAAGATCTTCCTTTACTGTTGGTTCACCCTCCAATGGCCGCCGCCGCCGGCGCACTGCGGCCGGTGCACCGCGCTGATCCGATGGCAGGAGCCAGGTGCTTCTGGTCTCCCATGCGGGTGCAGGGCCCAAGCACTTGGGCCGTCCTCCACTGCACTCCCGGGCCACAGCAGAGAGCTGGCCTGGAAGAGGGGCAACCGGGACAGAATCCGGTGCCCCGACCGGGACTAGAACCCCGTGTGCCGGCGCCGCAAGGCGGAGGATTAGCCTACTGAGCCGCGGCACCGGCCGAAAACTTCTTACACTTCCTCTGTGTAAGCAATTTTTCTAGGAATATGGCCAACATAGCCATCTTTAATGCTATTTACAACAGTATTTATGGTAACTTGTTCATAATAACACAAAGTTGACAAGAAAGTAGCCGTCATCCAGAAAAGAAAGGTTAAGCAAATAATGCGTTATCCATAGAAGGAAATACTGGATAGGCGTGAAGAGAATTAGGGGATGTTAATAATACTGTATTGTAGACTTGAAATTTGTTGAGTAAGTAGACTTAAACACATGCTAGCCTTTCTCAATGCCCTTTTCTTAACTTCTGTGTTTTCCTGACTTTTGTCTCTTTGATTATTTTCTTCTGACTGACTTTACAGTTCACTGATTCTATATGTACATTTTTAAGGTAAAATTTGCACAAAATGCAATTTGCTAATTTAACAGTTTGTAAGTGTAAAATTGAATGATTTTTCATATGTTCACAATATTGTGCAACTATTGCAGCCTCCTAATTCCAGAACATTTTCATTTTCATTTCAAAAAGAAGCCCTGAACCCACTAGGCAGTTATTCTCATTGTCTTTGCCTTTATCCACAGGAACCACTGAATTTGCCTGGTCTGTAATTTTCATATGAATGGAATCCTACAACTCGTGGCCTTTTGTGTCTGGCTTCTTTCAGTTAGCTTATGTTTATAAGGTTTATCCATGCTGTAGCATGTATCTGTATCTCATTCCTTTTTATGGCTGAAAGAGATTTCAGTGTATAAATTGTCCATCCGTTCATTTGTTGATGGACATTTGAGTTGTTTGCACTTTTTGCCTATTATGAGTAATGCTTCTTTGTGTTTAAGTTTTTGTGTAGATTAATGTTTTCATTTTTCTTAGGAGTGGAATTGCTGGGTCATTTAGTTTCTCAGGTGCCAAGCTGTTTTCCAATGCAGGTGCCTCAGCTTACTTTGCCTTCAGTATGTGAGAGATCCATTTGTTTTCATATTTTTGATTAAAGGCATCCTGTGGGTGTGAAGCAGTATCGCACTGTGGTTTTCATTTATATTTCCCTGTGATTTAGATCTTCCTGGGGGAATTTAGATCTTTATCTATTCTGAATTAATTCTTTATATATGGAGTGAGGTAGGGCTTCTGGATTTATTCTTAAGTGTTTTGTTATCTCTTGGACTTTTTGATAGTAGCCATCCTAATAGGAGTGATGTGATATCCCATTGTGGTTTTAATTTGCATTTCCTTTATGATTAGTGTGATATCAAACACTTTTCACATACCTGTTGGCCATCTGGATGTCTTCTTTAGAGATATGTCTATCAGCTGTTTTGCCCATTTTAAAAATCAGATTATTTGTTTATTTGATATTGAAATGTATTAATTCCTTATGTATTTTGGATAATAATCCCTTAGAAGATATGTGGTTTGCAAATATTTTCTCCCGTATGGGTGCTGGTTCTAGGCCTGGCTGCTCCTCTTCCTATTTTTTTTTTTTTTTTAAGATTTATTTATTTATTTGAAAGTCAGAGTTACACAGAGAGAGAAGGAGAGACAAAGAGAGAGAGAGGTCTTCCATCCACTGGTTCACTCCCCCATTGGACGCAATGGCCGGAGCTGTGCCAATCCAAAGCCAGTAGCCAGGAACTGCTTCTGGGTCTCCCATGTGGGTGCAGAGACCCAAGGACTTGGGCTGTCTTTCCCAGGCCATAGCAGAGAGCTGGATCAGAAGTGGAGCAGCCGGGTCTTGAACTGGTGCCCATATTGGATGCAGGCACTGGAGGCAGTGGCTTTACCTGCTGTGCTATAGTGCTGGCCCCTGCTCCTCTTCTGATCCAGCTTTATGCTATGGCCTGGGAAAGCAGTAGAAGATGGCCCTAGGCTGGCGCCGCGGCTCACTAGGCTAATCCCCCACCTGCAGCGCCGGCACACCAGGTTCTAGTCCCGGTCAGGGCTCCGGATTCTGTCCCAGTTGCCCCTCTTCCAGGCCAGCTCTCTGCTGTGGCCTCGGAGTGCAGTGGAGGATGGCCCAAGTCCTTGGGCCCTGCACCCACATGGGAGACCAGGAGAGGCACCTGGCTCCTGGCTTCGGATCAGCGCGGTGCGCCAGCTGCAGCGCACTGGCCGCAGTGGCCATTGGAGGGTGAACCAGCAGTAAAGGAAGACCTTTCTCTCTCTGTCTCTCTCTTTCTCACTATCCACTCTGCCTGTCAAAAAGAAGAAAAAAAAAAGAAAAAAAGAAGATGGCCCTAGTGCTTGGACTCCTGCACCTGTGTGGGAGAGCCGGAAGAAGCTCCTGTCTTTGGATCAGTCCAGCTCTGGCCATTGCGGCCATTTGGGGAGTGAACCCATGGATGGAAGTCCTCTCTCTCTCTCTCTCTGCCTCTGGGTCTCTGTAACTCTGCCTTTCTGATAAATAAATATATCTTTTAAAAAAAGGAATAAAAAATTAAAGCTACAGAAAACAAAATCAATGTACAAAAATCAATAGCACTTCTACACAATAACAATTATATTTTCTTTTTTTGTTGTTAGTTGCCCAAGTAGCTTAATTCAAAAAAAAAGTTTCTTTTTTTATTTTATTATTTTTAAAAATAACAATTTTATTATTTTTTATTTATTTGAAAGGCAGAGTTACAAAGAGAGAGAAAAAGGGAGGGACAGACAGAGATATTTTCCATCCTCTAGTTTACTCCCTAAATGGCTGCAATGGCCAGTGCTGGGCCTGACTGAAGCCAGGAGCCAGGAGCTTCTTCTGGATTTCTCGTGTGGGTGCAGGGGCCCAATCACTAGGGCCATTTTTCTGCTGCTTTCCCAGGTCGTTAGCAGGGAACAGTCAGAAGTGGAACAGCCAGGACATGAACTGGTAGCCATATGGGATGCTGGTGTTGGAGGTGGTAGCTTCACCCTCTATGCCGTAACACTGGCACCCTAAAAATGTTTTGAAAGACATTAAACTCAGCCTCTTGGAGCTGACATTGTGGCACAGCTAGTGAAGCCTCCCATATGGCCTGGCTGCTCCACTTTCCAATCCAGCTCCCTTCTCTCTCTCTCTCTCTCTCTCTTTCTCTCTCTCTTTCTCTCTCTCTCTCTCATTAGCTCCCTCTCTCTGTGTAACTCTGCCTTTCAAATAAATCAATAAATCTTTTTTTTAATAAACTGAGGCTTCTCATATGAGAAAATTTCCTCCAAAGCTTTTCATTAATTATTCCTAGTCTGTCTTTTTTGCTTCGTGAAAGTCCATAAAATCTCCGGCTTATAGGGCTTAGCTTCTCTCTAATGCTTTCCATTCGGGCTTAACCTTCACAACTCATTTTAAGTTGAGAGATACTTGTGATGGTTTAATTAAACCCGTAACTAAGTAGTAATTGATTTATTATTTTGGTCTCCCTTTATAGCGGGAAGTTTCCTAAATCCTCTGGTTTATTTTATCACCTTTTAATCTTGATGGTTGTGTAGCAAGTGGACTGTGGAAGCACCTTCACTTTCTTGTTCTCCTGGTCAAATCTCTGGTTGTGATTCAAGAAGGATTCCTGTAGTGGAGCGAGCTCATTCCCTCTCCCTCACGTGTGTGTCTCTATGTGTGTGTGTGTGTGTGTGTGTGTGTGTGTGTGCATGTGTGCAGATGCAAGTGTGATCCTTCCTTTTGGATGGAGCCCGGGCAGTTGGGCTTGCCTGAGGAACGATTTTTTTTTTTAATAATTTAAAAAATTTATTTGAGAGAAAGGGTGGCAGATGGACAGAGTTCCCATCTGCCATAGGCCTCCAACATTTGGGAATGGGCCGGGGCTAGACTGGGGGCTGAGGTTGGGAGCAAGGAACTGAACCCAAGCCTCTCACATGGGTGATGGAAACCCAATTATTGAACCCTCACCACTGCCTCCCCCATAATCACACACTCACCTCCCTTTAGACACACACACACACACACACACACACGCACACACACACTGCAGGCCCCCAGATGTGGAGTGTGGGCTTCCTGGCTGGTGTTGGGGAGAGCCTCGCACTGGCTCTCGTGTCTCCGCCCCCCTTTCAGACTCTCCTCCCCTCTCTTTTTGTTTTGTCCTTCCTTGCCCTTCCCTCTTCCATTTCAGTATTCCTGGGCTGAGTCTGCTGCATGCCGGGGTCCCAGGCACTGTGCCGCTTGGTTCTGCCCCCGTGGCTGGCGAAGGCAAGTCGGCGAGAGATGGTTTGAGCGCAGCACGGGGCGTGCTTCTGTAGGGCTGAGTCTGGGCTGCTGAAGAGGGGCAGCTGCTCTACTTGGAGGGTGCAAGGTGGCTTCCCCAGCAGGTTGATGTCTAGATCTCAGTCTGTGGGCTCTCTCTTCTGGGTGTTAACCACAGGTAGTCATGTGTGTCTGTGGGGATGCTGTCACTAATGATCCAGTGACTCCTGAAACCAGAGCCTGTCCATCCTGGCCTGGGTGTAGTGGGAACGGCGCCCGTCTTAGAAGCAGACTGAGGTTCCAGGGCTGGCACTGTCACTTGCACGCCAAGAGCTCTGCTGGCAAACGTGATCCCTGTGCAGTTAGAAAACGATGCCTTGTTCTGGGAGTTGGTAACAGGCAGTGCTTCTGTGTGAAGACACAGCACCCGTGCTTGGCTGACGTGGCCCAGAGGCCATGCAGAGGGCTTGGCACCTGGAACTTGTCCCGCCCCTCCCACCATGGAGGTCCCCGGCAGCCTGCTGCTTATGCCATCTGTCAGGAGACAGGATAACTGGCCTTTTCCTGAGACAAGGGTACGGGCTGCCCACGGTACTGCCTTGGCCTGTAGAGTGTGCCGAGTGCCTGGGCGCCTCCCACATGCAGAAAGAGCATGTAGAGTGAGTGGGTTCACATGGGGCCTGGTGCTGTGGGAGGCTCTCAACTCCTGTAGGAGGTGTTGGGCACGTGCTGCCCACGGTGTGACCTTGGCATGTAGAGCGTACCCGGTGCCCAGGTGCCTCCCTGTCCTCATCCCCACAATCAGGGAGGCCGTGGAGTGAGTGGGGCCATGTGGAGCCCGGTGCTGCGGGAGGCTCTCAACTCCTGCAGGAGGTGTTGGGCACGTGCTGCCCACGGTGTGACCTTGGCGTGTAGAGCGTGCCCGGTGCCCGGGTGCCTCCCTGTCCTCATCCCTACAATCAGGGAGGCCGTGGAGTGAGTGGGGCCAGGTGGGGCCCGGTGCTGTGGGAGGCTCTCATCTCTTGCAGGAGGTGTTGGGCACATGCTGCCCACGGTGTGGCCTTGGTGTGTAGAGCGTGCCTGGTGCCTGGGCACCTCCCACATCCTCATCTCCTGCCCACGTCCTCATCCCCACAATCAGGGAGGCCGTGGAGTGAGTGGGGCCAGGTGGGGCCCTGTGCTGTGGGAGGCTCTCAACTCCTGCAGGAGGTGTTGGGCATGTGCTGCCCCCGGTACTGCCTTGGCGTGTAGAGCGTGCCGAGTGCCCGGGCCCCTCCCACATGCAGGAAGAGCATGTAGAGTGAGTGGGTTCACATGGGGCCTGGTGCTGCAGGAGGCTCTCAACTCCTGCAGGAGGTGTTGGGCACATGCTGCACGGTGTGGCCTTGGCGTGTAGAGTGTGCCCGGTGCCCGGGCACCTCCCACATCCTCATCTCCTGCCCACGTCCTCATCCCCACATGCAGGGAGGCCGTGGAGTGAGTGGGGCCACGTGGGGCCCAGTGCTGCGGGAGGCTCTCAACTCCTGCAGGAGGTGTTGGGCACATGCTGCCCACGGTGTGGCCTTGGTGTGTAGAGCGTGCCCGGTGCCCGGGTGCCTCCCCGTCCTCATCCCTACAATCAGGGAGGCCGTGGAGCGAGTGGGGCCATGTGGGGCCCTGTGCTGTGGGGGGCTCTCATTTCCTGTAGGAGGTGTTGGGCATGTGATGCCCCTGGTACTGCCTTGGTGTGTAGAGCGTGCCCGGTGCCCGGGTGCCTCCCACGTTCTCCTCTCCTGCCCATGTCCTCATCCCCACAATCAGGGAGGCTGTGGAGCGAGTGGGGCCGTGTGGGGCCCGGTGCTGTGGGAGGCTCTCAACTCCTGCAGGAGGTGTTGGGCACATGCTGCCCACGGTGTGGCCTTGGCGTGTAGAGCGTGCCCGGTGCCCGGGCGCCTCCCACGTCCTCATCTCCTGCCCATGTCCTCATCCCCACATTCAGGGAGGCCGTGGAGTGAGTGGGGCCACGTGGGGCCCAGTGCTGCGGGAGGCTCTCAACTCCTGCAGGAGGTGTTGGGCACATGCTGCCCACGGTGTGGCCTTGGTGTGTAGAGCGTGCCCGGTGCCCGGGTGCCTCCCTGTCCTCATCCCCACATGCAGGGAGGCCGTGGAGCGAGTGGGGCCGTGTGGGGCCCGGTGCTGCGGGAGGCTCTCATCTCCTGCAGGAGGTGTTCAGGGCGCAGGTCAGAGTGCGCTGTTTCTGTGTTCTGATGGTCATCAGGCGACACGGGTGTGAGGTTCATGCCTCTGGGGCAGCCAGGGCTCCGTTCAGTTCTGGCTCTGCCAACAACAGTTCCGCGACCTTGGGGAGAATTGATATTTTTAGCCTCCGCGTCCTCTGCTATAAACCAGGGATGATACTGACGCCTCCCTCTGGGGTTACACGAGGACACGCAGGCCAAGTGCTTGGTGTGGTGCCTGAGCTGCACGCGCTTAGCCATTGTTCCTGCCGCCGTTACTCACGTGGCCTTCCCGCCATGTAGCTGGTGTGGGGCTGTAGAACAGGGTGCAGTCTGTCACCACTACGGCGACGCTGTATTCCTCATAACCTGAAAGGCTCACGTGCCCTCCTTTCTGATAAATAATTCAGCGGCTCCCCGATTACTTCCAGGCAGACGGACTGTCAGGACCCTGAAATGTTGTTCCGTCAGGAGTTTCTGAAGCTCTCCAGCCGCAGAGGAGAGCACCGGAGGGCTGGCTGCTCTCCTGATCCTTGCGTTAAGGCCAGGCTCCCGGGCCCAACACAATCTGAATGCCCTTAGCTCTGTGTAGGACTTTTTGGTGTGGGAGTTATTTGGAAGTGAAGAAATCAAGAAAAAGGTGCACATCCCGGCAGCATGAACAAGAGTGGATGTCCATCAAGGGGCTGCGTGATCTGACTGCAGACTGGCTGGGCAGGTGCTAGTGGCTTAGATGTTCCAGGTCAGAACATTGACGAGCATGGCCGTAGTCTAAACAGTTGCCGCCCGTCGGTCACCGTGCGCAGCTTTGTAATGGATGGCCTACGACAGGGACTTGGGAGGGTGCAGGCAGCTGCGTGTGGACGTTTCCTGCTCCCTAACTGCAAGTCTGTGCCCTAGGCTGCTCACTTGGCCCTATTCAGATATGTGTGCCCCACACCCGAGGGCAGGGGACACCACACGGACTCTGGTTGGGAAGAAGGACACTCACAGCCCGGTGCTGCAGGCTCACTTAGCATCTGGTGTCACAGCCTGGCACTGCAGGCTCAGGTGTGGTGTCACAGCCCCGCGCTGCAGGTTCACTCAGTGTGTGGTGTCACAGCCCCGCGCTGCAGGCTCACTCAGTGTGTGGTGTCACAGCCCCGCGCTGCAGACTCAGTGTGTGGTGTCACAGCCCCGCACTGCAGACTCAGTGTGTGGTGTCACAGCCCAGCACTGCAGGCTCAGTGTGTGGTGTCACAGCCCAGCACTGCAGGCTCCGTGTGTGGTGTCACAGCCCCGTGCTGCAGGCTCACTCAGTGTGTGGTGTCACAGCCCCGCACTGCAGACTCAGTGTGTGGTGTCACAGCCGGCACTGCAGGCTCAGTGTGTGGTGTCACAGCCCCGCGCTGCAGACTCAGTGTGTGGTGTCACAGCCCGGCACTGCAGGCTCAGTGTGTGGTGTCACAGCCGGCACTGCAGGCTCAGTGTGTGGTGTCACAGCCCCGCGCTGCAGACTCAGTGTGTGGTGTCACAGCCCCACACTGCAGACTCAGTGTGTGGTGTCACAGCCGGCACTGCAGGCTCCGTGTGTGGTGTCACAGCCCCGCGCTGCAGACTCAGTGTGTGGTGTCACAGCCCCGCACTGCAGACTCAGTGTGTGGTGTCACAGCCCCGCACTGCAGACTCAGTGTGTGGTGTCACAGCCGGCACTGCAGGCTCCGTGTGTGGTGTCACAGCCCCGCGCTGCAGGCTCAGGTGTGGTGTCACAGCCCGGCACTGCAGGCTCAGTGTGTGGTGTCACAGCACTGCAGGCTCACTCAGTGTGTGGTGTCACAGCGCGGCACTGCAGGCTCCGTGTGTGGTGTCACAGCCCCGCGCTGCAGGCTCAGTGTGTGGTGTCACAGCACGGTGCTGCAGGCTCAGTGTGTGGTGTCACAGCACGGCAGGCTCCGTGTCTGGTGTCACAGCCCGGTGCTGCAGGCTCAGTGTGTGGTGTCACAGCCCGGAACTGCAGGCTCAGTGTCTGGTGCTGAAAACCGTGCCGGTGCCTTGCAGCTCTAGCTGCCATTTCCTTCCCGTTGCCGACAGTATGTTTGCACCCCCAGCTCTCAAGACTTCTGTAAGGGCCACAGGAGGAAGTAGCTGGGGTGGCGGGGGTGGTGCTGGGACGCACCGATGAAGGGCTGACGCCGTTGCCTCTTCGACGTTGGGCTGCACTCTCTGTAGCGCTCGCGTTGCCCTATGGTTGCATCTGGAAGCGTTCCGCTGAGTGTCTGCCTCGCTGGTCTTCAGCCTTGGGTCTGCAGCAACTGTTTTCTGACCAAGAGGCAGTTGTGCCCAAGCTGTGGATTGAGAGCAGGGTTAAGTGACTCAGTCCCTTTCTTCCTGTTGCAAACCTGGGATGTGCGGAATGATTTCTATTTCCTGTCCTCACACTACCAGTCATTTATTTATTTATTGTCCCCTCCATAGCAACATATCCAGCCTGTTTGCCACTCTGTGGGGTCTGGGAATTCAAGCACCACCACAGACTTTGGGGTTTATGATAGAAGGTGGGGAAAAGAGACGCTCGGGATGCAGTGTAGACGAATTATGGTGCCATGTGGATCAGTTGGGAGACATGGCCGTTCTGCTTAAGTCTCCCAGAGTGGCCTCTGGGAGGAGGTCCTGGGATCCGAGATGTTAAGATTTGGATTAGGGTTGGGTGGGTACCAGCAGGGGCACAGTATAGGGGAGTGTAGACACAGGATGATCTGTGTGTGGGGGGAGCTTTAGAAACCTGTGCTGAGCAGTCAGGGGGGTGGTGGGGTGCACATGGCTGCGTGTGCTGAGCAGTCAGGGGGGTGGTGGGGTGCACATGGCTGCGTGTGCTGAGCAGTCAGGGGGGTGGTGGGGTGCACATGGCTGCGTGTGCTGAGCAGTCAGGGGGGTGGTGGGGTGCACATGGCTGCGTGTGCTGAGCAGTCAGGGGGGTGGTGGGGTGCACATGGCTGCGTGTGCTGAGCAGTCAGGGGGGCGGTGGGGGTGCACATGGCTGCGTGTGCTGAGCAGTCAGGGGGGCGGTGGGGGTGCACATGGCTGCGTGTGCTGAGCAGTCAGGGGGGTGGTAGGGGTGCACATGGCTGCGTGTGCTGAGCAGTCAGGGGGGTGGTAGGGGTGCACATGGCTGCGTGTGCTGAGCAGTCAGGGGGGCGGTGGGGGTGCACATGGCTGCGTGTGCTGAGCAGTCAGGGGGTGGTGGGGTGCACATGGCTGCGTGTGCTGAGCAGTCAGGGGGCGGTGGGGGTGCACATGGCTGCGTGTGCTGAGCAGTCAGGGGGGCGGTGGGGGTGCACATGGCTGCGTGTGCTGAGCAGTCGGGGGGGTGGGGTGCACATGGCTGCGTGTGCTGAGCAGTCAGGGGGACAGTGGGGGTGCACATGGCTGCATGTGCTGAGCAGTCAGGGGGGCGGTGGGGTGCACATGGCTGCGTGTGCTGAGCAGTCAGTGGGGTGGTGGGGTGCACATGGCTGCATGTGCTGAGCAGTCAGGGGGCGGTGGGGGTGCACATGGCTGCGTGTGCTGAGCAGTCAGTGGGGCGGTGGGGGTGCACATGGCTGCGTGTGCTGAGCAGTCAGGGGGGTGGTGGGGTGCACATGGCTGCGTGTGCTGAGCAGTCAGGGGGGTGGTGGGGTGCACATGGCTGCGTGTGCTGAGCAGTCAGGGGGCGGTGGGGGTGCACATGGCTGTGTGTGCTGAGCAGTCAGTGGGGCGGTGGGGGTGCACATGGCTGCGTGTGCTGAGTAGTCAAGGGGGCGGTGGGGGTGCACATGGCTGCGTGTGCTGAGCAGTCGGGGGGGTGGGGTGCACATGGCTGCGTGTGCTGAGCAGTCAGGGGGGGTGGTGGGGTGCACATGGCTGCGTGTGCTGAGCAGTCGGGGGGGTGGGGTGCACATGGCTGCGTGTGCTGAGCAGTCAGGGGGGCGGTGGGGGTGCACATGGCTGCGTGTGCTGAGCAGTCAGGGGGGGTGGTGGGGTACACATGGCTGCGTGTGCTGAGCAGTCGGGGGGTGGTGGGGTGCACATGGCTGCGTGTGTGGGGCTGGACCACGTGCTGAAGGACCTGGAATGCCAGGTCTGAGAGTCGTGGGGCAGTCACCCAGCAGGTTGGAAGTTTCTGAAGCCGGGCAGTGACGACATAACGACGTGGAGGGGAGTAAGCCTGGACGGGGGCTGCACTCAGGAGACGTGGGCAGCATCCTCCCTGAGGACGGAGGACGGATTTCCTGGACAGCTGAGTGAAGGGGCCCAGAGAGGAGGGGGAGGAGTCCCAGGCAGCTCCCTCCTAGTGTTGTGGCTTGGGGGCTGTGCGGTCTCTGCTGTTTCCAGGAGTGCTTGTTCTCCCGTCAGAGGTGGGCAGTTGACAGCACTGACTCTCAGGGCTGAACGATTCCGGGTTTGTTAGGAATACTTCATTCTGGGCTAACCGGTTGGCGTGGAGGACCTGAATCATGGATGCAGCACTACGGAAGATGCGTTTCTGTCACCTGTGCCGTGCTCCCAGGGAGGACCTTGCGTTCCTTCTCTGACCACCAGATGGCACACGCCCATCAGTCTGCTGGATGCAGGGCCCGGCGTTGGCTGCTGAGGGGCACAGAAAACGATCAGGACCAGGACTGTGCCTTCAGAGAGCGTCAGGTCTGCGGGAGGAGAGCGCTCTCCCCTGAGGCATGCAGGAGGCACTGCGGCTGCTGTCAGTCAGCCCCGGAGTGGCCCTGGGGTACCTAGAAACTGCCAAGGCTGCCTGAGAGGTCACTGCCAGCCGCAGATTCCGGGGTCCCCAGGCCTCCTTTACTTCCAGCTTCTAGTGCGGGGTTCCCTGCTGTCTCCCTCAGTGCACTGATTTGCTGGAAGGCAGCTCCCAGAACCCAGGAGAGTGCCGTAGTTAGGATTCCAGTCTCATTACTGCCAGTACTGGAGCTTTTCCCCAGGGGAGCTCCTCGGCCTGTGTGTCTGGAATTCTTACTGGGGCTTACAACACACGCCCACCTGGAGGCTCAGACCAATGCCCCGTTCTCCACCTGCTGCAGAGGGGAACCAAGTGCCCTGCCCCAGCCCCCACCCTAAATTCTGTTGTTTGTCTCTGGTGGCAAACAAAGACACTCCTGTTGGGAAGGGGGCCTAGAGGTCACCCCCTAGCCACAGCCACAGCCTCATAGAGCATTTCAAAGGAGTGGCTTCTCTGTGAACGGCAGGGGCCCCGGGCCCGTGGCTAGGGGTTAGACCGGGCCACTGACCTCCATGAACTGGTGGGCACCGTGTTTCCACAGCTGCTGTGGCATGAGGTGGGTGTTTCAGAGTCTGTGCCGCTCGGATTCTCTGATGGTGATTGCGCGTCTGTGGGTTGCGTAAGTGCAGTTGCTGTCAAGAACAATAGGGGAAGTTTTAATGACTTGGAGGCCTTGTATCCCGCCTTCCCCTCCCTCCCGTGTGCATAGGCTGGGCCTGCTGCAAACACAGTCCCTGTGCTCCTTGGTGGAATCCAGTGCTGGGACAGCGTCCGAGGCTCTGTGTCCAACGCCTGTTCTATCTTGTCTGTCCCTGGTCCTTTGTGTCGTTTGGTGCCTTTCCCTGTTCTTCCCCAACCCTGCATGCCCCAGGCAGGTGGAAGGCAGGCCGCACTGGCTGGAGAGGGCTCAGATTTGGTGTCTTGGCCGAGGCTGACGTTGCTGTGTCGCTGGGGAGTGGAGGCTCTGCTCCCGCAAGGGACCCCCTTTCCTGGGAAACGCTCCCCTTCCTGGAGCCAGGCCACCCTGAGTTCTGGGGTACCCCATGCCCTCGTGGGTTCCCATGGTCCTGCTGCCCTCTCCCGCAGGCTGGCCCAGCAGCCTGCCACTCTGATTGTGAGCCTGTGTGACCGACTTAAAGGATCCTTGCCGTGCTGGCAATGGACAGTGGCTGGTGCTTCACTGTGCAGAGCCCCAGCCTCAGCCTCCCAGAGAGCAGGAAGGGACAGCCTGTTCTACAGATGAACCTGTGCCCAGGTGCTGCCGGTACCTAGGACTCCCGCCCCTACCCTCGAGTTCAGGTTCAAAAACGGTTGCTGCAGTGCTGTGCCCCAGCCAGATGACGGCTGTGGAACTGGGGGCGGCTCCCTGCCTGGCCCTGCTCAGGGCACTCTCAGTTCACGTCACCTGAGACCAGGCTGTGCCACCTCATGTGAGCTGTATGGGGTGCTCTGCTCCCACCTTGACTCCCACCTCCCTTCCGGAGAAGAATGCATGAACCTTGAACGCCGATGAAGAGGAAATGCAAGTTGTGCCGTGCCTTGGAAGTCATGCCACAGCAGCTTATCACACCATTTAAAATCACCGGGTCACTAGGAAACTTGACGCGTATTGCTCCTGCCTGGAGCCCTGTAATCTGTGGCTTTGGGTTGTAATTACTGTTTCTCTTTCTCTCCAGGACAGTTTGACTCTCATAATTATGACTCCCTGCAGTCTGAACAGTTGTGCACCTCGTGGAGCGGATGACAGGCTCAGCAGCCTTTGTTAGCCTCTTGCAAAGGGGTCCCCAAGAGTTTCAGTGGAAGCTGGGGTTCCCAAGGGCAGGATCACAGACCAGGGGGCCAGGGGCCGTAACCTGAAATCCTCTGGGCTTCACAGACAGAGCACAGGCTCTGATAAACGGATGCCTCCTATGGGAATGTTGCACAGCCATTATCCATTCAGATGCAGTGACGTTAGCCCAAAGCTGTTGTTGGCAACTGATAATTTCTGGACTCACTATGGACTTTTAACCTCCTAATAGAATGTGAAGCCTGCACCTGTGAGGGTGCTTCGCAAAGTTAGTAGAAAAGTGGAATTAAAAGCTTATTTTTGGTGCAGATCATGTTGAAACCCATGCACAGTTTTTCTCATAATGTGCATCTTGCATGACCCCTCATATTCTCCCAGTTGGAAGTTGAGTGTGTGCCCTGCCTTGTGACCCTGTGTGACTCCATCACGGCCTCTTGTTTCCTTTGTAGAGTTTCTGGTCATGAAGAGGAAGAGGGGCAGGCCTAAGGGTTCCACAAAGAAGCCCAGCGCCGAAGAGGAGCTGGCGGAGAACGTCGTGAGCCCGAGTGAGGATGGGGCAGGGGCCACCGAGGAAGGCAGCCCGGCCCCCAGCAGCCTGGAGTGCAGCAAGTGCAGCCGCAAGTTCTCCAACACGCGCCAGCTGCGGAAGCACATCTGCATCGTCGTGCTGAACTTGGGCGAGGAGGAGGGGGAGGCAGGTGCGTGTGGGTGGGGCCAGCTGCGGCGGCTTCCTGGGACAGGCGTCACCGCAGAGAGCAGTCCCCACGGCGGGGTCTCACTTGGAATCAGCACCTGCTTACACAGGTCTCGCCGTGTGGTCACTGGCCGTCACTCCAGGCCATCTCTGACATGGCTATGTCATCCAGTCTTTGACGCTCGGGTCATGCAGGGCAGGTGGTGTTGTGGACGCTCTGGGTTGCACAGAAAGGTAGGACACACTCTGAACCCTGGGTGAGTCTCTGGGGGAGAGACGACAGGGTTTCAGAAAGCAAAATATTACCAGGCAAGAAATCGCCCGTGGGGGACAGCGTTCTGCTGGGGAGTCAGGAGTGGGCCTGGTGTCCCGGTCAGGCGGCTTTTGGATCCCAGGAGGGAGGATGGTGCCATGGAGGGATGCGGCCCTGTGAACAGAAGGACCAGGAGGCGGGTGCTCAGACCCCTTGGAGGGATCTGATTGGCTCTCGGAGGCCGAGGACTAGAGTGAAGTGGGCAGATGGTGGAGGAAAACGCATGATGGTGACGGTCTCAGTCAGGGTGTAGCTCTGCTGCAGTTGGTGAGGGAGGCTGAGGGGGGTGGGTGTGGGCAGGAGATGGAGTTGCTGCAGTCCAGACTGCTGTAGATGACCGCCTCGGCAGAGGTGGGATGCCAGGCTGTGCCGGAGAGGCCCCTGCCTGTAGATGACCACCTGGGCAGAGGTGGGACGCCAGGCTGCCCCGGAGAGGCCCCTGCCTGTAGATGACCACCTGGGCAGAGGTGGGACGCCAGGCTGTGCCAGAGAGGCCCCTGCCCGTAGATGACCACCTGGGCAGAGGTGGGACGCCAGGCTGTGCTGGAGAGGCCCTGCCTCCAGATGACCACCTGGGCAGAGGTGGGACGCCAGGCTGTGCCGGAGAGGCCCCTGCCCGTAGATGACCACCTGGGCAGAGGTGGGACGCCAGGCTGCCCCGGAGAGGCTCTGCCTGTAGATGACCACCTGGGCAGAGGTGGGATGCCAGTCTGCCCCGGAGAGGCCCCTGCCTATAGATGACCACCTTGGCAGAGGTGGGATGCCAGGCTGTGCCGGAGAGGCCCCTGCCCGTAGATGACCACCTCAGCCGAGGTGGGATGCCAGTCTGCCTTGGAGAGGCCCCTGTCTATAGATGAATACCTCAGCAGAGGTGGGATGCCAGGCTGTGCCGGAGAGGCCCCTGCCCATAAATGACCACCTGGGCAGAGGTGGGACGCCAGGCTGCGCCGGAGAGGCCCCTGCCCGTAGATGACCACCTGGGCAGAGGTGGGACGCCAGGCTGTGCCGGAGAGGCCCCTGCTGCTGACTTTGAAGTCTTCAGACTTCACCTTATGTTAAAGAAGCTCTTGCTGTTAGTTGCTGCTCAGCCGTCACCTGGGAAGTGGTACTGCCTAAGCACGTAGCAGCAGCAATATGCTTGTCTGGGTTTGAGTTCCAGCTTCAGCACCTACTGACTTCATTCTTCCTCAGTTTCCCAGTCTGTAAAATGGGAATAGAAGCGGTCGGTGCTGTCTCACGTGGTTGCTTTGAGGGCTCAGGCAGGATTTGTAGAGTCCTCAGAATGGCGCCCACTGTGTCAGAAGCACCCATGAGTGTCATCCGTTCACAGCCGTGTGGGCATGGTGCTGCCGTCATCTTTCCTGGTTTACCGACAGGGAGTCAGACACTGAGGCCAGGTAATTTGTCCAGTGTCCTTCAGTTACTACGGGAAACCTGGCCTTTGAACTCACACCATGCTACTCCGAATCCCTACTCTGAAGTTGTTAAGTTTGCCTCCCTACAAGGAAGCAAGACCCTTGGTGTGCAAAATCCTAGCACAGACTGGGTGAATTATTGAGTACTGAGTTCATCAGCTGACTCTGGTTTAGCCACCAAGACTTACTGCCAGCAGCTGTGCAAGTTGTGGAACGTGTAAGACATTGTTCCTCCCCTTCAGACTCTCAGGCAGATTATGTGAAACCCTACCTGGCTGCCCAGGCCAGTCCGGATCACAGACCCGGATTCAGGCCTGGCAGCAGGACGACAGCTGTCCCGAGAGGGGGTGCGAGTGACCGCCCTGCCAGGGGTGCCATGGTTGCCCAGGGATAGGAATCTTGTTTCAGACCTTAATCCTTTCAGCAAATGAACGTAGAAATGAGATGATTGGAGGAGGAAGGATTAGGCCAGACCTCCCCTGAACCTGCAGCTCTGACTTCCGGCAGATTTTTTTTTTATTTAAGTATTTGAAAGCCAGAGTTATACAGAGAGAGGAGAGGCAGAGAGTGAGCGAGGTCTTCCATCCGATGGTTCACTCCCCAATTGGCCGCAATGGCTGGAGCTGTGCTGATCGGAAGCCAGGAGCCAGGAGCTTCTTCCGGGTCTCCTACGCATGTGCAGGGGCCCAAGGACTTGGGCCATCTTCTTACTGCTTTCCCAGGCCATAGCAGAGAGCTGGGTCAGAAGTGGAGCAGCCGGGACTTGAACCTGTACCCATATGGGATGCCATTGCTTCAGGCCAGGGCATTAACCCACTGCACCACAGCGCCGGGCCCTGGTGGATTTCTTAAGCAGTGGAGTTTGTGTAACCGAATCTTCTGTCACAGGCAGTGGTTTGTCCCTTAAACAAGCCAAGAAAATGTTTGCTTTGGGTTCTTCTTTAAGTGCAGGGCTGCCTGGGATGGTCATGTCCATTCCTGAGGGCCTGGGTGTGAGTATGCCTGGGATGGTCACGTCCATCCCGGAGTGCCTGGGTGTGAGTATGCCTGGGACGGTCATGTCCATTCCTGAGGGCCTGGGTGTGAGTATGCCTGGGACGGTCATGTCCATTCCTGAGGGCCTGGGTGTGAGTATGCCTGGGACGGTCATGTCCATTCCTGAGGGCCTGGGTGTGAGTATGCCTGGGACGGTCGCGTCCATTCCTGAGGGCCTGGGTGTGAGTGTGCCTGGGATGGTCATGTCCATTCCGGAGCGCCTGGGTGTGAGTCCCAGCTCTACTCCTAGTCGAGCTTCCTGCTGATGTGCACTCTGGAGCCAGCAGGTGATGGCTTTGTAATCTAGTCTCTGCCACCCACTTGGGGGACCCCAAGGGATTTCCAGGCTCCTGGCTTCAGCCTGGCTCAGCGCCAGCTGTTGTAGGCATTTAGAGAATGAACCAGTGGTTGGAAGATTGATCTCTCTCTCATATAAATAAAAACAAATGCATAAAGATTTTCTACAAAGAAGAAAGTATATTACAGATCGCCAGATTTCTCTCCAGAAAGCCCCTACCAACTTTGATTCCAAAAATATCTGAGAGTGCCTATGGAATGGTACCATTTTTGTTTATTTTTTTTTTTAAATACCTGTGATGATACAGAAAATACTAAGAAGGAAGTAAGTAATCCCAGGCCTCCCTGCCAAGGCTGTTCCACGCTGAGAGAAGGCCCTCCCCTCTGCTCACCACTTGACTTCAGAAATGGGATCATGCGTAATTTTCCACCATCTTTTTCCACTCACTAATGTGGCAGATGAAATTTTTCATGGCAAGATTTTTTATCTAACAAGCTGTCTCCTAGCACACTTTTTAATGTTATAGACACTGTTCTTCTCAGTGTTTTACAACCAATAGTTGATTTAAAAAAAAAATAGATTTATTTTATTTATTTGAAAGGTGAACTGACAGAGAGAAAGAGGTGGAGACAGAGAGAGATCTTCCATCTGCTTATTCAATCCCTAGATGGCTGCAATGGCCAGGACTGGGCCAGGTTGAAGCCAGGAGCCTGGGGCTCATCTAGGTCTCCTGTGTATGTGACAGGGCCCAGGCACTTGGGCCATCTTCCGTTGCTTTCCCAGGCACATTAGCAGGGAGCTGGATTGGAAGCAGAGTAGCTGGACCCTGAACCTATGCCCTGATATGGGATATTGGCATTGCAGGTGGTGGCTTACGCTGCTGTGCCACAATGCCAGCCCTGGTTGTTGTGGTTTTTAAAGTCCCTGCAGCATTTCACTGGAGGCTGTAAATTTGACTCCATAATTTCTTTGGTTAATGGACATTTAGGATTATTTTAAACTTTTCTTCCTGATCAAAAAGCATGACTAGGAGAAAGTATTTTTATTTTATTATTATTTCTGTGCTTGTGCCATTATTATCTAGGTGAATGGTAATAAAATTGGTAGGTC